>NC_134723.1:20625000-21250000 GCF_049634645.1 Pelodiscus sinensis
TCCCCAACTTTCCCTGGTGGCCACACTGGCCAACACCAGGGAAACTCGTCTGCCCCCCTCCCAGCCCCGGAGCCCTTAAAGGGGCACGGGCTGGCTACGGTGCCCGTGCCAGGTGCAAGCCTGCCAGCACCCAGCCAGCAGACCCTGCACCTGGCACGGATCGAGCCACGCACCCGATGAGTCCCAGCCCTCCCCCTCTTCCCGGGACCAGGCTGGCAGCTCCCGGGAGCTTGCCCGGGACCACAAGAGGCGGGCACCCGCCTGGGCTAGTGCGGACATTGTGGACCTCATCCAGGACCTCCGCACTAGGCACAGGAAAGTGGCCGGCTAGGGCAGGAGAGCTGCCAGCCTGGCCACCCAGGAGCAGGAGTGCATGAAAATCAAGGGGGTCCACTGAGACCCCCGACCCTGAGCCCTGAGCTTAGAATGGCCGTACTGGGTCAGACCAAAGGTCCATCTAGCCCAGTAGCCTGTCTGCCGACAGCGGCCAACCCTAGGGACCCTGGAGGGGATGGACCGAAGACAGTGACCAAGCCATTTGTCTCATGCCATCCCTCTCCAGCCTTCCACAAACCTTGGGCAGAGACACCACTCCTACCCCCTGGCTAATAGCACTCCATGGACCCAACCTACATGACTTGATCTCACTTCCCTTTAAACTCTGTTCTAGTTCTACCCTTCACAGCCTCCTGCAGCAAGGAGTACCACAGGTTGACTCTTTGCTTTGTGAAGAACAACTTTCTGTTACTAGTTTGAAGCCTGCTACCCATTCCTTTCCTTTGGTGTCCTCTAGTCCTTCTTTATGGGAACTAATGAAGAACTTTTCTGTATGCACCCTCTCCACCCAACTTCTGCTTTTGGAGACCTCTATCCTGTCCCCCCTCCGTCTCCTCTTTTCTAATCTGAAAAGTCCCAGTCTCTTTAGCCTCTCTTCATATGGGACCTGTTCCCAACCCCTGATCATTTTAGTTGCCCTCCCCTCTCCCAGCCTCTCTCTTCCCCTCTCCCACCTCCTTTTCCCAGTCTCCCCCAGTTTTGTTCAATAAAGACAGATTCCATTTTTGAACACAATTGTCCTTTATTTTGTACATCAAGAAGAGGGGCTAGGGAAGGGTAAGTGGAAGGAGGTGAGGGAGAAATGGGGTACGAGCCCCCGATGGGGAGGACTGGGCTGGGTCTGTGGGCTTCTGGGGATGGAAGCTCTTCTGCAGTCCCCCAATTGCCCCCTCTCCCCAGATGGCAGCCTGCGGCAAGTGCAACCGGTCTGATGTCCAAGTGCTGTGATGTGCCCAGTGTGGGTACTCCAGGCAATCCAAGCCAGGACTGCTTTGCAAGGGGGACACCCCTGAGAACTGTCTGTCCGGGGTGGGGGTCGGGACCCTTTAAGAACAGCCCTCGGCTAGCCTGAGACAGCAGCTCCACGCTCTAAGTCAGGCATGTCCAAAGTCCGGCCCGCGGGCCAATTGCGGCCCGTGTTCCGATTTAATACGGCCCCCGCTTCCTCCCCCTCTCCTGGCTCCCCGGCGCTCTTTTGAACTGGCGCGTCCAGCGCGCCGCTTCCAGCCGCGCCGCCGCCGCCCATAGCCTCCGCGGTCCTAGAGCCTGCCCTGTAGGGCACGTCCACAGCCCTGCTCCCCCGCTCGGCTGCGGGTTTGCCCTGCCCCCGGGCCGCCGTGAGGCCGGCGTGCCCTGCGCTCTCCGCCCGCCTCCGACCCTGCGGGCCCTCCGCCTTGGGGCTGAGAGTGCGGGGACGGCCCTCACGCATGTTCACTTCTTCAAATCTGGCCCTCTTTGAAAAAAGTTTGGACACCCCTGCTCTAAGTCCTAATCTGATGCCCTGCTGGCAGTGCTTCCGGCCATCCCTAACCCCGGTTCAGGGTCCACTCAATGTGGACATGCTAGTTCGAATTAGCAAAATGCTAATTCGAACTAGTTTTTAGGTCTAGATGCACTAGTTCGAATTAGCTTAGTTTGAATTAACTAATTCGAATTAAGTTAGTTCGAATTAGTGCTGTAGTGTAGACATACCCTAAGAAATGTAGGGTATGTCTACACTACCCTCCTATTTCGAACTAGGAGGGTAATGTATGCATACCGCACTTGCAAATGAAGCCCGGGATTTGAATTTCCCGGGCTTCATTTGCATAAGCGGGGAGCCGCCATTTTTAAAACCCCGCTGGTTCGAACCCCGTGCAGCGCAGCTACACGGGGCATGAACTAGGTAGTTCGAACTAGGCTTCCTAGTTCGAACTACCGTTACTCCTTGGGGGTATGTCTACACTATCCCACTAGTTCGAACTAGCGGGGTAATGTAGGCATATCGCACTTGCAAATGAAGCCCGGGATGTGAATTTCCCGGGCTTCATTTGCATAAGCTGGCCGGCGCCATTTTTAAATGCCGGCTCGTTCGAACCCCGTGCCGCGCGGCTACACGCGGCACGGGCTAGATAGTGCAGACTAGCTAGCTATTCCGCACTATCTGTACGCCTCGTGGAATGGCTTGCTAGTCCGCACTATCTAGCCCGTGCCGTGTGTAGCCACGCGGCACGGGGTTCGAACGAGCCAGCATTTAAAAATGGCGCCATCCGGCTTATGCAAATGAAGCCCAGGAAATTCAAATCCCGGGCTTCATTTGCAAGTGCGGTATGCCTACATTACCACCCTAGTTCTAACTAGGGTGGTAGTGTAGACATACCCCGTGAAATGAGGAGTAACGGTAGTTCGAACTAGGAAGCCTAGTTTGAACTACCTAGTTCGTGCCCCGTGTAGCCGCACTGCTCGGGGTTCGAACCAGCGGGGTTTTAAAAATGGCGGCTCCCCGCTTATGCAAATGAAGTCCGGGAAATTCAATTCCCGGGCTTCATTTGCAAGTGCGGTATGCCTACATTACCCCGCTAGTTCGAACTAGCGGGGTAGTGTAGACATACCCGTATTTACAAAGTTAAAGTATGCAAACATATATACACAAATGAGTTACAATCTTAAATTTCAACATTTCACACAACACACAGTCAGCCTGTGGAATTCTTTGCCAGAGGATTCATGAAAGCCAAGATTATACCAGGATTCAGAAAAGAACTGGCTAAGATAGATCCATCAAAGCTGTTAGCCAGGATGAGCAGAGATGCAAGACCATGCTCTGATGTGCCCTTAGCCTCTGTTTATCAGAAGCTGGGAATAGGCAATGGGAGATGGATCACTTGATGATTACTTGTTCTGCTTGTTTCTTCTGAAGCACCTGACATTGGCCACTATTGAAAGAGAGAACACAAGGCTAGATGGATCATTGGTCTGACCAGATATGGATTTTTTTATGTTTTAAGATAGCAGAAGCTTCTCTAATAAGCAATCTCTATGGATACATCTAGACCATATGGCTCCGTCAACGGAGCCATGTAAAATAGTTTACTCAGCATAGTCAATGAAGTGGGGATTTAAATAATCCCCGCTTCATTAAAATAAAAATGGCTGCCGTGCTGTGCTAACAATCAGCTGATCCGGCACAGCGTGGCAGTCTAGACGCAGTGTGGTCAACAACGGAAGCCTTTGTCAACCGCTCTGGTAAACCTCGTTTCATGAGGCATACCAGAGTGGTCAACAAAGGCTTCCCTTGTTGACCGCACCGTGTCTAGACTGCTGCGCTGTGCCGGATCAGCTAATCGTCGGCACAGCACGGCAGCCATTTTTATGTTAATGAGGCGGGAATTATTTAAATCCCCGCTTCATTGACTATGTCGAGTAAACTATTTTACAAGGCTCTGTCAACGGAGCCATGTAGTCTAGATGTACCCTGTATGTCCTTCAGGGCTAAACCAGTGAAAACAGCTGGAGATCTCTAGCTTACTCCTAGAAACCCTTTCCCCACAGAGACCAAGCATCATAGAGATAATTGGGTCCTTTGTTTAGCGGTTTTACCCCCCTCTTCCCACACCATCACCACCACACACACCGCCATCTGCTTTGAGCTACAACCTCAGCCGATTGGAGGAATCCACTTTCCTGACTCATCTTCACAAGGACAACAGACATGCAATTGTCCTTTGTCTTTTTTAATGTCTCAATAGTCCATAGTCATTGATGGACTTTTCTTCTGTTGATGATCAGCCCTTCACACAAATTAATTGCTCTCTCCTGTCTGATGATTTACAGTCATGATACAGCTGCTCAAATATTCCCTCACAATATGGCATACAGATGTTATCTTAGATTCATTCATGAAGCAAAGAAACATTCAATACAGTCTAAACATTAAACACATTCTTATACTTCTAATACCTATTTTAAGAAGAGTAACACAGGTGAGCCAGATTGATTCCAACTATTTATTTGACTCTGTTCAGCTAAGACAATGAGACACTGGCATGTTGAGATGGCATCTGGTTTGCCAGTGTTACAGTAGGTGCACAAGTAGTTGACCATACTGAAACAGTAATTAACAATGGTTCCTTGTCACACCGGAGGAGTGTATATAGTGGGCTCCCACAGGGTCAATTCCGGTTCCCTAATATTCAGTATTTTCATTAATGATTTGGATAATGGAGTGGAGACTATGTTATAAAATTTGCAGATGACACCAACCTGAAAGGGATTGCATAAACTTTGGAGAACAGAATTAGAATTCATAACAACTGTGACACATTCAAGAATTGGTTTGAGTTCAGCAAAGTTGATATTCAATAAAGACAAGTGCAAAGTGTTTCATGTAGGAAAGAAAAATCAAATGCATAACTACAAAATGGCGAATAATTGAGTAGGTAGTAGTGAAAAGCATTTGAGGGTTGTAGTATTTCACTAGTTGAAAATGAGTCAACAATGTAATGCAGTTGTGATAAAGACCAATATCATTCTGGGGTGTATCAACAGGACTGTGATATGAAAATATGGGAGATAATTGTCCCTCTGCTCAGAGCTGATATGGCCTCAGCTGGAGTACTGCATCTAATCATGAGCATCACACTTTAGGAAAGAGGAGGACAAATTGGACAGAGTCCAGGGGACAGCAATGAAAATGACAAAAGGATTAGAAAACCTGACCTGTGAGGAAAGGTTAAAAAATCTGGGCATGTTTAGTGTTGAGAAAACAGAATGGAGACGGGATTTGATAACAATTTTCAAATATGTTAAGTGCTGGTATAAAGAGAACCATGATCACTTGTTCTCCATATCCACTGAAGGCAGATGAAAAGAAATGGGCTTAATCTGCAGTAAGGGAGGTTTAAGTTAGATGATAGAAATATCTTTCTAATTATAAGAAGAGTTAATCTTGGATATGCTTCCAAGGGAGGTAGTAGAATCCTCTACACTGGAGGCTTTAAAAAAAGGTTGCACAAACACCTCTAAGGAATTGTCTAGGGCTGTGTCTAGACTGGCATGATTTTGCGCAAATACTTTTAACAGAAAAGTTTTTCCGTTAAAAGATTTGCTTTTGCGCTAAAGCATCCGTGCCAGTGTAGACGCTCTCTTGTGCAAGAAAGCTCCGATGGCCATTTTAGCCATTGGGCTTTCTTGCGCAAGAAATTAACGTTGCTGTCTACACTGGCCCTCTTGCGCAAGAATACTTGCGCAGGAGGGCTTATCCCTGAGCGGGAGCGTCAGAGTATTTGGGCAAGAACCACTGATTTTGTACATTACAACGTCAGTGTTCTTGTGCAAATACTTGTGGCCGGTGTAGACAGGCGGCAAGATTTTGCGCAAAAGCAGGTGCTTTTGTGCAAAATCATGCCAGTCTAGACGCAGCCTAGGTGTCTGGGGACTGGATTTTCTGACTTCCAACCCTATAGTTTTGTGATTCTAAAATTAAACATGATCTTTCTGAATCACAAAAGTTTTCAGAATTTTATTTTGTCATAAAATTTCAGCTTTATGTTCCAGTTTGGAACAAGAACAAACTTAGAAATCTCAGTATTTCCTATGGAACATAAGTTCCTGTTTCCAACTATCACTAGTAACTACCTTAATCACATGATTCTTTCATACTGTTTTTCCTTATGAGGCGTTGGAGCAGATGTATTACATAAACATGTAAAAAAAATCTACAATGTTGATCAAGTTGACCTGAGTTCATGTGACAAAAATATACAGTGTGAAACTAAGTATATCTGCCATGTATTTAAAATACAGTAAAATAATATGAATAGAATCATACTGATTTAATTTGTGTCCTATATATAAAACATATCCAGCTTCACTATGATATGAAATCAGACTGTTTGCATGCATTGAATATCATAGGTATTTTAATAAGACTTGGAACTGGGGACTGTAGTGTTATCATAAAACACAAGGGTGGGCAGGGCAGTTATGACCATGAGGTGGGATTGTGCCAGACTTTTAAAGCTCTCTCACTTGGTTTATTAGTGCAAATGGGGACTTGAGGACATTTGGGAAAGATTCCAAAAACTGATTCATAGTCAAAATCTCACAATTTCCACTGGAGAACATGGGCTTTGTTAGTATTATTATATGGATTATGGTAGTACGTCAAGGTCCCAACCCAGATTGGGACCACATTATGCTAGGTGGTGTGCAAAGAGTTAATAAAATCTAGTTCCTGCCCTGAAAAGTTTATAATCAGAATAAACAAGACATATAAAAGGTGGGAGAAAGGGATTGTTATTGTCCCCATTTTGTAGGTGGGGAATTGAAGCACAGAGTTAAGCCAGTTAAATCTTAAAGTCCTTGAGAGAGTTTTGCAGACAAGATGGAAGCATACATATGAGACAGCAACATGGCTTTAGGGAGGGGAGGAGTACTACAGATGAAATATTGGCAATGAAACAGAAGTTTGAAAAAGTGATAGATGGGACTGCTACATAGTATTGCATTCAATGATCTTGAGAAAGGATATAACTTGGTTCTGCAGGAGATGGCATTTACAGTGTTCAGATAACCAGGAGAGAAACTTCAAGAACTGGAGATGATGGAGAAGCTGTATTCAGGGTCAAGGCCTAAAGTGGACACAATACCTGGAATTTCTGAGGCTATGTATAGGCTGCAAACTTCTTTCGGAAGAAAAACTTTTTTCAAAAGAGAGCGTCCACACAGCAAAAGCACAATGAAAAAGTGATCTGCTTTTTCAAAAGATAGGTTCCACATTGACTGGACGCTATCTCATATATAAGGCCACCCGGAACCAGTTCAGGCAGGGCATTAGGTCAGCAGTTGCTTCTGAGTGCTGTTGCCTAAGCCTAACTGTAAGACGTGCTTAAAGGGGACCCCTTGGACAGCATTTCTCAGCTTCTGCTGCATGCTTGCCTAGCTCTCCAAGGGCCAGCAAAGCTTTCACAGTGCATGCTCTGGTTGCCCAGCTTTTGGAAGCCACAGCATACTCCTGGCCATGGAGCCAGAGCTGCCTCTGGGCATACAATGGCCCCATTCTGCCATGCTGCAATTCCTGCAGCAGTTTGTGCAGGCTGCTTTCAGGACCCTGCACGAGCTCAACACCAAGTTCCATTGAGACTCTCTCCTGTGGTTGGGAGCAAGACCCTTGCAACCGCACCTCACAGTGTATAGATGCTTTGGGAGGCTGGACACCAATTCCGAGTGGTGGGACCAGCTTGTCATGATTTAGTGGGACAACCAGCAATGGCTCCAAAACTTCCACATGTGGAAGGCCACCTTCATGGAGCTGTGTGCCTGGCTTGCCCCTGCCTTCCAATGACAGGACTCCCATCTGCAACCTGCCATCCCCCTGGAGAAGCAGGTCGCCATAGTCATCTGAAAGCTCGCCACCCCAAATAGCTACCGGTCGGTGGTCAACTAGTTTGGCTTGGGAAAGTCCACTGTCAGGGCCCTCCTCATCGAGGTAAGGCACTCACGAGCTGCAGTCCCTGTAGGGAAAGGGGGAGTCCTGAAAAGGGGGACCCTAGGGAAAGTAGGGTGGGGGAGTGCAGGGTGAGCTGGAGTTGGGGGGAAGCCCCGTCCCTGGTGGGTTGTACCGTGTTGTCCTCACACAACCCTGATGCTGGGTGGGGGGTGGCATTATGGGGGTGGCTCCTCGGGTGTTGGGGGACAGAGGCACTTCCCAAGGGCTCAGGGACTCCCTCTCATTCTCTGTTTTGTGTGTTTCTTTGTCTCCTTCTGCAAGTTGTGAAGGCCATCAACTCCATCCTGCTGTGCAAGGTCATCTGCCTGGGAGGCCAGGACCCGATCGTCTCAGGATTTGCTGCCCTGGGGTTCCCCAACTGTGGGGAGCGATTGATGGAACCCACATCCCGTTCCGTGTACCATAGCATCAAGTTGCCCAGTACATCAACAAGAAGAGCTATTTCTCGATGGTGCTGTAGGCCCTGGTTGACCACCATGGACAGTTTACTGACATTTTCATCAAGTGGTTGGGTTCACAACACATGTATATTTAGAAACTCCAGTTTCTACTAGAAACTGTAGGCTGGCACATCCTCGCCCCAGCATGACTTTGGGGTTGGGAACATGCAGATGCCATTGTGCATCCTGGGGGATGTGGGCTAACCCCTCATGCTGTGGTTGATGAAGTCATACACTGGCCACCTGGACCCCAGCAAAGACCAATTCAATGCCCACCTCAGCCAGGCCCACGAGCAGGTGGAATGTGCCTTCTGGTGCCTGAAGGCAAGGTTCAGGTACCTCCTGACCCACCTCGATGTGCGGGAGCACAACATCCCTCCTCGTGTTGTGTCCTCCACAACATTGTGGAGAGCAAGGGGGAGGCCTTCCTACCGGGGTGGAGAGCAGGCTGGCCAGGAAGGGAGGGCCTTTGAGCAGCCACGCATAGTTGCCATCCACCAGGCCCATCAGTTGGGGGTTTGCATCTGGGAGACCCTGCGGGAGAGCTTCTCAAAGGGTATGTCTATACTACAAAGTTAATTCGAACTAACAGACGTAAGTTCGAATTAACTTTGATAGGCGCTACACTAGCAAACCGCTAGTTCAAACTTAATTCGAACTAGAGGAGCGCTTAATTTGAACTAGGTAAAGCTCATTCTACGAGGACTAACACCTAGTTCGAATTAAGTAGTTCGAATTAACGGCTGTGTAACCACTTAATTCAAACTAGTGGGAGGCTAGTCCTCCCCTGCTCGCCCTGGAGGCCACTCTGGGCACCACCAGGGAAACTCTTCTGCCCCCCTCCCGGCCCCGGAACCCTTTAAGGGCTGGCACCTGGCATGGCTTGAGCCAGCCACCCGCTGCCACCCAGCCCTCCGCCTCTTCCCGGGACCAGGCTCCCAGGAGCCTGCCCAGATCCGCAAGAGGCGGGCGCCCGCCTGGTCTAGTGCAGACATCGTGGACCTCATCCACGACCTCCACACTAGGCACAGGAAAGTGGCCATCTAGGGCAGGATAGCTGCCAGCCTGGCCACCCAGGAGCAGGTTTGCATGAAAATCAAGGTGGTCCACTGAGACCCCCGACCCTGAGCCCTGAGCTTAGAATGGCCGTACTGGGTCAGACCAAAGGTCCATCTAGCCCAGTAGCCTGTCTGTCAACAGCGGCCAACACTAGATACCCTGGAGGGGATGGACCGAAGACAATAACCAAGCCATTTGTCTCATGCCATCCATCTCCAGCCTTCCACAAACAGAGGCCAGGGACACCATTCCTACCCCCTGGCTAATAGCACTCCATGGTCCCAACCTCCATGACTTGATCTCACTTCTCTTTAAACTCTGTTCTAGTTCTAGCCTTCACAGCCTCCTGCATCAAGGAGTTCCACAGGTTGACCCTTTGCTTTGTGAAGAAGAACTTTCTGTTGTTAGTTTGAAGCCTGCTACCCATTCATTTCATTTGGTGTCCTTTAGTCCTTATATTATGGGAACTAATGAAGAACTTTTCTTTATGCACCCTCTCCACACTACTCGTGCTTTTATAGACCTCTATCATATCCCCCCTCAGTCTCCTGAGAACTGTCAGTCCGGGGTGGGGGTTGCGTCCCTTTAAGCACAGCCCTCGACTAGCCTGAGACAGCAGCTCCACGCTCTAAGTCCTAATCTGATGCCCTGCCGGCACTGCTTCCGGCCATCCTTAACCTCGGTTCAGGGTCCACTCAGTGTGGACATGCTAGTTTGAATTAGCAAAACACTAATTCGAACTAGTTTTTAAGTCTGGATGTGCTAATTCGAATTAGCTTAGTTTGAATTAACTAATTCAAACTAAATTAGTTTGAATTAGTGCTGTAATGTAGACATACCCTAAGGGACCGCAGTAATTCCCCCTGGGCCTCCCCACTAGGGGCCCCTGCCTTGCTCCAATACAGCTTTCCCACCACAACCCCTCCCTTGTCCCCTTCCCTGAATTCTGAATAAACACACCTGTTTGATGTGAACAAAAGGGGGGCTGAGAACCTGGCTGGGGGAGAAAGAGCTGAGGGCTGGGAGTGGCACGTGGTGTGGCTAGAAGTGCCACCTCGGGTCCAGGGACCTCAGTGAACTTGGGGTGGGGGGGCTGGGATAATGGGATGAGGAGGAGGAGGGGCTGGAACGGGGTCAGTGATGGCAGGGGAGACAGAGGGAGGGGCATATGCATCACTTGGGGGGCAGGGAGAGGAGGCATGGGCATAGCAGGGGGGCAGGAGGTGGCGGCATGGGCATAGCGGGGAAGCAGCGGGGGAGAGGGGAATGGGCATGGCAGGGGACAAGAGGTGGGAGAATGGGCATAGCAGGGAGGGTAGGATGTGCCATCATTTCCCGGTGGATGGCACACATGTTGTCGCCCAGTCACACAAACTGGTCCCACATACGGTTCTGCCACTCGGCATCGTCCCAGACCTTCTGGGCCAGGGTTTGCTGCATGTCACATAGGATGCTCATGTGCTGTCTCATGAGGTCTTCCCGGACCACCCCTTGTGGCTCCACCAGAGTCAGGCAGCTGCCTCAGCTGGTGGTGATCGCCCCTCTGCAAAGGCCAGTCTGGCTGTGGAGAACAAAGAGGGAGAGAGGGTCAGTCATCCATGCAGACACTATTCCTGAAGTCATGCCCTCCTCTATGAGCTGCAATCCAACCATCTTCAGGCCACAGGATGGGGAGGTCCAGAGAGCAAGGCCATGTGTAGCCTTGTCATGATCATGAGAGATGGCCAGCATCCTGGGGACTAAGAGGTTAAATATGTCCCTTACCTAATCCAGGTGGCAGGCAGCCAATAGAGATGTAGGTAGGAATTTCAAACTGGGACAAAGGAATTTTTGGGTTTTTCCCTCCTTTGTCCCTAGGTAGTTTCTTTCCAGCTATTGAAGGGGACAGGATGTCTCCCTATAAGAAAATACTCTTCACAGTCTGGAAGTAGGATAAAGGTTAGATTACTCCGTTAGGTTTTATTGTTTTATGGTTTGGGAAATGGGATCTGGTCTGTGCATTTAAAAATGGGTTTTGCTCTCCTTTGTAACTAAGTTCCTGGCCCATGGTAAATTTCTCCTCCATGAGTATATTATTTTGTTACTGTTCCATCTAGTCATTATGTTTGCAATAGGAATATTGTGGTGATAACAAAAGTTCTTTTTCTTTTCTTTTTATTAATCTGGTATTGCTTAATTTGTGTGTCCTGGTTTGTACTTTAGGGGTGAGATTTCCCAAGTAGTCTCTCCCTGGTTGCTTTATTAATATTTGGGTGGTGGCAGTGGCATTTTATTCTCAAAATCTAGGCTGTTAAGATTTTGGGGGGAAGTTTTATACCAAAGCCTGGTAGATAAGGTTTTAGGGTACTTTTTCTGGACCCCACTTCTGCATTTATCATGCCAGAGTGGGAAAGGAGCCATGACAAGCCTGCATAGTGGGCCCTCCCTCATAGAGGCCCTGAGGTGCCCAGGGGACCATGCTTCTGCTTCCCCCCCACTCCGCTCTGTCCCATGGACAAGCAGGCAAGGGAAATGTTCATCCACACCGGGATCCCAAGGGTGGGAGAGGGGCCTGGAGCAGCCTGGCCTTCCATGGGGCCCACACACACACCTGCACCTGGCAGCCTGTCAGTGGGAGCGAGTGGGGCTTCACGCGTGCAGGCATGCCCGTGTGCTGTGTGTGGCACTCCTCAGTCTGTGTGGGGTCATGCGTGTGCCCTTGTGCCCAGCCTGCTTCCAGCTGGGGCTGATGGTGGGAGGGCATCCCCTCCACCTTCCCCCCAGGGGTCAGATGTGTGTGGGGCCTCCCCAAAGCCTGTGAGCAGGAGCCCGGGGGTGCTCCAGGGCTGCCTCCTGAGGCTGCGTGGCACAGACTGGTGCTGCACATGGTTCCACATGCACAGACAGCAGCACGATATCCAGCCCGAGTAGGCCAAGCGACGATCTCACCCCATCCCCTCTGTGCCTGCCTCCCCTGCCCTGTGTGTGTGACAAACAGAGAGCACTCACCTGATGATCCCTCCCCGCCCTCAGAGGATGCCTGGGAGACATCCAGGGCCTGGGGTAATGGCTCCAGGGTCAGGGTGACTGTGCTGGCCGTGTCCTCCTCCTTCTGCAGCTACTGTTCCTCCTCCTCGGCAGGAGCTCCGGGCGGGTAACAATGGGCATCTCGAGCCCCAACTCCACCACAATGGATGGGGAAAGGGCTTCACCACCTCCAGTATTTGGTGGATCTCTTGGAAGTAAGGGCAGGACTGGGGTTCTGCTGTGCTCCCTGACCCTGGTGTAGCCCTGCATGGCTCTTTGACTTTGCTCCAGACCTGTTTCAATGGCTGGGGGCGGGGGGGAGGGGATGTCACCTCTAGGCCAGAGCCTCAGCCATCGGCCCATAGATGTCAGCATTTCTTCACTGGGAGCAGAGATCCTGCAGGGTCTCCTCCTCCCCTAATAGTTTGAGGAGGGACAGGATCTCTGCCCCAGACCAGGAGGGCGTACGCCATTTGATGACCCTGGCTGGGTCCTGGGAGCCCTGTTGGTGCTCCCTGTGAGGGTCAGGGGTATCTTGAGGCTAGGCCATTAGTCCAAATTCGTGTGGCAATCAGAGCCACGTGGTGAGGTACAGCTCCCAGGCCCGGCTTCCTGCCACAAGGCTTGTCTCGGGAGCTGCAGCCTTAAGAGTTGTCAGGAGACAGGAACTATAGAGTTGTAATTACTTTGGACTGAGTGGCCACCGTGACACCTGTGCTTTTTCCTGGAGGCCTCTTCTTTGAAAGAAACCCCTCTCTTCTGTGTCCACACATGCCTTTTTCGGAAAAAGGCTTCTTCCTCATAAAAAGAGGTTTACTGCTATCAGAAAAAGCCCTCCGTTCTTTCGACTTTCTGCTGAAAGAACGCAATAGCAGTGTGGCTCCATGTAAGTATTGTTTTTCCAGAAAAATGTCCATTTTTCCAGAAAAACGATGCAGTGTAGACATACCCTGAGAGTTTTCAGGTGATAGTGTGGTTGCTCTATGGCCACATGGTAAATGTACTTCTTTTCATCCTAGATATGGAGTTAATTATAATTAATGAATAATGAAGACAGAGAGAAATGAATGTGTACTGACCAACTGGCCCTTTTGGCTGACTTCAAAGAAAAAATGAGAATTATGGTATCGGAGCATGTGTTTGAAGAGCATGGTTTGAAGGTAAACACAAAGAAAACTGAAGTTATGCGAATAAGGAAGGTGGAAGAAGAGCTTTTGATTGACATTTCAAGACAAATGCTGCAACAGAAGAAATAATTTGTGTACTTGGGAAGTACACTTTGTGCCACTGGAGAGAAGCCCTGAAAACTGAGAAGTCTATATGCATGGGTAGCAGTGAAAAAGGTGACAAGAGTCCTGTGGGGTAGGTCATTAAGAAACAAAGTGAAAGGAAAAGTATATTCTACATGTGTTAGTTCCTAGCTGTGTGATTTGGAAGAGGTCTGACTTAGGAAGATGGACGAAAAGAGGGTACTAGAACATACTACAAGAAGTGGACAATAATATGCAAAGGAAAGTGGCAGGCAAGGGGAGGGTAGATGGAATGTACATAGAAGCAATCAATTAGGGGACAGATGAACTTGAGACTGTTAGTGACAGATAGGCAGGTGAGTGCATGGTTGAAGTGGACTGAACATGCGATAAGAATGGTGGAAAACCGACTAGAACAGAAAGTAAGGGAGGAAAAGGACAGAAAGAAAGGATGTAGAAGATTGAGGATGTGATGGAAAGACTCTCAAGGGAAGTTTGAAGAGAAAAGGACTGGAACTGCATGACCAATGATCCTGTGCCAGACTGCAAGAAGTGCCAAAGTATCATGAGCACTTCTGTGTAAAGGGGAAGAGGAGTCAGAAAGTGAAGTGAAACTGAGGCAGAAAGTAGTTACACAAATTGCTGGAAGTCATGCACAGTAATTAATCCCAGCTCCCCATAGCCCTAGTCCAGTGACTGACCCACAAGGTGACCCCTCCTTTGCTGGAGTGGTGCAACCATGGATGAAATCCTGATAATTTCAAAAATATGTGACAGGAGGAATACCACTGGAAAAGTCTAATTTCCCTATGGCAGTGTGGATTATTTTGGAGGGGCGGGAGCATTATTGAAGAGTCACTCACATGTCAATCTCCTCCATATGGTCCCCATGACTGTAATATCATTTTTAATGTTTTCATCCTAATAACATCCCTGTGAGGTAGGGAAATTCTATTATTCCCTTTCCACAGAGGGAGATCTAAAGTACAAGGAGGTGAAGTGACATGCCCAAGGTCCCACAGGAAGTCTTTAACAGAGCAAAGAAATGCACCTGGGTCTCCCAACTTTTAGGTGCATCCCCTAATCACTGGATTATCCTTCCTCTCTGCCCACAAGGTTCCAATTGTGGCAGCTGCTGCTGCTGCATTGATTTCAAATGTGGGATGGTGGGAAGCAAAGAGGAAAGTTCTTAGGTTTCTGGCAGTAGGTGTTTCACTATCCTGAGTCTCAAGCCTTCAAAGCACATGACCGATAAGCAAAGCGGAAACCAGGCTGGCAGCTGCTAGACTCATAGCCATTTGGTAGCTATTTCTCCAGGTTTACCATTTATTCCTAACACACATTCATTCATGGGATAGTCTGGGGGGGAGGGGAGCGGGTGAAAGGGGGGTTCTCTTTGTTTCAGACTTGGCTATTATATGATTCCAGTTAAATCCAGGCTCAGTCAGCCCAACCCAGAATCTCTGGGGACCAAAGAACTCTCAGTGATAAACTGCCCTCTCCAGCTCTCCTCCGTAACAAATGACCTCTGTGCAAAGTGGGAGGGGCCCTTTAAGTCTGCAGCAATGGCTTCAATTTATCAGGCTGAGGGAGTGACCCCCACACCACACTGAGTTTGGGTTTGACACTCCCTTCACAGGAGGAGGATTAGCACATCAGGGTCAGAGGTTAAAGGAGTGTGTGGCAGCGGGAGGAAGGGGATCAAGGGCTCTAGAGTGGGGAGCCTCTGCATGTCCAGGACATGGGTGGCATTTAGAGAGTAAGGGGCATTAAGGACAGGGATGGGGAGGTAATTTCCTTTTACCCTGGAGATCCAGTGTGAATGTGGGGCAAGGGCACTTACCTGGGCCTAGCCCAGCAAGCTCCCACCTAGGCTGTGTGAGTGAGTGGCACTGGCAGAGCCTCCAGGGAGCTGTAGTGCCGATACGACACACTGAGATGTGCTAGATTTTTTAAAAAACCAATTAGAAATGAACCTTTTCCCATTCTGAGCTTCCCTAGAAGAAAAGCTTTTCAGTCTCATTAGAGGAAAGTGATCCCACTTAGGAAACATAAAAGCTTCTCTCCTGTTACTTCTAAGAAATGGCAGGCAACCGTCCCCCTCCCTCCCTCCCTCCCTCCCTCCCTCCCTCCCTCCCTCCATCCCTCCGCCCCATCACTCCTGGCCCCTTCACACACAACACACTGACTTAGTGCACAGTACAAGCTAGGCACTGCAAGGCACACACACACATCCCCCCCCCAAGGTGTTATACACTGTGCACATGCATGGATGTGTTCAGCTCTGAGACCTGGTGAATTGCTCCCTGCCTTGGCACTCTGCAACCCTTCACAGGCTAGGTAGGACTGCCTTGCCTGACAGGAAAGCCTCCTGCTTCAGTCTTTCCATGCCCCCATTATCTTGAAATGCTCTGTCTTCTCTGCTCATCTCCCAGCTTTTAGAAAGTTACATCAAATAAAAGGCAGAAAGCAATGATGATTCTGGATGGTCCTGGTATGGACGGGGGCGGGGTTAAGGGGAGCAGTGCAGCAGGAAACATAATGGAAAGCATCAGGGAACAGTGTGGATGAATGTCTGTGTCAGCCGCCGGTGGCAAGAGGATAGTGAAGGGGCTTGAGTTTTCAGATGGTTTTTATTAAGCCTCCAGCTCTGGCACCATCTAAAACATGACTCCCAGGGCGGGGGGGGGGGGGGGGGGGAACTATTTAAAAACCAAAGTCAAGAGGAAAGATATCAAAGTTCTCTGGGGGAAAAAACAGTAGTCAAAATAACAATGGCAAAGCCCCCTAATCTGGATTAGTGGAACCAGGCTATCCTCCCTCAGAGCATCTACTGGTTGGACTACAGAAGACCAAAGCTGTAAACTGAACCATACCAAAGCTCAGGCATGATTGGATCTGCAGGGGGCTGGGCTGGGTTCATCTCTATTGTGATCATGGTTAGGACAATAAAACGGTCTGTTGTTTAGCATCTTTCACATGTACACAGAGTATCCCCCAAATTCAGAGTTAAATGACACTGATAAAAAACACAATAAACTAGGATAGAGGGATAGAAATTAAGAGATATAGACAGTCAAGCAGGAGAAAGGATGGCAGTTTAGATCTGATATGAGATGGAAATTGAGGCAGAGGCAGGAGCTGCAGTTAGTGGTAAAATGGGGCAAAGACAGGACAAAGGCAATGGAGCAGGAAGACAAGGTCCCTGAGATTGTTTAGAACAAGTTCTTCTCTGTGGAAGGGTCATTTAAAAATCTTTGCAGCCTTATTAAATAAACACCAACATTATTTTCATTTGTATTACAGGCATTCCTGTGAGATTCAAGGATAATACAGATAATGAGATTCGAGTATAAATACAGAGTCAAAGAAAGTTCCCTCTTTTTAGGATCAGAAACAGTAAGTGGGTGTAAGAAGAAAAACTGAGGGTGGGAAGACAAAAGAAACAGAAGTAAGATCATATGTTTACACAGGCCATCCATGTACACTAGTTGGTTTTGAATCCTCAGTAATTCAGCAGCTCTTATAGTGTTCTGAGTATCCAGGTCACATTAAAAATACAACCCCTAATAGCACTTTGCCTACCTTCTTCTTATTCAAAGGCATTTTGCAAACACGAACTTGTTGCGTGTTGCCTCAGACATGCACACCACTAGTATGGTACTACTGTGACATCAAAAAGGCATAATGCATCTCTTTTAACATTAATGTCTGATCCTGCAGGGAAAATGTACCCTCATCCCAATAACAACCCGCAGTTCCACATGGATTCTTTCTTGGGGGTTAGCTTGGTCTGGTATCTGGAAATCAAGCTGTTTAAACTATTTTCTTCTTACATAATCACCCTCCATCATCAGGAATAAAGATTCTGGAGTGAAAACCTGATTCAGCCACTGACAGTTCAAGTGACAGAATAGCATCTTGCCCACTGTTCCACAGCTATCTGAGCAGGTCCAGCAAAAGAGTTTGCAGGGCCCAAGGCAGCATGTTGTGGTTGGCTGCAGCATGTGGCCGGGCAGCTCCAGCCAGGGCAGTGAGCAAGCAGCCACGTGGGTGTGTGCAGGAGGGCTCCAGGCAGCATGGGGCCCTGAAGACGCAGGGCCCAAGGCAACCGCCTTGCTCACCTTGCCCTAAGGCCAGACCTGTAGGTGAGCTAGAATAAAAATTGTTGGTGGCAATAACCCAAGCACCTAAGATGAGAGAGACACAAAGGAGAGCATCTGTGCCAAAGGGCTGCTATTATAGTTACTTTTTCTCACCACAACCATACTCCACACAATCCTGTTATCACCTGGAAACACAAGCTATTTGACAAAGCACTAGTGATTAACAGAGAATTGTTCTGCTTATACAGTTTAACTTGGGTGAGAGTGTCACAACACATGGGCTGTGGGGATAAGAGGCGATATTATGAACTTGCCCTTAGAGCTGAATAGTGTAGCCCTTGCACTGAAGCTAATGTAGTCTTTCCCGGAACCCAAGTGGTACTCCCACTCGAGTGGCTTTTTCCCTAATAGAAAGTGTAGCTAATGGTTATGTTTTGTTGTATAATGAGTGTCTCCGAGTCAACCAGAATCATGTACACCCAGAGGAGGAGGAGTGGCACAAAAAGGTGAGTAAGGAAGGAGGTTGCAGGTGAAGTGAAGAGAGAAGACTATGGGCAGCAGAAGATGAAAATGAAAGCTAAGCTGTAGGCAGGGTGAAACTGTACAGGGATTTGTATTGATTTGGGGCTACTAGACCTTGCATATCTGACATAGACAGGCCTTTCGGGCTAGGTCTACACTACACCTTTTTCCGAGTTTTTTCAGAAGAGGCTTTTCCAAAATTTGACCTGTCTACACTGGGCCAAATTTTGGAAAATCCCCTTTTTTTCAGAAGATCCCTTCTTCCTCAGAGAACAAGGAAGACGGGGCATCTGAAAGAGCATGTTTACTCTTCTGCAAAAAAAAGCAGAAGAGCAAATGCGTTCCCTGGACACAGCAGAGTTTTTCCGGAAAAAACACAGTGTAGACATACCACCAGGTAGCCAGAACCTACCTCTTTCTCCATGATCTCCTCCTCTTGAATTTAGATGAAGAATTTGAGCTAGAAGTCCACAGAAGCACAAAGGTCTTAGGATGTTCTCAGAGGTGGACCGTTGACTCTGGTATTCATTTCCCCTCCTCCCTGGACAAGCAGAGCTACAGATCACAAGGTAAAGGATGTTTGGGAGCTAATGGGTAAGTTGTGATGGTGGGAGCCATAGGTGGGTTTGGACACTGGCAGGGCAAGTTTCCTCCATATTGCCCTGCCAGTGTTCTGTGGATAAGGATAGGACACAGGTCTAAATTGCTGTTCTAAATGACAACTAAAACGTCTCAGAATTAATAGCAAAATACATCTCAATGTCTTCTTTGATTGATATCATAGCAAACACTGGAAGGCTGATCAAGTCTTTCACTCAAAAGCCTTCTCCCTCTGGAGCTTGTATTCATCCTAGACTCATTGCACCAATGCTCTTTTTTAAAAGCAGTATGTGAGGAGGCGATCATGTACTGGACCTTCACTATACACAAGCCCTTTCCATTCCAAAGTGATAGTATGCCAGGGATAAAGCATTTATGGCAGTTGCGTACATGAGAGACATGTCATTTGCAAAGGGTATTTTTAATGTTGACATCAAACCAAAGAACTTTTAGGAACCTGGAACTTCAGTTTATGAAAAGTTATAGTTTAAAGTACTCTTTTCCTCCACCTGTTTCTTCAGGCCTGATCCTGACTCTGGAAATACCTAGGCTTTGTCTACACTATGGCTGTGTCTAGACTACATCCCTCTTTCAACAGAGAGATGTAAATTAGGCACTTTGAAATTGTAAATGAAGCGGGGATTTAAATATCCCATGCTTCATTTTCATAATCACATCATGGCGCTCTTTTGAAAAAGCGCCATTTTGAAAGTAAAACAGCAGTCTAGACGTGGTTCTTTTGAAAATGGCAGGCTTTTTCGAAAGATCCTGTACTCTTGTCTAGACCATGTTTTTACTTTCGAAATGGCGCTTTTTTGAAAGAGCGCCATGACATGATTATGTAAATGAAGCAAAGGATATTTAAATCCCTGCTTCATTTGCAATTTTGAAGTGTCTAGTTTACATCCCTCTGTTGAGAGAGGGATGTAGTCTAGACACAGCCTATGAGTTTTTCTGCAAGAGGCAATGCAAATGAAGCGTGGATTAGCATTTTCTCGAGCTTCATTTGCATACTCTCATTCCATTTTTGTGATAGGGGTTTTTGCGCAAAAACAGGCAGTGTGGCCATGCCTGTTTTGCGCAAAAAACCCTTTTTCTATAAGATTCTTATGCCTCTCTGGCACAGGCATAAGGATCTTGCGGAAAAAGAGGGTTTGTGCAAAACGGCCACAGCCACACTGCCTGTTTTTGCACAAAAATCCCTAGCTCAAAAATGGATCAAAAGAGAGTATGCAAATGAAGTGTGAAAAATTGCTAATCCATGCTTCATTTGCATTGCCTCTTGTGGAAAAACTCATAATGTAGCCGTATCCCTAGTGTTACATATGGGGCAAAGGGCAATGTTGACTTTCCCTCTCCTCCCCATTCTGCTTTATTCCTGGAGTTTTCTTGCACCAAAACATTTCCTCCTGTCAAATTCTTTAACTGGAAAACAGTTAAGTGTCATTTGCATCTTCCCATTGTGATCTACCTCTGCACAGAAAGATCTGCTAAGGAAGGTGCCCCATTACCCCATGACTTTCCTTACACTCCAAGCTTGTCCATATTAATCAAAAGGACTTCTAACCTAAACAGAATGAGTGGCTGCTATGAAAAAATCCAGAGTTAGAAACAAAGTGGGTTGCTCACCTCAGATCTGCTTGGTGAAAATGAGAAAAAAAAATCAGGACACACACACACACACACACACACACACATACACACACGCTGAAAAAATGTCCAAATGTATCAGGGAAAATTGTTTGAACCAATCACAGAAAAAACTAAAGGGAAGGTTATTGCCACATTTACTCACATTGGGTAGTACTTTGCTTTCCGAGTATTTCTACTGATTTCAGTGGGACTCTCCACAAAGTGAATAATGGCAAGGTATAAGTTATGGTGACAAAATATATCTGTAAATTAGCAGACAATGGATGGACTTCATCATTCTCAGGCATGAGACCCAGGATGGCTAAATTAATCTAGCAGAAATAAGAGCTGACCTGATTTCTCACCCTAACCTTGAATTAAAATGGAAACAATTCTATTCTTTAGCATGGAACACTGTGGATATGTTTTGTTTGTTTTCACTTTTGCTATAGATTCTCACTCTTGGAGTATGTTCCTTAGTGAATATTCCAGAATAACTCCTCTCTATGTCCCATCCAATGCTCTTCACAGTAATATCAGAGAACCTACAAACATTCTCCAAGGGATAGCTATGATAGTCTATAACCTCAAAAACAACAAGCAGTCCTTTGGCACTTTAGAGACTAACAAATATATTATATCATGAGCTTTTGTGGGTAAAACCCACTTCATCAGATGAGCTGGAGTGGAAATTACAGGATCCTGAGTATATATAACAGCAAAAGCTGTCAATTGTAAGACCAGTGCTAATGATGTTAATTGACACTGGATGTGGCTCATTCATAGCATTTGATGTATAAAGTCAAACATCAAAGGGATGGGAAATTTCTTTTGTTGTGTGTTAACCACTGATGTCAAACTTGTAAATGAATATAAATATGGTAAGAAAAGCTAGTCTTGTGTTATTTCTCCCCATCCAGAAGAGAACCAGGAAGTATCAAAATTTTCTCTAGCAAACCTACACCAAAATGTATAACCCAGATTTGCCTAACTACAGTTTCCAAGCATCTAACTGCAATGGGTTTAAGTATTAAGCTTCTACGCCTAATAATTTTTCCATGGGTGGCCAATGGCCATCACTAGGTTAACATCATTTACCACTGGGTTAATGTCACTGCTTAGCTCTGCACATCTGAGAAAGCAATGGAGCAGGCAGTTGTTTTCTGTGGGAGGATTTGGCAGAGAAGACACTGCTGGGTTCAGACTGTAGCTGCCAATTATCTATGGTATGAATAATAACTGAGTTGTCTTGCAGCTGGTCTTCTAGCCCAGATGTGACCCAAACCTCTGGGTGTTTGGGACTGGATGGTGAGGGCTGAGAAATATGTTTTGTAACACACAGGGGGCAACTGTTGTGAATGTCAGTGATGACTAATCATATTCCTCTCCCTCCGTGATAACACCATTGGGAAGGTTTCTAGTGATCAGAAATATGTGTGTCTGCAGGTGGGCAGAGGGGAGAAAGGAAGTAGTGAGGAAAAGGTGTGAGATGAAGTTAAAGTGTCTGGCTTAGTAAAAGAGTAGCAGTGGGATGGAATATTTTCTCTTCTCCCACCCACCCCCTAACCCAACCCTAACCCACCCACCCCCCAAAAAAGTAAAAAAAAAATCTGCTATGTCTTCTGTTCTTTGAAGGTTAACATTAAACTGGACTTCTCTGTAGACATCAAGGACCTAAGCCACAGCCTAATAAAGTCCATTAGAAGACCTCCCCTCCCCCCATTGACTTCAATGGACTTGTCAGACCTAGTTTCAGTTTATGATGATAACATTACATACAATGTTTCCAAGAGGTGGCCATGTTAGTCTGTTTCAGCAAAAACAACAAGGAGTTCAATGGTGCTTTAAAGACTGACACATTGATTAGAGCATAACCTTTCGTGAGCTACTAGCTTCACCTTGCACACCACTTCTAGCTCAGCATCTGAGGAAGTGAGTTGTAGCTCATGAAAGTTATGCTCCAATACCCTAATAAATGTCTTAGTCTTGAAAGTGCCACCGGACTCCCTGTTGTTTTTATATACAATGTTGCTACACACATTTTATCATGATATTATTGACCAGTGAGATGGTCATTTTCAAATGATATCTTTCACAACATATTTTGCCTAAAGATTATTCCAATAGTGTGAGGGGTCTGAATAGAGGGGTGCATTCAGGCACTCTATGAATGAGCAATGGCTCCTCATGGAATGAATAGCAAATCTTTTGGCAACATGACCTGCAAAGTAGCAGCAGAAACCAAATCCCTGCCCATTGTGCATTATTGGAGGCAGGACCTTCATGGAACCTTGCAGCCAGCCCCTTCATGCCTGTTCCTCAGTAAACCTGGGAGGAAACAGCCAAGGGAGCTCCTGAGCAGCTTTCTAATGCCAGCCTCTGCAATGGCTCTGGCTGCTGCAGTGACAGCAGGATGCAAAGAGAGAGATGCTGGAATTGCTGCAGCTTTTGAATAATGTAGTAGTAACATGAACCCCCGCCCTCCCCACTAGAGCCTGGGGAATCTCAGTGGAGGTGGGGTTGCCACCTGTGTGTCAGAGATGTCTCTCTCTCTAGATTCTGGCAAACTCCATGCCTTGAGGCTGCCTGAGGGAAACAACAAAAGAGGGAAAACTACAAATAAAAGGGAAAAAGGATGAGTTTCATTTCCTGGAGGTTGGATGGAGTCTTAGAGAGAGAAAGCACAGAGAGACACAATGTGGAATAGATGAAGAGATCTTGTCTCATTCCCCTTCACTATTGACCTCCAAACTCTGTGTAAGCTTTCATAACTGAGCCCTTCCCTTGGCTTGAGCTCCCTTCTTCCTTCTTTGCCACCCAGGGATTAGATGGTCCCAGGGGCCAATACAGTGCAATATAGTTCAGCCATATTCTAAGAAGAGTCTACAGATGGAGATTCCTCACAGAGACCAGTAGGGGCTCCTGGGGGGAAGGTCTGATCCAGGCCTGCAGTCTCCATTTCTGCCAGCCACCCTTCTCCAAGATAATTTTTTCCAGGTCCCTGCTCATTTTGCTCTAGAGTCAGATGGTCAAATGACAATGAATGATTATAAACAAATAAAATAAGTTTGTAGGGGCAATATAATAAAGGCCACGGCACAAAACAAGTTACAGACATGAAGGATTTGAAGAAAACATTCTAAAAATACATTGGAAGCAAGAGGAAGACCAAGGACAGGATAAGGGGAAGAGGGGAAATGAAGAGGGGAAAACAATAACAAAAAGTGTGGAAATGGCAGAGATGCTTAATGACTTTTTTGTTTCAGTTTTTGCCAATAGAGTTGGTAGCAGTTAGATGCCTAACACAGTGAAAATGTGATAGGATTAGAAGCTTAAAAAGGGAAAGAAAAAGTTAAAAATTACTTAGACAAATTAGATGTTTTCAAGTTGATGGAGCCTGTGAAATGCATCCAAGAATATTCAAGGAGATGACTAAGGAGATATCAGAGCCATTAGTTACTATCTTTGAAAAAGTAATAGTCAGCATGGATTTGTCAAGAACAAATCATGTCAAACCACGATAGCTTTATTTGACAGGGTAATAAGCCTTGTGGATAGGGGGGATGTGGTCGATACAGTTTACCTAGACTTTAGTAAGGCTTTTGATAGTGACTCAGGTAACCTTCTCATTACCAAATTAGGGAAGTACAACCTACATCCGTGGTCACCAACTGGTAGATCGCGATCTACCGAACAATCGCAGGGGCTCTATGAGTAGATTTTCAGCTTCCTCTGAACTGCGCGCCTGAGCAAAACTAATTTAAATTGGCACTATTTGCAGAGCAGCTACTCACGGAGCAGCAACACAGGTGAGTAGCTGTGGCGGCGTGGTGGGATCTGCTGGGTTGGGAGGGCTGACACACCCCGGCCAGCTGGCTGTGGTGTTCAGCCGGAGGAGGCTGCGCTGTGCTCCAGCTGATCCGATGGCTTTCCTTCTGCTCCAGCCCATGTGGACCGTCGTGCACCCTGGCTGAGCACCATGGCCAGCTGGTCGGGAAGCCGCTCCTCTTTGCTCCAGCTCAGATGCCCTGAGCTCAGCCCGAGGAGGCTGCACCTCGATTCAGCCGGGCTGGAGCAAAGAGGAAGAGCTTCTTGATCAGCAGGAGTGCAGCACAGCCTCCCCAGGCTGAGCTCAGGGCAGTTGGGCTGGAGCAAAGGGGAGAGGCTGCCCGGCCAGCTGGCCGTGGTGATCAGCCTAGGTGCATCCTTCTCTTTGGGAGGGGGGAGTCAGCCCTAGAGGAGGCACATGCCAGTGCTTCCCTGCTGCATGGGAGCGGGGAGTTGGCCCCTGCAGAGGTGCACGCTGGGGTTTCCCTGCTCCGCGGGGGTGGTGGTGGGGGAAGGAGTCCCGGGAGGTGGCGGGTCCCCTGCTGCAGAACCCTGCCCCCCTGGCACCCTGTCCCCTGCTGCAGAACACTTCCCCCTGCCCCCATCGGCACCTTGCCCCCACCCCAGAACCCTGTCCCCTCTCCCCACTGCCACCTGTCCCTGCCCCAGCACCCACTAGCACCCTTCCCCAGTACCATATCCCCTGCCCCCACCAGCACAGTTGGGGCCACATTAGCGAGGGTTGGAGGGGGTTGGAGGAGGGTTGGTTTTTTTTTTCATGTCATTTGTGTGGCCCCAAATGACTTTTCTATGGGTCAGCGACCCCTGACTCAAAACAGGTTCCCCGCCTTTCTCATAAATAAAGACAATGCACAAACTTTTTGTGTTTGACATAGTCTTTTATTTAAAAATTAAGCCTGGCCAACAAACCCCCAATTAGGGCTTTAGGGGTTAACATTAAAATTCAAAATGATCAGCATAAATTGGAGAAATGGTCTAAGATAAATAGGAAATTCAATAAGGCAAATGCAAAGTACTCCACTTAGAAAGGAACAATCAGTTGCACATACACAAAATAGGAAATGACAGCCGAGGAAGAAGTACTTTGGAATGGGATCAGGGGTAGGGGAAGATATAGTGGATCACAAGCTAAATATGAATTGGCCTCCTAATGTTTCCCCATTTCTAGTTCTTATTAGTACAGGCACCAGTCAACTCAGGGTGGAGGAAGGGGAAAAGACTCAAACCGTTTTTCAAACTTGAAGTACACTCAAACTGAACCCTTTCTGTGGGTCTAAACCATTTGGTTAGCATTTTATTTGACATGGAACATATTAATTTGAAATTATCTGTGTACTTTTCTGTTCTAACTAGAACCAACAACCAAAGTGCCAGGCTTGCTCTTACATTATGAAGCAAAGGAGTGGTAGAAACAATGCAAGATCCTGGTCTTAGAAGGATTCCAGAACTATTTCCAGAAAAAACCGTAGTTCAGAAAGTTCAGCCAGACAACCAGACTTTTGAGTGCTGCTCCAAAAGGCTTACATTCACCCATCACTCAGTCTTAAATTGTGCATGTTTCCCAGTTACTTTGCTTCTCTGTTCACAGGAGACACAAGACTGAATTACCCAGGTGTAGATCAGCACTTCCTCAAAGATCCAGTGGGTTCAGTTCAGGTCCATCTCTGCATAAAGAAGCACCTTTAATAGCCATAAGCCAGGAAGATCTTACCTTGCAGTGACAGAGTTGCCAAAATCATTGCTAATAAGACACAGGTGGGCAGCACATGAGCAGGTGGGGGTGGGTGGAGGAAGTGATGACAGCTCTATATCCATAATCCATTCATCCTAAAGGGCATTGGTTCATCTGTTACCGATTTAGGCTTGTTTTATGGGTAGCTTTAGAGATATTTAAGCAGGAGAGCAATGTCCCACCCTAAAAGAATCCAGATTGGCAGATGAGAGAAATTAACAAGAGGCTATGAGAGGTGACAGGTCTGGGGGAGTGATCTGCCATCACTATGACAGAAAGTGGCCAGTCTCACTCCTTTCCATATGAGCTAGTCATGTGTATTCACTTTGGATTCTAGGCAGGGCCTGTTTTTTCAGAAGAGCCACCCCCTCTCTCTACTTGAGTCCCAGGCAATTTCTGCTTACTATCCCTTGGACAAATGTAGATGTTGTTTTGTTTGTCACTCTGTCTCCAAATTCATGGCTTGTTTGAAGGTATTACAGTAAGAAGATAGTTAAGACTACTTTGAGATTTGCACTTAAAGCAGAATCAAAATCTCCCTTCTCTCACTCCCACATTTTAATGGTTGAATTTAATCTCTTCACTTAACACACAACCTCTTCATATGCCAATTGAATGTTCTATAATATGCTTTTGATCAAACATTTACAAAGTTAGGCAGAGGAAACATTTCAAATGAAAGCTTTGCAAAATTTCCGCAGAGATTATAATATTTGTTTGGGCTTCTCCAACTAAGGAATCACAGTCCCTACAAACTCCAAGCCTCCCATATGTTTTCATTCCCTCACATCTCAGGCACAGAACACTTTTAAAATCTAAACAGAAAATGAGCTATTTCCCATATTCGTCATAACTTACAAGGAAATCCAACTGAACTACTAAGTGCCACCAGCTATCCTCCACCAGCTGCTTCCATTCTCCATTGCTTCCTGCATGCCTATCTGACATGCCAGCTATGGAGAAGCCAGACTGGGAAGAAGGGGATCAGAGCAGGGGGAGGTGTCATGTTGGACAGGTGGATCTTTGAGAGGATACTGGAGGTCTGTGGGGCCTGATGAACAAAGGTAATGATGAAGGAGTGGATTTGGATTGCTGCCACAACTGCGTGGGGGTGGCAGACGCATTGTGAGGAACTGAGTGGAAGGTGACTGTGAGTGAGGGTATATGAGGAGGGGAGTTAGCAGGAGAATAAGTGGGAGAAGAATGAGTGAGGAGTTGGACAGCACCTCTGCCTCGTATCTCCAGATGCTGACTTCATCCTTCGTCATCTAGAAATAGCACAAGATGGACTTTATCAGTAAAAATAGGCACCTTGAGAATCTAAATTCATCTTGCAAAGGTCAAAGTTTAGGTTGTGCATTTTAAATGAGAGTGGTGCTTTGTTCTTGCTTACACAGCATGTTGGAAGTGCAGGGGTGCATGCTGGAGTGTGGAGACTCTAAGGATGTTTGGGGGTATGATATCTGGGTGCAAAGGCACAGGAGGGTATGCAGTTTTGACTGATGTTCCTCTGAATTTTCAATTATTGTGCTGGTGGCCTTTGCACTTGAGTGACCTTCACACTGAGTAAACACTGGGGCAGAGCCGCAGCTAATGTAAGTAAATGTAGCTTGATTGAAATCAAAAGAGCAATGTCAGTTCACACCAGCTAAGGAGTTAACCCAACATTTTTTGTTTGTAGATTATGCTGCATTTTAGGAAATGGTCTTGTTGCTATTTCTTTCAGCTGGAGGGGGCTAATCTTCCCTAGGTAGCTGCGTAATAGCAAGTTTTACTGTTATAGCCATGTCTACCACTCTTCTGTGCAAGACTGGCATTCTCGTCAAAGATGAAGCTCATCAGAGCTGGAAAGCAATCCTCAGTTGTTAGTTAATGGATTTATGGTAAAGATGATTTCCAAAACCCCTGTCTGCCTCATTATTCACAACATCCAGCTGGTGATTCCCCTTTTGGCAAGTTGTGAATCCGCAGCTTTGTTTTAATCGTAATAGCAGTGGAAGCACTTTAAATGAGAGGGCACAAAATGCCATGTAACTACTCTGACAATATGGCAACTGCTGAGCATTGAATTACACGGTAATTTCCATGTAATATGCAGGTTATTACATAATAAGTGCCGTGTCATTACAGGCTAAATGAATTATTATCACCATTGCTTGACAAATTTACCTGACAAATCTAGCCTTTTTTTTTCAGCTTATGCAATTTTCACAAGCAGATCACAATTTCCTCAGATTTATCTGTTGTTTGAAAGAACTCATGAGCTATATTGTTATTTTTAACTGTGTGTATTCCGCATAAAGAGCTCACTTTGAATATTTGAGCTGTGTTGGTAAGTGATGATTGGCCAAGTAAGTCACATGGCCTTGTTTATGCTCACTTACTGGGTGATCCCACACTTCTGTCACAAAATACTGGGATCAGGATTAGAATTTGCAAACTTGTTTACTGGAATGTTTCCAAAAAAGAAAACAAGGGGTTATAAGTGCAGTTGGAGTAGAGTCATTTAAACTTTTTGAGCAAATACTGGCAGAAAGCTGTTGGCAGTATTCTTGCAGCTGTATTATTTCTAACCTGCAGATTGCTGGCCTGATGATACTCTATGTACTGTACATGCTAAGTGTTACTAGTAAACCAGTACCCTATTTCTATCTGACATTTACCAGGAAATCTATAATTACCATGACCCTGATACAAAGTGCATCGAAGACAACAGGAGTCTCTCCATTGACTTCATTGAGCTTTGGATCAGGTCCCATGTATTTAAAAAGAAGTTACATAGTTGGGAGGTCAAGAAGTTAGCTGTAAGTATATGGGATTACATTAATTCCTTGTATAACTCCCATTGATTTTTGTGCACTTGCCCCAGGGAAGAGTTTTAGCCAGTTGTGTCTGGGATATTTAGATGATAGGTTAAGCCTGTACACATTTAGGGCTAGATTCTCAATTGTTATAATGAATTCTGGATTTTACAATAAAAAACATCCTTATTGTTTTTTTCAGTTCACTCCCGCATTGTTTAGAAACAGATGAACAGATTTTGATCACTCTTTATAAAGAAAAATGAGAAAAAGCTTTAGAACAATTGGACAATTTTGGCCCCAAGAAACATGTTTCAGACAATTATGAGCACAGAGAAGCAGGGGGTTATAATAGCACAGCTTTGAGACAGTAATGATGGTCATGCTACCAGGTAGCCTGTGTAAAAGTCCTCTTTAAAACTGTCTTCTAGTTCTGAACTGCTCAAAAGCTTCAAACAGATTTGCAAGCTTCACTTTATAACAAGACTTTGCTATTTTAAATATTTCAAACAAGGCACTTCTTAATCACCTTCTCTGGCAGTTAAGTAATCTCTGTTTTCTCAGGCTCTATTCAGGTTCTCTTAAGTCTCTTGTTGCATGCTGTACTCTCCCTAACTTAGTTGTGTCATTCTTCAAATGAGGAGTCAAAAATTGGATGTTACTCTAAGTACTGTTCCACCAGGGCCCTTTCAATTAATAACACACTTCCCTTGGACTTACATTATAGGGTCTAACATTGTTAGCATTTTTTAAATTGCTGAACTGAACTGCGCTTTTGAACTGGATCTCTGTGTATAGCCAGACCTTTCCCCTTGCTGCATTAACATATCTATTGACTCCACGCTATAGTAGATATGAATAGGGTATCTGCAATAACTAGTACTAATATTCCCAAATCTGAATCATTTATGTGATGTCTCCTTCCTGCCCATCACTGGGTGACAAAATAGGACCTGCCCTTATCCAAATCCACTTGTGATTTTGGGTCTGCAAAAGATAATTGCTACATTTTAGTAAACCAACCAGTTCCCCTATTTTTTTGTCCTTTGGAAAATGACATAGCAACTTCAGTATTGTGTAATGATTTGCAGGGTAATTATTTGTTGTTGTTTTGATTTGTTTTGTTTTTTCCATTCTTTGCCACTAGTGAGTATGGGATCACAAGACCATCAGAAGTATCCTGACATGATGACCACTATCCCTCAGTGACTTTAAGCTATGAGGACATATAATTTTCCGGAGTCTTTACATGGTATTCGTGAAGAATACATGGTTGGGTGGAATCAGAAAAGGTGTCTGACTAGCCAGGGAGATATTTTGCACTGGTATATCCAGCAGCAACTGTGTAAGTAAGGGTATGTCTACACTACCCTCCTAGTTCGAACTAGGGGGGTAATGTAGGCATACCGCACTTGCAAATGAAGCCCGGGATTTGAATTTCCCGGGCTTCATTTGCATAAGCAGGGAGACGCCATTTTTAAAACCCCGCTGGTTCGAACCCCATGCAGCATGGCTACACGAGGTGTACTGGTAGTTCGGAATAGGAATCCTAGTCCGAACTGCCTAGTTCGAGCCCCGTGTAACCGCGCTGCACGGGGTTCGAACCAGCGGGGTTTTATAAATGGCGGCTCCCCGCTTATGCAAATGAAGCCCGGGAAATTCAAATCCCGGGCTTCATTTGCAAGTGCGGTATGCCTACATTACCCCCCTAGTTCGAACTAGGAGGGTAGTGTAGACATACCCTAAGAGTGCACTTTAGGGCAATCGGTAGAATCCACAGCCTTGTTTGCCAAGAGCTAATGAGAGACCACGAGATCAACACTATTCTCTTTCATCATTTCTTCCCATCTCCACTGGTTGCTTTCAGAGCAGCACCAAGGGAATCTAGTTCTACCTCCTCAACTAGAGGCCAGAGTGTCAGGAGTGCAGAGCCTTGTGAGAGAGTGCAGGGCCTTCCTACTGGGAGAAACAGGAAGGGAGAGGGTAACCTGATTGGGTCAGTAATTAGGTACAGTGCAACAACAATAATTCCTTTCCCTTTTCGAGAACCTCCCTACCTGGATCTCAAAGTATTGTAGGAACAGTCAGTTATTTAATGTATAGGGAGACTTGAGGGAGATTTGAATGATTATTCTCCTATAACAGATGGAGAAACCAAGACACAGAATGGAAATGCCAGTCTCAGGTTAAACAAGGAATAAATGGCAGAGGGGTTCTGTGTACTGGGTACTATTCAGTCCTGCCCTCCAAATCAGAGCTAACCTGGGAATAGAACCCAGGAATCCTGTCTCTCCTGTCCCAACTGGAGCACACTGCTTCTTTCAAGAGGGATGACTGGGGCAGTTGCAGCTGTTCCTTTAGGGTATGTCTAGACTACACGCCTCTGTCGCCAGAGGCATGTAGATAAGGCTACCCGGCAGAGGGAAATGAAGCGGCAATTTAAATAATCGCCGCTTCATTTAAATGTAAATGGCTGCTGCGCTGAGCTGATCAGCTGTTTGTCGGCTCAGCGCGCTAGTCTGGACGCTCCGTGGTCAGCCTCAAAGGCATTTGTCGACCTCCCCGGTATGCCTTGTGGGATGAGGTTTACCGGGGAGGTCAACAAATGCCGTTGATGTCGACTGCGGAGTGTCCAGACTAGCGCGTTGAGCCGACACACAGCTGATCGGCACAACACGGCAGCCATTTAAATTTAAATGAAGCGGCGATTATTTAAATCGCCGCTTCATTTCCCTATGCCCAGTAAACAAATCTACATGTCTCTGTCGACAGAGCCATGTAATCTAGACATACCCTCAGTGTCTCACCAGAATGGTGGTCAGCACTGCTCTGTCTGCACTTTCTTTCAAAGATAAAATGAGCTCGTGCTGAGGATGCTCATGAAGCTGAATTGCTGCCATTTTGAAGCATACCCCAAGTGAACAGCCCATAGCAGAAGCCGGGTCTGGAGGCCACAGCCTCCTTCAGCAAGCAGAAGCAGCATGTTCTTTTTCGTGTCAGAGTTCCCAATTGAAGATGCTGCTACAGCCTTTGAGAGAGAGCCAGACTTCATCAGGTAGTGCTGACATTTAGCATCAAATTCCCCCCTCCCATTATTCTGTGTGAATTTCCATGTTCGCCTTTCAGATGGGAATAAATTGTGCATTAGAGACAGAGAGATGAACTTTTATTAGCTGTTTATGGAAGAGATTAAAAATGTTCATTAGTAGCCCCAGAACCGGCAGTGCCCCTCCTCCTCACTCAAATCAAGAGACCCAAAGAGCATCAATGGCAGAGACCCAATGGGCCCCTGGGGGACACTCACCTTGTATTTATTTGGACTGGTATGTACTTGAAGACTACATGCCCTTCTGCAGATGTGTGTCTAGGGGATTGCAAGGGAAATGTCATTGCTCTATTTCTAATGGGAAGCATCCATTTTGTTCTCAACCTAAATCATTCTGATTGTTGGCAGACAAACTGGCATGAGTGCCTGGAAGTCCTGAGTGACTGCTTCATTGCAGAGAATCTGGGGCCTGTGCCACTCAGTAGAATGGATTTGAAATGTCAGTAAGGGGGCAGTGGCAGCCCTCCCAACCTCAGGAGAGAGAGAACATTCACACTAGGGGACTCAGCATGCTAACAACTCCTCTTGAATGACTGACAATGCACAGGCTGGTTACATGCAAGGGAAATTTAAATTTAAGAACATAAGAATGGCCATACTGGGTCAGACCAAAGGTCCATCTAGCCCAGTGTCCTGTCTTCCAACAGTGGCCAATACCAGATGCCCTAGAGGGAGGGAACGCAACATGTAATTCTCACATGATCCCTCTTCTAGCACCCATTTCCAGACAAACAGAGGTTAGGGACACCATTCCTACCCATCCTGGCTAATAGCCATTGATGGACCTAACCTCCATAAATCTATCTAGCTCTTTTTTGCACCCTGTTAAAGCCCTAGTCTTCACCACATCCTCTGGCAAGGAGTTCCACAGGTTAACTGTGCACTGAGTGAAGAAAAACTTTCATTTAAAGCCTGCTTCCTATTAATTTCATGTGTTGACTCCTAGTTCTTATATTGTGGGGTAAATAACTTTTCCTTATTCATTTTTCCACACCAGTAATGATTTTATAGCCCTCTATCATATCCCCTCTTAGGCTATGTCTAGACTGCAAGCCTCTTTCGAAAGAGAGCGTCTAGACTGCACGTTGAACTTTCGAAAAAGCGGCTTGCTTTTTCGAAAGAAAGCATCCAGTGAGTCTGGATGCTCTCTTTTGAAGAAGCCCTATTTACATTGAAGAACGCCTTCTTTCGAAAGAGGAACTTTCGAAAGAAGGCGTTCTTCCTCGTGAAATGAGGTTTACCGCCATCGAAAGAAAAGCCGCGTTCTTTCGATTTAATTTCGAAAGAACGCGGCTTGCGTCTGGACGCAGGGGAAGTTTTTTCGGAAAAAGGCTACTTTTCCCGAAAAAACCCCTGGGTACGTCTACACTACAGCGCTAGTTCGAACTAACTTAGTTCAAATTAGTTAATTCGAACTAAGCTAATTCGAACTAACGCGTCTAGAACTAAAAACTAGTTTGAATTAGCGTTTTGCTAATTCGAACTAGCAAGTCCACATTGAGTGGACTCTGAACAGGGCTTAAGGATGCCGGAAGCAGTGCCGGCAGGGCATCAGAGGAGGACTTAGAGCGTGGAGATGCTGTCTCAGGCTAGCCGAGGGCTGCGCTTAAAGGGTCCCGACCCCCACCCCGGACACACAGTTCTAAGGGGTGCCCCGCTTGCAAAGAAGTTCTGGCTTGGAGTGCCCGGAGTACCCACACTGGGCACATCACACCACTCGGCCATCAGCCCGGTTGCACTTGCCGCAGGCTGCCATCTGGGGAGAGGGGGTAATTGGGGGACTGCAGGAGAGCTTCCACCCCCAGAAGCCCGCAGAGCCAGCCCCGTCCTCCCCATCGGGGGCTCGTACCCCATTCCTCCCTCACCTCCTTCCACTTACCCTTCCCTAGCCCCCCTTCTTATTGATGTACAAAATAAAGATAACGTTTCTTCCAACATTGACTCTGTCTTTATTGAAAAAAACTGGGGGAGACTGGGAAAAGGAGGTGGGAGAGGGGAAGAGAAAGGCTGGGAGAAGGGAGGGCAACTAACATGATCAGGGGTTGGGAACAGGTCCCAGATGAAGAAAGGCTACAGAGACTGGGACTGTTCAGCTTAGAAAAGAGGAGACGGAGGGGGGACAGGATAGAGGTCTCTAAAAGCAGGGGTTGGGTGGAGAGGGTGCATTCAGAAAAGTTCTTCCTGAGTTCCCATAAAGAAGGACTAGAGGACACCAAAGGAAAGGAATGGGTAGCAGGCTTCAAACTAGTAACAGAAAGTTGTTCTTCAGAAAGCAAATAGTTAACCTGCGGAACTCCTTGCTGCAGGAGGCTGTGAAGGCTACAACTAGAACAGAGTTGAAAGGGAAGTGAGATCAAGTCATGGAGGTTGGGTCCATGGAATGGTCTTAGCCAGGGGGTAGGAGTGGTGTCCCTACCCAAAGTTTGTGGAAGGCTGGAGAGGGATGGCACGAGACAAATGGCTTGGTCACTGTCTTCGGTCCATCCCCTCCAGGGTCCCTAGGGTTGGCCGCTGTCGGCAGACAGGCTACTGGGCTAGATGGACCTTTGGTCTGACCCAGGACGGCCATTGTAAGCTCAGGGCTCAGTGTCGGGGGTCTCAGTGGACCCCCTTGATTTTCATGCACACCTGCTCCTGGGTGGCCAGGCTGGCAGCTCTCCTGCCCTAGACGGCCACTTTCCTGTGCCTAGTGCGGAGATCATGGACGAGGTCGACGATGTCCGCACTAGCCCAGGAAGGTGCCCGCCTCTTGCGGTCCAGGGCAAGCTCCCGGGAGCCGCCAGCCTGGTCCCGGCAAGATGGGGTGGGCTGGGGGGCATCGGGTGGGTGGCTCTGTGCCGTGCCAGGTGCAGGGTCTGCTGGCTGGGTGCTGGCAGGCTTGCACCTGGCACGGGCACCGTAGCCAGCCCGTGCCCCTTTAAGGGGTCCGGGGCCGGGAGGGGGGCATAGAGTTTCCCTGGTGTTGGCCAGAGTGGCCACCAGGGAAACCTGGGGAGGGCTAGCCTCCCACTAGTTCGAACTAAAGGGCTACACAGCCCTTAGTTTGAACTAGCTAGTTCGAACTAGGCGTTAGTCCTCGTAAAATGAGGTTTACCTAGTTCGAACTAAGCGCTCCGCTAGTTCGATTCAAATTCGAACTAGCGGAGCGCTAGTGTAGCACCTATTAAAGTTAGTTCGAACTAACGTCCGTTAGTTCGAACTAACTTTGTAGTGTAGACATACCCCCTGAGTCTGGACACAGCCTTAGTCTCCTCTTTTCTAAACTGAAAACTCCAAGTCTTTTTAATCTCTCTTCATATGGGACCTGTTCCTTACCCCTAATAATTTTTGTTGCCCTTTTCTGAACCTTTTCCAATGCCAATATATCTTTTTTGAGATGAGGCGACCACATCTGTAGGCAGTATTCAAGATGTGGGCATACTGTGGTTTTATATAGAGGCAATAAGATATTCTCTGTCTTATTCTCTATCCCTTTTTTAATGATTCCTATACTTCTATTTGCTTTTTTGACTGCCACAGCACACTGAGTGGATGTTTTCAGAGAACTATCCACAATGACTCCAAGATCTCTCTCTTGAGTAGTTGTAGCTAAATTAGTCCCCATCATATTGTATGAATAATATATGTATAATGTATACATTTATCTTGGTTTAAAGGCCCAATCATACTCAGATTTAAAAATGGGCATAAGAGACCAGATTATTGTCCACTGAGTCAACCCTTTTCCTATGTGATGAGTCTTTTTCATGCAGAGCTTTTATACTGGCGATTGTGCTAACAGAAGGAACGGACAAGAGCCATGCTGGGCTGGGGGCATGGCTGGGCCAATCCAAGTCCATATATGGATCCATCAGTCTCATTGCTGTGTGTGTCTGGTGCAACTGGAGTCCGTGCCTCTGACACACTGAGCTTTCAAACCTGTCCTTGCAGACTGGAAAGAGCCCAATACTGTGCTTTGCCATGTGCCTCCCCTTGGCTGTAACACAGCTTGCTCTGCATGCTAATCAAATATTTACCTTGACTTGACTCAGACTTAGCCCCACTGTCCTTGAGATGGGGAAGGGGTTCCATGAAATTCTGAGTATTGATGGTATGTGGGGTAGGGGGGAGGAGGAAAAACTAACAGTACTTCAAAGGCCCTGTATCTCTTCACTAAGCTGCCAGAGAAAACAATCCAGGTTTCCGTAGCTGAATCCCAGGATGCCCTAGCCAAGGACATCTTGCAGGGCAAACTGATAAATCTTTCATCCCCTTGGTCTGTATTTTATTAAATGCCTCACACATGTATGTGAAAGACTGTACATGTCAAATACTGGCTAGCTAAAGGGAGAAGCATAGAGAGATTACTACTTACCACACTTTGGCTACGTCTAGACTGCAGGCTCTTGCGCAAGAAGCTTTTCTGGAAGATATTGTCCGAAAAAAGCTTCTTCCGAAAGAGCACGTCCACGCTGCCAAAGCGCATCGAAAAAGCGATCTGCTTTTCTGAAAGATAGCGTCCAGACTGATCGGACGCTCTCTCGCAAAAAGGCCACCAGGAACCACTTCAGGCAGGGCTTTAGGTCACCACTTGCTTTCCAGTGCTGGTGCCGGAGCCTAGCAGAGACACACGCTTAAAGGGACCCCCTGGACAGATGTTTCTCCATTTCTGCTGTGTGCTTACCTACCTCTTTGAGGGACAGCTAAGCTCTTACAGTGCATGCTGTGGTTGCCCAGCTTTTTGGGATGCCACAGCTTTTTCATTTGTACCATGGAGCCGGAGCTGCCTCTGGGCATGCGATGACCCCACACGGCCATGCTGAAGTTTCTGAAGCACTTTGTGCTGGCTACTTTCCTCGTCTTGACCGAGCTCAACCCCAAGCTCATTCTGGGGACCCTCTCTCTGAGTGCAGGAGCAGCACCCTTGCTACAGCAGCCCTCAGTGGAGAGGTGTTTCTGGAGGCTGAGCACAAGTTCTGACTGGTGGGACTGGCTGGTCATGGAACGGTGGGATGACCAGCAGTGGCTTGGATGACCAGCAGTGGCTTCAAAACTTCTTCACGTGGAAGGCCACCTTTTTGGAGCTGTGTGCTCCTGCCCTCCAACAATGCGACACCCACCTATAGCCCACCATGCCCCTGGAGAAGTGGGTAGCAATTGCGGTTTGGTAGCTCGCCACCTCAGACAGTTACCAGTCAGTGGGCAACCAGTTCAACGTGGGGAAGTCCACTGTTGGGGCCCTCCTCATGGAGGTAAGGCACTCTCAGGCTGCAGTCCCTGCAGTGGGGGTAGAGAGTCCTGGAAAAGAGCAACCCTCGGGAAAGGGGGGGTTGGAGGATGTGGGGCGTGCAGTGGGGATGGGGGGAAGCCCGGTCCCCAGGGGGTTGTGCCATCCCATCCTCACACAGCTCTGCTGCTGGGGGGGGAGGGGGGTGGCCTCAAAGGGAGTGGCTCCTGGGGTGTTTGAGGGAGGGAAGGGGAGGAGTGGGGGGCAGGCACCTCCCAAGGGCTCAGGCTCTCCCTCTCTCATTCCCTGTGTTGTGTGTTTGTTTGTCTCCTTCTGCAGGTTGTGAGGGCCATCAACTCCAGCCTGCTGTGCAGAGTCATCTGCCTGGGAGACCTGGACCCAGTCGTGGCCAGATTTGCTCCCCTGCAGATCCCGAATGGCAGGGGAGTGACTGATGGGATCCACATCCCGATCCGCGCACCTCAACATCGAGCGGCCCAATACATAAATTGCAAGGGCTACTTTTCTATGGTGCTGCAGGCCCTGGTCGACCACCGTGGACAGTTCATGGACATTTGTCTGGTGGCCAGGCAGGGCACATGATGCCATATTTTTTGAAACTCCAGCTTTTACGGGAAGCTGGAGGTGGGCACATTCTTCCCCCGCTGGAACTTTGCAGTTGGAGACACGCAGATGCCACTGTGCATCGTGAGGGATGCAGCCTACCCACTCATGCTATGGATAATCAAGCATTGTACTGGCCACCTGGACCCCGGCAGGGACCAATTTAATGCCTACCTGAACTGGGTCAGGATTCAGGTGGAGTGCACCTTCGGCCGCCTCAAGGAGCAGTTCAGGTGCCTCCTGACTCACCTAAACGTGGGGCAGTACAACATCCCTGAGGTGGTGTCAGCATATTGTGTCCTTCACAACTTTGTGGAGAGGAAGGGGGAGGCCTTCCTGCTGGGGTAAGAGGGGCAGACGCCAGATGTGAGGGGAGACCCTTTGAGCAGCCGCAGACAGCTGCCATCCCACAGGCCCATCAGGCCAGGATGCACATCCAGGAGGCCCTGAGGGAGAGTTTCTTTCAAGGGCCCCAGTAACTCTCCCCAGGGCCTCCCCGCTAGGGGCCCTTGGCTTGCTGGGTTATCCCTTTCCCACCACAACCACTCCCCTGATCTCTCAATAAACACATCTGTTTGCTTTTGAAGAAAACAAACGTTGTATTTGTGTTTTAGAAAAAAAAAGGGGGAGAGGGAGGGATGGGAAGGGGTCCTAACCTAGAGCGGGAGGGGGGCGTCAAACTTGGGAGTAAGGAGCCAAGAACATTGGGAGCGTGAGACACTTGCTGTTCAGCAAGTAGGATATCTAGTGCTGGGCTTAACTGGACCCATATAGAGCTTGGGCACAAGAGTATTTGTGCATCAGTTGTGCAAGGACATGGAAAATCAAGACCCATTTGAGCAACTATTTAAAGCTACTTGCCCTTTCAGCATAACTGACCCACCCCACTTATCACTTAGCTGCATATAAGGTTGCTCAGAGCTAGAACACTATAGGATGCTGCAGACCAGGATGGAGGCATATTGCCCTACCTAAATCAGGAGAAGCTCACACACTATCCAGTTGCATTGTGCCTGCCTCACGTCACCATCATTTTATCCAGCCTTCACTTTCATGCTAGCATTGGTATGACAAAACAAGGAGCGATGGTCTCAAGTTGCAGTGGGTGAGGTCTAGGTTGGATATTAGGAAAAACCATTTCACTTGGAGGGCGGTGAAGCACTGGAATGAGTTACCTAGGGAGGTGGTAGAATCTCCATCCCAACAGGATTTTAACTCCCGTCATAATAAAGTGCTGGCTGGGATGATTTAGTTGGAGTTGGCCCTGCTTTTAGCAGGGGGTTGGACTCAATGACCTCCTGAGGTCTCTTCCAACTCTAATAATCTATGATTCTATAAATATTTGTATTATGGCAGATCCTGCAGTCAAAATCAGGGCGTCATTCTGCTAGGTTCTGTACATTCCCTCTAGACGACAGAATCCCTACCTGAAGGAGCTCACAATCTAAGAAACAGTTGAGACGCTAAACTCACGTATAGACAGTGTTTCCTGTAATCTGTGTTCTTATGCAGCCACTCAGGAGAGATTCCAATGCCACTCAGCTGATTAGTAGAGTGCCCACAGCCCGGTTTATGCTTCTCCTAGTGGTGCACATTCACACATACCTCAGTGCACGTAACAAAATTTATTCTGCATGTGGATGGAAAAAATCTGCACACGGATGCAAAAGATTAGAGAGAATATTGCTCATAGGTTTAAAAAAAGTAGCAAGAAGGAGCAAGAGAAACAATTAGCAGGAAAAACAAGAAGTCCAAGAATGAACTTAAAATGTCCTCTGGGGAAATCCTCACTCAGGATTTCTTCCAGTTGGTAACCTATCCATTCCTTTATCCTCTGCAGTTGCAGCAAACACTTCTACACAGACAGACCTTCCATTAGGCTAGAAAGAAATGGCAAGCTGCCTTAATGAATGTCAAAGTTAATACTGATTTGTTATAGACAAAGATTGTGATGTGATGGTTTTATAAACCTATTCCTTCATAACTGTTATCAATATTATTCTTAGCTGATCCCAGTCTATGAGCAAATCTCACATCTAGCAGATACTCTTTATCTGTGGACTAGTTTATATGAGAGTTGGCTGCCTTGAGTTCTGTAAGCCATCCTGTGCCGATGTATTCTTAAAACAGTTTAAATAAAGAGAGAGAGAAAGGAATAAAATCAAACAAATAAGGTATGTTGAGCATATAAAATGGATGTCTGAATGAGTGCTTAGTGTGGAACGTCTCTGCAGTGGCTGAGACTCTGATTGAAACCAGACTCAGGAAAGAAGGGCTGTAAATGTTTTTTCACTGCCTGTCCTAAGAAATTTATGTCTCACCCACTCCATCATATTCTTCAGGGCTGCCTTTTTCACAGCTGTCTTCAGAGACTGTCCACTGAGCCCCCTTCTGAAGTCCACTACATGATGTCACCTGGAGCAATAATTCAACTCCTGGCATTATGCTCTGCCGAGAGAGATGCAGTAAATAACAGGCCAAAGATGGGGGATGGTAGAGAAGAGGCTTTTGCAGAAAAAGTCTTCCTGACATCTGAGAAGCAAACAAAAAAAGAGGGAGGAACCAAAATGGATATTATTGTAAATAGGAAACCATAACTGGAAGAACTAAATAGGACAGAAAATTCACCAGTATTTTTCTCAGCAGAGAACTTTCTCAGGACTCTCTTAGGTTTAATTCCAGCCGCATATGTGCCCAGAAAGAAGCCAACTCCTTCTGAGTTGTCTGATGCCTCAGAAAAATATTAGAACCTTCTGTACTGGTAAGTTCAGCCCAATTTCTCTACCTACCCAGAAGTCTCTGGCTTAGTTCGGTTAGAAATTAGGATGAGCTCTTCTTTCAGAAACACCAAACTTGTGCCTATAAAAGTTGTTCCCATCAAATAGTTCTTTTTTGGTCCCCAGGTCGGATAAGAGGGTGGGTACCTGACATATTCCTAGCAAGCAGAGCTCCACATCACAGACTACAAGGCAACACGTAAAGCATATAGCCCTATAAGGGTACATCTACACTGCAGCACTATTTTGGGATACTTCCGGTATCCCAAAATAGCTATTCCACATCTTTTGAACAAGTCCATTATTTTGAAATATAATGGGCTTGCAATTCTGATGTCCCTCCATGCCTCATTCCACGAGGATGAAGGGACATTTTGGAATAGCAGTTCATTTCGAAATTTGGCACTGTGTAGACAGTACTAAATTATGAAATAAGGTATTTTGAAATTAACTCAAATTGCGTAGCTTATTTTGAGCTAAGGGTGCCGTGTATATGCACCATAATTGGGATGTTAAGTAAAAGTATTTAATTCTAACAGTTACTTTTGCTATATTTATAATACAGAATAATTTAAAATAAAAAAGTTAAATGGGAAGTTCCATCTCTAATTGACTCTATCGCACTACTTTCCCCTTCCAGGATCTTGCTTATTTGCTGTCTTAGCAACAAACCCAAGAAGTGCATATAGTTGAATGGTTTATTAATAGCAACTATAACATGATTAAAATATCCATGGGGAGGTGACGGGAAATCTCAAAGAAGCATTGAACTTCAAAAAGGGAAAATACACAACATGAGGAAATAAGTTAAATGGAAATTAAAAAGAGTCACAAGAGTTAAATGCCTGCAAGCTGCATGGAGACTTTTTAAAAACACAATGACAGTGGCTTAAATGAGATGTATAACCCAAATAATAATTTTAAATATATGTATTCACTTTAAATATATATATAGCAAGAGGGCCAGAAAAGGCTAAAAATGGAGGAAAGTGGGAAGTTAGAAAATAAAAGACATCTTTTAAAAACTGGAAGTCAAATCCAATGGAGAAAAAGAGAAAGGAGGATAAACTATGTCAAGTTAAGTGTAAAAGTATTATTGTGCAGGCCAAAAAAAATGTGAAGAACAACTACTAAAAGACACAAAAACTAACATTTTTGCTGTTAAATGCAGCAGGAACAGAAAGCCTTCTACACAATCAGAGGGGCTAATGGACCATTAAGGTGCTAAAGAAGCACTCAAGGAAGTTGCAGGGAAACGAAATAATTTTTTGTATCAGTCTGCACTGCAGAAGATATAAGGGAGATTGTCACATCCAAGCCACTCCTTTTAAATGACAAATCTGATGAGGTATCCCAAATTAAGGTGTCAATGGAGGAGGTTTTCAAAGAAATTGATAAACGAAACAGTAATTAGACACCAGGACAAGTTGATATCCATCCAAGAGTTCTGAAGAAAATCAAATATGAAGTTACAGAACTACTAATGGCGGTCCATAACCTGTTTCTTAAATCACTCTTTGCATTATATGAGAAGAGGATAGCTCACATAAACCTGATTTTTTTAAAGGCTCTAGAGGTGATCCTGGCAATTACAAGCCAGTAAGCTTAACTTCCGTAAAAGCCAAATTGGTTGAAACATTATAGAAATATAGGATTGAACATGATGATCAATAGATCATCCCGTTCAATCCCCTGAAGTGAGGAAGGAGAGGGAGCAAATTTTATCTAGACCAGGGTGGGGAACCTGAGGCCCGGGGCCAGATGCAGCTTCCGCTTGCCTGAATGTAGCCCCCAAAGCTCAACTCCACCCCCAGCATTGGGGAGCCTATGCTTGTGCTCCAGCTCAACTGCTGCTCCACCATGGGGCTGGATCACACAAAATCTACTAGGCTGGGTCCTACGTAGGCTCTGGTGTGGGAGGGAAATGTGGGGAGTCAATACAGTTTTTTTTTCTTCTCACTTGTGTGTGGCCCCCAACTGATTTTTCTGTGGGTCAGTGGCCCCTGATCTAAAAGTTTCCCTACCCCGGATCTAGACCATCCCTGACAGGTACTTGTCTGACCTGTTCTTAAAATCTCCAGTGATGGAGATTGCACAGTCTTCCAAGATAGTTTGTTCCAGTGCTTAATTGCCCTGGCAGGAAGTTATTCCTAATACGTAACTTAAATCTCCCTTGCTTAAATTTAAACCCATTGCTTATTGTACTGTCCCCAGTGCTTAACAAGAAAAAAAATAACAACTTTCTCTTTATAACATTTTATGTACTAGAGCACTATTATCTAGTTCTCCCTCAGTCTTCTCTTTTCCAGACTAAACACATCCAATGTTTTCAATTTTTTCTCATAGGTCATGTCCTCCGGACCTTTCATCATTTTTGTTGCTCTCCTCTGATCTTTCTCCAGTGTATAATACTCAGACTGAACAAAATAGTCCAGATGAGGCCTTATATGGGCTAAATCAAGTGAAATTATTACTTTCTATGTTTTACTTAAAACACTCCTTCTAATACATCCCCGAATATTTACTTTTTTTCAATAACATTGCATTGTTGACTTATGTTTAATTTGTGAGCCTCTACAACCACCAGAACCTGCAGTACTCCTTCCCAGGCAATCATTTCCCATTTTCTAGTAAAGGACAGAATTATCAGATATATAGATAAGAATTATCAGATACAAGACAAAGATAGGTTGGGGAAGAGTCATCAAGGCTTTTGTAAAGGGAAAACATGCTTCATCAATCTATTACAGCATTTCTCAAAGTGTTCTGTGGGCCCGCTTTGCCAAAATCACCAGAAGACATGCACCGGTTTCTTTTCCTAAGGGGTCCATAGCCAAGGAGCCTAGTGGCACCCATTGTCTCTGGTTTTCTGTTTCCAGGGCTTTCCGTGGCTCCCTTTGCAAACAGCAAATTGGAGCCATTACTTGCTTCAAGGCTACATGGCTACAGACTTTTTAGATAAACAAAGCAGCTCAGGCCTGCTAGCAGCTTTCCCAAAGTGAGTCTGTGGAACACTTTGAGAAACACTGATCTGTTAGAACTCTTTGGCTACATCTAGACTGCAGGCTTCTTTCGGAGGATGCTTTTTTCAATATAGTTAAGTCCAAAGCAGACTGCAAAAAGTTCCAAAGGGATCTGACAAAATTGGGTGGCTGGGTAACAAAATGGCAGATCACATTCAATGTTGATAAATGCAAAGTAATGCACTTTGGAAAGCATAACCCCAATTATACATAGAAAATGATGGGTCCTAATTTATCTGTAACCACTCAATAAAGAGATCTTGGAGTCATGTATAATTTTTCATAAACATCTGCTTAATGTTGCAGAACAGTCAAAAAAGAATATTAGGAAATATTAGGAAGGAGATAGATAATAAGACAGTGAATATCCTAATTCCACTGTATAAATCCATGATATTTCATAGTCTCCAGCTTCCTAAGATCTCAAAAGATGCTCAACTCTCCAGTCCACTCATACCCATCTCCTTCTCCTAAGTCCCCACCCACTCTGCCTCTTCTCCAGCTCTTTCTGTTCCCTCCCCGATCATGCCCGCTTACCCCCTCCTGCTTCTACTCCTCTCTCTCAGAGCCTTCTGCATACTGCTGTACAGGTGATTGTGTTGAGCGGTAGGTTCTGGGAAGGAGAAGTTGATTCGTGGGGCTGCAGGTGGGTTGAGGGAGGGAAGGAACTGGCTGCCAGTGGATATTGAGCATCCGCTAATTTTTTTTCTGTAGGTGCTCCAGCCCTGGAGCATCTAGAGTCGGTGCGTATGCATGATACACCAACCCCTTGAATGTTGTGTTTAGTTCTGGTTACCCCATCTCAGAAAAGGTATCTTTGAATTGAAGAAAGTATCAAAAATGGTAACAAGAATTATTAGGGGTATGGAAGAGTTTGAATATGAGGAAAGGTTAAAAAGACTGGAACTGTTCATATTAAAAAAGAAGTTACCACACGGGTGGGTATCGGATAGAGGGCCATAAACTGTGACAGGTGTGGCAAAAGTGAGTGAGGAAGTGTTATTCATTTCTTCACATTATACAAGAACTAGGGTCACTCAATGAAATTGTGACGGGGCCTGCCAATCCCGCACTGAACAATGGGGAGCGGAGCACGCCTATGGGGTGGAATATGCCCCTCCCCCACAGCCCTGCTGGGCATGCTCCCAGTGCAGCTCAGATATAAAAGCCTGCAGCGCAGCTCAGTTGGGGCTGACCTCCGGAGGAGGAGGAGCTACTGCCCAACCACCTGAGCCACAGCCACTGCAGCTGGAGCGAGAGATGCCAGACCAGCGGACCACGCCGCTACCATCTCCAGGCCGAGCTCGACCGCAATGCTGGCTGCGCCCCTAGACGCTGTCGCCGCACCAGCCACTGCTGCACCTGACGCTGGGCCTGCCAACACCACTACCACTGCCAGACCCGCATCTACAAGTGGGACTGCTGCCAGCCAGGGGGCTGGGGTAGGAAACAACCCAGGGCGGGGAGCAGGAAAAGCCCCAACAGGCTCGGCGCGTTTTGAGGAGAACTCCCCACTGAGCTAGTGGTGGGAACCACCCACTACTGATAGGGCCCTGGGTTGGGGCCTGGTGAAGAGGGAGGCCCGGGCCCTCCTAACCCTTCTTCCCAGATCCCAGACTAGGAGAGGGTCCGGTGAAAGACTAGGCCTCTGGGCCTGTGTATGCGAGACTAGGCCTCAGGGCCCGTATGCAGAAGGACTAGGCCTCAGGGCCTGTTTATAAAGGACTAGCCCTCAGGGCCCGTATGCAAAAGGACTAGGCCTCAGGGCCTGTTTATAAAGGACTAGGCCTCAGGGCCTGTGTATGAGAGACTAGGCCCCAGAGCCTGCTTTTGAAGGATTCGACCCCTGGATCGAACTGGGCGGGGCCAGACATGCCTGTCACAGAAATAAATAGGCAACATATCTGAGGAAACCTAGCACCACCAACCTGTGTATCCCACTGCCGGGGGGTGTTGGGAAGGCCAAAAATATATATAACTGGGTTAAAAAAACTGGATAGATTCATGGGGGGGGCGGGGGGATCTATCAATGACTATTGGCCAAGATGGTGAGGGACACACCCCAAGTTCTGAGTTTACCTAAATCTTGGACTGCTGGCTGTTTGGACAACAGGGGACGGATCGCTTGCTAATTGGCTAATTGGCCTATTCAGTTCATTCCCTCTTAATCATCTGGTCAGGAGGCAGGATATTGGGCTAGGAGGACCAGTGTGGCCATTAGTATGTTCTTATGACTGAATAAGCTTCTGATACTGAAGGTACGTCTAGACTACAGAGCTTTTCTGAGATACGAGACGTATCCCAGAAAAGCTCTGCCACATCCAAGGAACGCGTCTGCTTTTCTGAAAAAAATTTCGGAAAAGCAAACGCATTTTTCGGCATCCCTGTAAACCTCATTTTACAAGGAAGGTGGGCCAAATGTCAGAAAAGCCTCTTTTGGAAGAAAGGCAGAAAAAGATAAGCAAATCACGGTTTGCAATTTGCATGTCTTTTCTGACTTTTCTTTGTCGTGTAGACAAAGCCGGAACTATGCACGTAGTGAAATGGCCTCTCCAAGAGAAGATAAACCCCCGTTTCATGTATATAGAATGTTTGTACTGTTGTTATGGGCTGTATGGTTACGTCTACACTGGCCCCTTTTCCGGAAGGGGCATGTAAATTTCAGCAGTCGTCGTAGGGAAATCCGCGGGGGATTTAAATATCCCCCGCGGCATTTAAATAAAAATGTCCGCCGCTTTTTTCCGGCTTTTAAAAAAGCCGGAAAAGAGCGTCTAGACTGGCCCCGATCCTCCGGAAAAAGTGCCCTTTTCCGGAGGGTCTTATTCCTACTTCAAAGTAGGAATAAGACCCTCCGGAAAAGGGCACTTTTTCCGGAGGATCGGGGCCAGTGTAGACGCTCTTTTCCGGCTTTTTTAAAAGCCGGAAAAAAGCGGCGGACATTTTTATTTAAATGCCGCGGGGGATATTTAAATCCCCCGCGGATTTCCCTACGACGACTGGTGAAATTTACATGCCCCTTCCGGAAAAGGGGCCAGTGTAGACGTAGCCTATGTGTTTAGAAATTAATATGGTTGACTAGACTCCAGCCAGGGCTGCCAATTCTCCATATGACACCATCACAAAATTCCCTTTACCATTCTTGAAAAGTACTTCAGTTCCCACAAACAGACGGATAAACAGATTGGATGAGTTTATCCCTTGCACAACTTCGTAAAAACCAATGACATTATATCAAAGTTAAATATTAGCTCTCCCATAGCATCATACAGAGACATCAACAACTAAGACAACAGGTAGACTGAAGTCTCTCTGGGATTGTTTTGCTGTCAAAAACAGTCACTGTGAGAGAAAAAAGGTCTTTCCTCAGAGCACTCTTGTGCAGCATGTGTTCTCTTACCCTCATGGAATTTTCAAGGGATGGATTTGCAGTTCCAAAACAAGGTTTTAACTAAATAAGGCCCCTCTCTATAAGTACAGATGCCAGGAAATACTATCAGTGGGACAGTCACCAGTTTACAATTCAGATTATTTGTGATGAACATAATAATGTATAGAAGGAAACTTCCCAGATCAGACAGAAAAGGAACTAAGTAGTGGGAGAAGGATGGTTAAGGATATAATCCTTATATAAACCTTATAAGCTCTGTATCACCTTATGTATTTGAATTTGTTTTGTGGGTGTCATTTATCATTGCATATCTGGTTTGTGCATTATTAGACTTCCATTATGCTTAGGACCTTCAGTTGTGCCCTATGTTTAGAGACATTTGGACTGGTATTTGTTGAGCCTAGCTGAATGGGATGCACAGCTGCAAGGCAATAGAACAATAGGTTGCCTTTTACCTCATGAAGAGCAAACACAGAAAGTCAAGGACTATTGAAATGCCAGTGCCTCTTCTGCAGGCCCACTAATGGGAGGGGGAGTAAAGGGGGCAATTCCCCTGGGGCTAAGAGATTAAAAAGGCCACTGTTATTGCTACTGGCAGTATCATGGTGCCTGAAGCCCAGGGCCCTTTAAATCAGAACCAGAGCACCATACGGTACACTCTAGGCAGCACTGAGATTTGGAGGGAGAGAGGAGTACTGCCATCTGGGTGGCACTGAGGGCTGGCTAGCCCCTGCCTCATGGTTTCTGCCCAAGACCCCACCTATTTTGGGAGCATGGAGCCAACCCCATCCCACAACTTGGCCAGGAGCCGGGTGAGGCTATCAACTCCCCTGCTCTTCTGCACTTTATAATGCTCTATGCAAGGTTTTGGGGCATGTGAAATTGGCATGGCTGAGATGCGGGATCTCATACTGGGGCTCTTGGAGTCAAGAACACTAGAACTGGAAGAGGCCTTAAGAGGTCATCAAGTCCAGTTCCCTACCCTCATGGCAGCACCAAGCATCATCTAGATCATCCCTGACAGGTGTTTATTTAACCTGTTTCTAAAAATCTCCAAAGATAGAGATCCTACAACCTCTGTAGGCAATTTATTCTAGTTCTTAACTGTCCTGAGAATTAGGATGCTTTTGCTAATGTCCAACCTAAACCTTCCCTGCTGAAATTTAAGGCCACTGCTTCTTGTCCTATAATCAGAGGTTAAAGAGAATGTTTCTCCCTCCCCTTTGTAACAACCTTTTAGGTACTTGAAAGCTGCTATCATGTCTCAGTCTTCTCTTAAGCTGACTAAGGGTGTGTCTAGACTACCTAGCTTTGTCGACAAAAGTGGACTTTTGTCGACAAAACAATACCAGCGTCTACACTACCGCGGAGTTCTGTCGACATAATGTTGACAGAACTCTGCGGTTTTGTCGACGCTGGTATACCTCATTTTACGAGGCAAAACACCTTCTGTCGACAGAGTTCTGTCGACAGAAGGTGTTATTGCCTGTAACGTTGCGTCCAGACTACGGAGTTCTGTCGACAAAGCGTCTTGCTTTGTCGACAGAACTCCATGTGTCTGGACGCAAATTGTTGACGGAAGTTTTGTCGACAGTATCTGTCGACAAAACTTCCATCGACAAAACGCAGTAGTCTAGACGTACCCTAAATATCCCAGTTCTTTGTCTTTCCTTGTATGTCATGTTTCAAGACCTTTCATCATTTTTGTTGCTCTTCTCTAGAATTTTTCCAATTTGTCCACATCTTTCCTGGAATGTGGTGCCCAGAACTAGACACAATACTCCAGGCTGAGGCCTAATCCTCAGAGTAGTGTAGAAGAATGACATCTCATGTCTTTCTCACAACACTCCTGTTAACACATGCCAAAATGGTGTTTGCTTTTTTTTGCAACAGTATCACACTGTTGACTCATATTTAGCTTGTGGTCCACTATGACCCCTAGATTCCTTTCTGCAGTATTCCTTCCTAGACAGTCACTTCCCATTCTGTATGTGAAACGGATTGTTCCTTCTTGAGGGAAGTACTTTGCATTTGTCCTTATTAAACTTCATCTTATTTACCTCAGACCATTTCTCCAGTTTGTCCAGACCATTTTGAATTATAATCCTATCATCCAAAGTGCTTGCAGACTCTCCCGTCTTTGTATCATTGGCACACTTAATAGGTATATTCTCTATGCCATTATCTAAATCACTGATGAAGATATTGAACAGAACCAGTCTCCAAACTGATCCCCGCAGAACCGTACTTGTTATGCCCTTCCATCATAACTATGAAACATTAATAACTGCTCTCTGGGAATTGTTATCCAACCAGTTATGCACCCACCATATAGGGGCCTCATCTAAGTTGTATTTCCCTAGTTTATTGATTAAAAAGTACAGTGAGAATTTAGCAAATGTTGTAATAAATGCCAGGTATACCACAACTATCTTTTCCCCCTAATCCACAAGGCTTGTTATCTTATCAAAGAAAGCTATCAAATTGGTTCTTTAGAAATTCATGCTGACAGTTACTTATCTTATTATCTTCCTGATTTGTTTGCAGATCTTCCCTTAATTATTTGCTCCATTATCTTTCCAAGCTGACTTGTCTGTAGTTTTCCTGAGTTGCCCTTATTTCCCAAGTCTGTGGTTGCAAAGAGGCCAACAATAGCCAGGAAGAAGATCTTGCTGAAGGAAAAGGAAGGTTCTCTCCCCCTAGAGTGCACACTAACAGATCTAGGACTCAAATGGCCTGGGAGGGAACAGTCTAAGGATATGTCTACACTAAGAAACTATTTCAAAATAACTACAATTGATTTAATAACTCCTGAAATAACAAAATCAAAATAGCATGTCCATACTACAGGGAGGCCTCAAAATTAGGCTAGGGCTACACTACAATGTTAAATTGGAAAAAGAAATGCAATTTGTGGCGAAAGAGGCTCTTGTGAAATTTGGTGCATCTACATGGTGCTAAATGTCAAAAGAACGTGCTCTTTCAACACATCCTTTACTCCTCATAGAATGCGGTTTACAGGAATGGCGAAAAAACGCATCTGCTTTTTCGAATTTTTTTTTTGAAAAAGCGGACGTGTTCCTGGGACACGATGTTGCTTTTTCAGGATTCCGGAAGTATCCCAGAAAAGCAATGCAGTCAAAACATAGCCTTAGTCCGAGGCAGCTTTGTTAATGTGGACATGCTACCTCAACTTAGAGCCTCAGGAAGCACTAGGGAGTAATTAGTTCATATAACTCTGGGGAGTAGTTATTTTGAAATAGTGGCACCAGAGTGTCTACACAACTGCTATTTCAAAATAACAATTTTAAAATTAGTGTCATTCCCCGAGGAAAGCATGCATACAGATTTTGAAATGAGTTGTCCATTATTAGGCTTGGTACTGTGGATGCTCCACTTACTAATTCGACCTAAGGGGGGTTATTTTGAAATAAAGCCCTCGTATAGCCCAGGACTTAGAGTATATATTTTCAGTGTTCATTGTTTTTTCCCCTTACATCTGTAACTCTCCTGTGCTCTCTAAGGCTACGTCTAGACTGCAAGCTTCTTTCGAAAGAAGCTTTTCTGGAAGAGATATTCTGGAAAAACTTATTTTGAAAGAGAATGTCTACACAGCAAAAGTGCATCAAAAAAGCGATCTGCTTTTTTTAAAAATAGTGCCCACACTGATTGGACGCTATCTTGCATATGAAGCCACACGGAACCAGTGCAGGCAGGGCATTAGGTCACCAGTTGCCTAAGCCTAGCTGAGAGACGCGCTTAAAGGGACCTCCCGGATAGCTGTTTTCTCCTTCTGCAGAGTGCTTGCCTTCCTCTCCGAGGGACAGCAAAGCTTTAGCAGTGTGTGCTCTGGCTGCCCAGCTTTTGGATGCTGCAGAATTTTTCTTTTTGCCATAGAGCCGGAGCTGCCCCTGGGCATGTGATGGCCCCACACAGTCATGCTGCAGTTTCTGCAGGCTGCCTTAATGGCCCTCCACAAGTTTGACACCAAGCTCATTCTTGAGCCCCTCTTCCTGTGAGCAGGAGCAAGACCCTTGCAACCGCACACCACAGAGGAGAGATGGTTTTGAAGGCTGAATACCAGTTCTGACTGGTGGAACCAGCTAGTCATGGAATGGTGGGATGACCAGCAGTGGCTTCAAAACTTCCGCATGTGGAAGGCCACCTTTTTTGGAGCTTTTCCTGCCCTACGATGACGCGACACCCACCTGCAGCCTGCCATCCCCTTGGAGAAGTGGGTCGCAATCGCCCTCTGGAAGCTCGCCACCCCAGACAGTTATCAGACAATGGGCAACTAGTTCAGAGTGGGGAAGAGTCCACTGTTGGGTCCTCCTCATGGAGGTAAGGCATTCTCGGGCTGCAGTCCCTACATGGAGGGAGGAGCTCAATAATGGAAAGGGGGAACGTAGGGAAAGAGGAGGGTGCCGGGGTGGAGGGAACCGGGGGTAGAGGGAGAAGTCCCATCCCCAGGGGGTTGTGCCATTTTGCTCTCACCCAGACCTGCTGCTGGGGGAGTGGCCTCAAAAAGGGGTGGCTCCTGGGGTGTTTGGGAAGCAGGGACCTCCCAGGGCTCAGGCACGCCCTCTCATTCTCTGTTTTGTGTGTTTGTTTGTTTCCTTCTGCAGGTTGTGAGAGCCATCAACTCTGTCCTGCTGTGCAGGGTCATCCGCCTTGGAGACCTGGACCCTATCATCGCAGGATTTGCCACCCTGGGCTTCCCGAACTGTGGTGGCGCCATCACATATTCCAATCCACACACCAAGTGATTGAGGAGGGTCAGGATCTCCGCTCCGGACCATCCGCCTTGGAGACCTGGACCCTATCATCGCAGGATTTGCCACCCTGGGCTTCCCGAACTGTGGTGGCGCCATCACATATTCCAATCCACACACCAAGTGATTGAGGAGGGTCAGGATCTCCGCTCCGGACCAGGAGGGTGCACTGCACTTGGTACCCCTGGCTGTGGTATTTCCTGGAAGCCTCTTCTTTTGGAAAAAAAACCAAAAACCCTTTTCCTCATCCACACATGCCTTTTTCTGAAAGTTCTTTTGGAAAAAGGCTTCTTCCTCGTCGAAAGAGGTTTTCTGCTGTCAGAAAAAAACCTCTGTTCTTTCGACTTTTTGTTGAAAGAACGCGATTGCAGTGTGGACGTAAGTGTAGCTTTTTCAGAAAAACAGCCGCTTTTCTGAAAAATTCTGCAGTGTAGACATACCCTAAGGCTGTGTCTAGACTGGCATGATTTTCCGCAAATGCTTTTAACAGAAAAGTTTTTCTGTTAAAAGCATTTGCGGAAAAGAGCATCTAGATTGGCACGGATGCTTTTGCGCAAAAGCACTTTTTGCGGAAAAGCATCTGTGCCAATCTAGACGTGGTTTTGCTCAAGAAAGCCCCGATCGCCATTTTCGCCATCGGGGCTTTTTTGCGCAAAAGAGTTTTTACCTGTCTACACTGGCCCTCTTGCACAAAAGCATTTGTGCAAGAGGGTTTATCCCTGAGCGGGAGCATCATAGTATTTGCGGAAGAACACTGACAATCTTACATGAGATCGTCAGTGTTCTTGCGGAAATTCAAGTGGCCAGTGTAGACTTCCACTTTTGCGGAAAAACTTGCCAGTCTAGACGCAGCCTAAGAGTAAAGTGTCTGTGTCTGTGTCTGTGCATTAGAGGTTCCTTTGTAAAGTATTCCTTTAACTGATTCCTGAAACCTGTAACTAGAGAAAACAGCTACCCCAGTCAGGTGGACTCTGGAAGGAATGGGTTAAAACAACAGGGGACTCAGGAGGACTGAGGAACTTTGGTTCCAGTATCCAGTGGACCAAACTGCAGGATTCCACTGCCAAAAGATTTCAGACATGGAGTGTGCACCTAGGGAATGCATCTGCGAGACCTATAGCTAGGAACAGTGAACGGTTACTACTCAGACCGTGGGAACTTCACACACATATGAACTCAGTGGCTGGTTCCCCTCACAATAGATTGGTTCCTGTTCAGAACCCAGGATCAGGTTGACACACCCATCATTCCTCTTGGTCTATCCCAAGACTTCCTAGTTGACTATACAACTTCAATATCATGGGTGAGGCACTCGCTACAGCACAGCATCATTTTATCAAGGTAGGAGTCCCACTCCTTTCTACTCACGGGACTGTGGGTTATATGCACATCTCATGTGAGAAGTCTCAGCTGTAGGAATAGCTCAGGTGAGCAGTGCTGGAAATATATAAAGTTCAGATGAGCAGCAAAGTAAACACACATACCTCAGGACTTTAGTCTCTCATCTATTTACACCTTTCATGAGCAGCTCCAAGTATATGCACAGCTTCAGTGAAGGATCTGAGGTGTGAAGTACTGTTCAGGTGAGTGATTGCAGTGCTCTACAAAACAGAAGGTGAGGGGCTTTCTTCTCCTTTGTTTCTTTAGAATCTGAACTAGGCATCAGCAAATGAAATTGATAGGTAGCAGGTTTAAAACAAACAAAAGGAAGTTTTTCTTCACACAGCGCACAGTCAACCTGTGGAACTCCTTGCCAGAGGATGTTGTGAAGACCAGGAATGTAACAGAGCTCAAAAAAACCCCCAACTAGATAAATTCATGGAGGTTAGGTCCATTACTACTTATTAGCCAGAATGGGTAGGAATGGTGTCCATAGCCTCTATTTGTCCGGGGCTGTAAATGGATGACAGGAGAGGGATTCCTTGAAGATTACCTGTTCTGTCCACTCCTTCTGGGGAACTTGGCATTGGCCACTGTCAGAAGACAGGACACTGGGCTAGATGGAGCTTTGATCTGACCCAGTATGGCTGTTCCTATGTTCTTATCTCGACTGTGAAAGAAGTGAAGGTGGAGTCTACTTAGCCAGAGCAGCACAGAAAGTAGGGGGTAGAATATGTTAAACATTGCGCAGGGATGAGCCTACCTCCCAGAGCTGGAAGAAAAGTGTGGAAGTAAATGGAGGCAATGGGTTTCCCAACTTTTTTTTTTTTTTTTTTTTTTTCAAATTTCAACACCACTTTGGGACAGATTCATTCTCTTTTATTTTTATTCTTTCCTGGTTTGTTAGCCCTTAAAAACAGTTCAACAAATGATGCAACTTTACAGACTGTCTGCTTGATACAGATGGCCTGTCACGGTGGCTCAGCTCCAGAACGCCTTTCTTATTCCCTAGGCAGCTCCGGGAGCACTTCACCTATTTATATTTTGTTCTTTTCCCAAGTAAGGTTCAAAAAGTCATGTTATCAGTGAACAAACCCCATGAGCCAGATTCTCCTTCTTCTTGCAGGATGTAAGCCATTTCTACTGAACTCTCTGGGAGTTACTGGTATGTTGAGAGCTATGGGGACAGAATCAGGGCCCACAAAGTTCTACTTTTGAGCAAAACACCTGGCAAACTTTGTCCATCCCTGAGATTTTTCTTTGGACATTGACCTTTTTCTTTCACACATTTGGTTTTATGGCCCCATCCCCCTTGCATCCACCTTTACATGTGCACTCCCATCTCTTCGTACTGGGCTAATTACTTAAACATTGCCCTGGTATAGTGTCTGCAGAACTTCTGGGGTTTCTAACACTCGTTCCTCCTCTCTGTACTGCTATGAGTATTTGGAGCACAAATCTGCATTATTTCCCCATTCTGTGAAACAATAAAGACAATGTTATTAAAAAATAAAAGGAAGGGAAGCAGCTTGTGTTTAACCTTTTCCATGGAGTGCAGCTTCATTCCTTCCCTGCTTGCTGTTGTCACGGTGACAGGAGTAGGACTGTTTTGCATGCACCACAATGCAGCCTCCTGAACTTGAGCCGCCTGTTGGAGCTGTCAGCTCCCATTACAGTCCTGAATGGAGGCGTTTGGTCTCCTTCACAAGGCATCTTTATTTCTTTGGATGGAAATCAGAGGATGTGGGAGAATGAGACACTGCAAGCGTTCAAATTCCCGGACTGTGATGCTGCTGAGTGTAGAGTTACATACAACACTTGGAGCAAAAGAGGGGGGAAATAAACCCACACTTCAGGAGCTGCTGCCTCTTCAGTGCCTTATTCTTTCCTTTTCTCCTTGGCTCACTAGTATTTCTTGGCTTAGTGCAGGCCTAGATATCATCACCTAGTGTCTGCTGTTTAAGCACTCATTAAGCAGGAATTAAAGAACAAAAAGGGTCACATTAATGCGTGGTGAAACACCATCTGAGTTTTGATGATGAATTGAATCCACGGTATTTAAAAACAGAACATCGTATACTGTATCACAACCCAATGTAACACGTGCTGCAGTGTGTCAGGCTGTACTGTGTTATTTCAGGCTGCAATATGTCATGTTACAGATGCTCTGCTAGATATGTTAGAGTCGTGGGTTATTTTATAGAACCTGTAACTTCAGTTGAAGTCTCCACTGGAAATGACTTTGTTGATTCCATATATCTGGATGCCTATACGTGTTCCAGGAGGGGAGGAAATGCTTCCTGGCTGTTGTAAAGATGCAGTTCTTGATTACTGAATACCTGCTTGGGATCTAAAAAGTTGTTTCTGCCTCTCTCTCATTCTGAATTGTTTCTTGGATGCAGTAGCTACTTACAGGTTATAACTGCATAAGCAAACAAATCATGGCATAGCACATAACAATATATGGGGTCAGAAGGCGTATAAGTAACAAAACACTACAGAAGCAAAATATTAATATTTGCCTAAAGTTGTTCAATAAATATTACTTGTGTTGTTGATGTTATAGTTACTTGTGTTGTTAATAAATTACCTCATAACCTATGGCCTAGGATGATGACAACTAATTAGGACTCGTAGAAGAGTGGGGGAGGGATTGTGGGGTTTCTTTTTACAAAATTAAAAAAATTGATGAAAATTCAAAACATGGATTGGAATTTTGAAATTTTAAAAACATCCACCAACTGTATAGCTGGTCAAAAAAGGTACAAGTCAATCCACCTCACCTTCCTCCCTGTACACACACTGTTTTCAAAACTTTGGATTTTGAATACAGCTAGTTGACATCTGTTAAGTCAAAGACAACATTGGCATACTCATGTCTCCACAAATGAGCATAGGACCTTCTAGAACAAAAAGTGGGTATGTCTGCATTGAAGTAAAGACCCCTTATCCATAAGTTTCAGAACTTGAATCAACTGAGTGGAACTGGTTCTATTAACCTAGAAATAACAATGTAGATGTTCTCACTCATACTGGAAGTTGGCATTCTTCACCAGATTTCAGAGCCTGAGCTCCAGCCTGAGCTGGAACATCTACAGTGCTATTTTTAGCCTTGTAGCAGATGCCCCATCAGCCCAAGTCAATGACTTTGTGTATGTCTCCCAATAGTGGGGGAGTTTGCTGTGTAGACATAATTTAAGTGGCTTATCCAGTCTGTAGCTTGCTTCCAACAGTGGCTAATATCTGATGCTTCAAAGGAAAGAAAAACAAAATGGGAGTGTGACATTTTCCATTATGAATCTAGCCATTTGTGCAGTGCTGTAGCTGGGAGAAATGTTTCTTTGATAGCACCTGAAGGCAACCATCAGCTTACCCCCTGCCATGTGAGATTTGATTACTCTGATTTTGGTGTCATCTTTAACTTCCAGTCCTCAGAAATAATTGCTCTTTTCCAGAATATATTATATATCCTTGTCAGTACCTCCAATAGTTCACACTTTATTTCTTTCTGAACCTTTGGATAAATCCCATCTGGTCTTGGTGATTTACTATGCTTGACTTTCTCCAGTTGCTCCATAACTTCCTCCTTAGAGACTTCTGTCTCTGGTAAGGCCATATTCTGATTTCCTATACAAAATGCCTTTGGAATGAAATTGTCCCCATTGTCTTGTACAGGAAAGATTGATACAAGAAATCAAACTTCTGCCTTCTCCATTCTCTGTAATTGTCCCCTTCTCTCTGAGGTGGCCCAGAGCACTCTACAGCTGCAGAGGCAGCTTTCTTGCTTATAAGAAACTAAAATATTTTTCATTGCTTACCCTAACAATATCAATGCCTGTTTCTTATGACATTTTTTTATCCTGTTAATTTCCACTTTCTACATTAACTCCCACAGTTTGGGTTCCAGTCTATTGATGTCATAGGGGAGGTTTTCCATCCTTTTAAAGGCATTTTTCATTTATCCCTAGTTACTTCATAACCTCTCCACTTAACCAGCAGATTTTACCACTATTTTTACTTTATTTTTTGGGGGTGGACATGCAGGCTCACTGGGCCTATCTAAACTCTTATCATGAGCTTAATTCTGATCGCTTACCAATTTTACACCAATGTAATTATATTTACCTGCATGGAGCTGCTTCTCATTTAGCTCAGTGCTAATGAAAGAAAAATCAAGCCAAAGAGATTGTAGTCTTTCAATTGATTTTGTGAGATTTTGCCATTTGTTAACCATTCCTCCCAGCCTAGAAGTTTTAAAATGCTTAAATTTGTTGCCAGTGTGTGCTTTTTGGTAGTGTGATTAGAAGGACTTGGAGAATCTAATGAATTTGGAGGATTTGTAAATACCTCGAAATGTTTTTAGAAGGTTGCCTAAATAGTTTGTTCTTGAATTCTTGTTTTCCTTAATATTTAAACTCATTTCTCTGCCATAAAAAACGGTTCTAGCTGATGGGCAGCACTTATTGTATTCTGGGGACAGAAGAGCTGCCAAAGCTCATCAGCTGGTATGCCTTGTTGCTTTGCGCAGTATATGGTGTAATTAGCTTGTGTGTGTGTGTGTGTGCAGGATATATACAATATTATTTAATATTATTTAATATATATATATACTGTTTTATTTTGTCCTTTAGCATGTTTCTCTATTGCACTCTTTGGTTCTTCTTCCAAAGTCTATCCTGGGGACATGAATCCCACAATTCTGGTGTTTTAGCTAAATTTTCAAACCCACATTTTTCACATGGGTTTGAAATGAGACAAAATGAATTTGTTCATCCCTAAGAATCAGTGAACAAGGTTATTAAATGTTGCTTGTGTTACACTGAGAATGCTGGAGAAATAACATACCTAAAATAAAATTAGAATTATTGGATAAAATAATGCACTTCGCTATACTTCTGTTTTGCATTTCATCGCAGGGCATTTGTCTGCCAAAGGTCAGACTCTGATTCTGATTAAATTTGTCAGTTTCATTTACAGTCATTGCTGACACCCTTCAGAAGACCATTCCAGTGACTCAACATCTCTTATATTTATACCAGTAAAAAGACAGTGAGCAAATTAATGACGTAAAACTGAAATAAGTAATTAATAGTGTCACTTTGATAATCCTATAGTTTAAAACTGCTAGGTGCAATAAACAGAATAAAGGAATAGTCCATCTTCTATTCTCTTGGTTGAGAAAAATGTCCTATTGTAACAACACTGAGTTTTTATCATAACTCTGACACCTAGTTCCTAGCTGATTAAGAGTGGTATAAGCAAAGAGAAGAGAAAAGGTCATTATTTGTGCTAAGACTGGTGTATAGTGTTCCTTGTAAGCTATGCACTTGTGAGGCCACTCAGGAGAGATTCAAATTCTGCCCGGGTGATTAGCAGAGCACCCACAGCTAGGTTTTCTGTTTTTGTTTGATTCACATTTGCACATGCCTCGGTGCACATAAAAAATTATTCCTCATGTAACCCTTCTGCCAGGTAGCGCTGGCAGCAGCCAGGGTCGGGTTCAATATCTAGGGGTTCCTTTTCATCCATCTCACACAGAACTGACTTGAGCCCCCACCCAGTAGCCTGGGAAATCCACACACAGACCTCTGGGCACCTCCAAGAGGCAATGGTTCCCCACTCGCAAGCACAGAGTCTGAGTGTAGAAAAGAAATGTTTAATAAAAGAGGGAGAGCATATCTAGACTATGCCAAATGGTCGAAAGAGGATATGCAAATTCCAAGGGAATTTGCATATCTTCTTCCGATTGCACTTTTGAAAGCAGAGCTTTTGAAAGTGAAAGTAATTAAGACATGACTTTTTCAGCGAGCCATCCCCTTTGTCGAAAAGCCACTCTTCCTTAAAAAAGGAGGTTTATGCGGCTTTTCAACAAAGGGGGGGGGGGGTTACCAAAAAAGCTGCATCTTAATTACTTTCACTTTCGAAAGCTCTGCTATTAGAGCTTTCGAAAGTGCAATTAGAAGAAGATATGCAAATTCCCGTGGAATTTGCATATCCTCTTTCGACTGTTCAGCGTAGTCTAGATAGTCCCGGAGAGAAGTAACGTGGCATTAACTTGAGAAAACACCACAAACAGAGTTCATAACCAAACCACGAGTGAATGTCCCAGCTCAAGCAGATTGAGCAATGTCCTTTGCCTCTCAGGCTCACAAGTCCAGCAATGTAAGTGTCCCATTCACATGCCCAACCTTTCTCCGCACCCCAAGCACAGTTGCTGCCGTGGGTCATGGCAGACCAGAGCTCAGAAGTGATTTTCAGAGCTCACCTCCCACCCTTGGGGAGGTGGAGATAGGAGGCATCTCACCCACTCCATTGGTCACTCACCACTGCTCCTACTGGCCACCAGCTGGCTGCTCCTGACAGCCACCTGCTGGCTGCTTGCTCCTGACAGCCACCCCACTAGCCACCTGCCACTGCTTCTACCAGTGGCCCACTGGCTGCTTCCACCAGTCACTTGCTATCTGCTTGCTCCTGCCAGCTGCTCTGCTGGCCTCCTGCCACTGCTCCCACCAGCCGCCTGCTGGCCTCTCCCACCAGCCACCTGCTGGCCGCTTGCTTCTGCCAGCTGCCCTGCTGGCTGCCTGCTGCTGCTCCTGCCAGCTGCCCACCAGCCACTCCCACCAGCTGGCTGCTTGCTCCTGCCAGACACCGTGCTGGCCACCTGCTGCTGCTTCTGAGATGGATCTGGCTCAATCAAACCTAGTGATTTCAGCTCTTTGTCAGTTTCTCAGTGATTTCAGCTCTTGGCCCACCACTTAAGCTGGCCAAAACATTCTAGCTTCCACTGGAATAATATTTCAAAATAATAAAAAGATTCCTTATGGAGTCTGTTTAAGTCTATCCTTAGAACAGGGGGGAAGAGAGACAGGCTGAACCAGTCCTACAGTTCATGCCTGAAGGGCATGTTTTCTACTTGAGTCTGGAAGGGGAAAGCTTGTCCATCCAAGACTCTTTAAAATGACAGTGTCTCTCCTGCAAGCACTGGTGGTTATATTTTACAATTCCTACATTTAGGGTTATCTTGGTTTGTGACCCCACAACAGCCAAATTAGTTACAATACACAACATTCCATTACAACAATTGACCATCCATCAAGCCTATAGCACTAGCTGAACTGGATTTACATAACCACATGTAGGATCTCTTTCCCATTCCAGCATGAGCTGTATTTACATAAAAACAGTTGATTATCCAGCAGGGCTAACCAACTGAATGAGCATAACCACACCCAGGAATCCTTTCCCCATTTAGCTGCCTTCACTGGAAGCAGTGGTTCAAACACTGCTTACAATCATATGGATGGAAATTTCTCATGGATGGAAAAGTTTAGCGGTACCATTGCTGCTGGTACTCCCCCTCAAGGGAACAAAGACCAGTCCCCTACAGCACTGTTGTGGTAGAAAGGCACAAGGATACATGTTGGTAGACACTGAGAACCGATTCAGCAGAGCACACAAGGAAGCTAGACAAGCTATCAGTTCATTTGTCAAAGCACTTTCAGTTGCCATTTTAAAGTGGGTAGAACAAAGGAACCTCATGCATTTGGAAGTTTCTGTGTGCCTGAATTTTACTGAATGAGTCTTGTTTCATTTTCATGTATCTAAATTTCATCCTTTTTGAAAGCATTCCATAATGGGAACACTGCTGTAGTCCTTGCTCAGGACATACATCTGGAGGAGCTAGGGCTGACCCATCTACCTTTACTTTCTGCTCTGCTTTCAGGAGGAGCTTGTTCTTCTTTAAGTATGAGATGAAGGGGTACCCTTTTGTGATGTTAGCCAGAAAGTACTGCCTCTGGTTGATACTTTCAGGGGACAATGGTGATGCATTGTACAAGGGGTAATGGTGTTCCAACTGCAAGGTTCCTGTTTCCAAGAATTGCTATTAGAGCTAATTTAAAACTATTTTTTCAGTTGAAAACTTGGTTTTTTTGCATGGTGGCCATGGTCTCCCAAGATGCACAATAATGGCTCAGCACAAAGGAAGATTGTGTATGTCACGGGAAAGGAAATCTGGTCCAATGAGCTTGACCCACCTTAGAAAACAGGGCACAAGACACTCAAAATACAACTTCCATGAACCTTCATGGCAAATTTCCAAATCAATTTTTTTGTTTTCAGCTGAAATTTTTAAATGGGGGGTGGAGGTTGCCCCAGAATTCAAATATTTAATGAAAAAATTAAATGAAAACCATTTTCCCTTCATTTCTTCCTTCAGGACCAGAAAGAGGAACACAATTTAGAACCTCGAAATTGGACTTGACCCCAATCCAACAGATGCAACACTAAGACATGGATGGCCACATTTTCAAACGGGCAGCTGAAATCTGTGGGGGTGTCTTTTTTTTAGTATCCATAACCGAACTGTAGCAGCAAATCTGGGAATTTGTGCATATAACTTCCTAATAGCAGAAACAAATAGAGGGTAGAGAAGGTACAATTATTGGAATTTGCACTAAGGAGGAACAGATTTTGGAATGTGTAAATAGTGCTTGCTAAAAATGGGGCCAGGCCTCTGCCATTTTCAAACTGTATCATAAAGGTTTCAGTGTGCACAGGAGCTTGCTTTAATGTCACCACCACTATCACCAGGGCTGCGAACAACAGGGTGAGGGGGGCAAAGGTAGCTGCCCTGATGATTTAAAAAGGCCCCAGGCCTTGAGCCATAACTACCACAGCAGCAGTGTGGTCCAGGCAGTGCTGAGGGCTAGTTGGGGAGATTGGTCCCTAGCTAGCTCTGCCCCTTCTTCCCAAGAACTTTCTCCTTCCCAGGGGACTTTTAGCCCCCTCATAGGGTATGTCTACACTACCACCCTAGTTCAAACTAGGGTGGTAGTGTAGACATACCCATAGATACATACACATATTGCCTAGGGCCCAGCTAAGTCTGGCACCAGCCCTGAGTAGCACAGCTGTGTGAGAAGCATGATGCAGTGCTGGTATAATACTGACTTGGAAGGAAGAGGCCATCTGAGGAATTACCAGCAGCACTTGGTTCAGCGTTTTCCTTAGAGGTCTCCCATCTAAGCACTCCATATTGTATAGCTTATGAGACCTCAGTGAAAGGTGGCAAGGTTTCACTAGGTGATTCTTACAGAGTCTGTTAATCCCTCAAAAAGCCCCTACCCCAGACTATGATCTAGTTGCTGAATGAAGTCAGTGCCAGATGAAGCCATAGGCTTGCTTTCTGTCTGTAGTAGTTGGGGGCAAGAGAGAGCAAAAGGGCAGGTGAAATAACCTATCTAACCCACCCATCAGCAACCCTTACGGTGTCAGGAGATGTCTTTATGTTTCCATTTTTTCCCTTTGTTGCTTTGTTTAAATAAATTCTTCAACTCTTGTTTGGGTCTGCTCAGTTCTGATGTGATTTGTCAGGTCAGCATTTATGTGGAGTTTCTTTTGTCTCTTTACTTTGCTATGTTATTTATGCAGGACCAATAGGCAAAATGCATCAAGGCAGCCCAGGTGGCAGGGAGGATATTTTAGCCTCTCGGAGGGAGTGTTCTCACTCTTTTCCTAAGTATTGCAAGTTTGCTCAGTCTTCCTTCTTTCCAGCTGCTTCTATGGATCCTCCCACCTTGGTGTTTGGGGTAATGTGTGTGCATGAGTGAGTGTGGTGAGAGGCTGTTTGTATGGCTGTAGTGGATTGCCTAATGGATCTGTGTGTGTGAGAGAGAGAGAGAGAGAAAGAGAGTGTCTGTGTGGGAAATGCATGTGTGGCACCCTGTCTACTTGCAGGTGTCTATATGAAGGAGTTGCTCTTTGGCACAGCTACCAAAGCATTGTTTCAGATCTAAAATAAGAGCCAGCAAAACTGGGTCTGCCTTTGTGGTGGGTGAGATTTTTTACTCTAATGCACGCTGCTTTTAGAAAATTCTACAGATGCTCAGTTTTAATGAGGACGTTTCCCCCCCAACAGCCTCCTAAATTTAGACACTTGGCTTTTTTGCACATCCACTAAAAATAGTTTCCATGGCTCTTCCTCCAGAAGCAGTCATTTAAATACTCTGCACACAATGGCCAGCCAGCTCAGGTTTTAGGATATGGAGACCTTCTGAGATGGAAATATGTGGGTGCGCTGTAATGATAGGGTGCAGGCTACAGCAGCAGCCTGGAGGGGAAATGGTAAGAGAGGAGAATGTGACCAGTGACTGCACTTAGTCCTGCATCAAAGCAGTTCTGCTGTTGCACTCAGTCATTTGAGAACCACTGTGGGACAGCTGAATGCAGCAGCCGAGGGCAGAGTTGACTGCATAAGTCTCTCAAGGGAGCCGGCTGTACCAACTGATTCAGGTGAGCTGTGGGGGACAAGGGAATATGGATGAGCTCTGGAGGCCGCAGGCCTCGAGTTTCTTTTGGGCCGAGTGTGATTTTTCCAAGGGTGCTTATCAATGTTCCTTCTAAGCTGGCAACACAGCTACACAGGCCTCACCCAGTCCATCAGCTCCGTGCAAGAGCCCTGAGCCTCTGACTGGGTGGGGCTGATTAATCACCTGTGAAGCTGTGCTGCCAGGCAGCTTAGAGGGAACCCTGGTGCCTATATGAGTCCTGGAATCCTCACAGGGGGGCAATTAGCTCTGAGGCCATTTGAGAGATTTGAATTGGGAAGAGGGAAAGTAGGGCTACCAGGGGTACCTTTGCATCTTTCATTATAACTAATGCAGGACATGGAGTATAAATGAGCTGATCCAAGCCCCCAGGTCTAAATGGCCCCAGCTCAGGAGAACAGCATCCTGGTGCACATCTGGATCAAACTTTCCTGTCTAGCCTGTATCTGCCAAGCCCTGAAATCCCAGCTGTGACCAGGTCTGAACATTTCTGGGGTCTGACGTGCAGGCGCTGATTCTGCATCTCAGCCCTTTTCTGTAAGTAGTGTGACTTTGGCTTTGAATTGTCCCAATGGCTGTGCTGTAAGCATGAGTTATACTCAAGACCCTACATGCTGCCCCGTGACACATTGATTTGAGTGACAGGGTGATGGGTGAGATGAAATTGCTCATGTAATCCAGCGTGGTGCCCATTGGGCCATCATGCAGCCTTACCCTGTCATTGATCTCAGGATGTTGTGTAAATCTCCCCTGGCAACCAGCAACAAGACTTGGTACCACAGCACTCGATGCCAGCCTCAGACATGATGGGAAAGGCATTGGCTGTGTGGCAAGAGAACACAGCTACACTGCTTCTGTCTCCAGCTGACTCTGTGCATCAGGATTTTGGAGGCGCCTCTTGGTAAAGTTCCAGCAGCAGCATCTAAAAAAAAATGCTGACGTGAATCATACAGAACAAACAAAGACGTCTGACCAAAGCCAGCAGGGAATATCAGAGTCCAGACCACAGGCCTCCCTCTACTGGGTTTGTGAGCCTGTTCTGCACTCTGAGCAGTTACTTTCTCTGCTCACTCCCCCCTCCCAAGTGTGGTTTTTCTTCTCTCCTTTGAGGGCTGCTTTTATCTTTGTTTTCATAACAGAAATACCTCATCCACGGTAGGGCTGTACAGCATGTGTGTTAGAAAGAGAAGGAAGGAACCAACCCTGTGAACTGGAGTGAACCTAACACAGATCCCACCATAGGGTGAAGGGAACTTCACACAAGCCAGGCTGAAGAATCAAGAGCTTTCACCAGCAGCTCCAGTACAGGCAGGTTTAAGAAATGATTTTCTACATGAAATAATGTCCCAAGAGTTCATGCAATACAATGTGTTTCTGTCTGGAGCCATTTCGTATCACAGACATTTCCCAGCCAGCTCCAGTCTCTCCTGGCAAATATAGTGAAAGTACATGGTTTACAACATATCCTACAGCTGATGTTTTGATGTAATTATGACAGAAGATGCAGAGGATTGCAATGTGGGGAGCAGAGAGGCTCGGGGAGAGGGAGAGGATTGTTTATTTAGACAGAGGGTTAGGGAACATTTTATTTTATATATTTGGTTTGAGTGGGAAGGGGAAGTGGAGGCGTATTCATTGAGCAGGGACTAGGCTCAGGTTACCAGACCTCAGAGTGGCATTCTTGTGCAGAGCTAATCAGAATTGTCTCTTCTGTTGTTGTGTTTCCACCAGAGATGGCAGGTTCTTGAAGTAGATCAATATCCATTCCTGACTTCTGCCCCTCAGCTTTCCCTGGAGCTGGTGATATAGGGACAGTTCTACATTAGCATTCCTTTCAGCTGCCCCAGTGAGAGTGTTACACATGCCTTCCCTTGGAGACTTTGCAAGGTAGCCTTAGACTATGTCTAGACTGGGAAGGTTTGGCAACCAAAGTGCTGTCAACATGCAAAAATCACCCAAACTGAAAACTAGCCAAACCTGGTTTTCTGCCACTCTTTGTCAACAGGTCATGGCCACATTGTTTGCTCCCCTGACAACAGAAAGAGCAAAGCAATGTGGGTAAGCATCCCACCATGCCTGAAGTCACTTTCCGTCACTAAGCAGTGTGCGAATGCACAATGTAGTGATAGGCATTTTAGGAACACGAAAAACATCTCGTCAGCCACCTCTTTGCTTCCCAGCCCTTCCGGGGCTTGCGGCTTACTTTCGCACCATTTGAATGACAGTCCTTACTGCGAACACCAGCATCTGCTGTGAGAAATCATGGATCCCAGACTTCTCTCCCACGCTGTGTTCAATGTTCTTAGGACATCCCACGTTGCAGCAGAGCAACTTCTGCACTTGATAGCAGAGGACAAAGACTCGGTTGCGGACGACAATGTGAGTGACAGGGACAGCAGTGAAATGGCATTGCATTGGGCTGTCACAGAGCAGCTGTGTACAGCAGAGCATCAGTTTTCAGCTAGGGAAACTATCTTTGAGTGGTGGGATCACATTGTCATGCAGGTGTGAGATAAAGACCAGTGGCTACATAACTTTCAGATGCATAAAGCAACCTTCCTGAAGATGTGTGCTGAGCTAGCCCCTGAACTGCAGTGCAAGGACACCCAACTGAGAGCTGAAGTCTTGGCAGAGAAGTGTGTTGCCATTGCTTTGTGGAAGCTGGCGACTTCCAATTGTTACTGTTCAAATCCATTTGGAATGAGGAAATCTACCATCAGGGCAGTACTTATGCAGGTGTGCAGAACAATAGATCACATTTTGCTGCATAGGACTGTGACTCTGGGAAATGTGGATGACAAAGTGGCTGGATTCACTAGTATGCACTTTCCAAACTGTGGCAGGGATTCAATGATACATATTCCCATTATAGTGCCACCCCACCTTGCCGCAGAGTACATCAATCCAAGGGGTATTTTTCCATGCTGCTTCAGACACTTGTGTGTCACCACGGGTGTTTCCCAGACATACGTGCGGGATGGTCTGGACAGGTGCATAATGAACACATCTTCAGGAACATTGGCCTATACAAGAGGCTGTATGCTGATACTTTCTTTCCAGACCAGAAAATTATAGTGGGGGATGTGGAAATGCCTGTGGTGATCCTAGGGGACCTGGCTTATCCCTTAGGCTACATCTACACTGCACATTTATTTCAAAATAAGCAATTTTGGAATAGTCATTCCGAAATAACTTATTTCAAAATAGCACGTCTACACTGCAGGGAAGCCTCAAAATAGTCCAAGGCAGGCTTTGCTAATGTGGGCATGATATTTTGATTTAGAGCCCCAGGAGACACTAGGGAGGAAGAACTTAGAATGGCCCTGGTGAGTGGAGCATCTACATGGCCCCCATTCCAAAATAGCTATTTCGAAATAACTATTTTGGAACAGGCATCATTCTTCACTGAATGATGTTTACAGAAGTCAGAATAAGCCTCCCATTATTTTGAAATTATTCCAAAATAACGCGATTGCTGTGTAGATGCTGGCACAGTTATTTTGGAGAAACTGCCATTATTCCAAAATAAATGTGCTATGTAGAGGCACCTTACAGTCCTGGCTCATGATGCCATATGTAGTAAGGAGTGGTTCATCAACAGGCTAAGCCGATACTGCATGGTTGTTGAATGTGCCTTTGGCAGATTGAAAGGGAGATGGAGGTGTCTCTATGGAAGGCTGGACCTTTTGGAGGATCATATTCCCAAGATGGTGGCCACATGCTGTTGCTTACATACCATATATTCCGGCGTATAAGATGACTTTTGATGTTAAAAAACATCCCCCCAAAATCGGGGGTCGTCTTATATGCCGGATATGCGGCTTTGCAAAACCTGGGGGAAGCCGGCGGCGGGGCATCCCAAGCGCGCCTGAGCTGCCCCGCCGCTGGCTTCCCCCAGGCTTTGCAAAGCCGCGGAGGGGCTCCGGCGGCGGGGCAGCCCAGGCGCGCCGGGGCTGTCTCGCTGCCGGGGCGTCCTCAGAGGCTTTGCTCCCGGTGTCCCTGGTCCGCTGGAGACGGTCCCCAGCAGACCAGAGGCACCGGGAGCAAAGCCGAAGCGGCGGCGGGGTGCCGCGCTTCTGAGGCTTTGCTCTGGCAAAGCCTCAGAGGCGCGGGACCCCGCCGCTGCTGCGGCTTTGCTCCCGGTGCCTCTGGTCTGCTGGGGACCGTCTCCAGCAGACCAGGGACACCGGGAGCAAAGGAGGCGCAGGGGCGCTGGGGTATAAGACGAAACCCTATCTTTTAACTAAAAAATTAGGGGGTCGTCTTATACACCCAGTCGCCTTATACGCCAGAAAATACGGTAATTTGCGTAAAAGTAAAGGTGAAGTGTTTGTCTACGGGTAACATAATGAGACACAGCACCTGAATACATAGTTTGAACAGCCAGACACTTGTGCTGTCATAGGAGCCTGTAGAGTGACCATCAATATCAGGGAAGTTCTAAGGAACCACTTTGACAATGATGGGCACTGACGCGTGTGTTGGGATTGCTTCCCTGCCTCATCTCACTGCTTGTCCTGAGCAAGGCATTCCCATGAAACCCAAGGTATATTTCAGGCTTCCACAGGGGCCAGAGTGATTGGTGTGAGTTGTGTCACACAAAATAAACTCATGGAAACCTGCATCATATTTTATGTTTAGTGATCTCTTTCAATCAAGATGCTTAGTGGTAAGGGATGGTAAATATAATTGGAAAATCTCACAATGGTGTTAACCTCCAGCTGTCAAAGTAACCGCTGCTTTGACAAGGAGTGGAATGTGATGGGAAAAAAATATGACCTGATTGTGAAAACGAGTGTGTGGCAGTAGAAGAGAGGGTTGCTGGATAAAGAATGATGAACATGTGGCCTTAAAGGTTGAAGTGTGGCTGTAAAGGGACTGTTGCTGTGAAAAGTGTTCTGCATGTGCTGACAGGGAGGCTTTTGGTTGTGTTCACTCTGCATCTTGATAAGAGACTTCAGCATCTCATTTTGGTCTTTCATGAGTTTTACCATGCACTCAGTGGCTTCTGTTCTGATTTGCCTCTCCATAGCTCCTTTGCTCCCTTTGATCTGATTGAAGCATTGAATGCTGCAAGACATCCTTGACCAGATCCTCCCTTGTCCTTCGAGGTTTTTTCCTTAATTGATGGAGTCTGTCTTCTGGTGAATGTAACTGACTTCTCAAGGTCTGGCCTGGAAAAATCACCATTAACAATGTAGTTTTCCTGGTAAGGATTGTAACATTTCACTAACAGACATATCGCCAAACAAAACTTGCCACTTCTCTTGTTACCATAGAAGTAAACGTGGATCTTGGCAACCCTGTGATCGTGGTGAGTTTTAAAAGTGGAGGGAAAGGGAAGATGGAGGATTGAGCATGGGTCCCTAAGAAAGTACATGTGTAGCAGATGTACATGGAAGCAATTTGTAATAATCCTACACTTGTCTACAGGCTGCCATTCCTTAGGCTGACACATCACCGCTGAAGGTTAACAGGCAAACATGGGCTTAGCTTCTGGATGCGAGCAGGAGTGCCCTGCTCCTTATGCTGGCAAACACTGTGCTGCCTTGGTTCTGGCAGCACGGTATGAGGGATGGTTTGGTAGAGTGTCGTACCATGACAATAGGGAAATGGCAGCCCTGCCATGGAACTTCTGTGAGGAAAGTAGTAAGTACCTCGGGCAAAGCTTCAACACCATCTCTCAGAAAGAATCTACCGGTATTTCTGTTTGGATATAACACTGGCAGGGCTTAGCCAGCACATAGAAATACAGCCTCCAGTAGCCCCGCATTACCACCACCTCTCACTCCCACGACTGTAACAGAGTAACTTCCCATGCCGCCACCCACCCCACCTACCTCCCTGCAATACATAGTAACTTACCACCCTATGCTGCCATTCCCTTCTCCCCCCAGCTACACTAGAGTAACTTACCCTTCCACATGGCTACCCTGTTTCCCTGAGAAAATGCCATGAGGAGCGCTATACAATGAGCCAGACACCAATGCTCAGCCTGTTTGTGCCAGCAAAGTGAGCCCTGCAATGTGTTTCTCATACAGTCTCTCCCCAGAGCCCACATTTATTCCTTGGGTAACTCCAGAGTCTTCAGTGGGCTTACACCAGGAATGAAAATGACTCAGGAATGAAAATGACTCAAATTTGCTCAGTCCAGTCCCTTTCTACTTATTCTACTGCCCAGCTTTCCACAAGGGGAAACGGGAAGGAGTAGTCACTGGGTATGAAGCTCTGGAGGTGAAATAACGGGGTGGTGATGAGAAAAGGGAAATACCAATTCAATATCAAGAATTTCTCCCTGATAGACAGATGAGGAATTAGATTGAGGAATAGTCTTCTGGGGGATGTGGCAGGTTCCCCATTCCTTAGAATAGGTTAAAATTAGAATAGACAGAAGTCCTGAAGTCTGGCCTGGCCTAGAGATAGATTGGATTGGGGATGGATATAAGAGGGGGGCATATTATCCCCAGTCTAGGCTGAAGGAATATCCACGTTTCAGCTCACAGGGTTTCCTAGTAATTCTCCTGTGGTCAGAAGACAAGTGTTGTAGAGCCCTGCACATCCACAGATACACGTTTTATATCCATGGGTATCTGCATCTACGGATGTGGATATGGATAGCTGCAGCTCATTTTTGTAGAGATGGATATGGATAAGGATACAAATGTTTTATCTAGAACCCTGCAATTCTGCTTTATATCCATGGGCAGCCACATCCATGGAGTGGCTGCAGAGATCTGTGGCTAATTTTTGCTGATACAGATGTGGATACAAACTTTGTATCCATACAGGGCTCTAATGTGTTGATGTTTTGCTGTTGCTGTACTCTTTCCCTTGGCCTCACAGGTCCTGGAAAATGAGGTTCCTGCGGAAGTCATACTTATAAGGACTTCTCTGACCCCATTCTCCCATAGCAAGCAATTGTTTGAATTAGGATGAGTGCCTGGTATAGTTCTGGAAAGTAAAGCCCCTGCAAGCTTGATTTCTGTATAGGGTCTGCAGTATGTACTAATTTTTTCCTATAGGCCTATGAGATGTAGAGTTTCGAAAACAATCTTGGAATTTTGCCCTCCCATTAGGGCGGACTCCTTCGTGCATGGCTAAGAGGGTGAGTTTTAATATGATTCTGTAGAAGATCCCCTCTCCATATGTCTGTGCAACAGCTTGCATTTCCACAGAGCCTCTATTCTGACCTTTGAATGTTACACCTAGGCTATGTCTACACTGCAGGATTCTTGTGCAAGAACTTGCAGAGCATCTACACTGCACACACGTTCTTGTGCAAATAACTGTATAGTAAACCATCGGAAAAGAAGGCTTCTTGCACAAGAGTTACTCCTCTCCCCACGAGGAATAAGCCGTCTTGCGCAAGAAGGCAGTGTGGACAGGCAACAGAAGTTTCTTGTGCAAGAAATCCCTATGGCTAAAATGGCCATCGGAGCTTTCTTGCACAAGAAAGCATCCACACTGCCATGGATGCTCTTGCGCAAAAGCCCATCTCTTGCGCAAAAGCACATGGCAGTGTGGACGTGCTTTTGCGCAAGACCTTTTGTGCAAGAACTCTTGCACAAAACTATTCTTGCGCAAGAAGCCTGCAGTGTAGACGTAGCGCTAGGGTTACTAGTGATTTGATTCCAAAGGTGGGGAAAGAGGAGAATCGTCAGTGACATTTTGCAAGTTTGCTCCCCAAATAACTATGAAGAAGGAATTAGGTATAATTGCATTACTTATGGGGAATTTGTTCCTTTAGACAGATTACACAGGCATTGTACCAAAATGACACAGGGATTTTCACTCCCTCCGCACCCCCTACCCCCGCCCCTTAAAGTGGTCATCTGGATTTCCTTTTATGGCTAAAACCAATTCCCAAGCCCATGAGCTATAGGATGGTGTTTCCCCCCCTTCATCTCACCAACCCATTGAAAAGGTCAGATTTCTCTAGTTTAAGTTTATGGGTGTAAGTGGCTGCTCACACAGCTTTTCATTCTGAAAGGGTAACATTTTTTAACAGCCCATGTTTAAGGTAACCTGAGTGGCAGGAGATCCCAGTGATATATACACACACTAAAAAGGAAGAGCTATTAAAGAGATAAGATATTTGGAGAACATATTCTCTGCAGAGTTAAATAGCAAAGAAAGGAGATAACTTCAGAACTCTGGGAAAGCCAACAAATATTATGCGAAAAAAATTCTTAAAAGAATCAGGTTTTCCTTACTGCAGAGATTCTGTTTTCCTGAGTGTGAGGTCTCTGCATAAGCCCCTTTCCCACAACATACACACAACAAACTCTCACAAAGCCCACTACAATCTGTGGAAAGACTCTCTCTGACATCAGTGGGCTTTGGGTCAGTCCCTGAACATATATTTTGAGTGCACACAAATATAATCTCAATGCAAAGCACTTACCCCTAATTATACAACACACTTACACAACATGCACTTACACATTCATGAGTTCACAGAGAGCCCATAACCACAACAAATCACAAAATGAACACTCGCACAATGTGCATATACACACCCCAGCTCACACACAATGCAGTTAATACATAATGCATAACCACAATAAATCACACAACACACACACTTCTCAATTCACACAAAAGAAACTTTCCCAATGCACAGAAGCACTCAAACTGGCACTCTCACACAAGGAATCCATTATGATACACAGTCATGTCCATCAAGTCAATCAACACACACAGCACACAACACATACAGACTAAGCAAGAACACACTTGTCTCTGACACAACATCTAAAAATACATATAAACAGTTTTAATGACAATTATTTGAAGGGTAGTATGATCCATCTCCAGCATTCCTGGAGTATCCTCCACCTTATATTGAGATTGCAAATTTGATTTTAATTTAGGAAGACACAAGTTAAAAATATTTTTAAAAATGCAACTGTAGCCATATCCCAGCATTTCTATATCCAGCCATCAGAGAGTTCTTAAAACTTTGCATTTTATTTTCCTTTCTTGAGGAAGGGTGAGGCTAACTATCTCAACTCCATTTCTGTGCATTAGCAGCTTCTTCTATGGTTAAGTCTATGTATTATGGATGCACTGTAGTCTTCAAGTTTTGAATGGAATCTGCATTATTCATAGCAGTACTTATAGTTTGTGTTAGAAAGCCCTGCAGCCTTTTAAGGAAATACTCAGATGTTAACATCAGCCAGGATGAGATCTATTTGTTTATTTTTTTTAAAGTAACCATTAGGGAATTTTTTTGCCAATTTCTTTTAAAACATGGAAGAAGTGATGAGGAAGATGCTGGCAGGACAGAGAGAGAGGAAAGGGAGAAATGGAAACAGGAATGAGATTTGAAGGCTAATGAGAGCCTTGGATTCTAGGTGTCATTGGAGCATGTTTCAGGGCCCTCGGGACCTGGATTTCAGACTTCAGCGGTGGATTCTGACATGCTAAGGCAGCGTGAGCCAAGTGCGGGGGGGGGGGGGAAAGAGTTTCTAGAGCTTACGCTTATTAAAGCAGATGGTGAGTATAAAGGCCATGTGCTTTAGACCCCTTCAATCCATATTGTGTTACTTCCATACCAGGTTACACTGGGTTGTTTGCATGGTTTTTGTTGCACTGCTCATTAATGCATAGTTTAATTGGAGGGAAAAGAGATTAAAACAATGTCTGTTGGGTTTGGTTGAATTTAAATATGAAATCTGGGTTCAAATAGCATGGATTACAGCCAGATGTTGTAGTGAGTGTTGGACTCCTCTCCCGTACACTCTTTGCCAAAGCATCTCAAGTCTGACCTGCAGTCTCCAAGCTATTGCAGAGTAAGGATTTCCACTGCCACTTATACTAAACCATGTGGAGGTTTTGGTGCCTTTGTCCAGTGTTCACTGCATTTAATTTCCCTTGTTCCTAGAAGGTCTCCAGGGATAAAAGGCTTTTCACTGCATGGGGGATGAGGCATTTTCTTAGCCGTTTACCCACACTATTTTTTGGGCGACCAGTACAGCAGACTGCAGAGAGAAACTGATGAGCTGGAATTTACATGCAAATTTGACACCCTGAACCAAGGTCTAATAAACACATGGGGTATGTCTAAACTACAACGTTAGTTCGAACTAACATTCATAGCCGCTACACTAGCGCTCCGCTAGTTCGAATTTGAATCGAACTAGCGGAGCGCTTAGTTCGAAGTAGGAAAACCTCATTTTACGAGGATTAAGCCTAGTTCGAACTTACTAGTTCGAATTAAGGGGTGTGTAGCCCCTAAATTCGAACTAGTGGGAGGCTAGCCCATCCCAGCTTTCCCTGGTGGCCACTCTGGCCAACACCAGGGAAACTCTATGCCCCCCTCCCGGCCCCGGACCCCTTAAAGGGGCACGGGCTGGCTATGGTGCCCGTGCCAGGTGCAAGTCTGCCAGCACCCAGCCAGCAGACCCTGCACCTGTCACGGCACAGAGCCACCCACCCGATGTCCCCCAGCCCACCCCCTCTTCCCGGGACCAGGCTGGCGGCTCCCGGGAGCTTGCCCTGGACCGCAAGAGGCAGGCACCTTCCTGGGCTAGTGCGGACATCGTGGACCTCGTCCACGATCTCCGCACTAGGCACAGGAAAGTGGCCGTCTAGGGCAGGAGAGCTGCCAGCCTGGCCACCCAGGAGCAGGTATGCATGAAAATCAAGGGGGTCCACTGAGACCCTGAGCCCTGAGCTTACAATGGCCGTCCTGGGTCAGACCAAATGTCCATCTAGCCCAGTAGCCTGTCTGCCGACAGTGGCCAACCCTAGGAACCCTGGAGGGGATGGACCGAAGACAGTGACCAAGCCATTTGTCTCATGCCATCCCTCTCCAGCCTTCCACAAACTTTGGGCAGGGACACCACTCCTACCCCCTGGCTAAGACTACTCCATGGACCCAACCTCCATGACTTGATCTCACTTCCCTTTAAACTCTGTTCTAGTTATAGCCTTCACAGCCTCCTGCAGCAAGGAGTTCCACACGTTAACTATTTGCTTTGGGAAGAACAACAACTTTCTCTTACTAGTTTGAAGCCTGCTACCCATTCCTTTCCTTTGGTGTCCTCTAGTCCTTCTTTAGGGGAACTCAGGAAGAACTTTTATGAATGCACCCTCTCCACCCAACCCCTGCTTTTAGAGACCTCTATCCTGTCCCCGCTCCATCTCCTCTTTTCTAAGCTGAACAGTCCCAGTCTCTGTAGCCTCTCTTCATCTGGGACCTGTTCCCAACCCCTGATTATTTTAGTTGCCCTCCCCTCTCCCAGCCTTTCTCTTCCCCTCTCCCACCTCCTTTTCCCAGTCTCCCCCAGTTTTGTTCAATAAAGACAGAGTCAATGTTGGAAGAAACGTTATCTTTATTTTGTACATCAATAAGAAGGGGGGGCTAGGGAAGGGTAAGTGGAAGGAGGTGAGGGAGGAATGGGGTACGAGCCCCCGATGGGGAGGACTGGGCTGGCTCTGCGGGCTTCTGGGGGTGGAAGCTCTCCTGCAGCCCCCCGATTGCCTCCTCTCCCCAGATGGCAGCCTGCGGCAAGTGCAGCCGGGCTGATGGCCGAGTGGTGTGATGTGCCCAGTGTGGGTACTCCGGGCAATCCAAGCCAGGACTGCTTTGCAAGTGGGGCACCCCTTAGAACTGTGTGTCCGGGGTGGGGGTCGGGACCCTTTAAGCGCAGACCTCGGCTAGCCTGAGACAGCGTCTCCACGCTCTAAGTCCTCCTCTGATGCCCTGCCGGCACTGCTTCCGGCCATCCTTAAGCCCTGTTCAGGGTCCACTCAATGTGGACTTGCTAGTTCGAATTAGCAAAACGCTAATTCGAACTAGTTTTTAGTTCTAGACGTGTTAGTTCGAATTAGCTTAGTTCGAATTACCTAATTCGAACTAAGTTAGTTCGAACTAGCGCTGTAGTGTAGATGTACCCATGGAGTGGTTTTCACATTACAATAGGTGATTTTCAGGGTGCCTCTAGACTGCAGGGTTTTTTAGGAAAAACAACTGTTTTTCCGAAAAAACTTCACTTACATCCACACTTCAATTGCGTTATTTAGAAAGAAAATCGAAAGAATGCCGGGTTTTTCCGACACTGGTAAACCTCATTCTACGAAGAAGAATGCCTTTTCCGAAAGAGCTCTTTTAGAAAAAGGCACGTGTGGACATGGAAGAGGGAATTCTTTCAAAAGAAGAGGAAAGAGGAAAAAGGACAGGTGCCCTGGTGGCCACTCCATCCATAGCAATCACAGTTTAAATGAGAGATAGCATCCATGCAGTGCGGACGCTATCTTTCGAAACAGCAGATGGCTTTTTCAATGTGCTTTGGCAGTGTGGATGCTCTCTTTCAGAAGAATTTTTTTTGGAAAATCTCTGCTGGAAAAGCTTCTTCCGAAAGAAGCCTGCAGTCTTGACGTACCCTTGACGTATCTTTCTTTCTTTCTTTGTTTAGCATCTGAGGAAGTGAGTTGTAGCTCATGAAAGCTTATGCTCTAATACCCTAATAAATTTGTTAGTCTTTAAAGTGCCACCGGATGCCTTGTTGTTAGTGCACATAAAGTATCACAGCTTGACAATCCTCAGCTATTTCGGGTGACTTTTGAAAGGAACTTGATTTTTTATCAGACACATTGTATTAGAGAAATCAGAAACAAGTCTAAACTGGAATCAAACAGCCCAGACCTTTGGCTCCCATTTCCATGACAAATCTGAACCAAAACTATTGACCCAAACTTGCTGTCCTTGGGATAAGTCTGAAAGAAGGGAGAGATTTTAAACTCATGGCAAGGATAGGGTCATACTCTCCTGTGACATCACACTCAGGTGCTGTAGAGATGGCCCTTATGTCAGACCCAGAGGATTCCAGCTTCCAATAAAGGAGAAAGAAGCAGCAGGAAGAGCAATGACCAAGTGGTCCCAGCCCCTCTGAAGTCAATGGAATTGTGTCTGCTGCTTCCACCTGTAGTGAATTTGGCCTAATGACTTAAACATAGATCCTGTTTCCATACTAACATCCCGAGTGTTCTGTCCCTGGTGACTGGGGAACTCCTTAAATCAAAGCCCTGAGACTCAATAGCAATGTACATAGCTATGCGCTTTATTGATCACATCTGCACTTTGTGGGCTCCCCTACTGCACTGACTAAAAGTCCTGCACCATTGTGCACTGAGCTCTGCATAAAACCAGGGATGGATTCCCTGGGGATAAATGTTTCTTAGGTTATTCCTAAGTGCTGGGCTGAAATAGGGATGCAGATCATTCCCAGCACATTACACCAAGTATTAAAAGGAGAGAGAGGGGGGAGAAAAAGAGAAAAGAAATGCAGAAACATTGTGACAACATGATTGTTTCTGAATTAAATACCCATTTCCCACGAGTTTATAAGCCCTTTATTTAATTTGGTTCTGAATAGTTCTTAGTTACCCCTGAGTCTTGGACATAAAAAGATTTGAAAAGCAAAAAATGTGGGAAAAACATTCCCAGATTTCATTAAACATAAACTTAAAAATTGTTTCCTTATTTTCTATGCAATACTACTGGGCAATACAGTAAGCACTCCAAGTTCAGCACTTTGTACGAGCATGTATAATAATCAATCATAAAAACCCTTTGCTCTTATATAGTGCTTTTCCTCAGTAGATCTCAGAGTGCATCACACTCTTTCACGTATTTACCCTCACAAAGCCCCTGTGAGGTAAGGAAATATATATATACATGCCCATACTAAATAAGGCTGCCTGTATCATCTGGCTACTGGCAATCTGAGGAACATTTTCTCACAAATCCCTAGCTTATTCCCAAAGTTATTTCTGGTAATTCTCGGCCGTTAATGGCTTGGAACCTGCCAATGGTAATGGAAGGTCCTGCAAAGCATTCTTCATGCCACTGACTGCTTTACTGTCTTTTGTGGCTCAATTACTGTCTGGGACTGAGGTTCGTGAATTATGTCGTACCTCTTAGTCTGTGTTTCAATTACGTGAGAAGAACATTTCCAAGGCAATTAAAGGTTTCCACAGCTTGTGGTCACAGGGTTTGTCTGAGAGGCCTGCAGGGGCTCACCTTGGGAAGCAAGGGAGGGGCAGGACAGGGGGAATGGAAGTGGGAATTTGGAGCACAATGCACAGAGAAAGGATTGGTTTGTGATGCGCTGAACTCTGGCTACAGGGGATGAAAGGGGACACTGTGTCCAACACCAGGTGTTACAAAACCCCACCTTCAGAGTGTGCAAGTGACTATGTGCAGCGCTACTTCCTTTTGTTCTGCGGCTGTGGTATATGTGTGTGCATGGGCCGAGGCGGCAAAGCCAGGCCTCCCATCAGTGTGTTGTCTGCTGTCTGTTAAGTCAACTTGGCACTTTCCCAGAAGCAGAGATTCAAATACTAACAGCCAAGCAGTCAGCCACACCACCCTTCACTCTGATCTGTTTTCCATCCTGTGCTAGTCTGCAGTAAGGTGCATCAGAGGAACTGGATGTGCAGACCTGGGTGCAACACGTGGGGTGCACAGGCACTGTTGTGCATGGGAACTTGCACACAGTGCCAGATGTATGCACAAGCTAAGTAAACTACATCTTAGGGCCTCCAACTATGAAGGTCTTCTAAACAGAAAAAAAATCCTATCTTTCAGTTGCATCCTTGCCTATGTACTGGTATATATGCAAATATAAAACTTTATTTATTATTTCTATTTTCATTTCTGTTAGAATAATACACATTTTTGGGTAATGCTATTGGGCCTCTTAAACTTGACATAGTTCAGAGCCTCCGCATGTCTTAATCCAGCCCTGCTTGCCCACCCCTTGCCCATATCATGCCTGGCTTTAACTGGGGGGGGGAAAGATGTCGCCATTTTACCTCGCTTTCATAAGGACTCAAAATATGTCTCCAGAAAATTGAGTGAGTCATTTGTGTCTCAGAGAGCTGCTGGCACACGGCACAAAGACCCTCTGAGTGTTCCCTCGGTACTGCAGGAGGCCTGGCACCTGTACTGTATAAGCCAGTGGAGTTTGGACAGCAGCTTAGGTGCACATATAGACAATATCCACGCTGAAGTTTCTACTAGGACCTGTGTGTGTGTTCTCATGTTCTCATTCTTCACCTGTCAGGGGCCTTTGATGAAAAGTGAGCTGCGAGGGGCCCTTGAGGAAATAATAGTCATGTCCCATTTTGTGGCAGGATTCTTTCTATCGCACTGTTTTGTCTGTAAGAAGTCACCTCTCGTTTCCATAATATCACATTTCCAGGACAGCTCTCCTTGCAGACCTGCCATTCATGCTCGATTGGAGAGCTATTGTTGACTGCAGAGAGTGTGGCTACAAGTGATGTCTTAATTCATTGCACATTCGTAAATAAAATAGAGAGAAAGAAAGAGAACAGATCAAGGTCAAGATTCATTGCTAAGTGAGCTTCCTGCAACAGATCGTTTAAACCAGCCTGCAAATGAAAACAAAGGAGTGGGTTAAAATATACTGAAGTAATGAGAGGGTGAAGGAGGGTACAAGCCTCGCTGTCAATGTACTTGGCAAACTCTAAATGAGGCAGAGCTCTTTTAAAAAGAATGATATTTGGGATCTTTTTAATAACTGTATTTAATGCTGAGGCAAAGTGCTCACATAATAGTCCCAGAAACAGAAGCCATCTATTTATGCAGCACTAAAGCTGGTAGAATCTTTTACAAAATGATTTGATGAATAAAACCCACGAAATTCACTTTGGAACTGATTCAAATCCCTTGGAAGTAAAGAAAAAGGACCTTATTGATTTCAATGAGCATGGATCAGGCCCTTTGAAAGTATATACAGACTTTTTTATTTGTTCCTTGCACATATTCATATGGGAGTTATAGGCTTTTTGTTATCTAGGACATTAGCAGAAAATGAATGCTATATGAGTGCTTGTGGAATTTTTTTTTCATGAATGGCCTCTTCAGAAACATTCAACTGGCCAGTCTGAAATCTCTTTAGCTTTCCCTCTCGTTTATAGATGTTTCTGTCACGCTGTCCAGGAGCAGAACTATACTGTGTGACTTAGGTGACCCGTCATGTGCCACAAAGAGGGCATTTCTACACTAGGAAATGATTTTGAAATAACTACATTTAGAATAATAACTCCCGAAATAACAAAATTGAAATAGCATGCCCCACTATTAGGCAGCCTTGAAATTAGTCCGAGGCAGGCTCCATTATTTTGGACATGCTACCTTGACTTAGAGTCCCAGGAAGCACCGGGGAGCAGTGTTCCCTCTAAGCTGTGTGGCAGCACAGCTTCACAGGTGATGAATCAGCCCCGTCCAGTCAGTCAGCTGAGTGCACCAAATCCTGAGCCTCTGATTGTGTGAGGCAGATTCATCACCTGTGAAGCTGTGCAGCCATGCATTTTAGAGGGTACCCTGCTGGGGAGTAATTACTTCAAATCACTCTGCAGAGTAGTTATTTCAAAATAACAGTAGTGGAGCATCCACACTAAAGCTATTTCGAAATAACTATTTCTAAATAAGTGTTATTCCCCATGGAAGGTTGGACTACAGATTTCAAAATAACCACCCCGTCATTTCAAAATAACAAGCTTGGTAGTGGGGATGCTCCGCTTATTGTTTCAAAATAAGGGGGGGTATTTTGAAATAACTCCCTAGCATAGACCAGGGCAGAGTGAATAGTCAAAGACTTAGCTAAAGGGAATAGTTGCAAACAATACATGGGTTGTGATATAATAGCATAAAATATAACAATTCCGAGCAAAGAATTAATTTGTAAAATATCAAAACATGTTTGAGGACAATTCATGTGTAAAATACATAGCTGAATTCACTGATTAAATAATTAGCTATGAGTAAATCTCGGCATTAAAGGTATGCACTATGATTGATGCAGAAGTTTCCTTCACTCTGTGTGTTAGTTATGCTTTTAATCTGAAATAAAAACTTAAATGAAAATTGTTCAATGAAAAATCAAAATTTGGATAATTTCAAGTTGTTGTATTGGTTTTGCTCTATTTTGAGTGAACTCATTCAAATAAATTATATATATGCTAGAACTCCTGCACAAAGTTTAGAATCAAATTTGGTTAACTATTTTATATATGTATGAATCTCTGCTCTTCACAGAATTAGTAAGAATGGTATTTCTGGCTTGTCAGGAAGCAAGAACTACCAGAGAACCATCAACAAATGTTGTCATGACTTATGCAGCCCAAATATGGAAACTTAGGGAGTTTGGACACAGTTGCATTCTCCTCCAAACTAAACATTTTGAACTTTGTATGGATTGCCCATAACTATTGTTTCCTTCAGTCATTGAGGTTATGAGGTAACAAAAGTATTCTGCATACAGGGGCTCATCCCAATGGTATGAAACATAAATTACCAAAACAGCATGAAACAAATTCAGTTGGGTATTTTTGCGTGTGGTATGATGTGTCATAAAGATAGAAGGAAACTGGGAGGAATCTAGGAGAAACTGATGCTACTGCTGCATTTTTGTCCAATACATGACTTTTCAGTAAAAAAATGCTGCTGAGAAAGATAAGTTAAGATGTAGGTGCATGCCTTGCAGGATATTTCATGAGGACAGTGATTACAAATGTGCTGACAGATTCCTGAAATGGAGTGCTACTGAAATTGATAACCTACTTTAAGTTACAGGGCATGAGAAATGCTATTATATACATAGAAAATTTTTAGCGTTAATGGAATGGAAAGTAAGTGCCATGCAATGGCAGGATGAGCCAAGGATAAGTAACTGTGGCAGGCAGAGTCATGGGTAAGCACATAAATTGCTGTGTCAGGGTAAGTTATATACTATTACACACAACAAAATGACATTAAAAGAACATTATTAAGGTTACAAAGTCAAGTACTCAAAAGTTAAGAATTACTAGAAATTAAATTAAGGATGCTTATGTAACCTTAATTCAGCCCTCTTGTGCATATGCATTATAATACAGTCCTTAATTACTAGATCATATACGGGGAGGGGGATTCTGAGACAAACTGCCTCATTCAGTGCTTAGAACTATGTGGTAACTCATAATGCTAAGCAATGACACTGTGTATAGCCTCTGAAGAGAGAAACAAAGTGCAGACTCTGTGACCCCTTTAAACCGTCTAATTTGCTGGTAATAACAGGGTGTGGAGGGGCCCATATAGTATGGAAAAACCCCAGACAGGAGACAGAGATACAGGTCTTCATCATGAGAGGTGATGGCTGAAGAGCTGGGAGTGTAGAGCAGGTGCCCTGACAGGATAATAGAGAGAGAATATGGGTACAGATGCCCTAAACTGTGACACTCAGTTCAGTTTGTGACACTGGTCTCAATCTGAAGCCCGGCATGTAAGTACAAGTGAGGCCTGACTCTGATTAGGTTGTGAGATATGACAAGCTCACAGCTGGTACAGACAGTGGTTTTTCGCTAGTATTTGAGCGGGCATAGATAATTTTATACCTGCACCAAACTTTGCTGTGTTGTGGAGAGCCACTTATATCTTGGCATTGAAAAGATGGAAACATGAAATAGTCATGTAATAAAGCCACAAGACAAGCAAATTCCTTATTAGGTGGTATTCAGAGAACATCATGGATAAAAAAAGAAAGGGAATTATTTTGCTCTCCTCAGCTATGGGCAGACCACATTGGAAGCATCCTGTCACAACAAACTATGTGCGGGCACCTTAATTTAAATAAAAGATCTAGACTGAGCAGAAAGCAGCACAAATGATCAAAGTCTGGAAAAACTGAGGAAATCTGGAAAATTCCTTCTCTTTCAGGTTTTTTCTAATTTCCTTTGGTATTATTTCTTTAATGTAATGGAAAATATAAGTTTCTTTGAGGCAGGGCTGATTCTTCTCTTCTTTTACACTAAGCTTAATCAAGAATAACTCTACTGAAGTTAATGAAATTACATGGATGTATGGCTACTGTGAAAGGTGTCAAGTGTCTGCATAATACCAGGTATGGCAACTCTGTGTAAAAAACCTGCAAAAATCACCCTGGAAAGTAAGAGTTATGAAAGCAAGCTAGCAAACAGTAGTGAGCTGAGACACTGTAACTTCCTGCAGATACGTACAAGGGCATTACATTATAAATGTGGATCAATCAGCAAGGACAGAATAATGAAAAACGGGCTTAACTCTTTTCAGAGAATATGTGTGAACAATCTTGAGATTGTTCATTATGGTAAACGCTGCCAAGGAGGGTTGTAGAATCAATCAAACTGGAGATATTTAAGTCTCAAACTAGGCACCTGACATGCTGGAGAGGCTTAGACTAGATTGTAAGCATTTCCAGCACCTTCATGAAACCTGGAAACACAAGAACATTTAGTACAATAGCCAACAGAGTATGGGTGGAGCCTTCCCTTTTCAGGAAGAATCTTCAGATGATCCAGCCCTATTAGAAGAATAGAAAGAGAAGATTGGGAAAACAGCATGCCTGGTGCAGGGCTGGGGGCGGGGTGAGGGAAGAGGGGTTCACTTATGAATGGTAAGAAGTCACTTCACATAGGGAGTGGAAAATCTAGAAAGTGGATGGACTGATGAAGTAAAAATGTGACTCTTCCTAGATGGGATTGCCTGGTTCCACAAAAGGAATTGGTCATTGCAATGCTCAATAACTAACTTTTAGGCATTTAGAAAATCACATAAATAACACTGATTCATAAAGTCTTAGTTAGGTGCTTAGCCTCCTTATACAATGAAGGGAAGAGGCAGGTACCTCTGTGGCAATCCACAGAAGCCAGCACACTAGATGTCTACACTCACTGCTTCATGCACAAGTACGGCCGTTCTAGTGCAAGAATCTGCAGAGCATCCACACTGCCTGCCCGCTGTTGCGCAGGGAAATTTACAGTATGGCATGATAAGAGAAGGCTCCTTGCTCAAAAATTACGCTCTTTTTTAACAGGTGTAAGCCCTCTTGCGCAGGAACTCTTGCACAAGAGGGCAGTGTGGACATTCGGCAGGGATTTCTTGTGCAAGAGAGCCCTATGGCTAAAATGGCATCAGAGCTTTCTTGCGCAAGAAAGCATCCACACTACCATGGGAGCTCTTGCGCAAAAGCACAGCACGCACATGGCAGTGTGGACGTTTTCTTGCACAAGACTTCTTGCACAAGATGTTCTTGCACAAGAAACTGCCAGTGTAGACATAGCCTAGGTGGGGAGACACATAAATTAACCAATAGGAGTTGCTAACAAAGGGTGAGTCTCTCATCTCTCACCTAAGGCATTGTCTATACTAACCCCACCATCGATCTACTTCAGCAAGGCAAATAGCACAGATGAAGTTGACATACCATGGCATCTTGTGTATAGTAAGATCAGTAGGGACTTGCCCATCTACACTAGCTACTCTCCTCATCCTGATGGAATACTGGCATCAACAGGAGAGTGCTCAGAGACTGATTTATCACCACTAAGCTGACATGATGAAGCTATGGCTGGTGGATTGATCACTGCAGTGTTCATCCCCACTTGTAGCAGAGACAAGCCCTAATCTTAGCTAGTGGAAGGTGTCTATCTCTGCTAGCAATGCACAACTGGGAACCCCTTTCCTGAACTCTAAGCTGTTTCTGGTGAAAAGTAGTGAGGAACCTCTTTTCATATAAAAATGCTTGAAGTAAACTATTTATTAGTGTAGTGGTTAAAGCACTCACCTGGGAAATAAAAGTCCTAAGTTCAATTCTTTTCTGTGACAGAAGGGACAAAAAAATTAAACAGCGCTCTTTGATTTCACAGGTTACCTATTCTACCTACTTAGTTATGGGATGTAAGGCTGCTGCAGCTTTTCCATTGTGTTAATTAATAGTCTGTGGAGCAGGGGGACTGGACTACCTGTCTTCCCACCTCTGAGGTGTGTGTCCTACCCACTGAACTATATTTTCACACTCTTCCACACTCTCCCTGAACCAATGGATCTCTAAGGGTATGTCTACACTGCAAGGCTGCATCTACATTGGCATGATTTTGCACAAATACTTTTAACGGAAGAGTTTTTCCATTAAAAGTATTTGCACAAGTGAGCGTCTATACTGGCATGTGCCTTTGCGCAAAAGATTTGCTTTTGGGCAAAAGCATCTGTGCCAGTGTAGATACTCTCTTGTGCAAGAAAGCTCCGATGGCCATTTTAGCCATCAGGCTTTCTTGCGCAAGAAATTGATGTTACCTGTCTACACTGGCCTCTTGCACAAGAACACTTGTGCAAGAGGACTTATCCCTGAGCAGCAGTGTCAGAGTATTTGCGCAAGAAGCACTGATTTTGTACATTACAACATCAGTGTTCTTGAGCAAATACTCGCGGCCAGTGTAGACAGGCGGCAAGATTTTGCGCAAAATCTTGCCAATGTAGACACAGCCCAAGGGTATTTTGAAATAAGTTATTTTGGAATAGCATGTCCACACCACAAGACTTCAAGGGAAGTCTTGAAATTAGCCTCAGGATGCATTAACTCAATTTAGAGCCCCAGGAAGCACTGAGGAGTAAATATTGTAGCCCTGAGGAGAAGCTATTTTGAAATAGCAGCAGTGGGACGTCCACGCTACCACTATTTCGAAATAGCAATTTTGAAATAAGTGTTATTCCTTGTGAAATTAGGGACTATTATTTTGAAATAAGAAGCTCATTAGTTCAAAATAATTTCAAAATAACAGGCTTGCTGTGTGGATGCTTGCCTTGTTACTTTGAAATAACGCTGTAGTATAGATGTGTCCTAATTATTTTTCCCATGTACAACAGCTTCAACAGGAGAGAATAAGGGAATATTCCAGAGCATGGTGGTTAGAGTATTTTCCAGAAAGTATTTGAACTGGGGTCTCCCGCCTTTCTTCCCATCACACAGGTGCAGGAAATGAATGCAGATCTCCCACATCCCAGGTGAGTGCTCTAACCCTTGGGAATAGATGTTATAAGGTAGGCAGCAGCAGCATCTCCAGCCCCGTGTAGAACTGTACCAGATACGGTAGGTGCATGCAGAGGCTGCCTACTGGATCATGCTCTACACACAAGCTAGGTAGGCAAAGCCCTATCTTCCCATAGTTTGTGGGTGGCTCTAGAGATGAGGCAGAAGCTCAGGTGGCGAGGGAGCGTTTACTCTGAAAATGTAGGCACTGAGGCTATGTCTACACCTCAGGTTTCTTGTGCAAGAACTGTTTTGCGCAAGTGTTCTTACGCAAAAGCTCTTGTGCAAGAGTGCAGCCACACTGCCATGTGCTTTTGCGCAGGAGATGTGCTTTGCACAAGAGCACCCATGGCCGTGTGGACGCTCTCTTGCACAAGAAATTTCTGATGGCCATTTTAGCCATAGGGTTTTCTTGTGCAAGAAAACCCTGTTGCCTGTCTATCCTGCCTTCTTGCACAAGAGCTCTTCCACAAGAGAGCTTATTCCTCATAGGGAGAGGAATAACTCTTGTGCAAGAAGCCCTGTTTGCAGACGCTTTCCTGTAAATTTACTTATGCAAGAACGTGAGTGCAGTGTAGACACTGCAAGTTTTTGTGTAAGAACAGCTGTTCTTGTGCAAAAAGCCTGCAGTGTCGACATAGCCTGAGTAAGTTGAGGTGCCTGCAGCAGTCTTAAGAGCCAATACCCAAAACTCAGGTGCCAAAGTACCTTTTTGAATCTGGCCCTATTATAAGACTCTGTGTCTAGTTCTCAAAACTCTTCAGCAAACTCTTTGTGAGGCTTTTAGTGCCACAGAGAGGCTGAGTCAAGGAGAATGGGAAATTGTGGGTAATGGTGAGAGAATTCAGGCCATTGATTTGGTGGATGGGGGAAGGTATCAGGACTCATTAGCGTATCTATTTTGCCTCCGTTATTCTCTGTTGAGTCACTTGTTAGCAGGCGTTACAACCTGTATAAAGCTTCTGAAGTGCTACAGGCTCCTTATAGCAGCTGCTGCTCATTAGTTGCACCTGGGGTATAAGATCAGTCCTCCCAGACTCTCTGGGGGAAAGGGAGTTAAGTGAAGCCATTATCCATGGAAGAACTAGGGCTTGAGCATTTTTGTTGAAGGCTTGTTTTTGAATAATCAACACATTTTGCATTCTTCTTGTGTGCCAACCTCTCTGGAGAGGATGTGGCTGAGTGCTGTCTTGGTGTCTCTCCATCTTTGGAGGATGGGGTAGGGACTTAGCATGTTTGCAATGGAGTGTGGAGTCTGGGACTAGGGCTTATTCTGATTCTCTATCCTAGCCAGTTCTCCCTTAATAGCCAACTAGTGTAAAGCAATTCAATTTCTCTTGTAGGAACAGACAGGAAAAACTGCAAGTGATTTTTTTATTCACTCAAAAATTGTGTGTGTGATAGAAAATGCCAGCAAAGTTGTGTGCGTGTGTGCGTGTGCGTGTGCGTGAGAGAGAGATAGAAAATGCCAGCAAAGTTGCTGCAGAAAGCTAATGCTTTGATGTGTCTCTAGGAGTCTCCTGTGACTTTAACATTTGAAAAAAGAAATGAAATAAAAACGTATCAGCCAGTTATCCTAGCCTGTGGCAGCAGGCTCCTTCAGAATGCCCCATCACTTGCTTTCTTCCCTTCTAGGAGCTCCCTCCACCTAGAAAAAACAGCTTGTTCTTCAATAATGAGTGAGTTGTCAGGCTACCACTAGTGGGGCTGCCCTCTTTGCTGCTTATAAGCTGTGTTTGGGTTTGCTAGGTCCCAGAAGCCACTTGACAGATCAGCCTGGCACTCCGTCTAATCTTCCATTTAAAATAGAGTTCCTTTCCCTCTGCAATCTGCTTTCTGGTATGTTACAAGGGAGAAAGTCCCTCCACCTGGAAAGCACAAAGCATGGAATTCAAGATGCTTTTTTTGGTGTGTGGGTTTGTCTTTTTAAAAACTTTCCATTTTTTCCTGTAATATGCAGGCAGGATGGGCCCGAAACATAGTGTTTTCCATCCCCAATGTCCTTTTCAGCAATACTGGGCTTGAGCATGTGTTTAAGGGCTATGCCAAAGAGGGGTAGAATCAAGAACTTGTTGAATGTTAAACATGTGGGCTACGTCTACATTGGCATGAATTTCCGGAAATGCTTAAAATGGAAAGTTTTCCGTTTTAAGTATTTCCAGAAAAGGAGCGTCTACATTGGTCCCGGAGTTACCGTTATAATGATGCGCTTTTCCGGAAAAGCACGTCTACATTGGCGGTGCACTTTTCCGGGAAAGCAGAAGCCCGGAACCATTTTGAAGAGGGCAAAGGCCACCAGACCTTTCCGGGGACGGGGACGGAGCTCCGTTCAGACACATGCTTAAAGGGGTCTCGCCGGACAGCCGTTGGTCTCATGCTCCCCTGCGTTGGGACCTCTGCTAGGGACTGGCACCCTTAGCACGTTTGGTGGTTGCCCTCTGAGTTTTGGGGACACCACCCTTTGGTCCCCAACTGCTTTTCCCTGAGTTTTGTTTTTTCTGCCCTGCTCTGTCTGCCATGGAGCCGTGGGTGGCCATATGCCTGCTCGGGCCCCTGTTGCAGCTGTACAAGTGCCTGCTGCTCATGCTGCAAGCCGGTGCCATGGTGTTCATGTACCAGGAGGCAGAGATCGCCTTGCACTCCCTCACCAGAGAGGCCCTGGCAACCCTGTCACATCAGCACCCCACCGTAGAGAGGCCCGTCTGGAGTTTGGAGAGCAGCACTGACTGGTGGGACCGGGTGGTCCTTGGATTATGGGACGACCAGCAATGGATCAGGAATTTCCAGATGAGAAAGCGGACCTTCCTGCAGCTGTGCACCTGGCTCACCCCCGCACTGCAGAGAGCCACCACCCGGCTGCGGGCACCCATCCCCATGAACAAGAGGGTCGCCATCGCGCTCTGGAAGCTGACCACATCGGACAGCTACTGCTCGGTGGCACAGCAGTTCGGGGTGGGAAGATCCACCGTCGGATTGATCGTCGTGGAGGTAAGTCCCGGGGGAGTGGGATGGGGAGAGGGTGCTGCACTCCAGGCCCAGGGACAGCCAAGACTCCAGGCTGGGTCGCCCAGGGATTTGGGCCGTCCTTCCCTTGCACAGGCCCGGTGGGGGGGGGGGGGGCCGTGGGGTGAGGGGGGCCCTGGTGTGTGTGTGTGTGTGTGTGTGTGTGTGTGTGTGTGTGTGTGTGTGAGGACAGAGGGAATCAAGGGGGGGCCCAAGGGAGCGCACACTCACCCCTGCCGTACGTGATGTGTTCCCTTGTGTTTCTCTGCACCCTTCTGCAGGTCGTCCACGCCATCAACGACGTCCTGCTCCCACGAGTCATCCGCCTGCGCGACGTGGATGAGACCATGGCCGGCTTCGCTGCCCTCGGGTTCCCCAACTGCGGGGGAGCCCTGGACCCCACCCACATCCCCATCTGGGCCCCAGAGCATTGAGCGGCCCATTTCATGAACCGCAAGGGGTACTGCTCCATTGTTCTGCAGGCCCTCGTGGACCACCGGGGCTGCTTCCTGGACATTTACGGGGGCTGGTCCAGCCAGGCACACGACGCCTGCATCCTTCGGAACTCTGGACTCTTTCGCAGGTTGGAGGCGGGCACCTACTTCCCCCGGCGGGACTTGACTGTCGGGGATGTGCCTATGCCCATCTGCGTCGTTGCGGACGCAGACTACCCCCTGATGCTCTGGCTAATGTGGCCATACGTGGGGCAGCCGGACCAGAACCAGGCCCAGTTCAATGACTGCCTCAACCGGGCCCGAAACCCAGTGGATGTTTAAAAGCCCGCTTCCGTTGTTTGCTCACCCGTCTCGAGATGGGTGATCAGAATGCAACAGAGGTACTGGCTCCGTGCTGCATGCTCCACAACATTGTGGAGCGCAGTGGGGAGGCCTTCCTCCCTGCATTGATGGCAGCCGAGGCACAGACGTTGGAACAGCCAGACACAGCTGCCATCCGCCAGGCGCGCCAGGATGCGGTGCACATCAGAGAGGCCCTGGTGGACATGTTTGCCCAAGCCCCGTAGTAGGGTCGCCTGGGTCTCCCCAGACTACTCCCTCCCATCCTCTACCCTTCCCCACTCTCTCCCCTTACTTCCCCCCCAATTGTAAAGCGTCGGGTCAAAGCACATCGGCCATCATCGTGACTGTTTGTCGGGTGCGTCGGGCTTAGTTAGGGTTTTTCTTTTTAGTTTAGGCTAGGGTTTAGGCCACCATCGCCTGTCCCGAAGAACAGCCAAGAGGATTCGGGGTTCGTGCGGAATGCTCAAGTCAGCGTACCTGATTCCAGTCGTCTTCGAGGGATCTCTTGGCTGTTCCTCTCCTGAGGCCCGGAAGGACCAAAGGATTGAGGTGGACAGCAACACTACCCAATTGTCCTCCCTGCGCCTAGACTATGTTTAATAATCCGTAGTGTGCATCTTTTAACCGTTCTTGCTTGTTTGTTAGCTATGTAAATATAGTTTGTGGTTTACATTTTACTGAAAAGTCTCAGTATTTCTTTATGCGCCACAAACCAATGACCACTTACAAAGGGCCCCCCCGGTGATAGAGTAAAGAATTTGTTGTCCACAGTTTGTAACCCTGTTAAATTTAAGTGGCTATTTGGCATCTCAAATCATTTCTTACAGTTACTAGAGTAACACAATAACCAACACAAGAATGAACTGAAACATAGAAAACTTTTTATTTAGGGGGGTGGGGAGAGACCTTCAACTAATCACTGGTGTTTGACAGGGAGCGAGATGCATCCCCATACAGTGCCTGGGAGCACATCTGGCAGAGGCGGTCTGGGCTTTCAGATCCCCTCGCGTGGGATATCTCCTGGACGGAACCAGAACAGTGACTGGGTGGGGGGGTGTCCCATCCTTGCAGCAAAACTCAGGGGCCCTTGTCCCTCCCACTGTCCCTCCCGCAAGGCCGGTAGCCCAGGGACATGTGTGGCCACAGTGGAGACTTCCCTCAGGGAACCAGCCAAGGCACCGGGAGCAGGCGAGGGGCTCGGTGGGGGTCCACAGTCACAGGACTGTGATGCTGCGGTTTTCCCAGGAGCAACTGGCTGTGCCTCACAGCCAGGCATGGGACAGTGTGCCATTCTCCGTGCTGCACCATTGGCGGAGGTGCGGGCTCTGGGCTGAGTCCCTGGGGCCCTGGCCGGTTCCAGCCAGCATCCATCCTTCCCCCTGGTCCCGCCGAATGTGTGTGAACAGCATGGTCCCAGGCATGCCCTGCAGCTGCCTGCCACGGCCACGTGCCACGCGGCCACGTGCCGCTCGGTCACCAGGTTGCACGTGCTGCTTGCTGCCTCATGCTACGCAGCGTGCAGCTCACGTGGCCTGAGTGACATGCTCTCCCCCTCCTCCCTCTGGGCACCTGGCTCCCCCCCGCCCTCCGCCCCCCAACCCCCGCCCTTTGGGAGTGCAAACTGCAAAGACTCACCAGTGGGTTCCTCCTTGGCCTCGGCCTCGGAGGAGCTGCTGGAGGGGGCCTGCTGGGCGGTGGCAACGCTGGCCTCCTCTGCACCAGACGTGCTGCCACTCATCTCTCCCTCCCCCGCCTCGGTGGGTCGGACGACAGGGGGGCGCTGGCATGTGTCCACTGGCACTGGCGGCGCTTGTGGGGCTGGCTGGCCCAGAAACACATTGAGGCGTTCATAGTAGGGGCAAGCGTCTGGTCCTGCCCCCTTGCCCTCGGTGGCCCGCACGTACCCCAGCCTGAGTTCTTTCACTTTTGAGCGAACCTGCTCACAGTTCCGGGCGGGGTGTCCGTGCTGCTCAGATTGTCGGCCAGCCGCCAGTATATGTCAACATTGCGGCGCCTTGAGTGTAGGTCGTGGAGACCCTCCTCCTCCTGCCACAGGTCCAGGAGGGTCTCCAGCTCCCTGGGGGTCCACGATGGGGCCCGCTGTTTGTGGCCCCTGGGGGCCTCCTCCGCTGGGGGTGCAGGTGGCTGAGCGCCCGGAGCTGCCATGCTGGGCTGCGAGGTGGCGGCTGGGCAGCACAGCGGCACGTGGCAGAGCTCAGGCAGCAGGGTCTGCGGCACGCTCCTGCCACGTGCGCCCAGCAGCCTGCGAGCTCTTTAAGAGCTCGGGTTACCAGGAAGTCCAGGGCTCCTATGGGGTCTCGCGGCATCCAAAGCGCTTTTTTCCGTTTCTTCTGCTTTTCCGGCAAAGCTGTCTACACTGGCCCTTTTCCGGAAAAGCTTTTCCGGAAAAAGGACTTTTGCCCGAGCGGGAGCAGCATAGCTTTTCTGGAAAAGTGGCTGATTTTGTACAGTAGAGCGTCGGTGCTTTTCTGGAAATTCAAGGGGCCAGTGTAGACAGCTCACAGCTTATTCCGGGAAAGCGGCTGCTTTTCCAGAATAAGTGGCCCAGTGTAGACACAGCGGTGGTGAAGTACTTTGCTGAATCAGGACTGTAAATGGGGGAGGGGAGAAGCAGAAGAAAGGTGCCAAAATTAATTATAGAATCATGGCAGCGACTCCACAGACAAAGTTACAACTTGCTTTCCAATATAAACCTATTTTTCTGGTTACACACTAATTTCCTCAACACAAATAAAACCCCAAGCAAACCAACCAACCTCTCCTCCCCTCCCCATCTTTTTCTTTCTATTTGTAAAGGTGCACTTGTGGCCTTTTTTACATCAGAGTAGCAGTGTATTGGGAGACTCAGATGCTAAGTGGATAGAATACCTTTGATGCATTAGATTTTGAAAAATGATAACAACTCTAGATGCTACAGAGAACTCTAAGGTGGGGGGGGGGGGGTTCTTCATTTTGGAAAAGTCAGTTTGAATAATTGTATCTCAATAAATAGCTGAGTTTTCAAATGTCACCAGAATTTTAGTCAGTAGTTCTGAGACTTGTTGCTTCAAGGTATTTTAGTGTAATGTGGTACAGGTATTTCTGGAGATGATCACTGTACACATATGAGCCTTTCAGAAAGCGGCAGACATGCCGGAATTAGTAAATCCCTCCATGTAAAGAAACAGCTGCCCAGGTTGGGAGCTGCCACCTTAATTCAATATTTGCACTCACTTTATATTCCTTTGGCATAGTGATAAATTGCCTACACAAAGAGCAAGGTGATGCTTAATTAGGAAATTTAAGTTTGGACGAGCTTACTACAGGTTGTATATGACTTAAATCCCATGGGAGCAAAGATTACCACCAGGCAGGGCTGGAGACAGATTTCACTGGGCCTAGGGCAAGGGGGGTGGGTAGCTGGCTCCAGGTGGGATAGGACCTCAAATGGAAGGGAGAGGCGGGGGCTAGCTTCCCCCACCCAGCCCTCAGTGCCACCTAGAGGATGCTTCATGGGGCTGTGGCAGTGATTTAAAGGGCCTGGGACTCCAGCCACTGCTGTGGTAGCAGCAACAATGGCCTTTTTAAATTGCTTGGCCTTGGGGCAACTACTCCTTTCCCCTCAACCCTGTCAGTGGCCCTATCGCCAGGGCTGGGTTTAGTGTAATATTCATAGGTCTGGAGTAAGGAACAAGAGCAGGAGTCGATAAGCTCCATAACCCACCAGACCTGGTAGCTTCTTCTAGTGCCATGGGTCAGCTCAACTCTGGGATTCCTGCAGCCATTCTAACTCTGTAGGGATAAGGTAGCAGTTCAGAACGTGTGACGGACAGATTCTGCACTCTATGGCTATGTCTACACTGGCGAGTTCTTGCACAAGAACAGCCATTCTTCTGCAGAGCATCCACACTGCTCATGACATTTTGCAGTAAAGCATGGAAAGAGAGGGCTTCTTGCACAAGAGCTACACTCTTTTCCAACAAGTGTAAGCTCTCGTGCACAAGACCTCTTGTGCAAGAGGGCAGTGTGGACACACGGCAGGGGTTTCTTGCACAAGAAAGCCCTATGGCTAAAATGGCCATCAGAGCTTTTTTGCACAAGAGACGTCCATGGATGCTTTTGCACTAAAGCACATGGCCGTGTGGATGTGTTCTTGCGCAAGAACCCGCCAGTGTAGACATAGCCTATGGGAGCAGAACTCCTGACAACAACTTTGTATGATCCTCATGTCACCTTAGAATATTCTGATTTACAGCCCCTCCCTCCCCTCCCCTCCCCCACCACCACTTTTTTTAAACTGCAATATTCTAATAATGTTACAGGGAAGTTTTCTATACAGCACAGAGAGCATGCAGGGCCCAACTCCCACTGAAAGTCATTTGTGCCTATGGAAAATCTTCCCCTTAGCTCTCTTACTGAAGTTTCTTAATGAGTCAGCAAACGGCAGCCAGTGTACCAGAGCTTGAAAACAAGGAAGTCAAATTGGATGGGAAGCAAAAAATAAAGCATCAGGAAAAAGGACGGCATGTAAGTATGTAAAAATATTAAAATTATTACATTTTAATAATCTAAAGGAGTGACGTACAAATACATTTTCAATACATGATTGATTTTTACTCTGACATGGGCCAGCTAACATTACACCCACAAATTCACATTTGCATTGGATCCTTACACAGCTCTAGGTTGGTTGTGGGGTTGGGCCTCTCTCTATCAATATTGCCTAACTCTTATGTGAAATGCAGAGTGGCATCGCTGATGCTTGCACTTATTTGAGCCCTCACCCAGCACAGCACTTAACTATGTACTTAGCTTCACTGGGCCTAGGGCAAAGAAAGTACTTATTTCCAATTAAGTACTTATTTTAAGTCCTTTGCTGAATCAGGGCTGTGGCCAGCTTGTGCCTCAATGGCTTGCTGTGTCCATGGGCCTTTTGAAACATTGATATCTTCTGGGCCTCTTTCTATCACCTCTATTCATTTCTTTAAACCAATCCTCAGTCAGGAGAGGGAAACCCCTATTAAATTACCCTGGAACATATCACCCCTTGATGTCTCCATCCTTCCATTAGCTCTGGTCCTGCTGTGATACCTTGCATTGACAGATAGGGTGTTGCTTTTTGCCCCCTTTCATCTGCTCAGTGACATTCATGAGTATGCATAAGAAGCAGGAAAGGATTTCCATTTTTAAGGAAGTTGATGAGACTCCAGGGGCTTACCATTAAAAGGAAGGTGGGCAGACAAAAAGTCATCCTCCCCCCAAGTCAGAAATTTCTAATTGGTCTGAGCTCTGCAGGAGCCACAGACTGCCTTCTGAGTTCCTGACCCTATAGCGACCCCAACGGTAGTCCACATACCATTCTTGAACAATCTTATGCCCAATGCCTAGCCTATATTAACTGAAGATAATAGGGAGAACCCATAAAAGGAAAATAAGGCACAGGCTGTTTAAACACAAATAACTAAGCTTGTGTGCACTGTATGCACAGTACAGTACAATTCTGCATGCAAGTATGTAATAAATGATACACAGAATTGTCTTGCCCTTCCCAGGGTATATCTGCATTTCCCCCCTGCTATTTATGAGTCTCTGTTCTTCCCACATCAGTCCCACTGGACCCATTTATTTCTACAAAGACATGACCAAAAAGGTGGAATAAATAATTGCAAGGACCTGGAAAAAAAATCTTGCAGTGGGAAATACATTTGAGGGAAAGCGGGGGAGGGGGGAGAAACTGTTCTCAGGAACCTATGAAGAAAACAAGGGCTCATCAGAGCACATCAGAGCATCCCAGAGAGACTGTATTTCCTATTAATGGAGAAAGCAAATTGGTAGCTAATTGCTAGATTTGTAGATTTTTTTAAATATTATATGAAAAGGATCTGTGTTAAGATTCATCTGTTCTGCCGAATAAGCCAGTAATTTAAAGAGACAAGCTGCTTTAGCAATCATAGTATTACTATTATTAATTATAATAATTTCTTAGGTGGCTCATTATAGGGGCACCAGAAGTCTGTTAAAAGGTGGCTGGGGAAGATGACATAGATTACCTACCCTAAGCTCTCTTTTGCCATGATGTAGGGCACTGAACCCTATTTCAAGAAACAGATGGGACCAAATAAAAGCTCCAGAATTTGGGGAAGGGACTAGGTCAGGATCTTATGTTAATCTCTGAGCTAGAATTTTCCAGTCTGTAACATTGTCCAATGTGTATATGAGGCAAGGGAGGAAAGGAGCTGGGCGATTAGCTTTCCTGGGTTCTTTTCCTAACTCGTTATCTGATGATGGACAAGTCACTTTGTCACTCTTCATAGTACTTCCCTACCTCCTTGGGAAGGGAGCTGTGCGGGTTAGCTAATTAATGTTTGAAAAACACTTTCAGATCCTTGGTTGAAAGCACAATTTCCCTGGGAGACCTTCTTCCTCCTGTTTATTCACTCACAAATACACTAAACTGTAGACGCAATGGGTAAGCTGTTCTAGTTGAGGGGCCCTCAGCCTGTGGCCATGATGTGATCAGGGATTTCTTTCTTTGCCATCATTCATTCTTCTCTGTCATGCTTATGACAGGAAACAATCTCCGGAGGAACACACGATTGCAAAAAAAAGGGGATACTGCAGCAGCTAGGAAGCTGACAACATGCTAATGGACCTTGGGAGAGATGAAGAGGAGGCAGAGGAAAAAGCAAAGATGGATTCCACTTTGCTGATAGCCAAGCCTACTTTAGTTTCCAAAGCTACTTCTCAGGTGGTGACATCCCTTCCACAAATAGTTTGTAGTAAACAAATACTAGATGCTACGTGGCTCTCTGTGGCCCTCCCTTAAGCCCTGTGACTGCAAACAAAACGGCTATTCTTCAGCCCTGTCATGGGATCAATCACTGATCAGTATAGGCACGACAGAGCTACTTTTTCCACAATCGCCTCTCTTCGTTTCAGCTCAGATACCTCTTCCTGCTTTGTGGTGAGAGAATTCCAAGGACCCTGAAAAGGAAAGCCCCATAGTACCAGCTAGAGATACATAAGTATGAGGGAGGGCAAGTACCATACAAACTTCCTCACAAAGTACTGGCAGTGCAACTCAGATCTGCTCAGTCAGTCCAGTCCAGCACTCATTCACAACCCTACAATAACAAACCACTGCACACAGCTCAGTGCTGAGTGAGGCTATGTCTACACTGTAGCCTTCTTGAAGAAAAGCTTATGCAAATGAAGCTCAGCATGGAATATCGCCATGCTTCATTTGCATAATTAATGAGCAGCCGTTTTTGTGCAAGAGGCTTTTGCGCAAAAAAGAGCCATGTAAATGGCTCCTTTTTACGCAAAACCCCCTCTTGCGCAAGAGTCATTCAGAAGAAGTAGAATCTTGTGAATGGCTCTTGCACAAGAGGGAGTTTTTGTGCAAAACGGAGCCGTCTACATAGCTCTTATTTGTGCAAAAGCCTCTTACGCAAAAATGGCTGCTTATTAATTATGCAAATGAAGTGTGGCGATATTCCATGCTGAGCTTCATTTGCATAAGCTTTTCCTCAAGAAGGCTACAGTGTAGACGGAGTCTGACTGTAACAAAGCAGTGTGGACAGCCCAGCAATGCTGCAATGCTATCAGGATTTTATACAGCAGCCACAGAGCTCAGAACACGATACCAAGGAATGTCACAGCACTATCACCATTTTACAGACAGGGAAACTGAGACATAGGCATTTGAAGTGACTTGCTCAAACATAGCACATTAGGGTGCCATGCCCAGTGTCCAGGACACTCTGGCATTATAAGACTGATGGGAAACCATTTCCATTTTGAGTCTACTGGAGGTTAGTACATGAAACAGTAAAGATACAATGATTGCATAGATTATGAAAATCACCATGGCAAAATCATTTTAATATTCATTGGTTCTCAACCTCATGTAGGAAACTGCTTTAGGAAAAAGCTGTATGAGGCAGGGGAAGGGTTGTGTGTTTGTACAGTGTCTAGCAGAATGAGGCCCCGATCAACAATGGGCTGCTAGACCTTATTGCAATGCCAATAACCCAGGGTAAACCAGGAACTATCCTGCAGCCTGCTGAGCCAACCAGCCTTTTCCTGTTCCTAACATATTTGTATAGATGTTAAATGCCAACTAATTATTAAGAACATATTTAGTGAGCATTAACAGCTATGTAATCAATGCAGATCTATTATCCCTAATTACATATGTGTATCTGTTACATAGCTCCTAATCTTCTATAAATATGTTTTTCATAATCAGTTCATTAGCAGGTAGCTAAATTAATGCAAAGAATTTGCCACACAAGTTAGAACCTGGCTCAATTCCAACTCAGGTAATTGCCGTCTGGTCGCTCTCAATCCCTCTGGCATTTCCATCGGGAATGTATTTATTTTTAACTTCCTATCCTAACCTGCCCAAGACTGTCACTGATAACCATATGTCACATCCCGTCTCAAAGGGGGTTGTGGAATTTCAGTGGAGAATGAGGCAAATTATCTTTATAGATTAAAGCTCAGAACATACCATGTTTGCTTAGTCCATCAAAAATTCAGATTAGGTTATTATTAGTCTCCACAGTATATCAATAACATTACTCAAGTCTGGGGGAGAAGACACTGTTAAATAATGAGATGGATGTCAGGGGCTCATTGGATTAAATCTAGCAATCTGTCTCCCTCAGCTTTTATATTATTCTCATCACTGTGTTCCCTGAGTGCTGCTTGCCTCTGGAGACCAGTGCTCAAATCCTGGTTAGATTACAGTTTGATTGGTCCCCTTCATGTCCACTCTGCGGAATTTCCATACAACACAGAGGAAATTTACATACTTGGCTACAGAAAAGGCCATTGGTAAGGAGAGGTACCTGTAGATAAAGCCAAAAGTCCATTTACAGAACTATGTGGAGTCCCAGAAATTGCAGGCTAAGTGAACTAGAAGATCAGGGGAGGGAGGATTGGAATAACAGGGACTGCTACAAATCAGGATTGAGGGGCATTAGGAGAGCTGTGCAGAAGACTTAGAACTGGGTAGTGAAGGGCAAAACTGAGATTCAGAGGGGTGGCTTCTTGTGAGAAGCTTGCATTACACCTGCCACTTACCAGCGCTATTGGTTTCTCACTTCAGTAAGCACTGGTCTTAGCTGATTTTTTTTCTTTGTAGTGAAAATGACCTTTCAAAGCAGCATGATGGGGTGTGATCCGTCATAGCCAGTAAATGTGAAAGAGATGGCAGCTGTGCAAACGCCAAGCTGTCCAGAGGGCTTAGGAAGCAAGGAACAACATACATGTTTCACCACAATTCAAATTATGCTGGGGTTAAGTTTGGCACTTCAGTAGTCAAAACATCTTTCAAGTGTCTCCTCAGGCTGGAAAACCCCCTCCAATAGCCGCAGAAAGAAAGAAGCGTAACCTAATCCACTGCTCCAGATTATTCAGTGCTCAACCATGTAATTGAGATTAATCACTTCTTCCTGTGATTCCCGGGAATACCTTTTCATGTCTGGAACTCTCTTCCCCCACTGCAAGACTGGAACTTTGATGCTGTAGCTAAAATGCAAATTGGGGGAGAGAAAGAGATGTTTCCAACTCCAGAATGTATTGGACATGCACACTGTTCCCACCCATGGGCATCAGGTATAAGAGTTAGAGGAAGACACTGCCTTCCCAAAGTGCCAGGTGTGGCCCTACCCATACTCCGGCTTCAGTGTGGCTCAGCCATGCTGAGACTAGAGACGCTGGGGCAGTGTATTCTGAGTCTGTGTGTGGCCTCCTGTGCTCCAGGGCCAAGGAAGCTCATGCCGGGGGCTGGAGGCCTACCCCTGTGGCAGGCAGGTTTGGCTCATGCAGGGGGCAGGGTCTCAGGCAAAAGAGGCAGAGCTGGGCACTTGCCTCTCCAAGCCCTAGGTTCACCCACCACCCATGTACCACCGTACAAAGAAAGGGGCCTCTTGGCATCATGAACCAACCTGCGGATCGCTCCTCCTTTCAGTCCCACTCCCTGGCTTTAGTTAGTAAGGAGCCCAAGTCACAATGGCCAGATTGGAAAAGTTCCTGAAGTACATGGTTCTGAGAGCACAGGCACTGGCAGGCGGGATGCTGGCAGGCGGGAGGGGAGGAAGCTGTTGCTTGAAGTGGTTTTTATCACATATAGGCTTTACAGTTGGATTGAGTAGTTCTCAGCACCCCCATTACACAAATTGTTCCTGCTCTTCCATCAGAGAGGAGGGTTTCAGGGTCAGGAGCCTGGTTGTGACCACTACTGCCCTGCACAGGGAGGCTGGCAGAATTGCTGCTCCCCTCAGCAATGGGGGGAGGGGTGCTCTGCACTCCCGGAAGGGGCAAAGCCTCAGGTGGATAGGCAGGTCTGGGGGCCTCAGCACTGCCTGAACTGTGCTGTGCCCCCTCCTGGCCAGTCCTTAGCGCTGCCTAGAGTGTGCCACTTGGGACTCTGGCAGTGATTTAAAGGGTCCGGGGTTCCGGCCGCCGCTACTACTGCAGCAGCGGCAGCCTAGAGCCCCAGGTGCTTCTGAAACACTGGGTCCGTGGCAATTGTCCCCTTTACCTCCCTGCATCAATGGGCCTGGTCCTGAGGCTTTAGTCACAGAGCTCCTGTCTGGTGCTGGATCTGCACATGCCACAAAGGGATGAAGAGAGTGGCTATCACATCAAATTTTCCCACATGATTTTGCTGCTCATTGGGCCTGCAACAGATGAAGGCCGTTGATTTGTAACAAATCTTGTTGCAACAGGCCTGTCACAGCCACCTGTTTGGCCCATATTTTTATGCAGAATCATAGTGACAGTTTAGATCTCCAGCCACTTGACTTTGGCACGTGCAAAGTTCCTCTCTCTGCATGCATTAGCCAATTTATTGAAGATCTGACTGAAGTGAATCTTCCAACAACTCGAGCGGCTGCCACATGAGAAATGGACTCTCTTGCCCAACTTCTGCTCCCCCAGGAGGGTTCCGTACCATGGCAGGAAGCAGAGATCCAGGGGCTTGCACTCTGCATCTGTGAAAAGGTTAAGTACTTATGCCGGAGGGCGGGGGGAGGGGAGAGCCTGCAGAGGCAAATGGGCCCATTATCCAGAAGGGAGGTGGAGCAGGTTGCATGAAGGTGGAGGATGGGAAAGTTGAACGGCCTGCTATTTTGTTGGTTTAATCTCATACCATTCTGGAATCTGGTAACAGGAAACAGGGCTCTTGAACTAGTTTAGATAAGAGTACTGGTTTGGCCAGCTCACTAGGTAAGATGAGAAGAGGTCAGGTAGACTGTTGTAGCGACCTGAGATTTAACATTATTTCTTCCATTAGCAAATGGATTAATGCATTATAGAATCTGCTTTCAGGAAGTACAAACTCACATATTCCTCTGTCTAGTGTAGGGTACAAGAGTGGCTTCTGGATTCTCCCAGGACAGGGGAGCTCTCTCTTTTATATGGTTAAAGTGTAGCTATGCTGGCCATATGTCCCGGAAATATCCAGGATAGTCCTGATTTCAAATATTTTGAACAATTGTCCCCATAAACCATCAAAATATCCTGGAAATATTTTGGCGGGGGCGAGGGGAATGACCCGAAGCTCCCTGCTGGATTTGGCTTGCAGGGAAGAAGGGCAGCTCGAAGCGGTTCCTTGGCTGGGGGAACAGCAGCACAGGGATGTGCTTCCTGGAGGCTTCTCCCGCTGCTCCGGAATCCGCCCCATAGGAGCAGTGGAAGGTGATGCCTGGGGCAAGGTGTATACTTTTGTAAGACTTTTCATATAAATAAATTCACAAACCAGAAAAAAATCCTTTATCCTGATTTTTGGTTCAGAAAATATGGTCACCATAAGCATAGCACATACATGTTTGCAGAATAAAGGCCTGAGAAGACAAAGCAACATATTAGTGTGGGTGAAAGTGTTGCATTCACATATGTATTGCTCATGCACATGTGTGCATGCACACTCACATTTGCATTTATAAATATATGTTAATAGATCATTTATCTCCATTTGCCCCTCAATCTCACCAATGTCAGGTGCTTTTTTCTGACAGAGTCAGCTGCAGAAGTGAATCTTGAGGAAGGATTTAAAAATGAAGATTGCAGTAGTTTTATGGAGTCGTTCATAAAGGAGCAAGATAGAAGAAGGTGCGAAAGGTAACTCATTTATTTGCTGCTAAATCAGCTATCTCAGTTGGTATCTTTGAGTGTATGGGAGATTCCTGTCCCAAATCATTGCTGTGCACTGTTACACAGATGCCACACTCTGTGCAGAAGTGGCTGCACTTCCTTGGATGATAAGCTGGTTTTCATTTTACAGTGTGTAACAGTCTTTGTGACTCTCAGGGAAAAAGGTTCTTCTAAGGAAATGTAAGACCACTAGTGGTAAAAGCATCCCACTATGTCTTTGGAATCAGTGTAAAAACATCATGCTGTGCTACACTGTGTCATGACACTTGTATCAAAACTTGAGATTTACCTCATGACACAATAAAGTCCCAGCAAAAGGCTATGATGCAAAAGCTCTGATTCACAAGACTGTATGTTTAACAAAGCTGTGATGGTGAGATCTGAAATTGTCGGATGGCATACAAACTGCAGCAACTAGACTCCAAAGTGCGTCATTCAACTCAACTGCCATGGAGAAAAAACATACAATACCAGGTTACTAAGAGGAACCCAAACAAAAGCCAGGCTCGCCCACAAAGCAACTGAATGCTATGGAAATGAGTAAAGATCCTACAGAACTCACTAATGGCTTCCACCATTTGCCTCTGTCTCTTACGAGGCCTTTTCTGTGCTAGTTTGGACACATCCTACAGCCCACAGATCCTCATTATCCTACTTGTGTTCACTGCTGTTCTCCATAAATATTTTATAAGCATCCTCTTTGCAAATCTTTTTTCTGGGGTTTGCCTGATGAAGCTTTCCTGCACTGAAAAAGAAAAGAAGGAGGAGGGGGCAAAACAGAGATTGTATTAAAGGGATGGTGAAAAGAAACCTGTTATCTTTCCCAGATAACAAAGTTGCCTTGTTTGTGCTGTCATTTGAAAGGTGACTGCAGCTGAAACATTTAATCAGAACCAATCTTGTGTGGGGCTTGTTTTCAGGTGTGCTTTGATTCTTCTGTATTGTGTATGTTCCCTGAGGGAAGCAACTAATCTGGGTACCCGCCAAGCCAAGACCTGATGGAGGAGGAGAATCTGCAATGCGGGCAATAGAAACAATCTATATATTTTTTCTTTCCTCCCTTCCCAACTCCCCCTTGGAGACCTGTCCACCTGCTGAGCAGAATGTGGCTGCCAGACTTTCTGTCTGGGAGTGACCCTGCAGACCCTCAGTAGCTCTGACAGATGGGAACATTTAAAAATACCTAATGCTGCACATGATCATTTCATCCTGAACCCCCAGCTGAGCAGGGCTTCAGGTGCTCAGTCCCACAGGAGAATTCAGCAGATGGAGCCTCTTGCAGCTATCACCTCAAAGGGCAGCAGTTCAACCAGCGGACTCTCAGGAGTTTTCTTCTCCCAGCCAGCTTGCATAGTGAAACTCTTCCCTCAGTGTGATGGAATCCGACCTTCCCAGCTTGTTTCCTGGTGCACATCCTGCAGCTCCAGAATGCCTTCATTTCCCGCCCACCTTGCCTCCCCACAGGCCCAGATGTCTCAACTGTTGGCCTCCCTTTTTCCTTGCTCTGGTTTCAGAGATGAGAGTCTAGGTGATGATGAGAAGAACATTGTTCAGCACTTCATGTTGGAGGACAAAGTGTTTCAGAAATGCCACAGCACTTGGTGTGAGAGGTTTCAGGAACATAGGTGTTGCCCTACTGGAATAGAATAGTGGCTCTTCTAATCCAGTGTCCTATCTCCAACAGCTGCCTGTGCCTCAAGATTCGCAGGAAGGTGAAAAAACATACATCTGGCCAGTTATACAGCATTCCACCAAGGAGTGGAAGAGTCATCATGCTTACTCCAGAGGCAATCAGTTTGTGTTCCAAAGTTCGATTATTAGGTTCACTAAACCGTTGATTTTGCATATTCATTATATGGGTCTTAGGGCTTGAAGCTAAATGGGGTTTGTTACATAAGAAACAAAAAGAAGACCAAGCTAAGAACCAGCATGTAAATGACAGTGAAGCTAATTGGGACCCTTCCCTAAAAGCAGTGCCATGAATGCATGTCATTCTGGACAATTAGTACCCCCACTGTGGAGATTTTCCTACTACACACAATTGTCGCACATTTCCAGATGTAAAAAACCCAGCCAGTAGAGAGAGACACACATGACTTTGCCCTGGTTCTTAATAGTATTTTCCATAAAGGTTTGCCTAGTTGAGTTTTAAGTGACTTTTGAACTTTCACCTTTTCCCTTGGAAGATTACAGTCACATAGAGCTCCCTGCTAGGGAATCTTTGGTTACCAAAGTATACTTCTAAATAAGTAATTAAATAGTTTCCTGCCCTACTCAAGAAGAGGATGAAGTAGGTGTCCTATTAAGCATTTGCTGTCTCTGCTTTCTTTATGTCTGATTCTGATCTCACCCCAGTTTTACCACCCTTATCTCCACTGACTGCAATGGACTTATCCCCAACTTATTTTGATATAAATAGGAGCAGAACCAGGGGCTAAGAGTTGAAATTTTCCTTTTCTGATTTTAATCCCATTAAACCTTGGATCTCACCTGGAACTGAAAAGCCATAAAGCACTCCCATGATACAACCCATGTTCTCCACCCCAACCCTTATTTCCATGCCTACAGCTGTCAAAAATTGGGCTAATTTCGCATGTTTGTAAAGATGCCCATCAAAGAAAAATAAAGCCAGATGACAGAGAATATCACTTCTAAAATGCACAACACTTTATGCTCAACCCAGAGGTACCTCTTGATACCTAACTCTTCTCTAGGTTATGTCAGTGAATCCTCTTTCCTATAACATAGTGCACTTGCTAAACCACATCCATTCCAAGCCAAAAAATAATCCAGGTAAGGGTTTATTTGTGACTGAAATGGAGGAAAAAATAAAGATGTTCCTGGGATCAAGCTGAGTCAGATGCCAGTGTTAGGTAAATCAGAGTACAAAGTAGATCCTGATCTGGATTTCTATCCCTGTTGGAGAGGACTTGGTATCACATTCCTTTATTTAAAGGAACATTTTTGTCCATTGCACTCGGCCCAGGATGCCAGAATTGGTTTGCTCATTTGTGACTCCATTTCATTCTGGAATGAGGGATAGGATACTTTTCCTTTGATGGAGCTTTGTTTGTGCTGAGCAAAAAGGATATAGCTATTCTAGGGGCTGATGAAGCTCCTGCTGAAGTTAATGTCAAAACTCCCATTGACTTTAATGAGAGAGAGCATGGCCAGACCCTAAGAAAAGAGCAAGAAATGCTCTGTTATCCAGTCAACTAAAACAATGAATCTTGTCTGTTATTCTCAGCTTTTCTGAGGAGAATCTATAGGGTGTAATAGTTTAGGTTCAGATGGCCAGACTGGTGTGGATAAGATAATGGCCTGTCCTGAACTACAACCTAAGTGGATAAAGTTTGGAGGACACATCCCAGATTTTAGATGCTTCTTTATTTTATTTATTCACTGAGTTTTGTTAAGTCAGTTTTCCATAAAATATAAAGAAATATTTATGAAAGGTCAGACAATATTGACCTTTCTGGAGATTTCGCTTACCAGAAACATGTAGACAAAAATTAGATTAAATGTGCAAGGGAAAGCTTGACCAAATAAAACTGTATTTGTAGATTTGTAGCCCTTCAGAGCCAATGGTATTCCCCCCATGCTATCTTCAATAACATCCCCATAGGAGAAATGCTATATGTGTCCCATCTAGTGTGTTGCTTATATTGAATGTACCAGATCGTTAGCTGATGTATATTTGTGGAGTTCCACTGAAGTTGGCTAGATGGTGATTAATTCTGGGTCAGATCTGGCTCAGTATTTCCTAATATATATGTATGTACATGCATAAGGTAGATGTGAACAGAAATGTGGTGGAGGTTATCCCAGTTATGTGGGGTATACTAGCCACTGTTCATTTCTGGAAGCAAGGGTGCCTGCATGTTGGCAGTGGTGAATGTTTGGCATGGTCAATATGGTGGCAACAAGGTTAACGTTGTCTGGTTTGGTGGAATTATGGAGGTATAGACTCTGAAACAAGATTACTGGCTTATTCAAAAATGCGGATGCAAACTCCATCTTCATCATCAGCCCCCCCAAATCCCTCTTCCACTCCCCTCCTCCATCACTTTAATTGCTTCCTGCAGTATCCATCTCCAAATCCAGTTCTAAATTACCCTCTTGGTTTTCAAAAACTCTCCATGGATTTACTCTGCTGCACCTTCCTGTCCTCATATCTACCCACTCTCCCTGCCTTCTGCTCCTCCAGTCATGGCTTCCTCTCAACACCCTCCTCCCAAATCTCCATAGATGAGGGGTTTGTTTTTCCGCTTTTCCTGTCCTTTCTTTTTGCTCCCCTAAGAACTTGGCTGAGTAGAGGGATCTTGGAAGATGATAACAGTTGCTGTAATAGTCAAGACAGGAAGCGATTAAAACATGAATAAGTATTTCAGCAGAGGCAGAGTGAAAGCAAGGATAAATCTTGGCAATGCCCCAGAGATGGTGAACAAGCAGTTACAAAAGGGAGGAGTGGGAGTAAAATGAATATTCATGGTCACGGATGTCTCCAAGATTTCTGGTCTTGGGTACCAAGGAATAAATGGTCTGAGTTAAGGAGAGAGGCATCAGCATCAAAGAAAGAGAATCTCTGAGTCTGATACAAATGCCCCTTAGAGATCTCCAACCTGGATCTTTCTACCTGGGGCCAACTGAGGGTTGCTCCTAGCAGTATCTTTTCTAATGTTTTGTTCTGATTAACTTTCAAAGCCCTGTATATTGACGGGCTCTCCCCTTCTCCTGGATAATGGTTTCACAGCCTTTCAGATTGCACTATTGGGAAGGTGTCCCTGAATTACAATCCACATGTTCCGTTCCTTAATTCCACCCTCCTAGTCACACTCCCTCATACTTCCTCAATAACTCCTCTCCTTCCTCAGTGTTTGCTTTCTACTGCTTGTAAATTGTTAGCCTGTCCATTCTCCCCTCCCTCAACACACACATCTACATATACATAGTTAGCTGTTTTATTATGTCTTCACAACTCTCCCTTCAACACTCTCCTCCAAAATACTCTACTATCATTTCTCTCCAATTTTCATGAAAACTGAAGACTGTTTGCCCAGAACCCTGTCTGCAAAGGTATTCAATTGAAAAGCCTGAACAAAAGTAATTGAAAGAGCTTTTAGATGATACTGAAGTCCATACCATTTTTGGAAATGCATGGGCTCCTACCCTTTGACTCAGGGTAGCCTGCTGGACAGTATTTTCACTCCTGTCCCATTCAGAAAGTAGTGGGTTCAAGACTCACACCAGGAGCTGGGATCAGAGCTTGGGTTAATACTGCATGTGTTAGAGTCCTAGGGGAGTGTGCTGAGCCATTAAAGGTATTATTCTTTGAATGAAATGTTAAATCTGACTCATCTGTCAGCATGTGGGAGTGATAGGTGCAATGGCACTTTGCAAAAAGAGACAGAGAAGCCCACTTCCTGGACATCTTCCTCTCACAATAAAAAAAAAAAGTTCTAATTTCCCATTTGGATAGGGGTTATAGCTGTATTGAACGGTTCCTGTGCATGCATGTTCTCTGCACTGCAGGTAAAGGACTCATGGCTCTGTACAGCGCTAAGAGTCAGACAGGTGTCAGAGAAGCCCAATGCAGCGCTCTCATTTCTCCCTCCACAGTCTTTCCATTTTACACCTGCCCGATGAGAAACCGTGACACTTGCCATCATAATGGCAACTGTTCAGACATAGTGCCTGCACAGCTGTCCGTCTGGACCCCACCCTGACACAGTCAGAGACGCTGCCAGCATTCTACACCTTTGCACTTTCCAGGTGTTGACTTTGATGCGTGGGGATGTGCAGAGAGAAATGCTATTTTTGAAGGCTGTTTGGATTAATCACACCAAGGAGTTGTCCCCAGACAATCCCAGCCAGCTAGAACATCTGCCAAAGGATCCAGATGTTCCCTGTTTCTTCCTTCTCCTCCTCGCCAAACCTCTTTGTGTAACAATCTCAAAGTACGGTGTTGCCTCATGTCCCCAGCCTGCTTCTCATATTTTAGTGGTCTCTCTCTGTTTCTGCTCAGCAGCGAAATTCTTGTGTGTGTGTGTGTGTGTGTTTGTTTTTTGTGGTGCACTAACTATGTCATATTTAAAAACAAAAAGGTCTAGTTACTAATGGAAGACATACAGACACCAGCTTGCCCTGGGGCAGGGTGTGCTTTCTATCACGGCTGCATGCTGTGCTGCCTCCAGTCTGATCCCTGCAGAAATTTGTAAAGATAATCCATTGTGGGGGTTAGCGTGTGGGTGCTGGGAGGGGGTGGCCCGTGATATGCAGGAGGTCAGATGAAATGATCTAGGGGCCTTTCTGGCCTTAAACTCTTTTGACTCTAATCCAGTTGGGATGCTTGTTATCTTGAGCCTCCCACTCCCTTTTGGTGTATAGTGATGGGACTTCCCCAGTTTGGATGCTTGATTTAAGCATCTGTCATTACCATTCATTAGGCACTTTCAATCTGGTTGCTGCTATGTGAGATATGGTAACAGAGACAGTCCCTGCCCCAAAGAGCCTTCACTTCATAGGAAAGAGACACAGAAGGTGAGACACTAGGTATGTCTACACTAGCCCCCTAGTTCGAACTAGGGAGGCTAATGAGGGCAACCAAAATTGCAAATGAAGCGCGGGATTTAAATATTCCGTGCTTCATTAGCATATTCCCAGCCAGTCTCTATTTTGGAAGTTGACTAGCCTGGAAGAACTGTCCACTTCTACACGTGGCAGAGAAGGGCGATTCCTAAATAAACCCCTTACTTCAAATTACCAGTTAAACCCTTTCAGAATTGCCCTTCTCTGCCGCGTGTAGACGCGGGCAGTTCTTCCAGGCTAGTCAATTTCCAAAATGGCAACCAGATGGGAACATGCTAATTAAATCCTGCAATTTTGGTTGCCCTCATTAGCCTCCCTAGTTCGAACTAGAGGGCTAGTATAGACATACCCACTGGGAAACTAAGAGCCAGGAATAATTTTGAGTTTTTAAATGTGATTCGGTAGTTATTGACTCATTTCCTTTGGGAATCATGGAAGAAATGAGTCATGAGGAAAGATTTGAACAAGGAGGTTTGGTGAGGTAGCTAACTGGGCATTGGACGGCATTCATACATACAGGGTAGCATGGGAAAAGGCCATCCATTCATCTGTCAGTCAGTGGCTCCAAAGGGCATTTTGTATCATTATATATAAAAACCAAAAGATTTGGATAAACATCCCCATGTTGGGCTCTTTCTGGACCTTCATCAATCTGTGTATCCCATGGTAATCTGTCTGTCTCATGAGATTCCTGGTAAAACTTGAATCTGTCCAGACTGGATTATACCTTCAGATCAGCCTTCCTTATAGCAAAGTATTTCTGGATCTCCTCTTCCAGGCCTGGAGGGAGTGCAGAAGTTCAGAGGTAGACATCAAAAAGAAAAATGATTTTTAAAAGAGTTGCACCAGCATATTCAGGCTCATAAAATGTTCACTGGGAGCCTGATTGGTTGATTTAAGTTTAAACAGCAAAGAACTCTGCTTCACAAGACCAAAATACAATTCATGTTTCTAAACAGGCTCCCCTGCATCCTCCAATCACCAGCCTTCTCCAGAGGCCCATACATCCCTAAGCCCACCCCCAGACTGGGCTTGGGAGGCTCTGATTTTATCCAGATCAGGGCACTAACACATTGCCAAGGCCAAACAGCAATGAAAGGCCTGCAGGTTGTAAGTGTGGGGGCACCCCAGGAATGTGTAGGGAAACAGTGATGTCCAGGATGTGGTAGGCAGGAGATATGTTTTTAGAGTGAGAGAAGGAAAGAGGACTAGAGAGAGAGTGAGGAGAGCTTTTAACTCACGTTTGGGCTCATACTAATTTTTTTTTTGCCAAAACCGGCTAGCTGCTGCTTTGCCGTAAAGAGGCTGCCATCTCACCCAGTTCAGGATTGCCAAGCAATGGGAGGAGGCAGCCCACACTGGAGATAATACATAGTGACAGATTTCTGTTTTGACATTTCCCTTCACTCCTGAGGAGAGGCGGGACAAGCTACTTGGGGCTGCTACGCCACATCTGAGTTTGCGTTTCTCCTGAAGATGGATTTCAGAGCAGGGCCCATTCATCATGCGTTATACATATATTTATTTTGGTTTGCTCTTTAAGCGTTTTCACTTTTGACAATTTGCTTTTGCACTTGGGGAAAATCTGAAGAGAATGAAAGTGAGGGGCTGGATTTAGGGACTAATCAGTCACGGAGCAGGGCAGGATTCCAGCCTTTCAAGGTGTAATGGGGGGGAAAAAAATCGAGCAGTGCCATTATATGAAACACGAAGCTGTTACACTGGGAACAGCGGGGAAGGGGAGCAGGGGCCAGAGGGCAATCTGAGTTTAGAAAACATTCTTCTTACCAAAACTATGGGATTGGAATTTGAAAACCCCACATGGGAGCAACATTATAACAAAAAGCCAAGGAAACAAGCTGACACTGTATGTAGCAAAATCTGAGGAGTGGAATATGAGACCCAGGACAAAGGGGAGATGGGGCATAGTGGCACAGGAAGAAAATTCAAACAATGCATCTGCTAGAGGGGTGGAAGTACAGGGGGAGGTTTCATTAGGAGCCTGCAGTGTAGCTTACCCAGGGGAACTGACAGCCGCACCAGGCCTCTGGGCAAGAGAGTGGGCAGCTCCTCACTCCCAGGAGGGGCAGGACCTTGGGCAGAAGGGGCGGGGCTGGGGCAGTGAGGGTATCGTGCCAGCCCTCAGCATCACATGGAGCACAGAACACACACCCCCAGCCCTTAGAGCTGTCTGGAGCATGCCACGCTGCACTCCAGTGGCAATTTAAAGAGCCTCCGGCTCTGGTCACTGCCACAATAGCAGCAGTGATGGTTAAGGGCCCTAGGCTCTTTAGAATTGCTGGGCCCCAAGGCAACTGCCCCTTCTCTCCCCACCCCCCATCGGCAGGCCTGCTCACCCATTTTTCAGTTTAATTCTCTAGTAAGGAAGATTCTACCCATACAAACTAAGTGTTCTTGGAGAGCAAGGCTGAAATCCGGACCTCACTGGAGTCAGTGGGGCCAGGATTTATCCCAATGAACAAACCCAGGGAACTGGTCCTGCTCCCGTTTAAGTCAGAGCCCTTTATACAGGCTGGCTGATTGGGAGCTCTGTTGTCCTGAGTGGGAAATGAGGAGACGCTAGGGTTCACTGGAAATAGGAATTCTGGTATCCTGAGCTGAGTACAGTGTAGGGGTTTGATTTTTTTGTTTCACACCACCCCTTCTTTCTCTCACCTGTTTTAATGGGAGAAAGATTGGGAGCAAAAACGGGGCGGGGGAGGAGGCTCTCCAGTTTAATTTTTGAAAAACTAGAATAATTCAATCATTGTACAATTTCTGCAAGCATAAATATTTGGTCACAAAGGCATTTTTTCATATGAAAAAATATGATGAAAATGTTTGGACCAGCCCTATTAGGGGTGTTATTTTATTTTTCAGATATATGGAGGAAGAATTCACCACAAGCTGAACTACATTGTAGTTTAAACTTAAAAAACAACTAACGGTCTGGTAGCACTTTATAGCCTAACAAAACACGTAGATGGTATCATGAGCTCTCGTGGGCACAGCCCATTTCTTCAGATGACCGGAGTTTTGTTGTTTCCTGCCCCTATCCCCTGCCCAATTAATTGCACCGTGTAGTTATATTCAGGTTCTAGTGATACCCTCAGTACAGAGTGTCACCCTTTTGTTACAATGCTGGCTTTACTAGTAGGTGTTTTACATTTCTCTGCTACCTGCTCCCCACCCCAAAGAGTCAGAATGTGCAGGAAAAGGCCTCCATAGCAATGTGATAGAAGAAGCAGCAGTGAGGAAAAGGGTGTATCAAAACCAGTGATTAAAGTGGCATCGGGTGTCCTGAGTTCTGACTGCCGGGATAGAAGAAAGGAAAGTGAGCCTGGCCAGAAAGCATAAATAAACAATCACATATGGTTCCTGGGACCCAGGCAGGGAAACCTCTAATCAGCTTCTACTTAACAAATTGTCTAAGTAACACTATGAGCTCATGCCTCAGAGACGAAGCAACTGGCTGCATTAGGGCTGCCTGAGCCAATCCAGTCCCCTGAAGGCTGACTGAGACAATAATAAAGCCACAAAGAGGCGTGTAAGCCTTTCCAGCTGCTTGCTGATAGTGCCTTGCTGTACAGAATACCTCTCTCCCCTAAAAATGGGAAGGCTACAGAGCTCCTGACCTGCCTCGTGGGACGAGGAAGGCTGTACCTGCCTGGTAAATGTAGTGCATGTGCTATGTCTGTTGGATTGGCAAGGAAACCAAACACTTGTACTTTTCCTTGTGGTGACCAGAATTTACATGGATCTGGCACAGAAGCAATGAAGGGGAAAAAAAAAACCTGGCAGCTCATGTGCCAAAGTAATCTGCTCCCCTCTTGGGAAGCATGGGAAAAGACACAAGGGGAAGTTGGTCTTGGAGGAATAGTTTTCTGGGCTGTAGCCCATCCCCTCTCTTTTCTCTTTTAGTGTTTCTCTTGTGCAAGATGCCAGTGCTGTCTGGTGTTGCCAGAACTTAGCACAGAAAGATAAATGTTTCCACAAGGGAGACCTGGTTGTACAGGAGGGAAGCTGTGGTTCTTGGAGATTTCTCCCTGGTGACACTAAACAGGGCACAAACCTCTACAACCACCCCAGTGTCAAACTCAAGCATTCGCCAGCAACCCCACAGACTCCACATGGAATCAGAGATTGTATGAGCTAAAGACACCCCGGTGTAATTTCACTGACATCAGACTTACACTGAGGATAAATTTGACTCAGCTTATCTTACTTCCCTGTCATGAGCAGCAGTATCTTTGCTGGTCTCTGGTCCTCATGGACCAGATTTGTGAAGAATCCCTTCTCCATGAGACCTACATGAACAGGGGCAATTCCTGAACTGCATGCAAAACTCTCTGTGTGTTCATGTACACGACTTGCACAGGAATTCTGGGAGTGGTGTTTGGAAGCAGGACCTACACAAAAGTGCATTTTTTAAAATTGGAGACTTTATGTTGGATCCTAATCAGGAATCCACATTTAAGGAAATGTGTGGGGGGGGGGGGCGGGGAGGAAGAGAGGGGCTGCTGTAGTCCACAACACAAATCTAGCTTGGGAAACAGATGTAATATATGCAGACACTACAAATCTTCTCTCCTTGCTTCCAGATTTGGCATGACACCCTGAATATGGCTAGACTGTGGGGGGGGGGGGGGGGTTCAGGATACTGGAGGCATCCCGAAAAAATTGCCATGTCCAGGGAATGCATTTGCTCTTCTGGTTTTTCTTGCGGAAGAACAAATGCGCTCTTTCGGAAGCCCCTGTATTCCTCGTATCACAAGGAAGAAAGGGGCTTTCGAAAGAGGGTTTTTCCCCAAAATTTGGCCCAGTCTAGACGGGCCAAATTTCGGAAAAGCCTCTTCCGACAAAAGTATCGGAAAAAGATACACCAAATGCAGAGTGCGTTTTGTGTATCTTTTTCCGATAGATCCTCACAGTCTAGTCGTATCCCCTAACACTGACTTGTGGGGGGGAGCTGCTACTGCATGACTCTGACAATATATTTCAATGGTGATTTGTAACAAGTCCTGCTGTTCCAACCATGGGATGTCAAATAGTTCTGGTAATAAGACACCGTGGTAATCTGCACCACCCCCTTGTTTTTTTGTCCCCCAGTGTGCTAATCTACTATACCTGGATACACACCTGCACCCAGATTAAATTGCTATCAGAGCACAGCCACAGCTCCGTATACTTTACACAGACTTTTTTTTATTCCAGGAACCTCTAATCAACAGCAGGGATCAGCTTGCAAAGAGGCACCTCAATCTAGTACCCCAGGAGCCTTTTTTCATGCCATCTAGCTAATCCCAAAACAGCTCACATGACTGCAAGCACTGCTCAATTACTACAATTTTGGAATGCTTCCAGCCAATAGTTTAAACTATATTTTGGTCCATACTGGGGATGGGGCTGAGACTGGCTAACTCATTTCCCCTGTGAGCTAAGCAAGGTTTAAGCCTGTATCTCTGGCACTGAAAAGGCTAGGGCCTTAATCCCTGCACACCAAACAGCTCCTGACACCTTTTTTATATATATCCTGCCTAAGTATGGGGCAAGAGCTGCAGGCTGGCTGCATGACCTGTGTTGAGATAAGACTGTTCTCACATTACCTGAGCCTGGCTTTTTGAGACTTGATAATAATTATGACTTATTCTAACATAAAAGAAACCCTTCAGAAAGTTTCTCCTACCTTGCCTTTATCCCTGTTCCCCTCTGAATGCACCCCTTCCCTCATTGGTCTTCACAGTTTCCAGCAATCTAGGATATAGGGGGTTCTTTGAAAATGCTACACTCTGGCAAGTTTCCCACCAACATTTAAAATCACCCTAGGTAATATTCTCCAGGTTCCTTTATGAAAACCAGAGGTTCTGTCTCTTCCTTGAGCTTGACATAAATTCCCGCACCTTATTACAGCACTAGTGTTCTTATAGGGAAGTGGGAGAAGAGTGCTTTCTTTGCTGAAGTTGGTCATTTATTAGCAGACTAGCCAATTAGCCTGTCATAAGACGGGATTTTCAGGTCTCTCCTCCACCTTGGTCTTCTCTCCTGAGATTCCAGTCTCTCTCTCGCTCTCGCTCTCTCTCTCTCTCTCTCTCTCTCTCTCTCCCCTCCTACTGCTTCCCCCTCTCTCTCTCAGCTCTCCTCTGCCTCCTGCCTCTCTCTCCATCTCTTTCTTTCTCTTTTCCCCTCCTGCCTCTCACTCTCCCTTTCTCTTCTTCTCCTCCTGCCTCTCTCTCTCCCCTCCATCTCTCCCCGCCCTCCTTCCTCTTCCCCTTTGCCTCCCGCCGAGGCGCTAGGCTGAGTGCTGCCTGCTCAGTCAGGCTGCCGCGAGGGAGGGGGGCGAGGCGGTGACGTACACAGCCAAGGGATGCAGCCGTGTATGTCACTGCCCCGCCCCCTTCTCCTCCCGCCGTGGGGGGGCCAAAACGGCCCCCGCACTGCTGGCTCCCCCTGTGGCCCTTCTGAGGGGTGCCACACTCAGCTGAGGACCACAGCAAGAGGGGAAGGGGAAATGGTGACATACATGGCCCTGCCCCCTGGGCGTGTACATCACCGCCCCGCTCCCATCCCCTCCCTCTGTGGCGGCTTGGCTGAGTGTTGCACACTCAGCCTGTCCATCGCAGGGGAGAATGGGTGGGGCTGTGATGTACACGGCCAGGGGCGGGGCCATGTATGTCATCACCCCCCCTTCTCCTCCCCTGCATCGGCCCAGCTGAGGGGTGCAGCACTCAGCGTCACAGCAGGAGGGGGGGCAGTGACATACACGGCAATGCCCCCTGGCTGTGTACGTCAATACCCCGCCCCCCTTCCCCTCCCGCCGGGACGCAGCTGAGCGGTGCAGCTGGGAGCGTGGCCGTGTACATCAGCGTTACAGACTCACAGACACTGAGCTACTATATATATGATATGAGAGAAAGAGGGTTGTTTGATAACATTCTCCTCTCCCTGTGGGTTTGATGTCAAGTAAATCTCACTACGAAGCTATTTAGGGATCCCCAAGAAACTTTACAAGCGTTGTCCCTCCACAAGCATAGGATGCGACTTCATCATTGCTATTAAATTTACTTGTAAGATCCTCTGATATGACTGTGATGGGCAGCAGAAAAGATAGGCAGATAGATGTGTGGCTTAGATCCCATTAACTGAATTACTGCTTAGTCATTGAAATCCAGGAGAGATACCAGGCAGCTGAAAAGACAACTTTGCAATGCTTAATAAGCAAGGGAGAATGACAAACCTATTCAGCGGTGTTGGTAATGGAGCACAAGCTTATTTCTGTCAATGCCTCCATAGTTCCTTATTCTCCAGTGCCCAGGGATATTAAAGCCACAGATCCCAGCAGCAAGAGGATTCTGTATTTATATAAGCTGTGGAATGGGCCATGTCTCCTGCAGATTACATGACAAGAGTTCCATGCCCAGGGGTTTCCAGTCTAAATAGCAAGGAATTACATTGCAAAAATATGGTTCTGAGAAGGGACCTGGACATTCTCTGAGCATGAAATACAAATAACAGATTCTCTTCACCATGAATTTCCTTTGCTGTTCCTTCCTTCCCATCCCCAGCACTTGGCTGCAGCCTCGTCAAGAGGCTCACGTGTACAGCACTGCACATAGGTTCTGCAGGCAGTGAAGGGAAAAACTCTTCAATCCTGTGTGGAGTCATTTGGAAAGTAGCTTCCTTTGGATTGTTCCATTAACAAATGTGGTGATATTATGACATTCTCCAGGGAGAGATGAGGTGATCTGGGCACAGAATTATCATAGGGACTGGTCTGTATTGCTGCCCCAGCCTACAGCTGAAGAGTGCATCCACCTGCCTGAAAGATTTGCTGCTCTGTCACTGTCTCAAGTTGCATAGTTTTAATGTGGAATCAGACTTTAAATGTTCTCAGAGATAGAGCGGTTGGATTTTCTGTGGACGGCCACTGTATTTTGGAGGATAGGGTGACCAGATGCTCCGTTTTTAAAGGAACAGTCCCATATTTAAGCCCTCCTGCAGATGCCCCAATTTTTAAAAAAAATGGGCAAATTGTCCCATATTTTCTGTCTCTCCCCTCCCATCAGTGCAGGTGGGTCCGACTGTTGGTCAGATCCTTGCTCACCAGCTGCCCACACACCAATAGTGGGGGGGAGGGAGGGGAAGAGGGAGGCAGGGTCCAGTGACTGACTCTGGGGACGAGTATGCAAGGCTGGCAAAGATGCAGCATGTGGGGATGGCTGATCCATCAGTGCAGTCCCTGCTGCATGCCAGCTCTTGGCCAGCAGGCTCCTCCTTCACCCCCTCAGCTCCATTTCCAGCCAGAATTGGCTGCTTGCTGCAGTTGCTGGTGAGTGTGGGCAGGCTATGACTGGTTATGTGTCCCCTCTGCTGCCCACCCATCAGCCTTTTACATTCTTCCCCTCTCACTGCACTCTCACAACTGTGCCCATTCACTCCCCCTAGCTCCTCTGTGCCTCCATATTCCTCCTCCCCCTGCTGGGTGGCATCCCACTCTCAGTGCTATGTGGAGAACCAGTCCCTGGTCAGATCATTTAGGTCACCAACAGCCTGGCTGGCAGGCTTCTTCCTTCCCTCACTGCCTCTGGCTGGGCTGGTACCCAGGGAAAGCTCAAGACCCTTTGGCCTAGGATGCTGTCCAGGAGGAGCCAAGACCTGCATGTGCCGAGGTCACACCCAGAGCTGGCCTGGGGAAGCTTCTCTGCCCCTTAGCTAAGCTCTGCAGTGGCAGGGAGGAAGCTATTTCCAGATTGTTTGTGTCCAAATCTGCAGGTCCCCAGGTAGGGGCACTTAGCATCCTCTTCAAATGCAGCCCCCACCCTGGGTCATGCCGCCAGGGAGTGTGGGGCCACTCAGTCCCCTAGGCACCATCCCTTGATGAGCCACATCTCTGAGGCTATGTCTAGACGACATCCCTCTTTTGATAAAGTGCTGTAAATTAAACATATCGAAAGTGCAAATGAAGCTGGGATTTGAATTTCCCGTGATCCATTTGCATAATGGTGGATGCCACTTTTTTTCAAAACAGGGTTTTTTGAAAAAAACTCAGCAGTTTAGATGGGGCATTTTCAACAGAAATGCCCCATTTCGAAAGATCCTCTACTCCTGTCTAAACTAGATCCATTTTTTTTTTCAAAAAGCTCCGTTTCGAAAAAAAGCGGCAGCCACCATTATGCAAATGAAGTGTGGGAAATTCAAATCTCAGCTTCATTTGCACTTTCGATATGTCTAATTTACATCCCTTTATCAAAAAAGGGATCTAGTCTAGACATAGCCTGAGTGGGTTCACTAAGCCCCTGAAGTCAGTTCCTCCGGAAAGACAAGAGCCAGGTCATCCCTACCCCCATCTCCAAGTGGAAGCAGCTCCCATCCCTTCCCTCCGAAAGTGCCAAAAGGCTGCTGCTTGTCACATTCTGGTGTGAACCCTGACAGAAATATGGGGGGAGTCTGTCACCCTGCATGCCCCCACATGCTGCATTGAGAAGACATGATTCCAAGTGCCAGGAGAGGTGGGTCCATCCCACAGGCCCAGCCAAGTATAGAACATGGAGAGCATGGGGCAGGGAGGGTTGGGTCAGGTCAGTCAGTCACCCCCATCCATGAGAGAGAGGAGTATGGGAATGTGTGTCTGTCACCTCTCCCCATGTAAACAAAAATACTCCACCTAGACAGTATCTCTTTTTAACAGGGGCTCAGTCAACTTGATGTTAATTTGAACTTTTGTACTGCATTGTTCTGACTGATTGCCACTGAATTCCCTTGAATACAACAAATTTTACCAGGTGTCCCATATTCACCCTAGGGAAATATGGTCACCTGAGGGAAGGATTTCTGAGATCCTGAAGGAAATCACAGAGTGGGTTTTCCACAAGGTGCAAGCATGGTCCAGAACCTGCAGTAATTTCCCTTTAGAGTGCTTCAATTGCCATTGGGCATCACCAGGGTAAAGATCATCCCTGTGCGGGCCTCAGAATGACACCTCTACTTCTTTGCTGAACTGCTGCTTCCAGCACATGTTGGTGCAGGGACTCAGTGCCTGGTGGAACTGAGCTAAAAAAAGAGAGAAACTTCTGCTAATGTAGGAGTTGGGGTGTTGTGTCCTTAGAGTCCATGCTCAAAGAGCAGAAGAAGGGAGTGTGCAGTTTTTATCTTTTAATGGAACAGTTTAAGACAGCATCGCTGGTTTATGTGCCAGCAATAAAAGTGAAAAGTCAATGGCAAAGCTGCTGCCCGGCTGAGCATGACATGAGGTCCTTCGTTTCCATGTAATTTATAAACAGGCTGCGTGTGTATAAAGATAACTGGATCTGCTGCTCCCAAACACAATGCGAGGGGGGATGGATGGCCGAGAGGGCTTCCTGCATGATGCCTGCTGCTCTCTGGGAATGAAGGAGAGAAATTATAGATCTGAAAACTCGGAAGGTGGGGAGGAATAAAGTAGAAATTAACCAAGAGTAGCAGTTTAGTGGTCTTACATTCAAATTTGGCCCTGGCACAAATTGGCACAACTGTCTTTGGCTTCCACATGGACCTCATTGGGAGGTGCACATGTCGATGCCAGAGCTGTGTTTGGCCCTGCATCTCAGCTTATTTGCTTTTTAATTCTTGAAAGAGGGAAGAAAGAAATGATTAATTGAAGATGCAGCTATGAAATTCCGCCCCACTGGGATTGAAGGTATGTTAAGAATCTTGACCCATTACAGCCTGATCCCATTTACACTGAGGCTGCTTTGCAATACCATGGCAGCCTGTAGGGGTCCATGCTCACTTTAAGGCATACAGTCTGTGCTCATTTCAACACGCTCTTGCACAGCCAGCAGCCCTAGTATAAATAAAAATCCCTTATGTGGACTTATCCCTGAACTGGATTCAAACTGAAAGTGAAGCACCAGGGTGTGAAAGCAATTTGGACAAAAATTAACTAAAATCTTCCCTGAAAACCCTTTGAAGTTAAATTTGCTACTTTTAATCTATATCACACTGAGTGGCCAAATACATTGGCAATACAATATAGGAAGACCTTGCTATCTGCCCTTCATAATTTGGACACACAAAAATGGCCATCTCTCTCCACCTCTCCATACAGGTTTAATAGCAGAGCCATCACACTCAAGGTCTCATACTGCTAAGACTTCATCATTTTGACAGGGATGATTACTGCATATTCACTAGGACATTACAAAGCATGAACATAAATAACTGAAACTAAGCTACAGTTGTCAAAGTGACTGTACAAAGTGCTTTTCCTGATGCCATAACCTTGCTTCTTTATTTATTATGTTTGTTTGCCTATTTGTTAATTTGCAAAATGGCTCTCCAAGTCATCAGTGCAAATTAGAGAGGTTCTGCTCTGATTGTGCATGTGTAGCAAACTAGTTGTCCTCACTGTAAGTGGTGGAGGAACTGGAAAAGTCCTGTCACTGCTGTTTTCCCATGCAAATTGTACATAATCCAGGCACAACAGCCCCCTGTAAAAACTTAAAAAACAACTAATAGTCCTGTAGCACCTTAGGGTATGTCTAAACTACATGCCTCTGTCGGCAGAGGCATGTAGATTTGTTTTTTTGGCAAAGGCAAATGAAGCCGCGATTTAAATGATCGCGGCTTCATTTACATTTATATGGCTGCAGCGCTGAGCCGACAAACAGCTGATCAGCTGTTTGTCGGCTCGCGCGCTAGTCTGGACATTCCCCCTGTCGACATCAAAGCCCTTTGTCAGCAGCCCTGGTAAACCTCATTCCACGAGGAATAACGGGGCTGCCGACAAAGGGCTTTGATGTCGGCAGGGGAGCGTCCAGACTAGCGCGCGAGCCGACAAACAGCTGATCAGTTGTTTGTCGGCTCAGCACGGCAGCCATGTAAATGTAAATGAAGCCGCGATTTAAATGATCGCGGCTTCATTTATTTGCCTTTGCCTATGTGTCTAATCTACATGCCTCTGCCGACAGAGGCATGTAGTCTAGACACAGCCTTAGAGACTAACAAAACATGTAGATGGTATCATGAGCTTTTGTGGGCAAAACTTACTTCTAAAGATTGTGTGCAGTAGCCAAACTGTTTGCTTTGTGCTTTGTCATGAATATCCAGCCAGTTCTCATCTTCCATTCCTTGTCTGTACATTAGCATTCTCCAAATCCTTTTAATGTAGTGAATGTGATAACGGATCCAGCTGTACTGGATTTTTTTTATTTCCTTCTGACACATAACCCAGCTGGTTGAGTGGCAGCTCAGGGAGGAATCAAACATTCAGAAACAAGAGTAAATCAAGTCACAATTTTACATCTCTGTAAGCCATTTCCCTCTTAGGCTATGTCTACAGTACAGGGGTTTTGCGCAATAACAGACGGTTTTGTGCAAAAACCTGTGGCGCATCTACACCTCACACGTATTTTTGCACAAGAAAATTTACAGAATGGCAGAACAGAGGGCTTTTCACGATATAGGTATATCTCTTTCTATGAGGAATAACTCCTTTTTGCACAAGAGTTCTTGAGCAAAAAGGTGTGTGTGATGCTCAATAGGGGTTTCTTGCACAAAAAGAGCCTATCAGAAAAAGCACAAGTGCTCTGATGGCCATTCTGTTAAGGGCAATCAGAGCTTTCTTGCACAAGAGTTCCATGCAGTGTGTATATGTTTTTATACGAGAAGTTTTTGCAGAAGATCTCTTACACAAAAAGCTTCTTACTCAAAAAGCCTGCAGTGTAGATGTAGCCTTAGAGTTCCCCAGATTCTGTGTCCGGTCTCCTGAGGAGCTACAATTTGGATTTGCAGAGAGGGCTTGCCAGAGGCTGGTATGTTCAATAAAGGAAGACTGGGTTTCCACCAAGCAGAAGGGATCTTGTCACATAGGAGAGAAAGCTAGTGAAGCGTTGTCCTGCAAAAAGGACAGCTGCAGTGAGAAGGGTCCAATGGACAGCCAGTCATCCTTTAGGTTGCAGTACCCAAGTCACTTACCAAAGTGAAAGAGGGAGAAGGGAAAACTTAATATTGAGGAGTGAGAGGGAGATGAAGAATCTGAAAGTGAGGCAGGTGGAGAAAGGGCATGATACCCCCACAAGCAAACGGAAGATAGAATCTGGTTTGCAGATTCCCATTTACTGGCTTCCTTGGATACAACTGGAACATACAGTCCCCACAGAGAAACTAGGTCCCAAACACTCCTGCCCAGCACACACTCCTTCCTTGTAATGTCCAGAGTCCAGGCAGGCCTAAAGCGTAACAGAAGATAACTCTTACAGGTGCCTGCCCAGCTTGGCTTTATTGTCTCACAGCACCTCTTACTTCCTCCTCACAAGCCAGAGCTATGGGGTGAGATCAGCATTTGCCTCTAGAATGGAGCCAGCTGTACTGTGGAATCATTCAGAATTACTGGGGTTGGACTAAAATTTCCAAATTTTCACTCAGAAGATAACAGCGAGTGGGGAATATTTATAGCTAGGCTTTTTGTCACATCATGGACCACGTATCCACAGCCATGGGAGAAGCCCTTCAACAGTTCTCTGAATTCCAAACACAAGAACCAACTGGCCTTGTGGCAGGTGATCACTCCTGCATACATAGCACTTGTCTTTGAGCATACCACGTATCTAGCACATGCCGTTGGACACGCTACTCACCTGGCACATGCTTTCCTCTTGCAGTTGTTAAGCATAGGCTCACGTCACATTATGTGTGGGGCTTTTTCTTTGGAGGAAGGAGATCCTGGGAGCTTCTGCTTGGCTAATCATTTTTTTCCCAAGTCCCTTTATATAGAAACTTGTTCAGATTTCCTAATCAATGAGATGATGATCACATGTGGAATTTCCAGTCAAGTTTCACTGGCCATGGCATTTCACTGCTCTTTCAAAACTCCCTGGTGTTTTCCTATCCCAAATCACAGAAGAAACAGAAAACAAATCAATCCACATAGGCACAGAAAGAGCAGTTTTCAGTAACCATGGAGCAGGATGGAGCGGAAGGGAGGAGAGGAGAGATAGGGAGAGAAAGCACAGAGATGGAGAACGGCAGCATTTATGGACTCATTGGAAACTATCAATCATTATTAGTGCAATAGGCTATTTAGTGCTGGTGAGTATTAAATTCCTGCAGAAAGGGAGTCAGCTTGATGAATAACAGAGGGAAAACACTCCCACTGGAAAAGAATGAAAACTAGAGTTCTCCCTACCTCCATACCTCAACCCCAAGCCAAACATTCGCCACTTAAGAGAAGCTACTATGGGAAACAGTGACTGTCTGAGAGAGAAGCCCAGAAGGGGGAGAGCAAGGGAAAGTGTGAGGAGGCAGTATGGTGAGAGAAGGGAAAGCTACAGGGAGCCAGTGAACTCTGGTGGCTGAGTGTTTTTACGGGAACATTTTAGGACCCCATCTTTCACAAGACCTACATCCAATGGGGGAGGGTCATGTTTTATCCTAATTATTAGTGACTGTGGCATATCTTCTTCCAAAGCGCCAAATCTTCCCAGGCTCAAAAACATGCCATTAACTGCTCTTCCAAGCAAGGTCCCCATCTACATGTGTGTCTGTAAAGCATCTCGTACATGTCTAGAGCCATAAATATTATTGTTGAGTGCCAAGCCTGGCACAGCTCAAAGAAAGGAAGACATTGTTTCTGCCCCCAAAGAATGTATAATGCAGTGCAGACACAGGCTAAGCATTCCAGGACAATATAACACAGCTGTGTAATAATAAATGGCAATAATATAATAACATTCTCTGGTGCCTTTGTGCTTTCCTCTTTGTGGCTGTTCTGAAGATTCACGAGCAATGCTACAAGAGCTACCCACATGGCATTTCCAACCATTAACAGATATCTCACACTGGACTCCAAACAGCAGTCACCAACGCAAGTCAGGGGTATAGTACCACCACTTAACTACACCTGCTAGCAACGGGAACGAATTTTTGCGGACCCTATGGGCTCTTCTGATGTCAGCAGCATTTAGTTTCAGGTGGACATAGAGGACTCTGTTAAGATTCAAGAAGGCCATCCCAGAAAAGTAAGTAAGTAAATTGTCCTAAAAGAAGGGACTGAGTTCAAAGGCTGCTGCTGTCTCCTTTCTGTCTCTCAATAATGCACTAGGGCATTGGAGTGCAGGGGAGGTGGGAATCTTAAACTAGACAAATTATGAAGGGAGTGAATAATGACACTCGGGGAATTTGGTTTTACAATGAAGAATTAACTTGGCACAAATGTAAATTTGAAAGGGAAAGGCTGAAACAGCTCAGGTGACCTTTTCCTGGAGCCATGTGGGTTGTTGCTGTGATGAATGGAACACAGTGTCAGCACAAAAGTTTGCTAAATAATAAGGGAGATGGCCGGTGAAGCCAAAGGCTAGAGCCCGGCACTGCCTTGGGGAAAGACACAGGTTCCAGTCTGGCTGCTCATTCCCCGCCCCAGTGGGGATGGGATGTGGGGGTCATCCCTCATTCAGCACCTACCACCAGCAGAGGGGATCACTGCATTGGTGCAAGAGCAGGTTTAATACTGCCCACCAGGGGCATTGTGGGGAGTCTTAAAACAAGGCTCAGGGTAGTGGCCTATGTCACTGGGTCCCAGATGAGGGCCATTCTTTTCTGATGTTCCTTTTCCATAGAAATATTTACTGCAGTTGGTGTAGGGACACTGTATAATCCCAGGTGGGAGAAGGGGATCTGTGAAGCAGCCTCTATATTCAGATATCAACCACGCTCTGAAACAGTTTGCGAATGCGTCACTCACCCATGTGGTATGTTCTGCCTCTGCTCTCTGTGATGTGACTCCACGTCACTGAATGCCAGATGCTGAAAGAGTGGGGGCTTCACCCTTGATCCTGTTCTGGGGACTTCCTGGTGTGCAGACCCTGCATGGGACATGTGTAAATGCCTTATGACAGCTGGCCTGGGGACAGCTCCGGATGGGACAAAGTATGTGGGTGTGTTTCAAATTAAGACCATTAAAGTCCCAAAATTAGGAATGCAACTAAGCTATAGTGTGAATCTTTAATAGGAAACATCCACACAAGTATATGAGAGGCCCTAATGAAGATGCCAACGCTCAGAAGAGCCCCTCTCTAGTTATTCTGTGAGATCTGGTGGGATGGCTCCCACATGACATAAGATCAAAGAGAGAGGCTCCAATCCTGGGGTCTCTTGGCCACTTTTGCCAACTTGGATCAGGGTTTTCTTCTTACTCAGCTACATTTTTTCACACTTGTTTCCCTAGTTCCTAAATGCCTGGAGCTATTCTGGAAATTCTGAGACAATTTCAGATTCCTTTGCAACAAAGCCAGGGCCAGGACAATAGAACTTTGAAGTTATTGACATATTGACTTGGAAGGTTGTTTCTGTTTTTCTTTCTTTCTTTTTTCTGAGATGTGGTTGTCATTTTCCAGCATTAGGACAGAGCGTGAGACTCCTTCTATGCTATGGTTTAATTTGTTTGTGTTTGCACATATTGCAGAATATAAAGTGCTCTAGGTGAACAGAGTTATCCTTATTGTTATCCCTTCCCTGGTTCGCTAGCTGTATTTTCATTAGAGCTTTAAAAAAGCTAAGCAGTTTACATGTAAAATAAAACTTTACTGCTGATGGGAGGGTGGGGGCGGGGCATTAGGGTTGACAGCCTGGGGATTGAAGGGTTCTATCTGTGGAACACGGACAGCCTGGGCAGCATCAGGGCAAATGTCCCCTCCATTGTCAGCCACTGCCTCACCAATATATACTGGTGGGACTTACCTTTTGGAGATAATAGATAAGTTCCTTCCTTGGCCTGTGTACTGAAATGGCCAACAACATGCCATTGGGTGTCAGCCACTGAACATGTTCATTTGTCATGTGGACATCCATTAGCTAGGAACCGGACTGAATCCCATCCACTCATTCTCCTTCCAGGCTACCAGGCAGTTGTTGAACAAGAATCACTTCCAGCCACCACTCCTCTGGGCTGAAAACTGCCACACTCATGAAGCAATTCCCTGTGATGCTGCTTGGGCCAGACTGCACAGGAACCTTGCAAATGAAGTCCCACACGAGAGTGAAGGCAGTTAAAGACTAAAGGGGACCCGGGCCGGCTTTAGGAAGTGCAGAGCTCAATTTGAACAATTTCGACGGGGCCCCACCGCAATTTTGGTTGAGCAAAAAAACCCACAAAGGTTTCAACAGGGGGCCCAGGAATTTTTTTAATTGAGCAAAACACACACACACACACACAGGAAAACCCCACACTAAACTCACACCTCCTGTGGCGCAGGCAGCCGACGCACTCCTCCTCCGGGGCTGGCAGAGGCGGCAGATTAGTGTAATTTTTGGTGGTGCCCCATTAGCCACAGCCCTGACCCCCATTAACCACGCCCCAACCCAAATTAGCCACACCCCCTGACCCACATTAACCACACCCTCTAACCCCCGTTAACCAGGCCTCTGGAGGCAACTTACTTGGGGCAAGATGGACACATGACCAGAAGTAAAAGGTGCCATGTCACCCCTCTCGAAGGACTTTTCCCACCATCCTCCTACCAACAGGGATTAGTTTGGCCCCCACCAACCCCCCCTCATGCAACTATCCTGCAATTGCATTAACCCAATGTGTGTGACATTAACTCGGGGGCAGAGAGGCTGGGGGAAGTGTTCCCTCTGAGGCTATGTCTACACTCGCAGCTTCTTGTGCAAGTTTAGGTGTTCTTGCTCAAGAACCCACAGAGCATCCATACTGCCCGCCTGCTTTTATGGAAGCAAATTTACAGTACGGCGTGGTAAGAGAGGGTGTCTTGCGCAAGAGCTGCGCTCTTTTCTAACAGGTGTAAGCTCTCTTGCGCAAGAGGGCAGTGTGGATGCTCGGCAGGGATTTCTTGCGCAAGAAACCCCTCTGGCTAAAATGGCCATTAGAGCTTTCTTGATCAAGAGGGTGTCCACACTGCCATGGATGCTCTTGTGCAAAAGCACAGCTCGCACATGGCAGTGTGGACGTGTTCTTGCACAAGACTTCTTGCACAAGATCCCTTGTGCAAGATGTTCTTGAGCAAGAAGCCGCCAGTGTAGACATAACCTAAGAGTTTCCTCCCATGAGCAGAATGGATTTTGTGTTGTGCACCTGTACTGAGTTCATGTGGCTTGTTTGGATGTGCCACTGTGGCACCCAAGTTATTAATAAATATTTTATAACCCTTTACCTTTTCTCTCTGCTGCCATGTCTCCTCTCCTTGCTCCATCAGCTCCCCTGGTGCCTGCTGCCCCCCAACTTCTCACCCTCCTCTGCTGTCCTGACTCCTGCCCTTCTCGCTGCCCTCAGCCCTCCTGCGACCTGTTCCCCTCCACCAGCCCTTCTCTCCCTCCTGTGCCCACTCTTCCAGTAGCCCCACTATGATCATATGAGCTACCCCTCCTCATCCCCTCTTTCAACACCTCCATCTACACACCTGTCCTGCCTCTCTCCTGGTGCTGGTCCCTCCCCTGCAGGTGTCTGCCCTTCTGCTTCACCCCAGAATCCCCTGGCACCTGCACCTTCCCTTAGCCCTGCACCCTCCTGGTGCCTCCCCCTTCCCTTACTGTCCCTGACCCCTTTGCCCTCTTTTTCCCTGATGCCCACCCCCTCACCACTCTCTGCCCCCGTTCCCCTGCTGCCCCTGTGCCCTCACACATGACTTGCTCCATCCCCACCTTTCTCATGCCCACCTCTCCTTTCAAGCTTTCTCCCAGCACCTCCCTTCCCCCCTCTAGTCCCCAATGCCCATATCCTCTCCTCTCCCAGCATCACCCTGTCCCCCCTCCAACTGACACCTCCCCTCCTGCCCTTTTCCTCAATGTCTGCACTTGGCCCCCTAGCATTTGTCTCTCCTCCTCCCCACAAGCCCCCTTTTCCCTCCCCACAAGCCACCCTTCCCCTTCCCCCTTCCTCTCCCCACAAGCCCCTTCCTCTTCCTCTCTCTCCCTCCCCCTCCACACAAGCCCATTCCCCTTCCCTCCCCACAAGCCCCCCTTCCCCTCCCCCTCCCCCTCCCCCTAGTTTTCCCCATCCCTACTTTCTGCCTTCTGATTTGCGGGGCCAGCATCAGCAGCAGCCGGCAAGGGGGAGCCACACAGAGCCGTGCACAGCAGGGATGGTCCGGGGCCGAGGGGGGCGCTCTGGGGGCTGGGTTGGAGGAAGTGCGGGGGGGGGGGGGGGTCGGGGCCCACTCCAGGCAGAACCAGGGGAGAGACCCAGAACCACATATTACTGGAGCAGGGCCCCCAGCTCTGAATAGTAACTCGTGCCCATGGCACCTGGCACTTCCGGGTTCAGGGGTGCGGGGCCCCCTTAGGCGCAGGGCCTGATTCAGGGTAATCGGTTGAATCAGCCTAAAGCCAGCCCTGAAAGGGACTGTCAGAGAATTTAGTAGCAGCCCTTATTGATGGCAGAATAGCTATAGACAGGAAACACCGAATCTTCTTTCTGGAGTATTGGTTGTTTTGATGGATTCAGTAAAATATTCTGAGCATATAAGAGAGTGAATCTCTCACCTTTCCAATCCCTCTCCATCCACATTGTCCAAATCCCATGTTCCATAAACAAGACACAACAGATCTCCAGCCTTTCATAAAACTGGCGTATGACCGAGCATGCATACCTTGCTTAGCCTGGGCTGGTGACAGAGCATGAGGAGTCCTAGCCTAACACAGATTTAATTATTTCAAAACTGGACCTTTAATAACTCCATTCATCTGAAGAAGTGGGTTGTGCCTATAAAAGCTCATGATACCATCTCCATGTTTTGTTAGTCTCTGAGGTGCTGCTAGACCATTTGTTGTTTTTTAAGTTTTTCCAGTTACAGACTAACTCGGCTCCCCCCCCTGAACCTTTGGAATCGGGAGGCACTCTTGATTGGTATAAGACTAGAAAGCCTCCTTTGAGGCTTTGATAGTAGTCTTACAAGTAGTAGGAATTCTACTTGTAGTGGTGGTGGTATTGATCCCAGGATATTACAGACACAAGGTGGCAAAAGAGACAAGCTTTAGAGCTATGCAGAGCTCTTCTTCATGTCTGACGTATGTCCAGTAAAAGATATTATTACCTCACCCCCCCAGGTTCTGGAAGGCCTTTCATGAATAGGGAAGGTAGGTACCAGTGAGAAAAAGTGGAGAGCTTTCTAGAGCAGGTGCTGAAGATGGCCATAACTGAGCTGGAAAAGCAGGTATCCCAATGGTGCGAGTGAATGGCTTCCCAGCATTGAGGGTGGCCCCATGGGAGACTGAGAAGCAGGCATTCCCGAGACAAGTCTACTGCACACTCTCTTGTGAAGTTTGTTTTGCCCCCCCCCCCATTTAACTGAGATTTACTCTCATTGTGATTCCATTCCTTGCTTATGATAAAACATTTGATGAGCTGCAGTAACGGCCCTGACTCCAACAGGCCCACAACAACCCTCTCTCCTCCATCCCTACCCCCATCAAATATGTTTTTATTTTTTAACATTGTAGGCAACTATCTTAAACCAAAACAGATGTGACAATGAATATTTATCTGCAGCATCTCAGTATGGGATTTTCTCTTAAACTCGATAAAATAAACGGCTCCTGCTACAGAACAACATTGCTCCTAATATACAATACACAAGGGGCAGGAGAGGGAATTAGCCGATGAACTCAGCATTAAACCCATTTAAAATCAAAAGAGCAGTGAGATTTACATGCAAGGAGACTGGTTGGTTGCTTTAATGAGATCTTGTTTTGTTTCTGGAGCTCATAAACTCTGGGCTAAAAGGTTATCGTTGATGCTGAAAGCCACAGGTAAAGGAAGGGCCTGCCTGTGCAGGTGGGGAGCAGGGGAGGTGGAAAGGGGTGCAGAATAGAAAACCCACTTCCTAGAAAGGATCAGTGGGCACTGTGTTGTAGTGTAAGCGTACGGGAGTAATACCCTGGTAGCTTAGGAGTATGCTGACTGAGGGTACATCTGCTCTGCTTTCCTCTTCCGAAAGAGGATATGCAAATGAAGCACCAATTAGCATCTTCTCACACTTCATTTGCATATCGTCTTTGGACTCTTTTTGCAGAAGAGGTTTTTCACCAAAAAATGCAGTCTAGACAGCATTTTTGCGAAAAAGCTGCTTTTTTGAAAGAACCTGTAAATCTCATTTTTTGAGGAATACGGGTTCTTTTGAAAAAGGTTTTTTTTCATGAAAAAGCCGCATCTAGACTGAGTTTTTTGGTGAAAAAACCTCTTCCACAAAAAGGACCATAAGAGGATATGCAAATGAAGTGCGAGAATATAATCAGCACTTCATTTGCATTTCCTCTTTCGGAAGAGGAAAGCAGTCTAGATGTACCCTGAGTAAGGAACAGAGGTGGAGAGGAAGGGGAGTCAAATGGGAGGCCTGAATTAAAACTAGATGACTATGTCTGAGTTTCACATACAGGCCTGTTCCAGTGGCTGTGCTGAGTGCCTGAAGGAAAATTTCATTTTCCATTACTCTCCTTTTCTACTGGGATTGACTCATAATGTGAAAGGTTTAGCATGAAGTCAATTTCATCAGCACCCTGGCTGCCAGCACTACCTGTAAATTCAACACCTGAAACTTGCCTCTTTAAAAGCTACCATAGGCTTAATGTAGGGGTTTGGTCCTAAAGTTCTGTCCATACCACCGTTAGCAGGGACCCTTGCAGTCTGTGTGGACTGATTCACACTAGCGGGGCTCCAGCTAGACCACCAAATCTAACAGTATGGCCATTGCAGCCCAGACTTTTAAGAGCACCTCCCTCTCTAGGTTTGGACTTCCGGAGCTAGCCTACATTTATTCTAGAGCTGCTATGTTTATGCTGCAGTGTAGGCTTCTCTTCAGGCATGCTCAACATGCATTGCAGTTGTGGGTTACGAATGGAGCAGTGGGGCAGACCCATAGCATGACTATTGAAGGGAAGAGAGTTTCCTGGATTTTGCAGTTCTATTGACTTGTTTTATGGAGAGTAGGCAGGCTTTGCAGTATTGGCAGACCAAGAGGGAGACACTTAACAAAATGGGTTGCCACAAACATATCAAGCCTCTCCTCCAGCTCTCTGGATTTCCATAGAATTTTCAACCAAGTTCAAGATCATGGTTCAATGACTCTGGGATGAAGGCTGACAACTCTGTTTCTGAGACGCAGTGGAAGTCAATACCAGAAAGGTAAAGCTCATCTCTGGACAGGGCACAGTTTTCTCAGGTAGCTTGTCCCAGATGGTGGGACAAACTCTCCCCTGGCCACTAAGGGCCCTCCCTTACTGCATCACCCTCCAAGTGCAAGATGCGTTTGTTCCCTCTGCCTTCTCTAGCATAAACACAGAGCACCAGATATATTAAACAACCCGAACCTACCAAATCAAAGTACTCCACTGCACACACTTACCCCCCCCCCCACCAGAACAAAACTGCCCGTGGAATATGTTAGTCACTTTGCTTAGTGCATTGTTCAAAGGAGCTCAGATATCATGGTGAGGAGGTTGTGAGGTGCTTCCTAGCACATGCACAACATGCATCAGGTGGCACGTGATCAGAATTCATCACTGAATTTGGTCTGCTGCTTGCATCATTAGCTTCCCCAGCCCGGGCTCGGTAGTGCCAGAGAGGGATCCCTGCCCTGCAGGATGGTGTGATTAGAATCTGTAGAGAATAGAATGACCCAGCCTGTCCTTGAGAGGTGTGTGTGTAGGGGGGGGGGAGGTGGATTCCCACCCCTAAGGTGAGAGGGAGTTCAATATTTATCCACACAGCCTGTCTTCTGCCACTCCACTAAGGAGGTCATTTAGTACATAGTGTGAGGAACATTTAGTGACGTGACTAGACTCGCACCCATATACTCATTTCACACAGGCCCGATGGGTTGGAAGATCTGTCACGAGAAGGGGACTGCCTATTGATGTTGACCCACAAGAGCTGGTTTTCTGCTTCTCGAAATGTAGAAATATATTCAATTTCCAGTGCTCTCCCCCCATCTGTTCAATGTGTTTATCAGGGGCAGAAGAAGAGGGCTAGTGAGGAAGCTCAGGCTGTGTGCAAGCCGCATCAGCTTCATAACAATTCTTCCCACCCAGCTGGCGCAGCTGAATAACTAACCCATACTGAGTGGGCAATAGAGACTGGGGTGCAGACCAGCGTGAATCATTTGTTATAAAACAGGAATGGTAAGGAGGATGGAAGCTGAGGAGATGACAGTGATTTTACAAACACTCACCATGGTTTTTCCCCATAGGAAAGCAGGTAGGGCTCAGAATTATATCATAAAAAGTAATGCTATTATCAGGGTAAATGTACACCTTACTGACCCACGCGCCCAGGCTCACCACTCCAGTTGCCTTCTCTCTCCAGCACCCCAGGTCTGCTCTGTAACTCTAGTTATTTCACTTCAGCCTATACAAGTTCCTGGTGCTATTCTGGGTAGGGACCAACTCAGTGTGCCCTCTATGAGATACCTACCCCACTTCTGAGTGCTAGATAAATAGTAAGTTAATGATAATAGGCCACAATCCATCTAGAGAGACAGCTGGGAGGAGACGTGAGAACTACCTACTAGCAAGGGCAGACAGAGCTTAGTTATTCTCATTAATGAAGACAGAACAAGCAAGAATGGATTTAATCCACACCAGGGAACATTTAGGGTGAGTATTGTATTAGAAGATACTATATAACTCTAAGGACACTTTGGCAAGTGGCTCAGCTGTAAACGGAGGTTGTGGGATCTCCTGCATCTGAGATACTGGAATGATCCCTATTCACCAGGGAGAGTGAAAGAGCCTCAAATTCAGCTGCTGGAAAAAAGCAATGAAATGGGGGAGCTACTGCCACTTCCCAGCCCCTCAGTCTCTTACAATGGCAGAAACTTTCCTACAGGCCTCAAAAACCTGAAAGCTGTGTGCTTGGACAGCCACCCAGAAGAAATTGAAATGCTGCCCAGCTGATTAGCAGAGTACTTACTCTCAGCTGGCAGCATGTGTTTATATTGGTGGTGCAATTCTGTACATGCCCCGGTGCACATAACAAAATTTATTCCCCACACAGATGGAAACAATGAGATGGAACATTGATGCCAGCTGGGGGTGTCTTGGATTATTCTGAAGATCCATACAAAAGGAACATCCCCCTTGAGTTTCTTTGCCAGCTCTGAGCATTTGCTGTTGGGGCGCAGGGAAATTCAAGTGAGTGGATAGTCTCAATATTGGTTATATTTGCAAATGGTGTGCTCAGAAACTGAGAGTTGAAAAGGGCTTGCTAGGGCAGGGATATTCCTTCTCTCACATGGCCTTGCTGGTGCAACCGAGCCCTGATTGGTCACATTTTTGCAAAGGGACCACTCAGTGCACAAGAAACATTACCTACAGTACAGCAGGCTGGGAACGTGCTGCTTCATTCAACCATCTACAACAGGGTCACAGGAAAACACGCACTAATTAAAGCAGGATGGAAGGAAGAGTTGGAGAATGTTGCCAACCTATAATACCAAGTTAACCCCTTGCTTACCATTCTCTTCATGTTTCATAGTCTATGTCTGTCTGGCTGTCCAGTTCTCTCAGACAGCTCTGCCAAGGTCCCCCAGTACTGACCTGCATCTCGCCCTGCTACCGCTAATTGTGGCTAGCCTCCCCACATGTGCTCCTCCCAGACCCCTGGATATAAACTCAGGTGACCAGCCTGAACTGCCACTCATGCTGTTATTTTTGGTGGACTAGGTCAAGCAGAGCTAGCCCAGGAATGTCTATACGAGCTGGCAATTGGACCTCTCGCTCCAAGCGTGAAGGCCGCCTACGATCCCACATGGCTGTGCTAATCCATTTTGATTCTGACTTGCAGAACCCCCTGTTACTTCAGCTCTGGTCTCCCCATTCCACTTCTAGGCGGGGTTGGCTCAGCCTTTGGAGCCATATGTCTGATCTCCTGTGCATTTGAAAGCAGTGCCCCAGGGCACTGACTCATACTACCAGCCTCCAAGTTGCATCCAACATCCTGCGATAAGTTTTTCTCATTCCCCAAACCTTATAAAAGTTGCTCGATGTTATGATGGAGCCGCATAGTATTCCTTTGTAAGGAAGTGAAGTGTCAGGGGCACAGCTGTGAAATATATGCCCAACTTTCTCTAATTCGGTAGCAAGCGCAGGGCAGAGAGAGGGAGCGGGTTCCTGTTTAGGTTTTCAGTTACTGTGTTTCTAAAATATTTATTTTTCTGGGTGTTTCTATCACAGCCTTTTTGGAATCTAAATATTTGGATGATCGGGGAGTTGTGGCCGGATTCAGAACGCTGGCCTCGGCATTTCACTGCTTGCTGAGTTACTGTATGTGTCAGGCATACCGATGCCCTCTCTCTGCACTCTCATTCCACAGGTCCCCTCAGTTCTTGCATAAAGATCAGACACTATTTAAATGTAATCTCTGGGGGTGGAGAGGGTGAGGTGAGGAATTGAAAAGGCCTGATTGGGGTAGGGTGAGAAAGAAGTAGCATATAAATGAATAAATAATAATAATAATAAAAAAAGATCATTGGAAAGCAATGGAAATTTTTTGTCGCATTAATGTGTTTTCTCAGCTGTTCTATGCACTTTCTCCTACTTGTTTTGGTTTCTGTCCCAAGGATGCTTTCTGCTGGAGAGTAGCGGGTGCAGGAAAATCCAAATGTATTGCTTTCCCCATCACCACCTTCCTTGCTAGAAACAGCTATTTTCACACTTTGCATTTCAGTGACAGAAAAAACATGAAATGCCACTGAGGACAGATGCTCTAACCCTGATGTGTAGGCAGGAAAGGTGACTGCCAGCATGTCAGACACAGCTCAGAGTAACCTTGAAACCAGGCCCAAGCCTGCATCACGTACACACAGAGGAATTTGTGTGTTAAGGGCCCTCCATGTGATGGTATGGGAAGGGCCAAAATTAAATCCCAAGCAAGGAATTGTATCAGCAATGCTTGGGGCCAAAACCAGCTATTTGGGGCAGCATGAGGCTGGAACTCTGGTCTCTGATAAAGCAGAACTGTGAGTGCTGTGGCTGTAGTTTGCACAGTCCTTGGGAAGTGAGGAATGCCTTTCAGTCCTCCGTGCCAGCCCCCTGGCCTGTTCTGGAATGGTGGCTGGCTCCAAAGAGGAGGCAGATCAGTCCTTGGTCTGTCAGAAAGCCACACACTGTTTATTTTGAGTAAAAAATTAGAGTCTGCTTTATGGGTGGGACAAGTAATTTAAAAAACAAAGAAACTAAATACTGAAGCAATGGCACCATCATGAATAAAATGTGACTGGCTCTGATCCTCCTGCTTGAGGGCACAAACTAATCCCCACTCCCTCACCTGGGGGTCAGGAAGAGGTTTTTCCATGTTATAATATTACACTCTCAGGAGTATTATATGGGTTTTCCTGCTTCTTCTTCAGCAATTCACATTTGCCTTTCTCTGACAGCAACAGTGAGGGGCTACAGCTGAGAGAGTTTGTGCTAGGAGATGATGTTTAGTGTTACAAATTTGTGATGCCATCTTTGTGTGATATGACATGTGTGTTGTGCTCACTGAGTCAAGATGTTACCATGTCGTGGCCTAACATTGCAAGATATGGGTCCTTCATAAGCTCGCAACTGCAAGTTGGACACCTGGGAATGTTCATAGGCTACAGGGTCCCTCCAGGAAATGAAAGATGGGCACTGCTCTAGGATGCTGTACCAAATGGCATATATGACCCAATGATCTCTTGATGCTAACTGGCAGAGGGCACAGATATTCCTGGGTTCACCAAAAAAATGCTGTGTAAGGTCCCTAATGAAAGCCTGAGGCACTGGTCATCAGGGATATCCCTGCCCCCCCCCCTCATTGGGGTGTATACCCCCCCGAATTTCCCCAACATGCCCCAGTTTTGTGAACCATGGTGCCATACAGCCCACCTTCACCCTCACAGTCTCACCCCTCATCGGCCTTGACACCCCTCCCCCCCCCGTAAATTCGAACTCCCCTCCCCCATTTCAATTCCTGGGGAGGCTACTGCTGGCCATCATAACCATTGTGAGATTTATGTACACAAAATATGTGAGCAACTACGTACGTCTGCTGAAGCTGGTGTCACTCAAAGGTGGCATAGCTTGGGAAAAACTTCTCCTGACACTGGAGGTGGAAGACACTTACCTCCTTGGTGGGCCATTGTGTTTTGTGTGTCTGACAAGGGAAGTCTGTTTGCATGCTGAGTCAAAAGCTAATGAAGAGCTAGCAGCCAAGTAGACAGGCACTGCGGGTCCCACTTGGCAAAGTATGCGGAGGCAGCCTCCAGAAGGGGCAGGGCCTCTGGCAGAAGGGATGGAGCTCTCCCCAGCCCTCAGAGCTCCGTGGTACTCTCTGGTACTCCAGCAGCGGTTCTAAGGGTCCAGGGCTCCAGCTGCTGCCACTGTCTCAGCAGCAGAGGTGGAAAACCCTGGATCCCTTAGAATTGTCCAACCCTGTGGTAATTGCCCCCTTCCCATGCCCAAGCCTCATCAGCAGTGGGCCTGAGAGCTGGCAAATACTTCAAATGGATATTAACAGCAAGAGGTACACCACAGGGGAGGGGTGGATCCTATTTTCAGGTGACCATCAAATGTCTGGTCTGGAATACCAGTGAGACACCCTTGCGTCCTTCAATCTGCAAATGGTTGCAAATAAAAAACAATGTCACTTGAATCTCCTCACTTTCATAATAAACGTATTCTTGTGTTCACTATAACTATACACACGTGCTGTATGCCAAGCAGAGTGGTGACTGTGCACGGGTGAGTGCTGTTCCTGGGGGAGTAGCAAATCAGAGTTCTGAGAGTGAGCAGAGGAACAGAGGTGGGGCCTTCTGGGCGGATGCTTGGAAGACTCAGGAGTTAGTGGGTGCCTATTTCTAACTGTGGGGAGAGAGAGCACACACCTGCAGAGACCTGCCAGGAAGTTCATCCACAGCAGGCACAGACAAGATTTCCCTCATGCTATGAGTGGGTGGTAGCAAGATACCCAGGAAAACATCACAGCATTGCAATTCCTATGTTCCTCTGATTTTTTTTTAGTCTTGATCTTAGCATGACCTATCCCTGTGAACCTCTCCAAACATGCTGCAGTCTAGTAGCTGTTGCAGGGAATAGATAGAGAGGTTCTATTCCTGGCTCACAGTGTGACCTTGGCCAAGTCATGCCCCGGTTCTGTGCCTTAGTTTCCCCATCTGTAAAATAGGGGGTAATGATATTGACCTAGAAAGGAATCCTGGGGCTGAATCCATTGGTATTTGCAAAATGCTTTGAGATCCCCTATGGAAGGTGCTCATGACTTATGAGGAGAAGCTGAGGGACTTGGGTCTGTTTAGTCTGCAGAAGAGAAGAGTGAGGGGGGGATTTGATAGCAGCCTTCAACTCCCTGAAGGGAGGTTCCAAAGAGGATGGAGAGAGGCTGTTCTCAGTAGTGACAGATGGCAGAACAAGGAGCAATGATCTCAAGTTGTGGTGGGAGAGGTCCAGGTTGGATATTAGGAAAAACTATTTCACTAGGAGGGTGGTGAAGCACTGGAATGGGTTACCTAGGGAAGTAGTGGAGTCTCCATCCCTAGAAGTGTTTAAGTCTCGGCTTGACAAAGCCCTGGCTGGGTTGATTTAGTTGGAATTGGTCCTGCCTAGAGCAGGGGGCTAGACTTCATGACCTTCTGAGGTCTCTTCCAGTTCTATGATTCTATGATCTATATGGAGACCATTTTTTTGATTAAGCATCACTTTGTTCCTGCTGGTTTCACCACATCAGTGGATTCCATTCTCCCCATAGCCCCCAAGGTTGTGGCTGTCCTGTCTCCTGACATCACAACCTCCCATGGGAAGGAATTCAGGCCAGATGCCCATGGACACAAGTCACATTTGGCTTAGTAAGTTTGCTGACAGTGTTGTCCTCTCTCTGTGATGAGTGACGCAAATGTTATCACATCTGCTCTCAAGGCATTCACTGGGAAATTCTGCCAGTACCTGGGGAAGTTTCACAGTTTTCTTTTTCATCTGCTTCCTTTTTCTCAAGACCTTCAAAAATCCCTCCTAATTCACCTGCATTGTAGACCAAGAACTGACACAGGCTCCTCCCACTGCAGAGGGCTCTTTGCTAGGATGTGTTCTCTGTATGATCAAGACAAGAGAAGATCCACCCCTTGCCATAGGGAAGCAGGCTGGTATTGTGATTAAGGCACTGGGACCCCTGAAATCTGGTTTCTGTTCTAATTCTGACACTGACTCACTTGAGCAAGTCACTTCACCAGGCTGTGCCTCAGTTTCACCACTTGTAGCATAGAGGCTATGTCTAGACTGGCATGATTTTCCAGAAATGCTTTTAACGGAAAAGTTTTCCGTTAAAAGCATTTTCAGAAAAGAGCATCTAGATTGGCGCGGACACTTTTCCGCAAAAGCACTTTTTGCGGAAAAGCATCTGTGGCCAATCTAGACGCGCTTTTGCACAAAAAAGCCCCAATCACCATTTTCGTGATCGGGGCTTTTTTGTGGAAAACAAATCTCAACTGTCTACACTGGCCCTTTTGCGCAAAAGGTTTGCCTAAAAGGGACTTTTGCCCGAACGGGAGCAGCACAGTATTTCCACAAAAAGCACTGATTTCTCACAGTAGGAAGTCAGTGCTTTTGCGGAAATTCAAGCATCTAGTGTAGACAGCTGGCAAGTTTTTCCACAAAAGCGGCTGATTTTCTGGAAAAACTGGCCAGTGTAGACACAGCCAGGGTGAAGAGACCCACCTTGGGAGGAGGATAGTTGTGAGTCTTCAGTCCTCAGGGTCAAGGCCTGCTCCAGTTAATTTCAACAGGACCAAAGTTTGTCCCTTTGGGTTTGTAAAGTGCTGTGGAAATATCGGACACAAGCTGCTACAGAAGGGTAACACTTGCTGATCATTTTATTTTTCTGGCTGTGCCTTATCCATCTGCTTATTTTCCTGAGTTTTTTTTCTCCTAACCCATTTGACGCTTGCAACTCCACTGACGAATTGACTTAAAAGCTTAGCTAACTTTGCAAATCTCTTTTATGCATGACCATGGGGAGAGCAGGCATTGCTTCCCAATGGCTGCTGGGTCTCACATCAGGAGGGCAGGAGTATTTTTTCCCCTTTTTTTGCGCGGTGAAGGAAAAAAAAACACATCTTCAATTCACGGGGGGGGGGGGGGGGAAGGAGGGGGGCTGAATTTTCCCAGTGTCTCCGCAATGGATGAACACGCAGGCTGCTCTGGCAGACCATCCTGGGAGAAGAATTGTAGGACTGTCAGGAATGTCTGCCCAGCCTCAGCATCGAGCAGCGATGCTGCTCCATGCTGCAGCCACTGAGTCCTGGTTTGCACAAAGGAACAATCCATCTTTGTCCAGGTTTCTATTTGCAAGCGCCTGCAACATCCTGACTCACACAGCACACCCCTTATTATTCCAGGGCCTGGGCCTCCTCAGAGCTGGGCCAGTGCTCTTCAAACCCGGCGACACTATGCCAGTCACTATTCATGGGGTTCCCCACACGGCTCTGCTAATATGCTTCAGTTCTGGCCTACAGCACCTCCCCACCCATCAGTCATGGACTCCCTACATAGCTATACCAATGTATCTACAGTCCTGACTTTCCACACCCCTTATTAGGCCAGGCTGACTTCTTTCTCCAAACTCTGCCAACGCAGCTCCTTTCTGTCCTGCAGCAGCCCCTGTTTTCTAGGACTCACCACAGCCCTGCTGATGCTCCTCAGACACAACCCACAGCCCTTTTCCTAGCCCCAAAGCTCTGCCTAGGCACTTCAGAGCTTAGTCATCACCTGGTCAGTCCTCAGCTATTATGGGGTGAGCCCTACTTGAGACCAGCCAGGACTTTGCCCAAGCATGGTGGCAGATCTGCAGCATGGGTAAAAGTAGTTTATAATTCAGGCTGAGACTGACAAACTCATTTCACATGTGCCCTGCACTGGATTTGTCCTCATCTGTGCTGACAGGAAAATGTAACACCCCAGCCCCACTCTATGGCACCAAAAATGTGATTGAAAACACAAGCCCGGTAAGACATGCTCAGGTTCAGAGAGATCTGGGCCACACCTGGATGCCATCAAGCATTTTAATTTCCCTTTCAAATTACTAAGCAGTCTAGATGATTTCCAGTGATTTTCAGCACAGGCCTGTCTCATTCTAACAACCGCCTGGTGTATATCTGATAGAACACCTGTTGCTGGATACAGGCCTGGATGCACAACACAAGCAGCTAAGCACCAAGCCAGAGAATGGGTTAGAACCAGGCACAAAGGGCAGGAAACTGACTGTGGAGCAAGGGGATGTGTCAGTATCAGGTAGGAAACTGGCTGCAGAACCAAACAGTCCAGATATTACAAAAAGGGGTTTGACACCTTCTCACACGGGGTTTATCAGGTTTGCTTGAGCACAAGGGGAAAATGTGTTAGTCTGAATGGGCAGTGTATGAGGGGAGTGCCAAGGATGGAGGTATCTCAGGCAGTTGAGGGGAGAGAGACTCACACATCTATGCTCTGCAAGTCTGTGCCCATCTCACCTCCCTTCCCGTTCTGGTGCCCACTGAATGACTTGAAGACTCCTCAGAGCCGCTGTTTCCTCTTTGGAGCCCTGGGGCCTCATTCACCTCACTGTGGCATCCGTGTAAATCACGGGAAATGCCAGTGGTGCCACTAGCGCTGCAATTGTGGCAGGAAGTGTGGAATCAGGACCCTGAATCTGATGGGCTTGTGATGGTAGTGGCTACATAGGGAGACTGCTATTTGGGTGGCAAGGCCAAGGAGTGCAGGGGAAGAAGCAGGTTCTGGAGACATCGTGGGTGGTTCTGTGAGAAGCTACAGTCGTCCAGGTTTGCTGTAGGCAGGGCCTCTGTGAAGTGGGGAGGTAAACATATAATACTGGAAAGCAGAGCAGGGCTCCTGCTGGTTCCCTCTGTGGTTCTAGAAATACCCCAGTCTATGGCACAGTATGGGCAGAATCCGACCTCGTCCCCAGCGTGACTCTAAGGCTGTGTCTACACTGGCCACTTATTCTGGAAAATCAGCCACTTTTCCGGAATAACTTGCCAGCTGTCTACACTGGCCCCTTGAATTTCCGGAAAAGTACTGACGATCTACTGTAAAATCATCAGTGCTTTTCTGGAAAAACTATGCTGCCCCCGTTCGGGCAAAAGTCCTTTTCCGGAAAACTGTTCTGGAAAAGGGCCAGTGTAGACAGCACAGATTTCTTTTCTGCAAAAAAGCTCCAATCGCTAAAATGACGATCGGGGCTTTTTTGCAGAAAAGCGCGTCTACATTTGCACAGACGCTTTTCCGGAAAAAGTGCTTTTCCAGAAAAGCATCCTGCCAATGTAGACGCTCTTTTTCCGGAAATACTTATAGTGGAAAATTGTTCCGTTTTAAGCATTTCCGGAAAATCATGCCAGTGTAGATGTAGCCTAAAGGTCTCCGCTTTAGTGTGTTTACTGTACTTTGACTGTGGCAAGGGTCTTCTTTGGATATAATGTATGGGCCTGATTCAGCCTTTACATTTGGCAACTGTAGAGGCTTCCTGTACAAAATGGGTCTACAGAGGCTTTCTCTTTAGGCTCGGCTTTCTGAAAATCAGGCTCTAAACCCAAAGACCTCGAGGAGGCCTCTGACATAGCAAGAAATAGAACACTGGATTCCCACCAAACTGTCCTTCTCTCCCCTTTTTTAGCATATGATCAGGTGTGTTAAAGCCAGAGGTAAAAGTAAGCGGATGTGCCCTGGTGTGGAGCTCCAGCAAGAACTGGCTGATCTGCGACAATAGCCCGCAGGAAGCTATTTAAAGAGCAGTCAATGACCTGGTTGCAAGCCGATAGTACCCGTAAGAAATTTCAAGTGACTTTCACTGCTGCTTAAAATACAGTCCAGCCTAGTGAGCAGAGTTCAACAGTCCTGGGGGATGGGGCTCCAGAGTGACTCTGGCCCTCCTCACTTCCTTTATCACTGAGATGCACTATTCATCCCCCTCCAGAGTCTCAACGTGGGGGTCGGAGTACTGGGGAGAGCAGTCCCTGAGCCAGACACACAGCAGATGCCTCTGTCACTAGGACATAACATCAGGATACTGTCTTTGACTGAAAAAAAAACATTGGACTAAACAGACATGCAAAATGTAGGGCAAGTTAAATATGTTAGGCTGGCGGCAGATCAGTGCACCTCTCAGAGAGAAGACACTAAAGATAGAACCAGAATTAATGGCCTGGCCCCGCTGTGTTCCATACTGATTAGGCCTGGTGTCTCTTGGCAGCAGCAAGCCCCGTCCAGAGGGTGTTCGGACGGTAGCTGCAGTGCTCTGAGTGGTTAGGGATTCGCTGCGCTTTTTCCCGAGCGTGTCAGGTTCTCCTGTAAAACTGTCAGCTCAGGAAAGTCCCAGAAGCGTCTGTTCATGCAGCACCAGAACTGGGATTATTTGGATTGCTTTTCTGTTTTTCTCCCTTAATAGAATGTAATCTGATTGTTTTGCTCTAAATTTAAATTGAATTTAGCCAAGGTGGAAGGCGCTGGATTGACAGATGTGGAGCGGAAAAGTCGGAGTTACCCAAAGCGCAGGTACAGCCGGGACAGGCACACCAGCCATGTATGGCAACCTGGCACTGAAAATTAGAAATGAGTGAAGGCCCTATTCAGTCCTTGAACTCTCCTGAGCCTGCTAGACAGGGGGGGCCTGACCAAAGCCCAGACCAACCATTCCACTGATCAGTGGCCATGGGGGCAAATCCTGAATGCTAGCAGCACATGTGGATTTGGGACACCCAACTCATGTCACAAAGGGGCTAAGCAGTGGTAAACTGATTATTGACAAAGGCTGGATTTGAACTGGCAGAGGCATGGATTTGAAATGCAAAGCTCTAGTGAAGCCATTTCCAAAAGCCTGGCCATCTAGCACCCTTCTTTATTTTCCCTTCCATATGTTCTTGTAACTCCATTCTGCTAAACAAATCAGCTCTGAATAAGAACCAAGGAGAAATCTTGAAATGGGATTTGAACTGAAATTCAACCCACTCTTAAAAAAAAATCCCTTCAAATAGAAAAGTTCTAAACAAACTTGACTTGAGAGTCATTTAATACTTTGCCAACTTCCCTTTCCACAGCTCCCAGGCTCCAATCAGCAGAGGGGGCCTGCAACCTGGCCCATGCTGCAGGTCACGAATCAGCACATGGCACAGTGCCATTTCCCTCATTCTCACTTTACCTGTTTTGAAATATGTAAACAAAATCAGAATCCCCAATGTAGCAGCCACTGACCTGGAAATACCATTCTCAAGCCTATTTTTGTCTCTGATCCCTGGACAAATGCCAGCGTGGGTCATTAAATTCCCCCTTCTTAAATCCTCCTGACAGGTCTATTGGCTAGGCTTTGTTTCTTTACTTCCTGTCTTAAATTGCAGGGTTGCTGATAGAGAGCTGCCATGTTCCACCCCAGAGGTGGCTACATTTCAGTTGTGGGTGACTTGTTGACTGTCAGCTGCCCTGGGGATGAATATGTGAGTCTGACCATGGTAAGAATCAAAGCAGGGATGTTAAATATCAGTTAATTGAATTGTCGATTAACCTCATGAATTCTTATTGGTTACTTGACTATTCTATAGTCCCTGGGGGTGGACTCCAGCCCCACTCCTGAGAAGCCCCCTGCTACTGCGTGCTGCTGCTTCTGTATCAGAGTCAGCAGCATGAGGTGCCAGGAGGGAGCTGGTCTGCAAGGGGAGCCAGTTTAAAAACAAGCTCCCCTCATGGACCGGGTTCCTGTCACCCCATGCAGCTCCCTCTGATACAGCAGCTCCAGTCCGGGTGGGGGGATTGAGCTCCCGGACCCAGCATGAGCTGGAACTGAGCCAGGCTGCCTGCCCACCCAGCTCCTAATACACTTTAAATGCAGAACCTTGGGGGGGGGGGGGGGGGGGGGGCAGGTCCTGAACCTGGCGCAAGCCTGGACTAAGCCAGGCTGCTGGCCAGCCTGCTAAAACATTTACTGGCAAGGCGGAAGGGGGGTGGGAAGGGGAAATGCATGTAGTCTATAGCATTAACTAATACGCTTTTTGCTTATTGGTTAATCGACTGCACTATTACAGCCCTATATCAAAGTGGAACAGACTGCCCTGCAGCAGGCAGCGTTGCATCTGGACTGCCTTGGTTCCTGGTGTTTTTCGATCCCAGTGTGTTCGTGGCTAACCTTCCATTTCCCCTTCTCCTTTCCTGAGATCTCTCCTTTTGTCAGCAGCCTGGGTGCCACGAGGGAACCCTGAGTTTCACTGAACAAGCACTTGCCTTGCAGTCCTGTGACCTGATAGGAAATAAAACTAGTAAAATCATCCTGACACACTTGAGTTCCCTTCTCAGTCATCCTCCCTGCGTTCCTAGGGGGCCCATGCTGCAGTGAACTGAGCGCAGGGCATTGCTGGGCACTCTACAGCCCCAGACTCATACAAGGATCTTGACCAAGTCACTTCCTCATTCCGTGCCTCAATTTCCCCATCTCTAAAATGGAGCTGATCATTCTTATCTTCTTGATGATGAACTGAATGATGTTTGGAAAGCTTTGAAGATGGGCAGGTCTATCTAACTGCTTGGTCTTACAATAGACTCCCACCCTCAGCCTTCCTCTGGCACTGATACTGTGAACAAAGAACTAACTATGCATTAAAGGTCAGATGGATTTCCAGGGATCCCAGCCCATTCCAGGTCCCCTTCCCTCTGCTCCCATCTTTCTCTCCTGGGAAAGTTAACGGTACTCAGTATTATACAGAGAATGTCATTTGTGGGGTTCAACTGCTAGGGTGTGTCTAGACTACATGCCTCCTTCGACGGAGGCATGTAGATTAGCCAGATCGGAAGAGGGAAATGAAGCCGCGATTAAAATAATCGCGGCTTCATTTAAATTTAAATGGCTGCCCCGATCTGCCGATCAGCTGTTTGTCGGCAGATCGGGGCAGTCTGGACGCGACGCGCTGACAAAGAAGCCTTTCTTCATCGGCACAGGTAAGCCTCGTGAAACCAGGTTTACCTGTGCCGATCAAGAAAGGCTTCTTTGTCGGCGCATCGCGTCCAGACTGCCCCGATCTGCCGACAAACAGCTGATCGGCAGATCGGGGCAGCCATTTAAATTTAAATGAAGCCGCGATTATTTTAATCGCGGCTTCATTTCCCTCTTCCGATCTGGCTAATCTACATGCCTCCGTCGAAGGAGGCATGTAGTCTAGACACACCCCTAGAGAAATACGTGGAACATGGAGGATCTTTCATATATCCCTTATATTTCTCCCGCCTTCCAATTATCCATGTGGGTGAGCCCACCCAACCCTTAATTTTTGGAGAGGATGGTGGGTGGATTGGTGGGGGAGGAGGAGCATTAACCCTGCTTTCTCTTCTTCATAACAATGAGCTCTTTGCTGCCCTTCCCCATGCCTAAGAACAAGTCCTCTGCATGAATCCTCAAGGACCTGGCATAGACCACTAGTCTCTATGATGTCTGAAACCTGCAAAGCCAAGCCAACAACGTGGTCTTGATCAATCACCTGTGAAGGCAAAGAGGGAGCAGCAGCAGACTCTCAAATGCTAGGAAGGCAACATCCCTCCTGGGACTTGAGTTCATGATCCCTGGTTCAGGAGTCCAATGCCATATCCATTATCTATGCCCTAAAGCTAAAGACCAACAACTTTTGCTGGACTGGTCACATGGTCTAGATGCCTGGTCAGTGCCTCCCCAAACAGGTTCTGTTTTTGAGCTGGAGGAAGGACGGAGGAGCTTGGGGGACCAGAGGAAGTGATTTAAGGACATGTTGAAGGCAAACATGAAGAAGTACATTATCACTGTCGACACTTAGGAGAACCTTGCTGAGGACCGTCCGCAGTGGAGAGTGGTAATCCGTGGGGGGGGGGGGGGGGGCACAATTTGAGAGGTCCCACCGCAGTGCAGATGAGAAGACATGGAGAAGGAGAAAAGAGCAGCAAAAACTGTCTCATATCCCTCAAATAGCCACCAGCACCTGCCTTTTCTGCAATAAGACCTGTGGCTCCAGAATCATCAATGGATCCACAAATAGGAGGATGACAGGAAGACATCCTGCTCGTTATGGAGTGACCGCTGAGAGAGAGAGAGCCCTAAAAATGTCTTGTTGCTGCCAGATGAGTCCCTTGCATATTGCCTGTGCCATGTGAACTTGGTGCGCATGCAGCAAGAAACGCCCAGAATCTCCCGATTTGGTTCCACCTGGTGCCTTTGATTCCGGAGAAGTTTCTTTGAATGGAGTCCTCATTTGGATGGAATGTAAAATGGCGGTGCTGGCTCAAGAGAAGGGCACTGGTGGCACTCCCTGCCACGCCCAGATCTGCTGTGAGGAGAGCATGCTTAACCTTGGGGATTAGAAAGAGAAGGCAGAAATGTGCCAGTGGTTCTTGCCACCCTTTGTTGGCTGAAAGACACATTCAGTCCCTCTTGACTGGTGGGTCACTTGGACGCAGCGTCTTCAAGGATGGCAAGGGAGACCCAATGCCTCATCGTCTCTCTCACAGCCACCATCCCTTCCCTTGTCTCATTATGAAGAATGTCCCAGCAATCCAAGTCAGTACCCGAGACAAACCAGCCTAGTCTGCTACCCATCTGGGAGGATCCTGAAGTCAAGGAGGCACTGCTCTGGCAACAGCTCCTTCAGGCACAATGACCACCAGCCCTGCCTGCCTGGGAATCTCTAGATGGTGGTGGTGGTTGCTGCTGCTATCGCTGCCATGGATGGAGCAAAACTGTTAATTTTCCTAGATCACTTTGGCCTGCTGCAGCAGCTGTAATGTGACTAAGGCAGCATATCCCTAATAAAGACAAAAGGGCTGAGACCCATTACACATGTGTTTTATCCTAAATGAAAATGAAGTAGCTATATAATTGCTGCTGTGATGGGCCTGAGGAGTTTTGTTTTTTCTTTCTTTCTTTTGTTCTTTTTGCCAGTGTTGTTGCTCAAAATCAGAAAAGTAACCACAGGCTTATGGATGTGAAATCTCCTTAGACGAGATCTACACCTAGTGGCTACAGTGGGGTATGAGACGTGTCCCCAGCAAAACATGAGCCACATCTAATATCCAGTCCAGCTGCAGCCCTAAGCTGCAAAAGCTGGAGCTGAATTACAACCCTTCCGTTTTCCTCAAAGTTTGGATTTTTTGTGGGTAAGGGACAGACCTGGGAACCAAAAGACCTGGCTTCTGCTCCTAGCTCCGCCACATTCTCTGTTTCACCCTGTCTCTCTGGACCGCATTTCACCCATATATAAAATTCAGACACTAATACTGGCATGGACATCATTAATACCCCATGGAAGGGGCTTTGAGACACCACATGATAGAGATGGGTAACTGAATTCTGGATGATCTAAGTAATTCACAGCAGATACCACACCTCCCGCCACATCATTGACACTCCATCTCTTTTTAAAATGCAGGTCAATGACTATCGTCTTTGCTGCCTGTGGCCAGTGAGCAGTCAAGCAATTAATTCTCCCACGGCTGTGAGCTACTCCCACTTTTTCTTGTCTCCTTTCGGCCTCGCCTCTCACCTTTACCCCTTGCGCATGATGGATCCGCTGGAGTAGCTCCCATGTGTCGGGCAGTAGCTGTATAAATGATGTTTTCTGGTGTTAAGTTGTATTACAGGTGAAGGGACAAGTAAAAGGCAGACAGGTCAAGTGCCAAGATGAGCAGAGATCAGACTGTGAAAGGGAGAGAGGATTTCCTGATGATACATCCTGTGTATAATCAGACCATCTCTAAACTTGTGAAAAGAGATTCCCTGATTCCAATGCCTGTGGCCTCTGTGGACAGGTACTGATCAGCCTCCCCTGCCCCCCAGACTTCTTACAAACAGACAGAGATGACTGAAAGGCACCAGACTGATGAGCCAGTGGAGAAACCAAACAGATGGCAGGCTACTTATCCTTCCAGGTGGCCTGGGAGGAAAGGCCTCTAAGGGTACATCTAACCAGCAGCGTTATTTCTGAATAACTGATTTTATTCCAAAATAATAAGAGTGTGTCTACACAGGAAACTGTTATTTCGAAATAATGGCGAGCTGAAGGACTTCTTACTCTGACTCCTATAACCCTCATTTAAAGAGGAATCCTGATTTTAAGAGGAATAAGGGACCTTTCGGAAAAGGCTTTATTTTCCAAAAGATCCCCATCTAGACTGGCGCTTTTTTCCGGCACAGCCCCGAGCCGGAAAAAAGTGGCAGCCATGTTTATACAAATGAAGCAGGGGATATTTAAATCCCCCCCTTCATTTGCAATTCTTTGACTTGTCTCATCTGCATCCCTTTTCCGGAAAAGGGGTGAGTGTAGACACAGCCTACATGTATTAGGAGAAACTTTGCAAACACACCCCCTGCCACTCTCCTCCCAAATTAATTGAGCAAATTACTTCAATATATTTTAAAATTTTGTAGTAAATGTTCAGAATCCATGGATTTGTGAAATGTCTTGTAATTCAGTGACTGCAATGAGCAGCCTGATCAAAGTTAACATGTTGGCCTAGTTCTGCCCACAGAAGAAACCCTACAATAATAAACCAAAAGATCAGATTTTGGGGCTGCAGCACAGAGGGCTCAAGCTCCAGATCTTGGGTTGGAGCAGGGAACAATACATCCCTTGGAATAAGTTAGCCACGTGGTGTCCAGCACATTAATCACTAGCCACATGTGGCTATTTGGCCAGTTGAGTGTGGCTCGTATGCTATGGCAGTAGCCACAATAGCCCTGGTCTACACTAGGGAGTTATTTCTAAATAACTCCTCTTATTTCAAAACTAGCCAATTAGCCCTCCCTAAGATGGGATTTTCAGGTCTCTGCTCCATGTCGGTTTTCTCTCCTGAGCCTCCGGTCTCTCTCTCTCTCTCTCTCTCTCTCTCTCTTCTCCTCCTCCTCCTTCTCCTCCTACTACTACATCCCCCTCTCTTTCTCTCAGCTCTCCTCAGCCTCCTGCCTCTCTCTCTGTCTCTCTCTTTCTCTTCTCCTCCCCCTCTTGCCTCACTCAGGGGACCATGGAACCCAAAAAGTCACTTGCGCCTCTTGCTCCCACGCGGCAGCCTGGCTGAGCGGCGCAGAAGTCAGCCGAGAGCCACTGCGGGAGGCGAAGGGGGCGGGGTGGTGATGTTCATGGCTAGGAGCCACTGTCACACTGCACGTGAGCGACCCGCCTCCCTTTGCCTCCTGCTGTGGTGCTCGGCTGACTTCTGCACCGCTCAGCCAGGTTGCCGCGGGGGAGCAAGCAGAGCAAGCAGCGTTTGGGCTCCCCCGCGGCGACCCAGCTGAGCGGTGCAGGAGTCAGCCGAGTACCACAGGAGGAAGCAGAGGGGGGCAGGGCAGGGCGGTGATGTACATGGCCAGGGGGCAATTTGTGTATCTTTTTCCGATAGAACTTTGTAGTCTAGGCACAGGCTAAGGGAGTCTGCCTCGGTGTAATTTCGAGGTTTTCCTGTAGTGTGGACATGGTATTTTGAAATAACTCCTGAAATAACTATTAATTTGAAATCATTTCCTGGTATAGAATCATAGAGCTGGCAGAGCCCTCAGGAGGTCATCAAGTCCAGCCCCTTACCCAAGGCAGGACCAATCCCAACTAAATCAACTCAGCCAGGGCTTTGTCAAGCTGAGACTTAAAAACCTCTAGGGATGGAGATTCCACCACCTCCCTAGGTAACCTATTCCAGTGCTTCACCACCCTCCTAGTGAAATATTTTTTCCTAATATCCAACCTGGACCTCTCCCACTGTAACTTGAGACCATTGCTCCTTGTCCTGCCATCCGTCACTACTATGAACAGCCTCTCTCTATCCTCTTTGGAACCTCCCTTCAGGAAGTTGAAGGCTGCTATCAAATCCCCCCCACTCTTCTCTTCTGCAGACTAAACAAACCCAAATCCCCCTCTCTCCTGATAGGTCATGCACTCCAGCCTTCTAATCACCTCTGCTGGACCCTCTCCAATGCGTCCACATCCTTTCTACATTGGGGGGCCCAGAACTGGACACAATACTCCAGATGTGGCCTCATCAGAGCCAAATAAAGGGGAATAATCACGTCTCTAGATCTGCTGGCAATGCTCCTCCTAATGCACCCTAATATGCCATTCGCTTTCTTGGCTACAAGGGCGTACTGTTGACTCATATGCAGCTTCTCATCCACTGCAGTCCCCTTTTCTGCAGAACTGCTACGTAACCAGTCGGTTCCCAGCCTATAACAATACTTGGGATTCTTCCTTCCCAAGTGCAGGACTCTACACTTGTCCTTGTTGAACTTCACTAGATTTCTTTTAGCTCAATCCTCTAATTAGAGGCCCAATCCTCTAATCTGTCTAGGTCACTCTGGACCCTATCATAGTGGCTACTGCTTCAGAACTGGTTGGACACCACAGGGCAATCTAGGGATAGCCCTGGTGATGCTTAACTTTGAGCTATCTGTGGCTTGCAGCACAAGCCAGAATGGGCATAGTAATATGAACTACATCCCCACCCACCATGTCCCCTATGCTATGTGCTGTGGGAATGCCAGAGGAGGGGGAGCTGCCAGAGGGGAGGGCCAAGAATGTCCAGCCTAGTGTCCAGGCGTTGGCCCTATAACAGTGGTTCCCAACCTGTGGTCCGTGGACCCCTGGTGGTCCGCAACAGTACTGTAGGGAGGCCACGGAAAGTTTAAAAGTAAGAATCGGGCCCACCATGGGACTGGAACTTTCCACCAGGTGAGTCTCGCCTCAGGCTTGCCGTTTGTGACCATCCATCCTCCCACCGCCAGCTGTGCTGCGGTTTATGCTCCAACCCAATCCCAGTCTCACAGGGGGCCTGATCCTTACTTTTCTTTTCCTTTTCTATTTTTTTCCTCCTCCAGGGCTCTGTGCCTAGCCAAGGGCAGAGTGTCGGGGCAGGAGCTGCCTTTGGGCACGAAAGCCTCCTCATTATATCCTCCATGGATGGGCAGAGGATGGAGGGGGCGGGAGCTGAGGAAACAGTGCAGGCCAAGGGACATACTGGCTGCCGCATTATCAAGTAATGGAATGTTTGAAAAGAAACTATGTAAAATTTTACTAGATTGAAAAGGGGTCTGCATGCTCGAAAAGGTTGGGAACCACTGCCCTATAATAACAAGCCAATATACACTGCCTCCATGAGGAACCCACGAAACCTGAAGTATGAGTGTATGTTACACCATACTGTGAATGACAACAACAAACAATTTGGTCTGGCCTAGAGCTTTCACGCACCCCCACAAGAACAATTCAGCATACACACTGCATTGCTCGTGACTGTCCCTAGGGCAGCAAACCAGAGCGTGCAGAATGGAAAGGAATAGGGTGTAGGTAAAGCAACCAATTGCAATTTCCAACCTCCTAGTTATGAAAAGCAACAGCGAGTTTAAAAAAAAAATTAATGATGAAAAAGGCCCTGACAGTGTTTCCTTTCAGGTTTTATTTTGCTATTTACAAGTACAAAAGGGAGCTGACTCCTGAGCCCTTGTAGAGCAGGCATGATTTTTGCTTTATAAAATATAAATAACCCAGCTCTGCCATTCACACCAAGCCAGTGGAATCTCCACATTTTGTCTCAGATGTGATTTGGCAGAAGCAGACAGATAAAATATAACTTATTAAACCCAAAATATCATGAATGCTAGCACAGATTCAGAGCCAGGAAAACTCAGCCATCAGAAAAAGAGACCCATAACAATAGGAGAATGGCCATGATTAGAAACCATCACTCAGCTCCTTGCTACAGCTAGTTCGAGGGCTAAAAAGAGGATTGGTGAATGTTTTTGAGGATAAAATCAGGGAGGTAGAATTGCTGGTATGCCTAGGGTCTTGAGGTATATTTTCCATGAATGTTCAGCCACCTGTCATGTAGAAAATGTTCAGAGATCCTAAACTTTCCTTAATTTTAGCATAGATCATTATTAATCTAAATATTCACACCAGAAAGGGCACCACTTGTTTACTCTTGGTTACCCTTCTGTTAAAAAATGTTTCGGTCCTGCAGTTGAGGACCTGCAGTTGACCAATCATACAACATACACTCAGGCTACGTCTACACTGGCACCCTTTTCCGGAAATGCTTAAAACAGAACAGTTTTCCATTATAAGTATTTCCGGAAAAAGCGCGTCTACATTGGCAGGATGCTTTTCCGGAAAAGCACTTTTTCCGGAAAAGCGTCTGTGCCAATGTAGACGCACTTTTCCGCAAAAAAGCCCCAATCGTCATTTTCACGATCGGGGCTTTTTTGCGGAAAAGAAATCTGTGCAGTCTACACTGGCCCTTTTCCGGAACAGTTTTCCGGAAAAGGACTTTTGCCCGAATGGGAGCAGCATAGTTTTTCCAGAAAAGCACTGATGATTTTACAGTAGATTGTCAGTGCTTTTCCAGAAATTCAAGGGGCCAGTGTAGACAGCTGGCAAGTTATTCCGGAAAAGCGGCTCATTCTCCGGAATAAGTGGCCAGTGTAGACACTGCCAGGGTGTGTTTACAGGTTTATTTTGAAAAAAGTAGCCTTTTTTCAAAAAAACTTCACCTGTGTCTAGACTGCAGCCGCGTTCTTTCGAAAGTAAATCGAAAGAACGTGGCAGTTTTTTCGATTGCGGTAAACCTCATTTTACGAGGAATCACTCCTTTTTTTCCAAAATACTCTTTCAAAAAAAGGTGCTATTGAATGCAAACTGTGCTTTTTCGAAAGTGCATCTGGACTCTCTTTCAAAAAAGTGGCTCGCTTTTTCGAATAATTTGCTTGTAGTCTAGATGCTCTCTTTTGAAAGAGGCTTTTTTGAAAGATTCTTTCGAAATAGCCTCTTTCAAAAGAGGCTTGTAGTTTAGACATAGCCTCAGATACAAGAGTGAGGAGCATATTCAATAACCTGAGCAGAACATGAATAAGGAGTAACAATCAATGAATACATCGTGAATGAATGAATTGCTCTGACACTTGGATTCTCCAAATGGGCTTCCCTTTTCGCAACCATTTGGGTCGTGAAACATGGGGATTTCTCTTGTTGGGCTTCCTGCGACACATGCTGAATGGCAGACTCAAGGATCTGGGACTGTAAAGGACCGTCTCGACTGTGGTGCTATTTCGGGATACTTCAGAGTGGTGTAGTGCAGTGTCATATTAAGCGCCTTTCCTGAGCCTTCCACATGTGTTGGGGTAGATGATGTGCAGCACTGGCCCTTTGCATGTCACCCAGAAAATCTGTAAACTCCTGTAAACACTTGCTCAGATCTACCACTTTCCAGCTGAGACAAAAGGGCCTCAGGGAAGAACCGCATTTTAATGATTGGCCCGAGCCACAAATTTCAAATCCAGATATGGACCCAAATCCAAATTCCCCCCATCTTGGGGGTCATTCAAAGCTGGGCTTGTGGTTCGGCCCCATTTCCACTATTCGCTCACTTGGCTGCTTAGCGATCAGGTTTTACTTGTTTCCATTTTTATTTTCTTATATATTTATTAACGTTGGCTGTGAAAATGAAGGCTGGAACCCCCTGGCTAGACAGCGTTAGTGCAAGTAGGTGCCATGCCAGCTGCACTCTCCATTGACACACCACACTCCTGATTTGCAGCACCTTGTGCTAGTCCAGGCCTGGGCTCTCCATAGGGGAGTCTGCCAGCACAGATCACTATTGGCTTGCAGCCCCCTTGCTATTCTATCTGTGCTTCCCTGCAAGCTCTGACAATGCACCCGAATCCTGACCTGTAGCTCCCTGTTGACATCTCCTGAGAAGACAACACAGGCTGCTGAATTGTGGAACAGATATGAGGCAACCTGAAAACCCACCAAACTCCTTGTCATGTGTGACCAAAACCAGGAAGTGAACCCAGGTCTCTGCAGGTGAAAACTGCTGCCACAAGCAGTGCAGCAGCTCTGAGCCCCTGGTCCCTTTGCTGTGATTTCTTTGCTGTTGTAGCCAGCATGTGGCATTAGAGTGCATAACACAGACCTGTCAAGTTCTTCCATTATTAATATCCTAGGGTTCCGGCCAAACACAATGCAGAGATTAAAAAAATCAATGGCATGTGCCACAGTAAGCATCCCAGGGAACAATCTGTGCTGCTAAGCAAGGTGAGCGAGAGTCACTGTGAAAAAGAAAAGCCAGAAAAGCTGCTACTATACCTGGACCTCAGCTGGCAGCACCGTCTCTGTATTTCAAGAGCTTTAATTCAGTCCAGGGACTCATCCTTACAGTGGCTTGTGACAGTGCCCCCTGCAGAAACAGACTGGAGAATTTATCTCCAAGGCTACGTCTATACTGCAGAGATTTTGCGCAAAAACTTGCGGAGCGTCCACACTACAAGCACGTTTTGTGCAAAAAAAGTACAGTAGATTTTTAGGAGACAGGGCTTTTTACGCAAGAGTTATTCCTCTTTCTACGAGGAATAAGCCTTTTTGCACAAGAGCTCTTGTACAAGAAACTTCTATGGAAAAAGCACAGGAGCTCTGATGGCCATTCTATGAATGGCCATCAGCTTTCTTGTGCAACAGCACCCATGGCAGTGTGGATGCACTCTTGTGCAAGAACTTTTTGCAGAAGATCTCTTCTGCAAAAAGTTCTTGCGCAAGAAGCCTGCAGTGTAGATGAATTTCATGGGCTGAGTGGAAGTTTGGGAATTTTGCTGCTGAGGACAGAAGCGATTAGCAGCCTCTCCATAGTGGGTGGCACTGATGGGCAGAGGTGTCATCAGTGGCACTGAGATGCCAGTGAAGGCCAGTAAAGACTCCAAAGCTATGTCTATACTGGCGGCTTCTTCACCAGAACTCTTTTGCGGAAGTGTTCTTGTGCAAAAACTCATCCAGAAGAGAGTGTCTACACTGGCATGTGCTTTTGCACAAGAGATGTGCTTTTACGCAAGAGCATCCTTGCCAGTGTAGATGCTCTCTTGCGCAAGAAAGCTCTGATGGCCATTTTAGCCATAGGGATTTCTTGCGCAAGAAATTCATGTTGCCTGTCTACACTGGCCTCTTGCGCAAGAACAGTTGCACAGGAGGGCTTATTCCTGAGCAGGAGCATCATAGTTCTTGTGCAAGAAGCCCTGATTTTATACAGTAGAACGTCAGTTTACTTGCGCAAGAAGACACGGCAAGTGTAGACAGGCAGCAAGTTTTTGCACAAGAGCGGCCGCTTTGGCGCAAGATCGCGCCAGTGTAGACACAGCCCAGAGGCTTCCTCAGTGTTGTCCAAAGCCCATATATCCTGGCAGTGTGAATAGGCCTCGGCTGGTTTAAGGGGACAGAAACAGATTTTTTGCAAGTGCAAAAGAGACCAAATGGCATCCAATGTGCCAGTGAAAGCCCCTTCCAGATGTTGCACATTCACAGTATCGCTCAGGGCCTCTCCAGGAGAGAAGAGAGAGCTCCCATCTCTCAGCAGCATGCTGGTAAGGGAAGCAGTGTGTCCTTTTCAGAGGCTGGCCTAGCACTTGCCACCTCACTTTAATGATGCTGGTAGTTTTGACCTAGGTGAAGAGGCTTAGGAGAATGAAGACATTAGTTGTACGGTGAAGCAGGAAGACGGGGGGAGTAGGACGGAAGCGGATAGTGAGAAGGCCACCGCCCTACGCATTTCAATAGAAAACCCATCATGTTATTTCCAGGCTCTGTTTTCCACTTCAAATTGGCCCTGACACTTGTGTGAAGTTCTTTTAATAAGTCAGGTTTGTTCATTAAAACCTATTCATCTCAGGTGTCACAGCCAATTTCAGAGGAAAATAACATTTGCGGGAGAAGGAACGCCTGACGCTGTACCCGCCAGCCTGCACTGGGTCAGAGGCAGAGAAACACAGCTCAAGGACACATTGAAGGGCCCCTTCCACTTGGGCTCCTCCTGAGTGGCATGAGTTTGCTGGCCTCCGTTCACCAGGGTGATTTGTGAATCTGCACTGCAGTTATCATTTCACATTAAAGGGATAGGGGCCCCTTCTCTCCCCCTCTACAGAGGTTAGCACGAGAGGGAGTTCCTGTAAACACGAATTCACATTGTGCTTTGCCTAGGAGCAGAGACATGGAAGATAGGCTGGCATCCTTTGCCTTCATCACACCTTACACACCCATCATACAAGCTGCCCCAAGGGAGCAGGCTGTACTAGTAAACCCACAGGTCTCTCCCAGGGTCAATGCTCTCTCTCTGTGTGCCCCCTGGCAGCACAGACCCCGGTGGGGAACGCTGTTCTGCTGAGACAGTCCCTGGAAAGTCTGTCTCAGGAACCCTTTTCCTGAGTCCTGCTCAGACCTTGTGAGTGAAGGTGGCTTCCCCAAGAAAGATTCCAGGAATACCAGCTGGTGAGGCCCACTTCCTCAGCCCCACCAGAGCAGTCTGTTAGGGAGAGTGAATCCGTGGGGGAGCTGCATGAATTCCCAGCCCACCGGAGCTGTCATCTAACTTTGCTTCCATGGACATCACAGGGAATTCCATTCCTGGCCAGCACCACTTTCGATGGTCCTGGAAGACCTAAGAGCAAAGCTGAGCATTCTTGAGCACCATCTCCCAAACCTCAGCCATTAACTACCTCTCTATGTACACAGACATTTCTTCCGTAGCACACTCTCCTCACAGCTGCTGTTCGGAGAGGGCTAGGGATGAAAGAGAAATAGAGAGAAGACAGGACCAGAGACAGTGGGGGAAGGAGGAAGATTAAAAGCAGGGAAGGTAAAATATAAATCATGGGAGAAGGCCCAATCTGAAAAAAATAAAAGAAATGTCTGGAAGAAAGAACAAAATAACCAGAAGCCTTTCTAAAGGATGAAACATGACAGAAGCATTAGCCTGAAGGGGATACAGATGCTGAACATAACTAACGAAAGGCTTCACTGAGCGAGGGAAGGGAAAGTGGAGATTAGGAGGAGAAAATAAGGAAGGGGGAGTTCCCAAGGGATTCCTAGCAGGTGATTTTTGTTGCTGTTAATTCAGTTACTCTTCTTTCTGTGACACTCTGAGCCTATGATTTAATGGTGCTCAGTCTGCTTCTGTAAATTCTCCAGCTTGGGCCCAGGCAAAGAGGTGGCATGCCTAGTTCCTCAGAAGCAAGAACACATGAGAGGAAGGATGGCCCAGGGGTTAAGAAAATAGCTTAAGATCTGAGTGCAATTCCTTGCTCTGCCACAGACTTCCTTTGTGCCCTTGGCCTAGTCATTTAGCTTACCTGTGCCCTTTTGGTATACTAGCAAGGGAATAATAGCATTGGCCTTCCTCAACTAGCTGTTCTGAGGATTAATTAATTATGGATTGTGGGGTGCCAAGATATTATAGAGGTGGGTGCTAATAATCTGTGTAATTTTTTCTAAAAGCAAGCAAGTGTGGAGCATTGGTGACAGGATGAAGCCTGCTATATGTTAGTATCCATAGGCCTAATAGGTGACTTTTGCAAAGTTTGTCCATTTGGATGCTTCAATAGTAGGACAGGGAATGCCAATAAGTAAATGTGTGGCCTTAAACTAGTCTAGCTAGGCATATGTTCAGCACCCAAGCACTCTAGCCACTGTCTACATGCCATAATCTCATTCTCACATGTTGCTTTTATTCTTCCTCCTTCCCAAGCCTGTCCTTCTTCCTTGCCCCTTTGCTAAATGCAGTTTCACCTTAAGAGGCTTGCAGCCCTGGGGCCAAGGCTATAAGGAAAGGCCCTGGTAGACAGTCACCAGCAGACAAAGCTGTAACTTGAAATGATTTCTCACTTGCTTCCATGCTGCAAGGTCCTGTGCAGAATGGGACAATGCTGGGAAGGTCCCACAGAGAGCTTTCTGCCAGGCCCCTGGTCCCTGCATTTCAGGGAAGCTCATCAATCATATTCCATTGCTATTTTTTCATTCTGATTTCAGTCGAGGATTCCCCTCCCATACTTGCTCATCCACGGACTTCACTAATATTTAATAAAGTCGATAGGCAATCTCCTAATTTGCTTTCATAATGAAAACATAATTGTTTCTGCTGTTAAAACTTAGTGATTCTCCAATGCAAATGGCAGGTTCTTGGAGCAGTGCAATAAATCATGGAGGTGTGCAGCATTCAGGGAGTTTATTTCTACCTTCCCTTAGGAAATAAACACATTATCCCATCGCCCAGGGCGCCAGTGTTATGGAGGAAGAGCAAAGAAGGATAAGTCATTTCTTTCAACTATATCATAAGGGGAGCGAGGCAGGATTTGTGGTTTAGGGCAATTTCATTCTCTTTTGTCTCTTACTCAGACACCTCTCTAAGCACATGGTTGCTAACTCAGGCCATGTGTCTACTTACTCTTATGTCGGCCAAACATTTTCCATTAGGGGTGTGAAAAAGGATTTCCCAAGTTACATACATTTTGCCAACATAAATGCCCATGTGCTCATTGGTGGGAGATGTTCTCCCACTGTCACATCTGCCCCTGCCCATTGAGTTGGTTTTATGTCGATGAGAGAGCATTTGCTAGTTAGCATAAGGTGGCCTTACAAGTGCTCTTACAGCAGCACAGCCATTGTGAGTTTTAAGTGTGAGTTTTAAAACCTGGCCTCAGATGCAAGTCCCCTCCTCCCGTCACATAAAAAGTCATATGTGGGTCCTGCAGCTTAGCAGGCCGGGGATGGAAGTTTCCATCCCTTTGAGTACATAGCCTGGGATCCTGCAAGCACAATCAGCAACTGGCCCTTATCAGCTTTAACCCATGCCTTGAGCTTGGAAACTACTAAGCGGTAAACAAGTTTGACCTCAGTCTCAGCTCATAAGAGTGATAAGAATGACGTTGAGCCAGTACACACACATCCAGTAAACAACTGTAGTATAACTAGTGTAGGGAGTCCTCTGCCCGGTGAGTCTCACCAGGGACCTAGACCTCGGAGGGTTCCCTGGATTGCCACAGCTGGAGCCACATCCACTGTGGCCCAGTGCGAGGTGACAGGAACAGGACTCCCCCCAGACTGAAGGGGCATAAGCATTTCTAAGTGCCTGTTGCTCTCTTATGCATTGCTCTGCCTGTGCTCGTTGATGTGTCACTTTGCAATAGCTTTGTAACCATTTGGCAGTATTAACCCTGTAATAGTAGTGACATAGTGAGATTAATAAAAACAACTATCCCTAGTCAACTCTGTTGTGAAGTGAATCTATAATCCTGTTTGGCCATGCTCCTGTGAGTTGACACTCCCCATATATCCACACCACATTTCATCCTACAAACACACATCAGTGTACGCACACACACACTCAGATACACTCAGATACACTCATACTGAAATGTCACCAGTGTGTGTGCACACAAATACACACATGCACACTCCCACGTTCACTTAAAGCCCTATGTACCAGTCAGGAGACACACAACCTCCCCCCCCCCCCCCATCTCCTGACATATACACAGATGTACATGCCTACACATCCCCTCTCTCAAAGCAGCCCATGCCCACACACAGACCACTTCTCAGTAGCCTTATTACAATGGTGGGAAAATAAGTTCTAATTCAAATTGTGGTGTGTCCGCTATTGCGGGAAGCTGGGGATGGAACTAGATGAGCCTTTGGATTATTCCCAGTTGTCAGTTCCTAAACCACATCTTGAGATCCATTGTTCACAGAAGAAAGGAAGTAGCAGCATCAGTCACCAGAGCCTGTCCTTCCATAACTGACATGTCCTTTCTTGACAACATGTACCCAGTGTTTGCAAAGGGGGTGCACTACATCTAATGGGTCTTTCCCCTCCCTTTATTAGTATTATCCTATATCATGAGACCATGTTTGTTCCCCATTTTGGGGTGCCAGCTTATCAACAGAGGTGAAGGATTCATATTACTTAAAGTTCAGCACATGTGCATGGGTTGGCAGGATCGGCCTGATTTAAGACAAATGGGTGTATGACACACAGGTGGGATGGGGAAGGAATGGGAAAGGTTACTGTGACTGTGTGTGTGTAGCTGGGTGGTTTCTGTTGCCGTTTTGCTCATGATAAGCTAAAATTAAATGGATAATAAAATAGATCCCAGCACTCATTCGTGGGGCTGTGCGCCCCCATCTCTCCAGTGTCATCAGTGTCATCTCCCTGACAGTGCGGGACTGTTCCCCAAATCATGGTGAGAGCCACCCCATCTCAAAGGGACAACCAGCTGGCCCAAACCTGGGGGATTCATGCAGAGATGGCATTCCAAAGACTTGGACCCTGCAAAGCAATAATATTTTTAGAAGGAGGGAAGGGGAAAGGGAGAGGAGAAATAAAAGAAACCTGCCTCTATAAGTCACATTAGACCAGCATGAGAGGGATGGTGTCTTCAGACACAAATAAGCAAAGGGTAGGAGCGAAGAAGGCATTTACAGGCTCAGCTGTTAGATTCTGGAAATATACATCAGGTGTCCCTGACACGGTGTTATTAGCTTTCTTACGCTGAATTGCACAGAGATAAACTTGGGACTGGAAGAGAAACCACAGAGATTATTTTCAGCTCCGACACCACCACTCACTGTTTTTTCTTTTAACCAGGAACACAAAGGAAATTCATGGCATTTCTGCTGCTAATACAGCAGGAAGTGTCGGTGGGCTTGAAAGGGAAGATGGAATTAGCGGGATCATCCAGACAGTGGGATTTGACTGGAGGGCAGGGGGGTAGGGAGATGTTAGGGAGAGGAAGAGTGAAAGGCCTAGGGGAGCTGATAGGTGTAAAATGATAGTTTGATGCATCAGTGGGGGAAAGAAAAAGAAACTTCAATAAAACAAATTGAATTTAAATCCTTCAGGAAAGCTGGTTCCTAGCGAATAAGTGCAGGGAATGGCCAGTTTATGTTGCACTTGTACAACCATGTGTTTTCTCATGTGTAGTTTGCTAAGGGGTATTGTGGAGAGGAAAAACGAGACTGTAGGCCATGTGCAGTGTAGGTCAGTGAGCAGGGAGTAGACATGCTCCCGTTTCACACACACATACACACACACACACTTGCTTTCCCTCACATTGCTCATCAACTCTAAATGGCTCCCCAGTTCCAAGCACACCCCCTCCCTCACACACCACTTGCCCACTTGATACCAGACTCACACATCTCTTAGCCCCCATCATTCCCTCTCCCCCGACCCAGACACTACAGCTCCCCACAAAACAACCAAGGCCTATGCTGGTTCCGATAACTCAGCTGAGTCGCACCTCAAACATCACCCTCCAACCCCTCCCCTGTGCACTTAGCTCCTGCAAGGCCCACTGGGCTCCCCAGCCCAGTTCTGCAGACAGGAACCAGCCTCCTCTCAGGCCAAGCCCACTCTTGGCCCGACTTTGTTGGTTTTAATGAAGTGAATCATGCCCCTAATGGACAAATCCTGAATAGTCGAAGCAAAGGCTTGGAGGGACCATTGGGTCTCAGTGCTGGGCACTGGGAGGCTGGAATTCAAGTCAGTCCCTGCTCTGGGGCAAAAGCTCAGCAAGACAGAAACCTGGACTTTGCTGAGGCCTGTCCTTTGGCAGATGGCAAAGTCCCACACTGGGCTTTAGTCTGATGCAACGAGGAGGAAACAGGGAAGAGCAGGACCCTTTGCTGGTTTCTTTTGCATTTCTGTGGGGGAGAGAGGTTTTAGCAACACACTCATAAGCTTAGCCAATGCACTTAGACCTGGTCCCTACAACATTCAGCTTGGCCAGGATACTCCACTGCCCACCTCCAGCACTGCCTGCTAGTCAGCCCTGGGCCCCTCCTGGGCAGCAATAGGCTGCCGATCATGCCTAATTGTGCGATGATCCTGTGAGGTCAGTGGACTAAAGGAAAAGTCACAGAGCTCATTGTCTTTCGTAATGAATAGGATTTGATGTCAGGGCTCCAGAGAGGTGAAAGCCTGGTGCATTAACTCCACTATTGCCAAGTTAACTACCCATATCATTACAGATACCATCAGCAGTAAAGACTAAAAATAGCCCAAAGCAATTGTCAGCAGTGTAAGAAAGAGTGTGGTGCGCTGTGGAACTGGGATAAATACATCAAATTCATGGCTCAGCTCCCTGTCATGCTTAGGCATCCTTTCCAGCAAGTGTCTCAGTGGGAAAAGTAATCACCTATACACTTTCTTCAGAGACTTTGGTGGCACCTAGACCTTTAGTAGACATAGAAGTGCTTGGGTGAAACCTACATGTGCAGGTTAGTATTTTATGTGGCTACTCAATGTTGATAAGTCGTCCATGGAGCAAAGAATGACCTCTCAGAGAATGGATCTGAATGAAACATGTACCGTCTGAGCTGTGTTCCAGCACCTGCTAAGTACCTTCAGATGGATAATTTTATTAAACTCCTTCCAGGGCTGGCCTTCGGTATTTCCTTGTGCTGCTTTGGGTGGCAGGGGAAAGAGAATTTTATGTAAATCCACTGATGGGAAGGAGTACAAATCCTTTTGAGGAGTTCCCTGGGTGACAGGTTGTTTTTCAAGTCTGCATCAGTTTATGTTTTAATATTTAACAAGCTTAACTAATATATTGTAGAAAACATCTCAAGAAATCGTGGGTTTCTTCAGAGGTTGGAGGAGAAGAACAAACAAACTAAACTTTTTCCAACTTTTATAGTTGTTGATGTCTATCCACACATAAGCTAGGAGAGCCGAGACCTGGAATAACAGGGAGCTCTGTGGGTCAGGAATGAGGGACCTCAGAAGAGCTATGTGGGGAGCCCAAAACTTTTAAATACAGTGGTGATGGGTGACTTTAATAAAGCTTGTATAGATATAGGATGGGGCAGCATAGCAAGGCAGGAGCAGTAGTTAGGAGCATGGGCATAGCTGGGTGGGGAGTCCAAGACTGAAGCAGTGATTTTGGAATCATAAAAACATTTGGATGTTCTTCCTTTTCATTTCATACAAATGTCCCCTGAGCTAGGCAAGGCTGGAATCAGACATGCTTGTGATATTTCTGACCTGTTCAAAACAAGGAGCTACAAAACCACAAATGTCCCAACGGGAGTCCATTCCTACATGAGTCCCAATCTAGCTGCAAATCCATGACCCTCAGATTGTCAGGAGAAGCATCCCAACTTTTAGGTGTTCATTCAAACACAAAAGGACTCTCCGATACTTTTGAAGTTGGCCAAAGAGCAGCATGTGTGTAACATCCTCTGTGCTATACAGCGTGGTGTGTGCATTCCTTCTTATCCCTCTGCCTCAGCCAGACTGGGTCTTACAATGTGATCTTCTGGATTTTAGTGGCATGAAGGGAAATCTGGAAGCTATTGCGCTGGTGCTTTTCTCAAATGGGAATGCCATGCCCAGTTCATTTCCTTTTAGGAAACACAACCCCGGGGGATAATTAGAGCTTCTTTGCGTACACAATCCCATATTGTTTATCCAACACAAATTAAAAAATGTGGTCCTGGAGAACATGGAGTTGGGGAGATAAAGAAATGATCAGCTCCCAGACGGCTTTCATTACTGGCCCGACACACCGGGCCTCCCCTGAAATGGCTTTTTTGTTTTAATATAACAATGACAAGCAAGCTGGGGGCGGGGGAGAGACAGACAGAGAGAGAGAGAGAGAGAGAGAGAGAGAGAGAGAGAGAGTTGGATAGTTGTTTTTTTTAATAACAATATCTTGTCAAAGAGACTGTGAAAATACCAGCAGTGTTATTAATAAAGAGGCGCGTTGAAGATTTTGGCAGTGTTGAGGGAAGTTCTGCTCTAATCTGCATCTCTCTGTCTCTCATTTGTGAATCTGTCTGTTTAGGAACTCTGCCTTAGACACCCACCAGCCATGAGAAAAAAGCTCCATCATATTTTAGGAAATGCTGGTATTGTTGTAATGAGCTGGCAAGCTTGGACGTGCGTCACTGTCCTTTAGTGGCTAGAATTACAATTTCTCAGCTCTGTGTCATAGTCCCTTTACTGCTATTAATTAGCAACAATTCTCCAGTCTCTCAAGAAGAAGAAGTTTACAATTTTGGAGCAGGAGGATCTGAGTTGTATCCCTGCAAATGCTGGTAAATTTTCAGTGGTCCAGGGTTTATAGAAGTATTTTTCTTCCAGTTGTCACATTGTGATCCTCAAAAGAAAAGAAATGCTGCCATCCTGGACCTCACATGAAAGCAAGCAGCCATAACTAATAACAAGTTTATTTCTACAGATGTTCGTTAGGAAAAGGAATGAGTTATAACTATGAAGCAGTGAGCAAGCTGGTCCAGAGCTATCGCCGGGCCAGGCTGGTCCATATGCCTTATGGCAGGGCAGGGAAGCTGCTCCCCAGATCTGATCTCAGCTGCCAGGAGGGAATCTTAGTGTCTCTTTCTCTTGTCTTGGGATTTGCTTGCTGGCCCTGTGGTGGTTACTCTGTTGCACAGCCCTTTCTCTCTTACATGAGATGAGCTGAGTACCAACCAACAAGGCAATCTCAAGGCCCAGCATGAAGCCTGCCAGGTTAAGGGGGTCTCCTGGAATGACTCTGGCTCCCTCAAGCCATCTGCTCTGCAATAAAACAATGGCTGATGTAATGAATGAAAAGCTCCTGGAAGAGGTGGGGGAAGTGCCTGCAAAAGCCCCATCAGGACAACCTGGGGCTGGCTTCAATGAGTCAATGAGGGCAAGGTTTGGGTGCAAGGCAGGGGAACTGTCTGAGTAGGGAAAGAAGTCGGCGGCCCCCCTCCCTAGCCCAAACTCAGGAACAAATGGCAGTTGTGGCATCCTTTTTTAATTTCTCCTCCTCCCTGCCAAGCCGGAGCTTGTTATGAGCAGCTCTGTTTGTTTGTTTTGTTAATCGGCAGGGAGAGTTTCCATCTCCGTTTGCGGTGCTCAGCATCTCTCTTCAGAGCCCTGGCTTCTGCCCTGGCAGTGAGGAACTCCCAGTGAATTTTCCAGTGTGGTTTCTGCGGCCTGGAAACATACTTGAGACTCTTAAGATACGTCTACACTGCAGTGATATTTCGGGACACTTTCGGTATCCCGAAAAAGCGTTTTCCACTTCTTGACAGTACGCCTGTTATTTCGTAATATCTTTTGAAGTAACGCACAATTCCGAAACCTCTGTAAACCTCATTCCACGAGGATTAAGGGACGTTTCAGTGTAGCGCTCTATTTTGAAATTTGGTGCTGTGTAGACAGCACCAAATTTCAGAATAAGCTATTTTAAAAAACACTCGAAATAAGCTATGCAATTTGCATAGCTCAAATTGCATAGCTTATTTCAAGCTACAGGTGCAGGGTAGACACACCCTCAGAGACTTCTATCAAAACCTTTCCTTTTTTCACTCTTTCATCCTTTGAATGTGACATAACAGATCTCCTTGGTCTTGGGGCCCCAAAGAAATCTCTTTTGAAATGCCTGCTTGGCCTCTCCTGCAGCTAAAGGGAAAAATCACACTGAGCATGTCCTGTATTATCTCTACACCAGTGCCCTAGGACTGAGGAAGCAAGTAGAGTTGCCTGGTAGCTAGGGACTACAGATTCCTGTAATCTGTTCATTTGACATGAATCCCCATTTGTTAGAATTACCTTTAGGGCTGGGTCTAAGTTAGAGAGACACATGGGCCTAAGTTAGATAGATAAAGATCCGTGATTCATCATCAGTTGGCAATTTCTCATAGGCATCACAGGAAGGTGGGAACTGAGCACAGAAGAGTAGCTGTAATAGGGGGAAGTGCTCCACATGCATATGGTGCAGTGCAGAAGACACACAAAGCCACTTGCGGGAGAAAACAGGAGGGGTTTCAAGATGATGTTTTCATTGGCGAGAATGTGTGAACATCAGTGTGAACAGGAGATTTCATTCTGACAATTTCCTCTGCAGAGTTGGGAAGCCAAATGTTGCAGCATTGTGCTAGTGGGTGAGTGTGGGAAGTGAAACTGACTAGAAGCCAAAGTGAAATTGGCTGACCAGTCCGGTTTTGCTAACCCACATCTGCATTTCTCCCATTGGAATGGCATGGGGGAAATGTAAGGGAGGCAAAGCCAGCATTTGATGTCCACTGAAATCCTTTGGATGGGGGATCTCTTTGAAGGGGGGGGAATGAAAAAATATATATTTATTCCCCTCAAAGAGGACAGTCTCTTCTGATGCACATGAGGGCACTTAGTGAGTGACCTGGCAAAAGCAAGCAAGTTGCACAAAGAAGAGCCGGTAGGTAGTACATTTAACATTCTTACTATTTTGCTCATTTCCAGCAGAGCGGGAAATCCAGGTAAAGAGCACCACGGTTCTCAGAATGATTCTTACCCAAACTCAGCAGCATCCACCACCAAAGATCAGCCTTGGCCAGCTGCAGTTAAACCAGTTGGTCTGAGGATGCCTGTAGTGACTCCTGTCCAGGACCTGTGCACGGCAGAAGGAGTCACCGCACGGCTTGATCTGAGGTGAAATTATCCCGGGCTGAGGCAAAAGGAAGTTCAGAGAGTCCAGAACACATTTCCATTCTGTCCTGCGGCACAAAAAAGTAACCACGCAGATCTCCCATTCCTTGTCTCTGAGCTCAGGGAACATGTGGCTGGCAGATTTCTATTAACTGTGAAGCCTTCTCTCTCACTCTTTTTTTTTTTTCCTGCTTGCTTGACAGAATTTAGATTAGACAAAACATGAGATCATTTCTGCCTGGGAAAAGAAAAAAAACTCACCTCTCTCTCTCTCGCTGCCCCCCCCCCCCCCACACACACACTTAGCCTGCTGCTGCCCAGAATTTAGGGCATCATCCAGATTAATGGTAGACACACTGCTTACTACAACTTCATCCCCAGACCATCCTCTGACCACGTCTAATGAAGCTCTTTGCTCCCGCTGGTGCCTTGCTGTGGTCTCTCCTGGATGACCTCATGCTCTGCATTGCACAGGGCTGTACTCGCTAGAGCTGATGGAGGGACCCTGGGGCTGCCAGTTTTCTCTCAGCATGGTGGTCTGCCAACGTCAGGGCTTGTTGGTTTCTGGCAGTTATCACCTAGACTACAGGAGTTCACAAATAGCACCGCATCTTATTATTACAAGCAGAAGAATCTTTTATCATGCCTCCCTTCCCCTCTCCCATCAAGCAAAATGGAACCCAGATCCTACCCAGAGCCTGGCAGGCAGAGAACAGTCTGATAAAGCAAAAACACCCTGTTGCACTTTTTGTGAATTCAGTAAGTGGCCAAAAAGACTAAAAAGGAATCCTCAATTCACTCAAAATCCCCAAATGCTGCAGCTCTCCCTGTCCCCTATTCTCCCCGAATAAATAAAGGGCTGCATGACTCTGGAGAAGAGCGCCCCCTGCTGGGAGGAGAAAGGAGAGTGCCCAGTCTTGGTCCAGATTGTTTTCCCTCCTTGGCAAAGATTTTAGCCCCAGCTTGTATACCTGGAGGACCCAGAAAATGGATCTCGTACTCCCCAACCTCCAGAGGTGTCATTCTTGCAAATAGATTTGGAAGCAAAGGGGGTTCCGATTCATATCACAGAGTCACAGCGCTTCCTAAGTCTGAGCCTGCTGAATCCAAAAATCATCCCGGTCTGAGCAGTTGGGTATTCCTCCATCTCAGTACAGAGCCCCAAGAACTGCTACTGTCATAGGCATCCTAATTTCTTGCATCTCACTCGTTTTCCCACCTGGGCTGCCCTAAGCGCAATACAATCATATTTTTAAGGGGGTTGAGAATTTTGTTTTCCAGATCTACTCCTACCCATCATGCCATCTTCACTCTTCACAGTACTGACCCTCTCTCTGGCTGGGGAGAACTGCTGCCAGCTCTTATATGCCCTCAGCATGTCTATGACATGGCAGTGCTGCCTCCCATCCCCTGCCCAAGATGGAGCAAACTGCTTCCTTATGAGCTCTGTCCTTTCTCATTCTGGGCTGCCAATTTATCCAGGAGCTAGGGATGGTGCCTCCTCTGCCTCCAGCAGCTCTTGTCCGAGAGTTGCAGGTGAGGGGGGTGTTCTCTTTCCTGTGCAATCAAGAAGGCTACCACATTTCAATCTGAGTCCCTCATTCAGACAAGACAGCGCTGCATTTTTCTCTTTTGCAGCACCAGGCGCTGTTCCCGTCATTAAGCGACTCGACGGGGAATGGTGGGCTGGCACTACAAGCGCTCATATGCAGTTATGGAGGCATCCCTTACGGGCAAGCAGGCCCTGTGTTTCAGTGTGTGCAGATGTGCTGCCTGGCAGCTGGCTCATGAGGTGAGCAGGGAAAGGACTCAGTGGGGGAGGACAGCCAATGTACTGGGGCTTGAGGAGGGGTGTAAAGATGGAGTCCTTTGCTAGTCGCTATGGGAAAGTGCACCATCCGCAAATGGCCCCGAGGAAACTCCTGTGCCGATGAGCTTAGTCCCAGCACAGCTGCACTTCCAGGCAGCAATGGAGAGGGGCTGTCCAGTGTGGTTCATCGAATCTCTTGCCTCTGCCATGTTGCACTGAGATTCTGACCCTTGCCTAAGGGCGACTGCAGCAGAGACAGCCTGGGCCCCTGCATCATTGCACTTTCTATTTCAGACCCAGCCAGGATGGGGGGAACAGAAAGCCCAGGGAACCGTTTTACTCTCATGTTCATGTTTTCATCAAAGGAGCCGGGTCGGTCCTTATTTTATCCAAAAAGTTGTGCTTAACCTTTAATGTGCTTTTTCATTGATGTCCAAGCTGCTGACATCAAACACCCAGGCTGACATCAAACTCACATGAAAGGATGCATCTGTGCATCTTAGAGTTGCTTGTTTGTGGTCCTCTCTCCCCTTTTCCTCTCCGCTTCCTGATCTTCCTTTGGAACAAGACACCTGTATGCATAACCAAACTTTAATGAAGGCAACTTAATAAATCAACAGGAGACAGCCCGGATTACCTTAAAGCCATAAGAACATAACGTCATCATGCCTAACAAACCCACTGCTCAGTCCTCGGAGAGTTCCCCAAGGATTTTAATGTTGGTTTTTCTCCATATGAAAGTCATTCATATGCCACAGACTCGGGAAGCAGCACAGAACCAAGAAGTTCATTACTTTAAATTCAACAACCTTGGTATTTGCGGAGCAATATCTGATCTGTTCCTTTCCCGTTTCTGGAACAGGTGATTTTGGGAAGTGGAAACCAAATTATTTTGGTCAGACTTGTTGAGGTACTCATCAGGAAGTAGGAGGCTTGCTCAGGTCTTAGTAAACATTGTATTTAATAGCATCATCTGGCATAAAATAGCTGCGTGGCCAGCACCAAGAAATCAAACCTTAAAAGGTGGCTTCTTTTGCTTTGCCTTTTGGTTTCTGAGCCCTCATGGTGCACTTGGGTGATGCTTCCATGTTTTCTCTGTATCCAAGAGGACTAGAAACTTTTTAAAATGAAAGTTGAGATTCTCATGCAATCACTTGACTTAAGGAACTAGCTTTTTAAGAAAAATACCAAATATTGCAATATTTGAGATAAAACCATAGGAGCTAGGAACACTGAAAATGGTTCATTGTCTGCCTCACAGAACACTAACACTCCATCTCTATCCCAGGGTACGTCTAGACTGCATTGCTATTTCGGGATACCAGACGCGCTCTTTCGCCATCCCTGTAAACCTTGTTCTACAAGGAATAAGGGATGGCTCAAAAGAGCACTTTATTTCAAAATTTGGCACCATCTAGACATGCCAAATTTGAAATAGCCTCTTTCAAAATTAAATTGAAAAAAGATACACAATTTGTGTAGCGCAAATTGCATATCTTTTTTCAATTTTAATGTGCAGTCTAGACGTAGCCCCAGTCTCTCCCTAGCCTTCTTCCTTTTTTACTGTGCACTTCCTCTTAGATGCTTGTGGTGTTCACAACATGGTACTATGCCACATCCTTGTGGTCAGATGAAGTGCTGGAACCCACAGGTTACATTCAGCCTCTCAGTTAATACAGTATCCTTAGGAGCCTCCAGTAATTGTAAATGTATTGGCTAATAAAGTTGGCTGAAGAGAATCACCATTGCTAACACAGAAACCACCTTTATGTGCCTCTAATCTCAGAAGATTAGTGTTCAGGTCACCCATTGACCTTTCTCTGGATGGGTGAGGTCATAATGTGAGAACAGAAGCACACCATGGGTATGTCTACACTACCACCCTAGTTCAAACTAGGAATGAGGTGTACCGGTAGTTCGGAATAGGAAGCCTAATCCGAACTACCTAGTCCATGCTGCGTGTAGTCGCGGGCACGGAGTCTGAACTTGCGGGGCTTTCAAAATGGCGGCACCTGGCAAGATGCAAATGAAGCCTGGGAAATTCAAATCCTGGGCTTCATTTGCAACTTCGGTTGCCTACATTAACAACCCTAGTTAGAACTAGGGTGGTAGTGTAGACATACCCCAACTGGCTGTCACAGCATCAGCTGTCCCATGAAGAACTGCGTATGATATTCATGCCATTAGAAAACATCAGGGCTTGAGGTCTCAGACTTGTTCCAATTATTTGAAAGCCCTACAAAATATCATGTTTTTCTCCTCAATATAATGCGACTTCTGCTGAATGAAAAATAAGCAATGTTCCCGTGAAAGTCTATGAAATTTCAAAGGCTGCAATTCCATTCAAGAGCAGTGTTCATAGAGATGCTACAGTGCTGCTCAGCATTTCACAAAGAACAGAAGCTGGCCCAATAATAGATATTACCGCACCCACCCTCTCTGTCTAATATCCTGGGACTGACACGGCTCCAGCTATCCTGCATACAAAGAGAGGAGAAAAACATGTAAACATCTGCATGTTTCTCTGAACTGCAATCCTGAATTGCAAAATGTTGGGGGCTCAAATTTCATTGAAAAGTGGGAGCCCATTTCACACACCCTAGCGTGCTGTGGGCTGCTACAAGCCAGGGCAAATAAATAGTGTGGAATCTGTGGAGTTATTGAGGTGCCTAAATTGAGATTTAAGCAGGTAAGTTCTCCTTTTAGATGCCCAGACTCCACTGTGATTTGCAATCCTCCCACTGAACCTTGTAGACACCCCCCTTCTCTGGGCACATTAAGCCACCTATGAAAATTTTAATTTGAAAAACTAAGTTTTTGACTATGAGCATAGAATTATAGAATCATAGAACACTAGAACTGGAAGAGACCTCGAGAGGTCGTCGAGGCTAGTCCCCTGCCCTCATGGCAGGACCCAATACCATATAGACCATCCCTGACAGATGTCTATCTAACCTGCTCTTAAATATCTCCAGAGATGAAGATTCCACAAACTCCCTAGGCAACTTATTCTGGTGTTTAACCACCCTGACAGTTAGGAACTTTTTCCTAATGTCCAATCTAAACCTCCCTTGCTGCAGTTTAAGTCCATTGCTTCTTGTCCTATCCTCAGAGACTAAGGAGAAAAAAATTTCTCCCTCCTCCTTGTGACACCCTTTTAGATACCTGAAAACCACTATCATGTCCCCTCTCAGTCTTCGCCTTTCCAAACTAAACAAGCCCAATTCTTTCAGTCTTCGTTCATAAGTCGTCTTCTCTGGACCTTTAATCATTCTTCTTACTCTTCTCTGGACCTTCTCCAATTTCTCCACATCCTTCTTGAAATGTGGTGCCTAGAACTGAACTCAATACTACAATTGAGGCCTAATCTATGCAGAGTAGAGCAGAAGAATGACTTCTTGTGTCTTGCTCACAACATTCCTTTTAATGCATCCCAGAATCATGTTTGCTTTTTTTGCAACAGCATCACACTGTTGACTCATATTTAGCTTGTGATCCACTATAACCCCTAAATCCCTTTCTGCATTACTCCTTCCTAGACAGCCGCTTCCCATTCTGTATCTGTGAAACTGATTGTTCCTTCCTAAGTGGAGTACTTTGCATTTGTCCTTATTAAACTTCATCCTATTTACCTCAGACCATTTCTCCAGTTTGTCCAGATCATTTTGAATTATGACCCTATTCTCCAAAGCAGTTGCAACCCCTTCCAGCTTCGTATCATCTGCAAACTTAATAAGCATACTCTCTATGCCAATATCTAAATAATTGATGAAGATATTGAACAGAACTGGCTCCAAAGAGACCCCTGCAGAACCCCACGTGTTATGCCCTTCCAGCAGGATTGTGAACTGTGAATAACTACTCTCTGAGAATAGTTATCCAGCCAGTTATGCACCCATCTTACAGTAGCCCCATATAAGTTGTATTTGCCTAGTTTATTGATAAGAATATCATGTGAGACCATATCAAATGCCTTACTAAAGTTGAAAGTATACCCAGTCCACTGCTTCTCCCTTATCCACCAGACTCGTTATCCTATGAAAGAAAGCTATCAGATTGGTTTGACATGACTTGTTCTTTACATATCCATGCTGGCTGTTACCTATCATCTTATTATCTTGAAACTGTTTGCAGATGATTCCTTAATTACTTGCTCCATTATCTTCCCTGGCACAGAAGTTAAACAGCTTGGCCTGTAGTTTCCTGGGTTGTTCTTATTTCCCTTTTTATAGATGGGCACTATATTTGCCCTTTTCCAGTCTTCCAGAATCATTCCCAACCTCCATGATTTTTCAAAGATAATAGCTAAAGGCTCAGGGTATGTCTACACTACAGCAATAATTCGAACTAACTTAGTTCGAATTAGTTAATTCGAACTAAGCTAATTCGAACTAGCGTATCTAGAACTAAAAACTAGTTCAAATTAGCGTTTTGCTAATTCAAACTAGCGCGTCCACACTGATTGGATGCAGGGGCGCATTTAAGGACGGCTGAAACCGGTTCCAGCAGGGCATCAGGTCAGTAGTTGCGTTGTGTGGCTGCTGTCTGAGGCTATCTGAGGCTCGTGCTTAAAGGGACCCCCCCCCGGACAGCTTTTCCGCTTGCTTGCCTACCTCGCCAAGGGACAGCAAAGCGTTTTTCTCTGCGCCCGTCTGTGTCGGTGCTTCCCTTCGGGGGGGGCCGCCACAGGTGGCAACATGGAGCCAGAGCTCGCCCTGCACTTTCTGGTGCAGTTTCTGGACTTGCTGCTACAAGCCTGCCAGCAATGGCTGGAGGCTGCCTGGCACCACCTGGTGCACGTCAGCCCCCTGCCTCTCCACCTGGCCACCCTGGGGGCCATGGAGCAGCTGCGGCGGCACCCGGGCACCGGCGTGCCCCGCCGCATCTGGCGTCTGGACACCAGCAGCGACTGGTGGGACCGCATCATCCTGGAGCACTGGGAAGACCAACAGTGGACCCAGAACTTCAGGATGAGGAGGGACACTTTCCTGGAGCTCTGCGAGTGGCTCGCCCCTGCTCTGCACAGAAGGGACACTCGCATGAGGCCCACCATCCCCCTCCAGAAGCGTGTGGCCATCGTGGAATGAGGAGTAACGGTAGTTCGAACTAGGAAGCCTAGTCCGAACTACCTAGTTCATGCCGCATGTAGCTGCGCGGCACGGGGTTCGAACCAGCCGGGATTTAAAAATGGCGGCGCCCGGCTTATGCAAATGAAGCCCGGGAAATTCAAATCCCAGGCTTCATTTGCAAGTGCGGTATGCCTACATTACCCTCCTAGTTCGAATTAGGAGGGTAGTGTAGACATACCCAGAGTATTCTAGGATGCATTTCATCAGGCCCTGGTGACTTGCAGACATCTAACTTTTCTAAGTGATTTTTAAATTGTTCTTTTTTTATTTTATCTTCTAAACCTATCCCCTTCCCACTAGCATTCACTGTGTTAGGCATTCCTTCATCATCAGACTTCTTGGTGAAGACCAAAACAAAGAAGCCATTAAGCCCCTCTGCCATTTCCAAGTTTCCTGTTACTGTTTCTCCCTCCTCATTGAGCAGTGGACCTACCCTGTCTTTGGTCTTTGCTTCTAATATATTTATAATGTCTTCTTGTTTCCCTTTATGGCTGTAGCTAGTTTGAGTTTGTTTTGTGCCTTTGCCTTTCTAATCTTGACCCTGCATTCCTGTATTGTTTGCTTATATTCATCCTTTGTAATTTGTCTTAGTTTCTACTTTTTATATGACTCCTTTTTATTTTTAGATCATGCAAGATCTCCTGGTTAAGCCAACCGCAGCCTTTTGCCTTACTTTCTATTTTTCCTATGCAGTGGAATAGCTTGCTTCTGGGCCCTTAATAATGTGCACTGTTGCCTCGCTCTAGGCATCAGAATGCCCAAACCCAAGAGCGATGCACAAACCAGGAGAAGGCAGATGTTTGGCTGCCTAATGTGCCTAATCCAGTAGATGCAGCATTGGACTAGGCCCTATTCTCAATCCAGAAAGGGTGGCAGTGGGGGAATTCACTTTGCCTCTTTATAATTTTTAGACCAGGAAAGAGCACTCCCTTAGGATGTGGGGATCCAGGTTCAATTCCCCCTTTTCCTAAAAAAGAGGGAGAAAGAATTGGCCTTGGGATCACCCACTTCTCAAGAAAGTGAGCTAACCATGGCACTCTGGCAGGCTCTCCTCTTGAAACTATTCCCCTGTGGATAAACAATGAAAGAGTGCAAAGCTGTCCCATACATAGGATGGTTTTGGGCGGTCACCACAGGCCTCATGCTGTGAGGACCCACACAACTGCTGCTCCAACCATCCCATGGATGGGGCAGTGCCCCATGTTAGCTGTGGGGCCTAAGGAAGTCTGGGGGATTACCTGTGAGGGGCTCATAGGGGGAGCAGAAGTGGTTTCTGTGCTCCTCTCCCCTAGCTGAGGGAGCAGCTACTTCCTATAGCTCCCACCTTCACAGAGAGTGTGGGGGACTCAACCCCAGTTACTGCCCATGCTGCCCCCCCCCCCCCCCCCCACTCCAAGTAATCCTCTGAGTCATGTCTCTCTGTGAAGGAAGGAGTGCAATGAGGGCAGATCAGGGCAGGAAGACATGGAGTGGGAGGAGCTGCCCCAGGGCTCACATCACCCTAGGGAAGGCCATGAAAGAGTGATTGCAGAAGGCAGATTTGATCCAGGGTCTTCTTCCCCCCAGAGGTTCCCTAACCATTGGGCTACACAGTCATTTGCTCTTTCTCTAGTCTCATTACTGTGTATTTATCCATCCACATTTAGCAGTTTCAGGTAGAGAGGCAGAGGACTTGAGGGTGTAGCGGGAGGGGACAGTTGCCCTCAGGTGCCATGCTAGGGTGAGCACAGGGAGAACGGTGTGGGCAGCTCTGATGTGGCCACGGCTGCTGATTATCCCTAGCTCAGTAGGCTTCTCCTATGTCCCAGGTGACTGCACTTACCATTGGGTTAGAAGTTAGGAAATAGGCACCACCAGCAAGTACCTAACGCAGTGGTTCCCATGCTTTTCGAGCACACAGACCCCTTTTCAATTTATTAAAATTGTACAGACGCCCCAAACTATACAGCTGTTTTCAAACATTCCATTACTTGATAATGCGGTGGCCAGAATGTCCCTTGGCCCACACTGCTTCCTCAACTCCCACCCCCTCCATCCTCTGCCCATCCATGGAGGATACAGCAAGGGGGCTCTCATGGCCAAAGGCAGCTCCTGCCCCGACACTCTGCTCTTGGCTGAGAACAGAGCCCTGGGGCAGAAATAAAAAGGGGGAAAAAAGTAAGAATAGGGCTCACCATGGGACTGGGAGGGGGGAGAGGGCTGGAGCATAAACCGCAGCGCAGCTGGTGGCGGGAGGATGGATGGTCGCGAACGGCAAGCCCCGGGTGAAAATCGCCTGGCGGAAAGTCCCAGTCACATGGTGGGCCAGAGCCTAACTTTTAAACTTTCTGCAGACCCCCCTACAGTACCATCGCAGACCACCAGGGGTCCGTGGACTACATGTTGGCCTAACTCATTCCTACAATAAATGACATAGGGAGAGTGGGTTTCCATTTGTGGATCACCAGCAGAGCTGGGCACCTGTCTCTTAGAAAGGGGCAGTGCTGAACACATTAGCATCTCCCAGGGGCTAGCTTATGTTGGGAGCCACCTCAGCCAGCTTGCCCTTGTGGATCGCAGTTTAAGGCATCTATTTCCATTCATTATATAGAGAGCCTAGGCATAGGGTAACTAGATGTCCCAATTTTATAGGGGCAGTCCCGTTATTCAGGGCTTTTTGTTACATAGGAGCCTGTTACCCCACATCCTCTGTCCTGATTTTTCACGCTTGCTATCTGGTCACCCTAGCTAGGCATCTAACTCAGTTTGATGGACTGTAATGTGATTTTCAAGGCACCATGATGCTCAAAGTTGCAGCACCCAAGTCCCAACCTCAGCACCCACCCCATACTCTCCAACAGCTTTTTGAAAGGGTCAGGGAAAAGCAGGAGTGCATGGCAGAGTGTTGAGGACTTTAATTCCAAGGAACCCGAATCATCCAAGAAACACAAGCTTCAAGTTTTCTTTACAAAATAAAGAACACCCCAGACGTTTTTCTGGTATATTTTATTTCCTGCCAGAATCCCCATCCCCTGGCCTCTGCCTTATACTCCCAGGGCTAGCATTTACCAGTAAAGCTGCAATGAACGCAACCCCTTTGTAGCTGATAGACCCCTTCGGTAAAATACTGACCCCAGTTCTACTTTCAAGGGAAGTGCTTTTCCACACACACATTTCCTGAAGGCTTTCTTAGTTAAAGGAGCCTTGAAATCCATTTACTCCATGATGCACGTTTCCTTTGCCTGCGTGTTTTCTTGCTGGGATCACTTACCCCAGGTTTCACATCCACTCATGTCTCAGACAGCTGCTGCATTCTGTGTCCAGCCTGCAGACTTCTCAGACTTTGGGGGCCTCCTTTGTGGTCCATAAGTTAGAGGCATGTTTAGCAGCACACAAGTCTGCTATTAGAGCTTATTAGAGGGCTATTATAGACTCATTCATTTAAAGAATTACTCATTTTTTTGGCCTTTCAGGAACGTTAATGAGTTGTTTTAAACACATGCAGCAGCAGCAGCAGCAGATGTAGCCAAATGTCCCAAACCTACAAGCAGAAATAAATAAAACTATGGGGAAAACTTCATGTTAGGTGCTGCCCTAAGCAGGAGTGGGTGGAAGAGGTTGTGAATAGGCTCCGCCCCCATTGTTCTTTCACTGTTACTAGGGCTGGTCTATAGTTGAGAGATAGGTGGACATTCTAAGGTGCCTTATGGGTGTGAAAAATTCACACCCCTGAGGGCCACAGCTATGTCAACTTAACCCATAGCGTAGGTGCAGCTAAGAAGACTTCTTCTGCGGACCTAGCTATTGCCACTCAGGAGGCAGTTTACCTACAGAAAAAAAACACTTCAATTGCTGTAGGAAAAAGAGCAAGTATCCATGGCTGCAGCACTGTAGCTGTGCTGTTGTAGCACCCGTAGTGTAGACATGGCCTAGACTAAACCAGTTCAGAGTCTCCATTCAGTCCTCCCAATGAATTGCCCTTGGCCTACTACCATTTCCCATCCTTTCATTCAGCTCCATATAGCCAGCCCACACGTGTTCCACTGCAGCCCCTCAGTATCTCTTTGAGCACGGGAAGAGGGTCCCAGCAGGAGACAGAGCAAAGGAAAGGTAGTTAAAGCAGGAAGCAAGGGCTGGTGCATGTGTTTAGCTTTTATTAATGGTGAGGTCAGCCCTAGTAGAGCTGTACAATGGACTCCTCCAGCGAGAAGGAAAGGAATAATCCCCTAATATTTTGAGATCAGCACCAGGTGCTGCTCATAGAAAAACCAACAGGACTTGGAAACATCAGAGAGTCCTTGGTGCTGATTGGCTGATGATAGGTAGGGGGAGGTCACATGATTTCTCATTTCCCCAAGAAATCCACCACACAGGATTAAATTGCAATTTGCTGGGCATGCAGACAACATGAGGCACTTCCCTGAGAAACAAGACCTCCTTGAACATGCAGCGACTCCAGCTCTGCCCGCTCTCTCTCTTCTCAGAAGCCTTTTTAAAACATTTTTTTATATACTCAACAATGGATTTGCAAAATCTGGACCAAATTATAGCCCATTACCTGACCTGACTCATTCCAAATCCCTCGCATTAATGCAATCAATAAAGGGAAGCAGGCTCATATCGCAGCTGAGTCCATGAGCCAAGTGTTCAGTTCCCGTCCTACTAAGGGTCCCTCTGTCTCTCTCAGTGTAGGGCATCTAATTTCTGCCAATCCACAGACCACAGAAATCAAGATGGAGTTGCACAATGTAACAAAACAAGAAAAAAAAAAGAGAGGGCAGGCGGGGGTGGGGAGGGATCTTCAGATTGGGAAGGAATGTAGGTTCTAATTAGAATTTATTTAAACTTCTATAGATTACTGCTTGGATACGCAAACTGATTTCATATGCACTGTAGTGATCCCCAGAAGAGATAGCAGCAGAAAAATGAGAGAGATGGGAAAACAGGCCTGGTTCAGTTGTATGCAAAGAAAGGTCATGAGGCAGAGCAGCCTACAAGACATGCATGCTTACGCTTCCCTCATAATTGGCCTTCTGTTGATTGTTGGTATATAATTTAATATGTGTCCTACCCAAGTGGGAGAAAAAGCAGGGAGAGATCATGTATGGGCATCTCCTCCTTTGAATTTCTGTGTGCTAGATATATTCATCAGTGGTCATTGCTTAATCTTTCTAATTTTCCTTTTCAAGTGCATGGTGTTAGCATGCTGAGTGCCATTAATATTGAATGGAAGACAATTATTTGCCAAGACAACAGTGTAAAAAATGTTAAAAGTGAGCACTGTACAAAGGAAAAGTGTATCTCTCACTGAAATGCAGCAAACTCTGGGGTGAAACCAAGACCCTGTATAACAGCACACAGGATCTCTACTGCAAAGAGGATGTAAAGGAGACACTACATAAGGACCCAAGCTGGAATTTCAGCAGTCCTAGAGTCTTTCTTTCAGAAGGTTGGGCCTCATTTCACGTCTAAAAAGACTTTGCCTCCATTCTGTATCTATCCTGGTTCAGATGCAGTGCTGCCAGCATGGCAGAAGCATAGTGAGGGGGTTATGTGCCCAGGGGCAAAGGCAAAATTTGTCCCCCCATTCTGTGCCACCCCCGCCGTGGGGCAGGGCCCTGAACCTGAAACATGGCTGAGCCCGGCCCTGGGAGGAGACGGGGGAGCTTGTACCACCTTCTTCTCCCACCAACTTCAGTTTGGGTCCAGGCCCCTGCACACACTAACCCACTGGTGGAGATAGAGGAGGGTTGGGCTGGAGGTGGAGAGGTGAGCAGGAGGCTCCAGCTGGCAGCGGTGGGCAGAGGAGGAGCAGGTGAGCCAAGGGATGACAGGAGGAGCAGAGGGGGACTAAATTGGTGCCCCCATAGTGTGACACCTGGGGGCAACTGTCCCCCCGCCTCTCCTCACTACGCCACTGCAGCATGGAAATGACTGGCTCACAGAGTTAAATGTTTCTATCTTCCCCAGGATTTGTAGTCTTACCTTGAATAGCTTTTGTGCTACATGAGCACTGGCAGAAGCAATACTGAAGTTGCAACTCACAGGCAGATCCGGATGTTAAGAAGCTCCCTGGAAATTCCCCCCTACTAAAGATTACTGGTCAAGTGGGGAGCAAGGATGATGAAAGCAGGCCAAGCTGCAACTGAACTGGGAAGGAGACTGATCTCTTCCTGCAATTACCGCTTACTTGGCACTAAATCACAGTGCGCTGGGGAAATGTTTGTCCTTTGCGAGAATGAAGCATGGAGCAATAAAAATATGACAGGTACACATGACCCAAAATGGTCCTGCACACAACAAAACAATACACCATGGAACCCCCAGGTGCAGAGGGAAGGGGTCATTGAAGGGGCTCTCGGAACTACCCTCATTTTATCAGGCCCATTTCCTGAAGTCGGATATGAAGAAACAGAGAAGGTGGAAGCAGCTGCAAAGTACACTGTAGAACTGCTTCTCCAGGCTCCAACCTACACTATGGGGGGACGAGGGGAGAAGACTTCTCTCCGACATGCACGTCCCCTAAACAGGGAACTACTTCCAGCACCCTCCATCCGCTCTGGATTCAGAGACACGGGTGATGCAAGCAACAATACCTCACCAGGGAGAAATACCACTACTGGAGCCCTTGGCATGAGCCTGGCAGTGTTCCTGATTCACAGCCACATCAGTCGCATATGGCTGCAGCCCTGCAGCACTGCAGTGCATCCCACTGAGTTGAAGGCAGTGAAGGATTAACCACTGGGCCAGTGGGCACTCCTGCACTCCAATGCACTCTGCCCACCCAGCACTCCTGCTGGGGAGTGGGGGTGGGGCATGGGAGCTTGGCCTGCTTCACCTGCCCAGCACTGCTTCGGGCGCTGGTGTAACAAGCCACACACTGGGGCTATGTCTACACTCGCGGCTTCTTGCACGAGTAATATGCAAATGAGGCTAAGCGTGGAATATTGCCAAGCCTCATTTGCATACCTAATGAGCCACCATTTTTTTCAGAAGAGGCTCTTGCGCAAGAAGGAGCGTCTACACTGCCCATTCTTGCGCAAGAAAACCCTCTTGCGCAATGTCGTTACACCTATTACTTTTCAGGAAGATCGGCATTGCGCAAGAGGGGTTTTCTTGTGCAAGAAGGGGCAGTGTAGACGCTCCTTCTTGCACAAGAGCCTCTTCTGAAAAAAAATGATGGCTCATTAGGTATGTAAAAGATGCTTGGCGATATTCCACACTTAGCCTCATTTGCATATTACTTGCGCAAGTGTAGACATAGCCTACGTGTGGTTACTGAACAATGCAAGTGGTACCTAGACCACAGCAACAGTTAACATCAAGAGACCTCTACAGCATGGGCTGGGAGCCAGCTGGCTTTTAGCTCAGAGGGTAGAGGCTCCTATATTCTGCTTCAGAGGCCCCAGGTTCAAACTCACCTGGTGGTGGTTAAACTGGAATTTATTCTGCTCTATCTTCCTGTTGCTCCTGCCAGGGAGCAAAGGAATCCTCCATTCTTCAAACCTTCCCCTGGTAGGAGGGGTGGGGAGGGGGAAAGAATGACAGGGAAGACTGTAGGTGAAAGGGGTTGGGAGGGTCCTCCCACCTGCTTTGGCTCAGGGCCCCACAAAATCTCAATCTACCTCAGGATGAAGAGGAAATGACAAGTTCATCTCCCTAACATTTCCTTTTTCTCATTCCTCTTTGCTCTGTGGCCAGGGGGTGTCGGTCTCCCAAAGGAAGTTTAGGGAAATAAAGGGGTTTAGAAAAAACCAAAGCAAAAGGGAAAAGGAGGGAATGTTTGGAGACAAAGTAGGGATAGGTGGAGGGAGTTGATTGGCCAGAGCCACAGGAAGGCGGAGCCAGGAGCCTATAAAACCAATCTCTCAGCCCAGTGCACTCAATCTCAGTCAGGACTGACAGGGTGAGAGCTCTTTGTGCTGCCAGCGTTTGTGATGGGGCAAAAATGACTCATCAATTAATGCTAAACTGGTGTAGAGTTATTATTTTATAGCACCCAGCGATGAGGTAGGCATCTCACAGAAGCCATGAGTAGATGGTGTTTGCCCCAAATAGCTAGCCTGGAGATGTAGTGTTGTGTAGTGTGTGAGGGTGTCTGCAGCATAGCTAGGGTGGGGCGTGGCAGGGTGAGAGCTATAGCTGACATGCTGTCAAGCAGGTGTTCAGTTTGTGAATGTATCTCTCCTGAAAGCTCTGCACATATTTTAAAAATAAAATGCAGTGAGGACAAGCATTCTTCATGTACTTCTTGTAGCCATTGGGGAAGGAGGGAGTTGTCCGGAGGGATTTCAGTCAGAAGGTGGTAGAGCCATTGGTGTCTAAAATACAAAAAGTCTCTAGCTCTAACAACAACTCCTGTGGGGTCCAATGTTGCATGTAGCTCAAACTGGGCGGGGGGGAGAGGAAACGTTAGTACAATCCGCACGTGGGCTTAACCAGCTTTGCGTGTGCTCTGTGTGGTGATGCAGCCATGTAGAAAACCAATGAAAAGACACCAGGATTTTGAAGGCAAATTCATTTAGCCAAAAGCTCCTGTTTTTGCTGCTTTCTGATTAGCCATATTAGCTCAGGCTTGGCCAGCCAGCTTTAAAAATAAATGTCCCGTTAACCTAGTTACCTGCCCAGCAGTAACAGAGAGCAACAATTTAACTCCATTTTCCCCAGCAACAACAGCAATGCTTTGTCATCATCTCCCTGCCCCCAGAAACACAGATAAAATATATGGTGCCCTGGGACAGCTGCCAGAGAAAGACAATGCAACTTAAACCAAAAAACACTCCCCCAAAAGAACAGTGCAGCCTCCTTTCCCTTGCATTTAATTTGCTTTGTCTTTGTCTCTCCCTCCATGTTTCCCATCATTTCTGTCTTTTTTTTTCTACTTGGTTTCCTCGCTCTTTCATTTATCTGCTCCCTGTATCCTCTTCTGTCTCAAGGGCACTTGAGCATAGGTGCCATGGAAGTTAAATATATCAATGATTGGTATTTTCAGTGAATATCTAGTAGCCTCCTCTCCTCCTGTTCCATACTGTCTCCTTTACTGCCATGAACCCTCTTAGCTCTTTCTTGGGTCCAGAGAAAAGCTGGAATTGAATGGGAATGGAGCTAGCCAAACTCAGTCTGGCCTGTACTCTGGAAACAACTCCGGGCATTGAAGTTTTCTTTTCACAGCCTCATAGTACAGTAGTGTATGAGAAGAAGGATGGCCCAGTGATTAGGGTACTTGCCTGTCCAGCCACAAACTTCCTGTGTGATCTTAGCATGCCTGAGCATCAAGCTTTTCCCCTATAAAATGGGAACAATGTCTCCCCCCATCTCACAGGAGCGTAGAGAGGGTTAGAAAGATTGTGACATTCTCTGATGCTATCAGGATGGGGCCATCAAAGTACTACAGTTAGATATCTGACTGGACATTCAGGCAATGACCTTCTTCCACTGAAACAGCTGGGGAGATTTAGGGATGCAGATTAGAATATGCACTAGGTAGTGGGTGTAACATCTTGACTTCTGTAAAAAGCACCAGGGGGATTTTGACTGGACACATGCTGCCAGGAACCTTAGCCGTGGTCTACACTAGGGAGTTTTTTTCAAACTAACAAGTGGAGTGTCCCCACTACCAAGCCTGTTTCAAAATAAAGGGCTGGTTATTTTGAAATGATAACTTCTGCTTTCCACAAGGAATGACGCTTATTTTGAAATGGCTCTTTTGAAATCGTGGTAGTGTGGATGTTCCACTGCTGCTATTTTGAGTAACTGCTACCAAGAGTAATTCAGAGTAATTATTCCCCCATTCTTCCTGGGGCTCTAAGTCAAACAGTGTGTCCACATTAACAGAGCCTGCCCTGGACAAATTTCAAGGCTTCCCTGTAGTATGGGCACACTATTTTGAAATAGTTATTTTGGGAGTTTATTATTTCGAAGTAAGTTATTGTGAAATAATTTCCTAGTATAGACTCATAGACTTTAAAGTCAGAAGGGACCATTATGATCATCTAGTCTGACCCCTGCACAATGCAGGCCACAGACTCTCACCCACCCCTCCTAGAATAATCCTCTCACCTATATCTCAGATATTGAAGCCTTCAAATACTTTGAAGACCCCAAGATGCAGAGATCCTCCAGCTGTGATCTGTACCCCATGCTACAGAGGAAGGCGAAAAACCTCCAGGGCCTCTGCCAATCTACCCTGGAGGAAAATTCCTTCCTGACCCCAAATATGGCGATCAGCTGAATCCTGAGCATGTGGGCAAGACTCACCAGCCAGACACCCGGAAAGTTCTCTATAGTAACTCCTATCATCCCTCCATTGACCTATTTACCACTGATAATGAATGGTCAATTAGTTACCAAGATCATGTTATCTCATGACATGCCCAAAGCTTCATCTTTTTCAGGCAAAGAAGTAAAGTTGTTCTGGCTGAGGTGGTCTGTCCCACATTGCATTGCTTACACTGAGCTATGCTGGAGAGAAACTTTATGTCTGCTGCTGCCTTGGGACCCTGCAGAAAATGAGAGGTGGCTCTCGTGGGGCTTCTCAATAAACAGATGCATGAGAATCAAAAAGGCCAATCTACAGACCTAGAGGAAACTGCATTCTGCTCCTCACAGTGTCCAGCAACATCCATCCTCTGACTCCTCACTGTCCCTTCAAGCTGCCTTGTGAGGAACTGAGTAAATCACGCCTGGGAAGAGACTGATCTGTAAGTCAAGTATGCATCAGCACACACCTCCCCCCATGCTGCACTCCACATGTGCATTTTCCATAGTCCCCACTTATGCAAATGCTCCTTTTCAGAACGCCACAGCTTGTCAGACCTTGTAAAGGGAGACAAAGACGTAGTGGAGAAATATAATGAAGTCTGAAGGCTTGCGAGGAATACCAAAGCCTGGGAGGGAGAGGGAGGAGGCATAGTCAGTGACTGGCCCCTGCTGCGCACACACCCCAGTTTAGTGCTGTGTATGTCTGATGTAAGGCTTATTGAGTTCCAGTTGAGTTACAAGCCCTGTTCCTGCAGAGATATGAGACGCACAGATGATTAGTGGAGTTTTCATTCTGCCCATGGGAGCTGAGTTCAAGTTCCCAAACAGAACCACAGGAAAAAGTGGAGGGATTTTTTGGCAGCTCTCCTGGCTTGATTACCTCTTGCCAAGCTGAGCACCAAGTGATTTGCTCCACTGGGGAGCAGCAGCTGGATAGCCTGTGTGTAAAAAACCAAACACATGCATAAACAGCAAGGAGAAAAGTAGGACTCAGTGAGAAAACCCCGCACAATAATTAAAAATATGGTGTGAAGGGGGAGGGAGTGGGCTCTTTCAGGAGTCATTTAAAGTAGAATACATGCAAATGCATAGAGCACCCTCCTGATCCAGTTATCCCCTGGAATAAAGGCGCCTCGGCTCCACCTCACAGCAGTGCAATATTTTCAGATGGAGTCAGCTCTTTATGTGAATGCCTGACAATATCCTGTCTTGCAGCCTCACCACGTGGTGCCTCATCTCTGCAGCATCGCTGAACAAACGATGCCCTCCTGGCTCCATGGCAAGACAGGCCTGACCCAGCTGTGACTCTCCTAGAGCTGCGACTCTCCTAGAATGAATGGTGGCGCCGAACACTTGCCCCCCCACAGAGACACATGGGAGAGTCTTCTTGGGAGTGATGAGAAAAGCACATCTGGAATGCCATTTCCAAACAGGGCCCCCATTAGTGACATCCACAAGTGGGGTCTGACTAGTATTCTGTGATGTGACAGAGGTCCACAGTGTCCCTCTTTTGCCATGAGACGGATGGCTTGAAGAGCCTGGGGTTGCTGAATGGACCAGCAGGGCACATTAAAATGCTGACCTGCATCCTGAAATGGGGGCCACGGGTCTTGTGAAACAGTAAGAATAAGGACAAATGTGATGTGGCCATGCAAACTCAACTGCTGCTCAGTGCGGTGTGAATATCTACTCTCCAGGAGTTGGATTGAGACTTCTCCCAGCTCCTTCCATGCCGGTCTCCCTCTGATTATCTGGTAGGAATGACTCTCACCCGTAACCCCTTGTGCGGGGATCTAAACTGGCACCTAGAATAGAAATGTTCCATATCTCATTCCCAGTCCCCTGATCCAGCCTGCGCCCTGTCGTAATGACTGTTGGCTGGTTGTTTAACATGGCTACATGCTTAGGAACTGTCATACCAAACTGGGCCTAGTTCAATATCCTGTCACCAATTAGGTGCTTCGTAGGAAAGTGCAAATCCCTATAATGGGCAATTATGCAATAATATGCATGCAGGGGCAATTCTTCTTTCCAGAGAAATAGGGGTGAAAGACAACAACTCGTTAGAACTCACATCTGAGTCAGGAAAATAGGCCCAAACCACTAACAGGCTAACATGGCTACTACCTCAGCATGTTTCAGAGTAAATCAAGGCATGTGCTCGACTTTATCCTACTGCCCAAAGATGGTTCATCTCTCACATGCCAGCTCTACACTTATTTCTCTCTGGTTGGCTCAGTCACAGGCATCTGCAGGAAACCAGAGCCCATCTAAGAGGCAAAAGGTCCTTACTGCAGAGAAGTGGATCTATTCTAATGACTTCAGAAAATGAATATTTTACTGGGTAGCACAGACCCCTAGGAAGCCGAGCCTATGAAGAAGCCCTTCAGATGACTATCCCCAGCAAAGGTCCTAGCTAGGGGACAGGAGCCCCTCTAAGTATCACCAGAGGTCTGCAAGGGACAAACGAAAATGCAGCACTGATTTATTAGTGTTCAGCTCAGCTGCAGAGAAGCAACCACGGAAACCCCAAGGATTCCAGCCAACAATTGCCTTAATCCTGGTTCATCATGTATCCTCATGGCCCTACTCATCCAACAGCTGCCTCTACATGCCCCTGACACACCAGGCACAGAACCACTGGCCTGGACACTGAATTGGAGAGGGCTGGATGGGGCCTAATGTACCTTCCTTCATTGCAAGCCCTGCCAACCCCAAGGCCGGCCCTAGTTTTAACATTCTTGGAGGCCCTGGCAGGCTGTGCATTATGACTCCACTGTGACCAGATAACTGGCTCCAGGTGGGGGAAAGATTCAAGGGAGGCAGTGGGATAGAGCAGGGGAGGCCAAGGGGGACAACAGCCTGGATTAAATGGGATGAAATTAAGCAAAGGAAAATGTAAGTTAATGGCAGCCAAATTGTCCAGCTGTGGGCTCTATTAGCCTGGGGCACAGTCTCCCATGGGAATTAGAGGAAGCTGCTTAATTTGGGGCATTTCAGAAAAACTGGACGAAGTATTAGAGGGAACATTCGTGTATGTGCTCTATGGGCAGGATGGACCCCCGGCCATTTGATGCCCAGGTCATTGCCACATAGAGTCAAAAGCTTCCTCCTGGGTGGGTCAATGGCAAGTGAGCTGCCACGAGGCAAGAAGCAGGGCAGAGGGGCTGATAAAACTGGCAGCTTCCCCCAGTGCTGTTGCGGGTGAAACGTGGCTGGGTGCCTGGAGCCTGCACCTGAACATTAGGCTGGGTGGTCTACAGGCCTAAGCGAGTGTGTCACCAAGGGGTGGGGAGTCCCCGGGCCCTGCACCCCCATCCGCAGCCAGCAGGTGGAACAGAAGGTTGATTAGTCCCCAGGGATACCGCGCAGAGCAGACTTGTCAGCACAGAAAAGAACAGCAGTCATTACAATCCATCTTGGGGAGAAGGGACTCAGAGCAGAGGGCCCCAACCCCCCTCCCCGCACCCCAAGCCAGCGAGACTCACTCATACACCCAGCAGCCCATCTCCCCCTGCAGGCAGCCCGGCCTCCAGCCTTTGTCCAGCTTCCTGGGCAAAAGGTGTCACCCAGTCACACCCCCCTCCCAGGCTCAGGTTACAGAAAGAATCAGCCATTGTGTACGTGGGGGAGGCTACCACACCCAAATTCCCACCAGCATCTTGCTAATAGTGCAGTGCCCAGGTGCACACAGGGTTACTACAGGACAGTAGAAATCACATGCAACATAACAAAGTGAACAGAGTGAATACAACCCCCACTTCCTCACCAGTGTCCCTGGCTAACATCACCCTGAAACATCCACTCAGGCAGCAAGGAAACAGCAGCTAGACAGGCCTCTATCCTGGAGTTTGTGTGTAGGAAAAGTAACATGAGGAACAGCCCCTGAGAGCAGTGTGAGTGCTGTACCTCCAGCCTCGCACAGACCTCCCACTCTGCCAGCCCCACAGACAGGGACCAAATGGGTTTCTCTACATGGAAACCTTGATTTGAGCTTTCAGAGTTTCTTTCTTGCTGTGAGCCAGATCCTCGAGTGTGACCAAAACCTAGAGTCAAAAGGCAGAGGGTGGTGTATAAAGATGACATAAAGCCCTCCCTTATCCTGCTCCTGCCATGGAGCTGCTTTGTGCATGTCATAGTAGTGCCTCATGCACTGTAAGAGCAGCTAGGGGGCTACTCTAATGTACACCAGCCGTTATTAGCCTAAGAGGCTGGAAACTCGAGGATGACTGATGTGGCACCCTGGCCACACCCCTTTTTCCAGCTGCACCACTTTTCCTTGTTACACCATCCACAGGGAGTGTGTGTGGCATGAGCACGATGCCACAGGAGAGCTTCTGACTGCAGGAATCTTCCCTGGTCCTGTTAAACTGAGTTGAAGGCCTGATTATGCCAGCAGAGCTTCACCAGGGAATCTGGGCCTTAGCCAGGCCTCATAACACTTTGCTAAGACTTCAGCAAAAAGAGCTCTTCCGTAGTCATGTGTTCGGGACCTTCAGGTGTGTGAAAGTTGCAAGGTTGAAGTACCTAGGACCATGTATCTGTAAGAGAGAGAGAGATAATATGGACAGAGGCAGGGTGAGCTTCCCCATGTTAATAGGCCTCAGCCTTTACTTACAGCAGAAGAACTGTCTGGGTAGGAGACTTGTTCATTTCCAGGTTTCTTCAAGACTTAGCACTTAGCAAAGAGATCCATTAGCACGGGCTGCCACACTGTTCTTTGTCATGTGCCGTGGTCACTGGTCTGCTAGGAGCTAGACTGAGACACAATAACTCCTTTAATACAGGCCACCAAACCACCAGGAGGATGTCACCTCTCTGCACTGGAGCTGAGCTGATGAAATGGGGGCTACAGACTCCATATTGTGTATAGCTCAGTCTCTAAAATCCAGTTTTCTTTCCTACACGGGAATTTCCATAACGCCCAGAGCACCTCAGAAGGGACGTCTCCCAGGCTATGTCTAGACTACATGCTTCTTTCAGAAGAAGATTTTCTGAAAGAGATCTTGCAGAAAAACTTCTTCTGACAGAGAGCGTCTACACTGCCAAAGCGCATTGAAAAAGCAATTTGCTTTTTTGAAAGATAGTGTCCATTCAGTGTGGACGCTATCTCTCATTTAAGCTGTAATTACTATGGATGGAGGGGCCACCAGGACACTTGTGCTTTTTTCTCTTACCTCGTCTATCAAAAGAACTCCCTTTTTCCCATCCACACACACCTTTTTCTGAAAGAGCTCTTTCAGAAAAAGGCTTCTTCCTCTTAGAATGAGGATTACCAATGTCAAAAAAACACCTCTGCTCTTTCGATTTTCTTTCGGAAGAACATGATTGCAATGTGCAGGTAATTGAAGGTTTTTTTTTTTTTTTTTTTTTTTAAAACGTCTGTTTTCTTAAAAAAAAAAAAAACCCTCTATAGTGTAGACATACCCCCCAGAGAGAAGGAAGATAGTTAGAGAAGATTTGTGTATAAAGGAAATAGCTGATGTGTAGTTCCACTGACTCCTTCCTGAAGAGGAGATGGGGGACTTAAATTTGCAGGTGACACTTCCCCCACCCAAAAAAACCCCTTGGATTTCCACCACTACTAGCATTTGGACAGATTAATGTAAGGTCAGCAAGCAGCAGGGCATCAGCTGCTCATTGCTGAATTACAGAAAGAATTTTGCCTCTCAGTTGCATAATTTGCTCAGTGCACCAAGAGTTATTTTGCCTTCCTCAGATGCATCTGTGATGGACCGGGCTGGGTCTGGGCACAGCTCTGGGTGTCCGCTCAGGGCAAATTGCTCAAATTTGGGGCTCCTTACAGCCCCCAGACTGGAGACCTTCCCAAATAGGCCACAAACCAGTCCCACAGAGTGCTTCAGCTGCCTACCTGAAGCCTCACGAGCAAAACCCCTCCAACACCCCAGCAATATCTGTGTCCCCGGGCCTCATACATAGGTGAGGGGTTTTAGAGCCCAATCTCACCTTCCCTGAACAAGTTCTGTCTGGTTCCAAGAAACCAGCCACAGATCCCAGGTCAAGATCATGCTGAGCCAATCCTTTAGAATCTAACATGTAAAGGTTTATTACTACAAGAAAGAAAAGCATAAGAGTAAGGTTGTTAAAGTATCATACATTACATGCATCGAATCTCCCAGTTCTCGATGCAGGCTTGCAGCAGAGATGTTATAACTGCTGGCTTAAAAGTCTTTGGTGAACATCCTACGTCAGGATGAGTCCACAGTTCTTTCCAGCTCTTCGATCCCTGCACTGCTGCCTCTGGGATGAAGGGCTGAGCTGAGCACCAAGATGGAGTCAGCCACATGGCATATTTATACCCCTGCCTGACTTCTTCCAAGCTGGGGACGGTCACATGGCCAGTGGCCAAGTGTGTCTTTTGCCTCCAGAGGTCCATTGTTCCCTGGAGCTTTGCTCATTAGCATGTCCATGGGCAAACATTCCTGGCCCATTGCTTTGCCTCAGACAGAGAATCCTTCAGCATCAACACAGAGTACATATTTATAACTTTACACACAGACATTATACAAGTACATAAATAGCATATATAGAATCAGAAGAAAGTAAGCTTTCAGTTGACACCTCACATGGCCCCCTTCATACCAACTTTTGGGGCAAACACTCCCCCATGGGTGCAGCAGAGACCTGGCTGCTTCCCTTAAACTCCAGTAACGTGACACACTCCCCCGCCAAAAAGAAAAACCCTTAGATTCCCACCACTAATAGCATTTGGACAGATTCATGTAAGGTTAGCAAGCAGCAGGGCATCAGCTGCTCATAGCTGAATTACAGAAACAATTTTGCCTCTCAATTGCATAATTTGTTTGGTGCACCAAGAGTTATTTTGTCTTCCTCAGATGCATCAGGTATTGTCTTCTTCCACAATACTGGACTTAATTCACTGATGATCTGCTCCTTTTATAAAGAAGCCCGTGTTCCTCTTTTCCAGCCTCCAGAAGAGAGGGCTCAGTGGTGTAAGTGGGAGTTGGGGAGTCTGGTGTTATAATGGCTGCAAAAATCAAACCAGAAAATTTGCAATAATCTAATGAAAGCTGACAATAGCATCTGTTCCCAGGTTTCATCTGCACACAGGTCAGGTATATGGTGCTTCCAGGCTGAGGAAATAGGAATTTTGATGAAAGAAGAAGATAAGATGGGGAAAAAATATCAGCAGGAAAATGAAGGAAAGTTGAGGTCATGAAAGTAATAGGAGATTTTAAAAAATACATACACTAAAGCAGACTGGTCTGGAGCCTACCTGGATCTCTGCCCATCCCATGGGGCACAATTTGAGTCTGTTGTGTGCAGTATGGCAGAGGCTTCCCACCACTATGCAATGTCTGCCACAATCTGGTTTAGTTTTATGTGATTGGAGGGTTGTGTGTGTGTTGGGGCTGAGAGAGGTCCTTTGGTTTTGCATTTGCACTCAGTAGGGATTTCTGCTACAAAGTTAAAGGATGAGGTGGATCCTCTGAAGCTGTAGAGATTTAGGTGAGTACCATAAATAGCCACCACGATGCAACGTGGTAAAAAGCTATTCTGGTGAAGGAAGAGGCACTGCCAAAGGGAAAGGGAGCTTTGCTATGAGCAATCAAAAGAGCTTGGCTATTAGCAGTGAAGTGTGTGGGGAAACTGTCCACCCCAGACAGATCCTTAGCCGTGGGATCATTTCCATTTCATTCTAAACATCGAGTTAAGTCGAGTACAGATAATGACAGGGAAATTGCTCTAGAGGCAAATGCAGCAGCTGTTCTCCAGCTAATAAACATTGTACCTTTGCACACAGGTGGCCATCAGAACATGTGGTATCGAGACCATGTTAGTAAGGCATTGGGAAGGCATGCAGGATTCCCTTGGTTCTATGAAGTTCTATGGCCCATGTTCTTTAGGTAGTCACACATCATGATGAGAACAGACCTTGCTGGCCTTCACATCTATCAATCTCAAGTTTTCCTCTACTTTTCCTAGAAGCACCCACTGACCTTAAACATCTACCTAGAAAACATGTCCCTCAAAGGATACCTTCCACAGCACAGCAACCTGCCGCAGCTGCCAGTAATGCCTCTACCCAACCATAGCTCTGAGGCTGAGTTTTAATATCAAACTCAGACTCGTTTGCCAAGAGCAGTAGGGCTGTACAATGAGCTTCACCACTTGTTCCCCCAAAAGAAAGTATTATTCATGACAGGGTACATTTCTTCTCAGAGAGGTCCATGCTGCCTTTCTCTTTCCTTGTTCTTATTCCTGATTACTTCTGTCTCCTACCCAGAGTTTCTTCAGAAAGCCAGCTCCTGGAATGCATCATAGAAGATCTCTGTCAAGTATTTTTCATGCAAGTCATTTTCTGCATCAGTGGTTTTCAGCAATGGTCATCAGAGTTTTCCCTAGTGGTCTGAAGAATTAAACATCTTCAAACCAAGCCATGGGGAGTTTCTAAGTGGAGAGAGAAGATGGCCAGGGAGAGGATCTTTCTCTTACATAGTGATTTGCAAAAGGAAAGAGCTATCAAACCCCTGTGGTATCTCATGTACAATCTGTAGTACTTTTTTCTACATATAATAGTAAGAAAATTTGCAAGAAAATAGGATCTCTGCTTAGAGTCCACTGCCCATTCCAGGCCAGAAGTCAGGATCCTTTGCAGCATCTCAAGTGATAGCTGTGGAGCTAGTTATGATGTCATTTGGAGGCATGTGACCTCATGTGCAGAGCATAAGCAGCTTCCGAGAAATCAGATGACAGCTTCAGAAAGAGAGCCACCACCATTTTCATGCAAATGACCTTCATAATAACAAATGAAAAATACAGAGAAAACTGACATGTCATCAGAACTGCTTCACTAAAGAATATTTTTCAAAAACGTCCATGATGCAACAGCAGCATTTGAAGAAGACAGGATGTGAACACAGAAAACACAGCTGCATGTCTTCAGTCATGAAAGACAGAAACTGGGTATTTTGCTATCCGTATTATGATAATGCTTGCTGGGTATCAAGTGGACCATCAGAGAAAGGTTGAGGCAAATAATGAAGACATTTTTCAGCAGAGGTATGAAGGTTTAAATGAGGTTGCTTTGGCCACTTTGTTCCTTTTTTACATTTTCACTCCACAAACATTTATTGAATTTCACTGGCAAAAGTATTCTTGGCAAGAAACTTTCATAGTCCCATTCATGAGTATTTCAGGAAATAGAAGTAAGTATTTTCATGGTCAAACAATGAAACCTTTGTATTCCTGTTCAAACGATCAGGGAGCACAAACCATACCATGTGACTTTTATGGCCAATTATAATTCAGCAGCCTAGATCAAATGTTCAATATTGGTGATCAAGCTACAGAGTTCAAAAAAATTCCAAAGGACATTCATCAAATAAGCTAGAAGGTAAAACCTTTGAATAAATTATTTGCTGCGATTATTGGTTCCTCAGCTCTAATAGGAATAACTACCAGCATTTGTGCAGTGTACAAAGGGACTGATTTATTCCAGTCTAAGGCGCTGACAGAATGGCCGGGCCACTGGGCATGGTGTGTGTTTAGCGGGGGAAGGGCAGCTCTATGCTCCCAGAAGGGATGAGGCCTTGGACGAAAGGGGTGGGGCTGGGGCAACCATCCCTCAGCACTGGCTAGATCAAGCAGTGGCCCCCACTCTCCAGCCAGCCCTAAGCACTGCCCAGGGCTATGGGAGTGACTTAAAGGGCCCACAGCAGTTGCCCCTTTTGCCCTATAAGCAGGCTTGATCCCAATAGTACCTCTTTTTACTTTGTCAGAGTTATATGGGAGATAAATTTGACTGACGAGGTGTGACATTGTATGTCATGGGTGTGGCATACATTCTGGACTGTACGGGTGTGTCTACCCTGCAGCGCTATTTTGGGATACTTCCGGTATCCCAAAATAGCTATTCCATGTCTTTTGAAAAGACCGTTATTTCGAAATATAATGGGCTTGCTATTCTGATGTTCCTGTAAACCTCATTCCATGAGGATTAAGCATCGTTTTGGAATAGCGGTTTATTTCAAAATTAAATTACGAAATAAGTCATTTCTAAATTAACTCAAAATAAACTCGCAAATTGCGTAACTCAAATTGTGTAGCTTATTTCAAGCTATGGGTACAGTGTAGATGCACCCTTAGAGAGCTGTTCTCAGTTCCCCCACATAAAGTGCCTTTTACGTTGCTTTTCTATGAAAGCTTCCCTTCCTGGTTTACTCACATATAACCTTCATCATATACACTACCCCCACCTGTACAGCAAGAGTGCTTCAGCCAAACCATCTGCCCCGCTTGAAATACACTGCAGAGCAACATCAACAAATTCCCAGTCCAGAATTGTGCATCATGTACTGCCCAGCTCTTTCCTTGTGGACAATACAAGCTCATAAAAAGTCCATCATTTTATTAATAGAAAATGATATGCACAAAACCTGTTATCTCAAAGGAAGTTTCCAATCACTTCCATCCAAACACACACTGGTTTAGATTAAACACGTTTATTGAATACAGGAGGAAAGTCTTTAAGTGATTACAAATAATGAAGCATGAAAGTTAGAATGTGGTTACAAGAAAATAAAAGGTAAAGTGCAACTAATATCTAACTTAACAAGCTATGTGAACTTAAAGCAGAAATCTCTCTCAGACCACATGTTCTTTTGCAGTCTTACTGGCTAGAAGCCTTTCTGACAGCTCGGGGGCACCATTTCAGATTTTGGTTGGGGGGGCAACCTATGCATACTATGATGGGGGGGAAGGGAGTCAGAGCATGAGGGGGACCTACTGAAAACAGAGGCTTCAGCAGCATTTCTGAGCATTCTCAGTACAAGCCAAAAGCACCGAATTGGGGGGAAGAAACCAACCCTATCCACCTTCCACCCCACACATATCATCTCTATCCAGGGGCTTCTAGAAACTGGAAAACACTAAGGTTTTTTGGCAGACAACTGAGTAGTTAGCTGACAGGAGCACTGTATTTAATTCCTATATAAAATAAAGAAAATTAAATAAACATTAAACCCACTCAGCTCTAACACTAGCGTATTCTGACATCTTGTGGCAAGTCACTTAAGGGACACAGGTTAGCCTTAACATTTTAATATATATTCTTACTTTGTTACTAACTCTGTTGAGGGAGAGAGGCCTCATCAGGACTCCTGGGCTCCATCTCAGCTCTAGAAGAGGAATGAGGTCTAGTGAATTACAATAGGTGGCAGATATATTTCAGCTCTATATAAGAACATCAGAATGACCATACTGGGTCAGACCGATGGTCCTTCTAGCCCTGTATCCTGTCTTCCAACAGTAGCCAATGCCACGTACTTCAGAAGGAATAAACAGAAGAGGCAATCGTTTGTTTGAAATCTGCTGCCTATAAATTTAATTGGGTCAGCTTCTTGTGTTATGTTAGTGAAGGAGTAAATAAAATGTCCTTATTCTATTTTTCTACACCATTCATGATTTTCTAGATCTCTAACATATCCCCCACCCTTTAGTCATTTCTTTTCCAAGCTGAAAAGTCCCAGTCCTGTTAATCTCACCTCATATGGAAGCTGTTCCTTACTCCCTCATCATTTCTGTTGCCCTTTCTATACCTTTTCCAAATCCAATATATCTGTTTTTATATAGGGTGACCAGATCTGCATACAGCATTCAAGATGTGGGCACATAACGACTTTATATAGAGGCAATATGATATTTTGTCTTACTATCTATTCCTTTCCTAATGATTCCCAATATTTTGTTAACTTTTTTGTTTTAGACTGCCACTTGCACACTGAACAGCTGTTTTCAGGGAAATATCCACAAGGATTCCAAGATCTCTTTCTTGAGTGGCAACAGCTATTTTAGACCCCTTCATTTTGGTATCTATCGTGAGGATTATATTTTTTAATGTGCATTATTTTGCATTTATCAACACTGAATTCCATCTGCCCTTGTGTTGTCCAGTCACCTAGTTCTGTGAGATCCCTTTATAACTCTTTCTAGTCAGCTTTGTATTAGTCCCCATTTGCCCCTTTTTCAAGAACATTTATGAGAAGTTTAACAACAGTGCTCTAAATGCAAATCCCTGCAGCACAGCACTCATTCCTACTCTTCCCCCATCTTTTAAATGGAGTACCCAGCAATGTTTTTGTGATGATCTAACAATCCGTCAATTGCTTGAATGCCCAGCCTTTTGTTATTCTTAATTAACCTGCCTTCCTCTTTGTATAATAAACTCCCTGCTCCAAAGGCAAAGCTGCAAGAAGCTCAAACTCTGTTACATTTAAGAACTGCCTCTGGAGTCAGGACATTGGCTTTAAGCAGATTTCAAATATGAAATCCAGGGGTCCAAACTCAGGAGGGGGCAACTGCCCCCCCCCCCATCTCTTATAAATGTTGCCCTTGCTGCCAGAACTCATCCCCCAGTCTAATGCTTCTTTCCTTATCCTTCATGTATTGTGGATCTCCAAAGGAGAAAGAGACTATTTGGGGAGTTTGCTCCCTTTTTTAATAGCAATTCTTTAAGAATCATACCCAGTTGGAGTCTAGATGGCAGCCAGTCTGTTTTCACAAGAACCTCCATTTCCAATGATAAAATGTAAATTTCTCAGTCACAGCCTTCTTCCTGTCAAAGAATGGCCACTTTGCCACATGATAGTCCATTTGATTTTGTTGACATCTCCTTGAGGTGTTAGTTTCCCTTTGGTATCTGAAGATTTTATTTGTGCTTGCTCTTCTAAACTTGAGGCATGCCTCAGTAAAGTCATACAGTAGAATCTTATAAGTTTACATATGATGTTGCCACACATATTTTACCAGGAGAGTAATGACCAGCAAATTATGAGTTTTCAAATGCTACCTCATCGGCATTACTTCATTAAAAAAATCATAATCTTGTAGAAAGAATGAACATTAGAAGAGGAATACAAAGAACATTCCTAGTATTGTGAATCTAAGAGCTTATTCATGTGCTACCAGTAGATATAGTGACAAAGTGGCTATGGGTGAGTGCTGAATAGAAAAAAGTAAACCATTTCCAGAAGTTCAGTTCAAGAAAGCATCCCATAGTTGAGATAATTATCTGAAAACTCTTTTGTCTAGAAATCAATCTATCACTGTGGTGCATAGAAGTTTTCCCATGACATTCATGGCTGTTCATGGCTTTTGTTCAAATTGAAGACCCCAAGAATAGCTTCTGTAGTATTTCTGTCTTTTCATTTCTGGTTCTGGACAAAACCAGACAGAACAAAGGAACTTGCAGAAATAATATTAACAGATTTAGAAAACTTTTCATTCTTCCAAAAATGTCCTCAAGTTTAGGTTCAAGAACGAACTGTTCTCCATTCCTGGTGGTGATTCATTGGAACATTAATGATAGTAATACTTTACACAGCTACTACACCTTTCCTTCAGGGATCTTGAAGCACATTATATTCGTTAATTAGATTGCAAGTTCTTTGGGGCAGGGAGTGTCTCTTTTGTGTATGTTTGTACAGCATGTAGCACAGTGGGGGCCCTGTCTACTCCACCATTGTAATAATAGCTAATGACTTGTCTCAATACTGCTGTGAATTGGGTAATACTACACCTATTTTATCAATGGGAAAATCATAAAAGAGAGGGGCTAAAGGGACTCATGTGAGGTCATCTAGTTCACATGGGCTGTGTGCTAGGTGTTTTTCCTGTTTGTTAATTCTTGTCCATCTTTATTCTTTCCTTCACTGAGCCCACTCATATGTTTTTTCTTGGTCTTTCTCTACCCTAAAATATGTTTGCTCCATGGGTGAAATTTTAAGATGACGAGTTTCAAGGTGTCTATATCATTTCTTTCAATTAACCTCTATTTCAAAGAGATTGTACAGCGTGCAGCAAGTGTTTTTAGGGTGAATGTTTAAAAAAAAACTATACTGATTTTTCTTTATTTTCTGTTATGCCTGGTGGCGTCAACACATGCCTGTCACAGCCTTTCATTCCTATTACAGCTCCATTCCTGACAGGTTGATTTTCTTATTTTATTTTGCAGCCACTTCTGTTTTCTACCCCCCTTGTTCTAATGTCTTAAAAATATTTCCTCTTTCTAACTTCTTACCCAGTGGTAGCAGGAATCCATCTGTTCTCAGGGGAAATTTTATAACATTCTTGTCTCTTACAGTAAAAGCAAAGTATTTTATTTGAAGCTTTAACAAAAATGTTGGTAGATATTGTGAAATAGGTTTTTTTTTTTACAAGAGAATATAATAATGACCTATTTAAATCCTGGGATGATAGGCAGAACAACAAAAGGGCCTGTCCCCTCAAATGAGAAAGAAGCTATGTGACCCAGAACTTATCTGAGTATGAAGGACAAAAAAATGAACGAGCAAGAATATTGGTGCAGATCATCAGGTCATAATGAAGGGACCAGAGGGGAGCATTAACAAAGATCCTCAGCCATTATTCACCGCTCCAAGAAGAAGTTCTAGCAGTCAGTGAAAGCTGCCCAGAGGACAGCTCTGGAGACGGAGATCCTCTTTTTGCCCAGAGAACAAATATATTTTGGGCAAGTTTTCCCAAAGATTCACCATGAGCATGATTTTTTCCAGGAGCTTGGCTCCCAAATAAGTGGCCAGAGTTTCCAAAACATTCAGGATTTTGGTTTATGTGCACATTCATGAAAATTCAATCATAATTGTTGGCAAGGAGTACAGGAACATCTGGCAGTGACCTCCTTGAAAAATCTATCCTCGTATATTAGAACTCTTACCTAGAGGGACCAGATCTTCCATCCCCACTTTCATTCAGTCCGAGCCTCCCTACTGAGATTGTCAACAAGAGGGCTGATAGAGGTTGTTGGTTCTGTGATGTGAACAGCTCTCTATCGGGGAAATGGTCTGAGCCCAACCAATTATTTGGACTGGATGCCAAATAATTCTCAGACTAACATCATCCTTTCACTACTTAGCAAGGTTAGGTACAAGACAGAGAGAAACTATTCACTTCCTCCAAACAGATTGGTTTGCTTGTTATTGGTTTTTTTAAAGATAGCAGATATATTTATTGTGACTTTCTTGAGACTAAGCAGAAAGAAACTGCGCATTTCTGTGCTCACTAGGCTTGTGAGTTCCAACCGGTGGAGAATCCCTATCTAAGGAAAGCAGTTAGGACAAAAATAAACAAAAGGGTTATATTGGGAATGAGTGCACCAGCAAGTTCTGACCTAATTGCAGTGCCCCTCAGACAGATCAGGATCATGGTGAAAGCAAGTTGGTGAATCACTCTTTCTCATAAAGAATCAAACTCCATGCACTGGCATTGAAACATGTTCCCCTAATGTATGCTCCCTCCCCCCCCCTCCCCCCATCCTCCTTTCTTCATTAGCTCACAAGTCACCCTGAAAACTCAGAGGACTAACTACCAGGATAGTTTCTTTCAAGGAGTGAATTTTCCTCCCAGAAGTCAGTTGGATCGGCTCACATAACCTGATATGTAAAAACCACAGGTAGACTAGTATTACACTAAATGGTTGCGAGCAAGGACATTCATATAGATTCACCAAGGTAAATAGATTTCATGAAAAATAGTCATATAAGAGCTCTACTTGTTTTTTACTTAATCCCTTTTCCCACTAACAAACTGAATCAGGACTTCAGGGTGAGGCCCAAAAGAAACAAAATGTCAGATGTACCCTGATAGATCTCTAGAGATTCACAGGTGTCCTCATGGTCTAAAGGAATGTGGGCTTTGTTTGAACTCTGCCTACAGTATAAATGCCTGGCTGGACCACATACTGTATGTAAAGCTCATAATTGGTTCAAATTGGAGGACAGAAGCAATTTTCATTTTTTGCTGTTTACTCACCGACGATTATCCTGCATGAGGGCCAAACAATCTTAATTGCATCTCATCAAAGGCTGAGTCTTTTGGCAATTTTCTGCGGCAGAATTTTTTTGTTTTAATTAAACTTTGTAAAAGTTGGGCCTGTTGGGTCAAAGAACTTTCTCTGTTGCCTGGGATCCTGTTGTCCTTAGATTTGTTTACCTGGTTACTTTCATTAAAGGGGAATTAAAACCCAGGTTATTTCAGAGTGGAGACAATGAATGCAAAACAAGCTCTTAAAGTTATGCAGCCCCTGGACAAGTGGACTAGAGATTGTGCATAAGGAGCAATAGATGGGGAAGAGAAGCTGGTAAACTAGAGTGAGGAATGTGATCCGGACCCGCTAGGAACAAGGAGTGGATTCCTTCTAGTGCACTAATGGGACAGCTAGTGCTGTCTGATCCAGAGGGAGTGTTTCTGGGTGGGGCCCTCTGCAAGACCCACTGCAAATGACTACATGCCTGCCTCTCCAACCGTTCATTCACTCACTTGGCAGAGTAGCTCAGCCTTTGAAGAGGCACAGTTGAGAGGCTTATGTTAATAGATTATGTCTGTGCTATGTCATGCCCAGTAGAATTGTTGACATTGTGAAAAAATACATATTCCTGAGCAGCCTGTGCAGACTTAAAAATGACAAATAAATGGTCTTTTATGACCAAAGGCAAGAGTGGAATTGAGTCCTTCTTGTCTTTGCTTACCTACCCAGGCCTGTGTGAACCATGTGGCCTTTCCCCCACAAAAGCAGGATGACATCACTTGCACCTAAGGCAGCATGCACCCACAGGAATGTTTTAGGTGTTAGTGGCATCATCAATTGTTGCAGGAGAAACCGCCGTAGATTCAGATCTGTGCAGGAAAAAAGGCTTTTGATTCACCTTTCAATGCATGAATGTGTAAGTGTACCCTTGCATTCTGTTAATGATGTGAAGAACTGTGTTTATCAAATTAATTATTTTATTTGGCGTTAGCGATAAGTAAAAAGCATTTCTATTTACCATGAGGAGCGTCTCCCAAAATGCAGAACACATCAGCATCTTCTTTATTTGCTGTTTTGATCCTTGCACTTGTGGGAATTAACGACTGCAAATTCTGAATTGCAATTATAGGCTTTGCAGCAGTAATTTTGTTTTTATTTCCCACTGTGTTTGCTGATGCTCTGCAGAGTGAAGAGGCTTTAGTTAAAGTTCATGTAACACAAATGTACCTACAATTTGTCTGTTTCTTTAAAACCCCTTTTTTATTTCCTTCTGCAGGCTCCTTGTCCTTGGGATATTTTGCTTCTGTTTCAACGCAAATAAATACTGGGGGTCTGGACATCTTGCACTGGCAATGGGATATGGAGGCTTTCACCTCTGGGTCAGTTGCTGATATCCAAAGCAAGTCAATAATAACCAATGACTGATCTAGTCTGACAGCTACAGAGGCCTGTGTATGTGTGAAATGATTTGGGGGCTTCTGCCCAGTTCGTTTCAGGCAGGTGTCACTGTCTCCAATCTACCTGGGACAAATTCTTTTAAAAATATCAGATGTTGTCATGGGAAAGGCAAATACACTGCACTGGCCATCTCACTTTATTGAAGTGATTTCCATGCACAGGGGGCAGAGCCATGCTGTCCATAGATTGTTTGTGGTGACCACAGTTTGGGAGGTTCTGGGGGGCCCAGGGTAGCCTGGGGGATTGGTGGGGAACCTGGAACCAGCAGCAGGGATCAGGCCCATCTTTGCACTTGCCAGAAGTGGCAGGAGCCTTTGAAAGTGGAGCAGCCCAGTCCTCTCCACTCCCTCTAGCCATGCAGCTGGGAGCCAGGCTGGGACCAGGTTGCTTTGATTTCTGTTACCGTGGTGAGTGTGGGAGGCTTGGTAATTCCCCAGATCACGTCGTTCAGTGAAGAGGCTTGGGGGAAGTGGTGCTATGGGGCCAGATGGGTGGAGCAGGGATGGGAAGAGGCAGAACGGGGCAGAGCAGGGACAGGACCTGGGACAGAGGGGAGGTTGTCCTAGGTCCTGCACCTCACTAGGGAAGCACTGGTGGGGGGGGGGGGACAAACATGTGATGATGTCCTCATGAAGATGTACTGCACCTTGATTGGTGCACACTAGTAATAATGTGTGTTCAAAAAGTACTTCATGACTGCAACAGCTCAGAAGGGAAGGTGCCTTTACAGATAATTGGGTCAAAAATCTGTAGCTGTAAGAAGGTACTGAAGTTGTGGCCATGTTACAGTTATAATGTCACAGAAGGACCAGTTTGATTGTCTAGTATGATCTCTTGTATATCACCCAACTCCAGCACCAGTACTGTCCTTTCCCATATGCAAAATATGCAGTTGTGTAAGGCACCTGAAAATCTGGGGCACCACTAGGTCTTAGTATCCACCCACCTGTCTCTTCCTAGCCCTGTTCTCTGGCTCTGCTCCCTACGGACAGGATCTAGTTAACTTAAAAGTGAAAAAGCCTGCCAGACCTATTAGCAGAACATTGAACCTGTGAAAAAGCCATTCAAGTGGAATGAAGCCATTTAAAAGGCATTTGCCAACCCCAATGTACACTATCAGTTTCTGAATTTACTGGGTTAGTCTACAGGAGCATAGTTTAAAATTTGATTAGAAATATTTCATGAGCGTGTTGCTGAAGATTAAAAAAAATCACATTTCTAAAAAATTGTCATCTCCCCTCCACGCTGCCATCGGGCATAAGGGCACCAGTTTAATGGCACTGCATTGGGACCCATAAATCCTTAGGATGGCCCATCTCAACACTATCCACACTAAACCCAAAACTGGAAATTAGACCAAAGTATCACAGCCAACAGGAGACTGGCCTATTATGTGCCACAGGCAGAGAATTGAATGGACCAAGTGCACCTGTGCCCAAGGCCCCCAAAGTGGCAGGAAAATGAGGAAGTGAGATATACCCAGATTATCCTAGCAAATAACCTGCATACTGAAGAGGAAGGTGAATACCCCTCTCCTTCCCCAAGGACCCTTCCCCCTTTAGACCCTTTACACCCTCACATAAGATGATCAGTTAGACCCTGAGCATGTAAGCAAGAAGCAGAAAGTCAAGCACCTGCTGCTAGCGACAATGCTTGGTACCCCTCAGAGCCCCGGCCCTTCCTGTCCAATGTCCCATCTCCAGCTGTGGCCATCTCTGATGAGACAGCAAAAGGAGATACAGAAAAAAACCTCCCAGAGTATATTGAGGGCAAAATCTCTTCTTACCCCTGCAGGTAGCTAGCAGAAACTGTTATGCATGAGTTTTCAGGAACATAAGACATGAACTGGGAGCAAGCCCCAGGGCTGTTAAGCCCTATTAGGCCTATCATTAAAAATAAACATCAGTTCAGATTCAATTAATACGTTTCTCACAGTCTCCCTAACTCAGTAAGAATCAGACAACCTTGGAAATAGGCCACAAGAAAATCTGTTCTCATGAGAACCCAATTATACAGCAAAAAAAAAAACCCCAAAACAAAAACAAATACACAGAGAAGCCTGGCCCCACTGTTGTGTCGTTTGTGCAATCCCTACAGCTCCATCTTGCCCGCTCAGGTGGCATGTTTTTTTCACCATCTTCACTCTATGATTCCACTTTCCCACCACAGGACTATGTTCTGCTGCCTGCTGTCAGAAACCAGCACGGGCTCTCCTTGTTAACATTCCATATTAACTGCTGGCAACACCGTCTGCGAACTCCATCGACTGGCGGCCACTTTGTGCTGGATTAATCATGCATTACCCAAGCAGTAATTTGTGATGGTATTGAACATGTCACAGCCCTTCGAGGCACCAAGAGCACAGTAACTTCATTATGTATCTCTGTGAATCAAGCAACAGATGCTGACTAAGAAAATGTCTCCAGCATTATGAATATCATTTCTGTCTTGCCAGGATGGGGAGACCTGGTGGAGAAAGACCAAGATGGGTCTACAGGATGACAGAGAGAGGAAAGGGAGAATAATAATAATAATTATCTGTCTCAAAAGAGGAGCATAGGCTTTTCTTTTTAAAAATACAGTCAAGAAGCTCCCTCTCTTTACCTACATTTTCTCTCACTTTCCCAGGAGGCAACTCCAGTGCTACCCAATTGCTGCTCCTCCCAATGCCTTCCCTTTCACACTTTTCCTTCACCCCTTTTCCCAAAGACTGGTATCCCAGGAATGGAACATTTTAAATGCCAGTCAGTGTAGCCTCCTGGCAATCCCTGCCACATTCAGAGCTTGATACTCTCCTGGGGGCAGAAGGAAGAGTTTCAGAGTGATGAAATACTGGATAAATCATGAAGTCCTGGGTTCAGTAGATCCAACAGCCCCTGTCTGCCTCTGGGCAAGGTGTAAGGAGGGCCCAGCTCCACACTCCTGGAAGGGGCCTGGTCAAGGGCAGAAGAGGCTGGGACAACGCTGCCTGGAGCGCAGCATGCCCCCACCAGCCCATAGCACTGCTCAGAGCATGCAGCGTGGTGCAGTGATTTAAAGAGCCCAGACTCTGGTCGCCATTGCTGCTGCTTGCCTGGCCCAGGGCAACTGCCCCCTTTACATTCCTGCTGGTAGGACTTCCTGGGTTCTGTTTCTTCACTTTGCAGGTCCCCATAAAGCACATAGCGATGACGCTTCCAATCGCTTCTGTCTAAATCAAACTAAGAGTTACTCTCTTATGGGCAGGAAGTGGACAGAAAGGGCGTGTCTACATAGCAACTCGAAATAAGATACAAAGTAGTTTATTTCGAAATAGGGAGCGCCTTCACAGCATTTATTTCGAGCTAGAGCACTCTTCCTCCAACTTCCCTTACTCCTTGTACAATGAGTGTCACAGGGGTTGGAGTAAGAATTCCTCCAGCTTGACAGTATTTTGACACCATTTCAAAAAAAGCTGCCTGCTGTGTAGATGCGGACTGAGTTATTTCGGAATAGCACTAGCTATTTTGAAATAGTGTTGCAGTGTAGACGTACCCTAACAAGGCTTTGTAAGAGACAGAGAGACCTCCAAGGCTCCAGCTGCTCAGCCAGCCATTCTACAACTTCTTTTACCCTGTCCACCTGTGTCTGGTTTTAAAAATGCCTTGAGATGAAAAGGGCATTGTAATGGTGTAAGTCCGGAGATACACAGACAGATTGCATAAAGTATGTATGTGCAATTCAGAACACACCTACTGCTGGGCTCAGAAGCATCATGCCACTGTACATGTAAAGATGGCAAGCTCAAATCTTGATTTTCAGTTGTCCCAAGATTTTGTTTTTAGTATGCTGATAGCTTCTTATGCTGGAACTTTGCGTTCCTGCAAAGCCTTTTACAGATTAATAGCTTTTAAAGCCAGGAAGGCATACTGATCACCTAGCCTAACCTCCTATATCAGAACTGTGTAGGAAATAGAAGTTCCATCCCATAGGCAGTGGTGCAGTTGCACGGAGTATGCCATTTTGTTTCTGTGTAAAATCACAACCTCCATGTGATGTGACTTTGTACGCCCAATGTCCTCCGTGCAGCAAAAGTGCTTGAATGGCATTTCAGTGTGATCTGGCTCCACTACAGCACAGCTAACAACAGTTTTCAAAACTGTTGCCCATCCTGAATCAGGACAAAAATTACAATTTTTTTAAATTACAATTGAAGAAGGTCAGTCTCATCACCAGAAAAAAATTGGATGGGGTCAGTTGAAATACTTTTGTTGTAGTTGGTGAGGTGCAAAGAAATTTAACTCTTGTTTGTTATAAATTAACTAAATTTTCATTTTTTTTTCTTTTAGACAATATTACTACTTTCCTTCTCAGAAATGTCTGAGTCAGGAGATTCTGCAAAACTACTCCTTTTCCTATGAGCAGTTTCGATGTTAAGGAAGCAGCATGTTCTGAAAAAAGAGTGTTGTGTCAGCAAATCCCCATCAAGTTCTATCCCACATGACACAAGCCATAGAATTTCACCCATAAATTCACTTGTCAAACTCAGAAATTCTGGCTAATTTGGAGCATTTCTCTTAGGGCTGATCTACGCTTCAAATTTAGATTGCTGTAGCTATCAGGTGGTGTGAAAAATCCACACCTCTGAGTGCTACAAATATACCAACCCCACCCTTGGTATAGATGAAGTTATGGTCATTAGAAGAATGAATTTGTTAACCGTTGCTCAGGAATATGGAGTTCCGACAGCAGTGGGAAAAAATCTTTCCATCACTGTAGACTATGTCTACACTTGCACTTGATTAACAAACCTTTTTTCATTCATGGGTGCTTAACACTTCATACCCCCACTATGAACAATAAAATGCTTGTTGGAGGTAGAAGTATTTTGTTGCCAGAAGTGCCAACAAACAGCATTTGCACACACTGACCTCTAGCAACAGGGCTGTGTCACAGTCTTGTCACTAAAAGTTGTGTAGTGGAGACATACCATGAATCTACACTAGGGATGTAAAAATGTAACTGTTGAAATCATTAACCGATCAGCATCAGCTTATCAGTTGCTGTTACGGTTACACACTGGCTACCCGGTAACGGGCTTCACTATGGACTCTGAAGTATAAAAGTTATAGTGCAGAGGCCACAGTGAAGCTTTGCCGGGAATGGGACAGGCAGGGGTTACCAGCCATGCTCGCAGGGAGCTGGCTATCTCTCTGTGACTGCAAGCCCCTCTCCCAGGGAAGCTTTGGTGCAGGCTCTGCTCCTCATCTGTTTCCATCTCTTAATCAATAACTTCTGTCTCCAGGATAACTCCTGTTTCAGACTCTGTACTATGGGAAGTATCCACATTCTCCTTGGGTGTGGACATGGGGTCTCCACTCAGGATTGCATACAGTTCTTTATAAAAACAGCATATTGTGGGTGCAGCACCAGACCAACTGTTTGCCTCCTTCACCTTCGGTACACCTGCCGGAGATCCTTTATCTTGGCTCTGCCTTGTAGGGTGTCATGTTCTTACACTGGTCTTTAGAAATGTGACAGTATTTGTCCCAGTTCCTACAGCTCACTCATAGCTGTGATTGCACCAATTCTTCACACACACACACACACACACACACACACACACACACACACACACACACACACACACACACACACTAATAAGATCCAAAAGCTCTGCAGTACACTGAGCAGGAGAGTGTTTGGAGTAATACCCACGTCTGGTTCCCTGAGAAGATGCTATGAAGACCACTACACAATGAACCAGATACCAAAAAATGGATTTAAAAGTTTCTGGGATTTGCAGGGGGGAGGAGCGCATCTGTTTGCCTGTTTATATGGCTGCAGAGAGGCAAAGAGCTGGCCAGAGTGATTAATCGGGCATCGTGGGACACATGAGATAATAAACTTGACAAAACCCTGGTGTAGTACACACTGCATGATTGCCATCAGTAAAGGAGAGGGGAGAGACAAAAGTCCCTTGCGAAGGTGGACGTTTTTTGTCACCCAAACTGGGCATTTGTTCCAATGTCTGTCATGTTGCAATGTGAATGCTCTCCAGGTTTTGTCACCAAAAAGGGGGTTTGGGCAACAAAACTTGCCAGCACAGACAAGATCTAAGACACACATACTGTCTCTATATAAGGTAACTAAAAAAACATTTTCTGCCCTGTTGCCCTGGGCTGGGTAACTGCTATAGTACCACTCATATGCCACGCATCATAATGATGGGAAAAGGTGTATGAGTGTAACCTTCAAACAGAACATAAGACAAATGAATAGAATAAAGAAAAAGAGCGTCTGCAAGAAAGAAATCTGAGGAAAATGCAAGCTCTCTGCACCAAACTAGATCTTATAGAGCAGATGCTAATAATTAGGGTGAAGCCATTTTCACCCATTAGCTAATCATGAACTAGAACGCTGACAGAAGAAAGCCCTCTGCATAGGTGTGCACTGAAATTCCTTCAGAGTGAAGTTTGAAATGCATCTCTCATTTAGTCTGATCCCAACAAGCCTCTTATCTTGGCCAGTCAATTGTTACTAGCTTGTCAACCACAAGCAGAGTCAAGCTGTCATTGTAAGAGTTTCAAAAACAACAGAGACTGAGGCTGCAGGGCAGATATAGCTTTTTTTCTTTTTTTTTAATGTTACTTAACATGCTAATTCCTCTCCTGTCACCCAGCATCTTAATACCAGTCTGTCAAAGTCTCCAACAGACCTGTAACATAGGAGGCTATTTCACTGCTTACTGGACACAGCCATTCACTTTCCTTGCTACAAAGGTGAGTGAATGAACAACAATAATGCCCAAGTAAATTCCCTTCTACCCAGCCTCATTTTCTCTTTCCAGTTGTGGCAGATAACTTTTTGGTTGTTGTGTGTAAACAAGTGATGGAGTTTATACATACAGGGTATGTCTACACTGTAGAGCTATTTCGAAATACCAGAATTTTCCTCAAATAGGTATTCTTCTATTGAAACAACCCATTACAGGGTATTTTGAAATAGATTTTGAAATAATGGGCAGCTTATTCAGATGTCCCGGTAACCCTTGTTCCATGAGGGTTACACAGAATTTCAGAATAGTGCGTTATTTCAAAATTTGGCACTGTGTAGATGGTGCCAAATTACAAAATAAGCTATTTTTGAAATACAATCAAAATAAGCTGCGCAATTTGCATAGCTCAAATTACGTAGCTTATTTCGAGCTAAGGGTGCTATATAGATGCACCCAAAAGCAAAGGTATAATAGGACAATCCAGCAGGTGCACTACAGGTTGGACCTTGCTGATCTGGCACCCTTGGGACTTGATTGGTCCCAAATGAGGGGATTTGCGGGACCAGGGGAGGTTCCCTCCCGTCCTGGCCCATGCTATCACCAGATTAGGGCTCCAGCCTGTCCCTGCTGCTACCCCAGCCCCCCGGGGCTCTCTAGATGCTGCCGGCCCCACTGCTGCCGGGGTGGAGCACTGCGACCACAGCTCTGCAGCTGGGGCAGAGCTTTGCGGCAGCCTGGCTTGGGGCCAGAGCTAGAGCTGTGCAGCCAGGGTCAGACCTGCACATCTGGAGCAGAGCTCAGAAGGCACCAGGCTCATAGCCAGGGCTAGAGCTGAAGAGCCAGGGCTGGGTCTGAAGCACTGCGGCCAGGGACAGAGCTCCTTGCCGCTGCTGGGGCCAGAACTCCCATTCCCCACTTCTCCCCACACACACTGGGTTGCTGGTGCCCCCTACCATGCACTTGCCCCACCGCCAGACCTACCTGTTCTTGGGCTCTGTGGTCCAGGAACGTCTGTGGTCCCTGGCAGACCACGGATGTTGCAGGACCAAGGAGTCCTGGTTAGGGGAGGCACAGCCTGTACAGAAAGCTAGGCCTGCATAAGAAATGGACATTTGCATATGGAAACTGGGTGATTACAAGTGGAAATATCAACTGTGGGCTAAAGTCAGGGTTTGGGGTGTTTTTCCCCCTAATGTGAGAGATGCAAGAAGCTATCTGAATGTTGGTGCTTTTTGCAGGTGTTTCACGTACTCATTTTTGCAATGCATAGGCAGGGGCACCACTCTGGGACTGAAAGAGTGTGGTGCCAAATGACTAGTGCAATGAGCAGTGCACATTTTTGCAGGTGGAAGAAGTGACCATGTAATATAACAGGTGCAATGGCAGTACATGTTTTTATTATGCATTTGGTATTGGACATGTTTGCCAGTGCAACAGGAGAGCCTGGAGTGTAGCCTGGCTCAGGGGTAATGTCCATATGTTAAGCCACTGGATGCTGAGGACTGTGGGTGAATGCTCTGGTGAGACCTCATTTTTGTTGGGAGAATCGGAGTCGGCATTAATTCTGGCTTAACGGGGGAGAACTCATTAGGGCAGGTGCAGATGGTGAATGTGTGTTTCTGTAGCCATGTGCATTGCTTCCTACTTTCCAACTGTGGCTCTTACAGTTCAAAGACTTTTTCTTCCTCTTCCTCTCAGCTGCTTAAAATAATAGGGTCAATGTATATACACTCCTCAGAATAATGACAATGGGAGCTGCTGGAGGAATGCTGCCTCTATATGAACTCCAGACAGAGACAATCAACTGGAACTCCGGGGTAATTTTGGTTTCTGATCAATCTAAAAATCATTTTGACCCAAGGTATAATTTAAAATGTTTCTACCTCGGTTATTATAGCCTTAGGGCACTGTTGATTGTTTTTGCTCGCTCGGCCGCTTGTTCTTGCACTCTCTTTCCTTATAAGATCCAAGGAAAGGTTTAATGAAAAATGAATGTGTGGCTGGAGGGGTCAATGGTTAGTCATTTTGGATCCTTTAGAAAAAATAACCAAGTAGAATTTGGTCATGCTTCAAAGAAGGGTTTGCACACAGCAACACTAGGCAAGGATTTATGCATAAATAGATTTTCTGGTCTTCTTTTATAGATCCCCTTCATTTGCATTATCCCGAAGGAAGAGATCTGCCTGCCTCTTAGCCAGGCTTCTGCTTGTGGAGTGAAGGCTGCTATACGAGGATGCGTCTACACAGCTGGGCTTAACTCAAAATAAGCTATGCAAATTGAACTACTGCAATTGCATAGCTTATTTCGAAATTGAGAACGTCTACACAGCACTTATTTCGAAATGGAGCACTCTTCCTCTGACTTCCCTTACTCTTTGTACAATGAGGCTATGTCTATACCATGAGTTTTTTCGTCAAAAATATGCTAATGAGGGACTCATTTACATGAGTCGGGATCTCATTTCCATATTTTCTGCCAATTCATTTTTGCGCTAGGGGTTTTTGCATAAAAACAAGCAGTGTGGACATTTCCTTTTTGCACGAAACCCCCTTTTTCCACAAGATCAGTATAAGGGTATAAGGGTTTTGCAGAAAAAGGGGGTTTTGCACAAAAAGAAAATGGTCACACTGGGTTTTTTGCACAAAATCCCCCAGCTCAAAAACGGATCAGTAGAAAATATGTAAATTAGATCATGACTCATGCAAATGAGTCACTCATTCGCATATTTTAAATGAAAAAACTCATAGTGCAGACATAGCTTGAGGGTTACAGGAGTCAGAGTAAGAAGTCCTCCAGCTTGACAGTATTTCAATATTATTTTGAAATATTTGCCTAGTGTGTAGACACGGACTAAGTTATTTCAAAATAATGTTGCTGTGTAGATGTACCTCTAATGATATCTCGGGCTACTGTCATGGTGCTACCCTGGTTACATTGTGCAGGATGTAATGGGAGGGCTGGAAGTGTTAGCATCCCTATGTACATAGATCTCTGGATAATCAGTAAATGAGTCACAAGTAATACTGAGAAACAACTGAAACATCAATGGACTGACATTTGTCAGCATGTTACTCTAGTATTGAAACAGCCTCATTAACACACTATGTGGTAATATCAGTTCTGTAACAGCAACAACAGAAGCACAACCCAGCCACCAAATGAAATCTAGAGCCCTGTGGTAAGACCCAGGCCAGGCTGGTTCTCACTGCAAAGATGTGGCCTGTGGAAAGCGTAGATCCAGGTCTGCTGTTGAACAGAGCAGTTTCTGTTTGGATCCAGAGGAAGCAAGAAGCATGTAAACCAGGCCTTGTAGTCTCCATGGGCCTCCCACCCTCCATATTAATAATGAAGTTGGCTGCAATCAGCCATGCCTCATGCACACGAAGTCCGACCCTTGAACTGCTGGCAAAGAGCCAAATGCAGCCCACAGCCTGGTCAACTCTTGATGCCTTGATGTATGTGGACCAAGTTCCTTTTAGTGATGCGCAGCACTGGTTTCCCAAAGGAAAATACCCATTTCACTAGAAAACAAGAAGCAATACTAATGAGGATGTGGCTGGTAGAGAGAGACAAACCGAATGAATAAAAAATTAATCACCGTAAACTTGCAAACTGGAGCTGGAGGAATGCTTTGGCGAAGGCTGCAGCAGGCTTAAGGATGTCTGAGCGGGTGGCTGGCAGGGTAATTACTGCAGGCAGAAAACAAAAAAAGAATGACAATTTTTCTGTGGACGGATTCAGCCCTCATGCTGCTTGATTCCCTTTGAACAAAGACCTGTAATTGTCCTCAACAGTGAGGAGGGGAAGAAGCTAATTTCCAATGTGAGTCAGAGAAGCTTTCAAGCAGGGGGTGGGCGGAACTATTTATAATGGACCATTAGGGAAAATCAGGTTTCTACACACAGTACACAGAGCACATAGAAAGCCATTTACATTTGCTGCTGGAAAGCATGTCCTGTGTAGCAAAATATAACAGAGTTCACAATGAAAACATTTAGTGCTGACACTGAGGATTTGCCCCTGTGTGGCACTGGTGTATTTTTGAGTGTAATGACAGAACTAGATGACTAACACAACGCATCTTCTGCAGACATTCATTTGATTTTTACATGAAATTGTCGTATATATTTTATGCTTCTTTTACGGGAAAGTTCAGATGATCAAATTTTGTGGGCAAAAACATTTGCAGAAAGTGAATATCAAAATCACATGCTCAATTAATTGCACCCAATTAACTTAGAATTTGCACGAGCACATGTTGTCACCAGACATACGTACATAGTCATTCAATCTGGAAACTTAAACTGTCCCATGTGATTTGTCTGACTCATCACAGTTGAGCATTGATCAAATATTCACAATCATTCCCAGTATTAAACAGTACTGAAAGAGAAGCAAGCTGCTGATGGCTCCCCACGCAAAAAAAAAAAAAAAAAAAAATTAATGCGGTGAGTTTTTCTGTCTGAATTATTTGTTTGCCTCATCACATGGATTGGAACCTGTCTTGGTGAGGTGGCAAAAAGGGATCTTGGAGAGAGACATAAGGAGGAAAATGTGACCCTTACACTTCAGACACAGGAATTGAACATCCTACGTTTTGCCTTCTTGGAGAAACACAAAATGGAGTTTGCAATCCCAACCGAGCGCCCATTCAGAATGGGAGACCAGTGCACCTTCTGTGACAGCATGTTGGGGTTTTTATTAATGTTCATGCTGCAGAAAAGTGCAAGCCAGAGACCAAAGCCTTCTGGCCACAGCACAGCATTGACTCAAGTCCTCGGGTGTAGATTTCTGTGGTCCTCAGAGTCACTCCATATTTGTGCCTCCAGCATCCTAACAGATGTTGGTTATCATCCTGGTGTTGCGGGCATCAGGCTGGAGCCTCCATGTCTCTTGCTGAAGCACGCACCATCTTTATGGAGCCTCACACTCTCTTTAAAGCACAGTTTGATAGCTTTAAATGCACGTCATAAAAGGAACACATAAATGCACCTCAATTTCAATCCAGGCTTCCGCTTCTACTCTTCCGTAGCCAGCCAGCGCTGCCTGACTGCATTGGGAGCACAGGAAAATGGGACACATGCCAGTGCTAGAGTGAAGGGTATGACCCTCCAGCCATTTGTCTTTAATATGAAGCCAGACTTTCAGTCCAAGGGGAGCTATATCACTGCCTAGAATAGTGTTAATTAGTACCAAACCCTTTACAAAGGTGGCTAAGTATCATTTGGTCCTGTTTTATGGAGGGGGAAACTGAAGCACAGGGGAACAACAAGTCAGCAGAGATGGGGCCTGAATCACGTGATACCCACTCCTGTGCTCTTTTCCAGCTTGAACATGTATGATTGGATTATATCAATTTTCCATTGAAGAGCCAGGTCCCGCTGCTGAGATGCCAATGGAGCTGCTAGACTGAGTCCAGTAAGAAAGAGGCATTGTGCCCTGTGATGTTACCCTGTGTGCCTATAAACCAGATTTACATCTCCTCTAACATGCTGCTCGCTGCAATCATGGACCAGCAGAACCCATAGGGTGTTACAAGACATATTACATGCAGTCAAGAGCTTTAATCCCCTTGGGGGAGTGATTACAAACAGCTACACACATCCCAGAGTTGCATAATCACTGTTAAGAAATTTCTTTATAATCTGACTAAATTACTTTAATTACTCACAACTACCAATTAGTGTTTGAATGCTTCCACTGAGAAGTTTGCCGGCATTAATCTGCTCTCTTGGAATGTTAAATCACTGATCGGAAGACAGCTTTCATCCTTGCAGCGCACACTCATCTGAGGCGGCCAGAGCCAACACAGGCCAAGCACTTTACCCAGCATTCCCTTCTTCAGCCATCTTGCCTCGTTTTCTTTTTATCTATTAGTTTACAAGAAATACTTAGACCTTACTGGAGTGTTAGTGGCTGAAGGAAAGTGACAGATTGTCATTTCACCAGATGCAAGGGCCTCTGCTTATGGTGCAGGACTGGCACAGCAGGCTCCTGCCTGTGTGAGCCCTGACCAGGAGACTATAGCCCTAGGGAAAGGGAACTTGTGTATATCAGCTTTCAGCTTCTCTGGAATGGCTCTCTAAGTAGGGGCATCAGTGTTCTTTCAATGGGGTGCCATGCCAGGAGTCAGACAGCCAGGGGTTCTGTACTTATCTCCACACCGTGACCTTGCGCTTGTCACTTCTCTCGCCATTATTTGTCTGGTTTATTTAGATAGCAAGCTGTTTGGTGCAAGGACCACCGCTTGCTATTTGCTTCTACAAATCACAGAACGCAATGCGTCCCTGCCCTGCGCTGAGGTCCCTAGGTGATACTTTAATACAAGACATAAAGAGAATGTTTAGGGCCTGCGTTAGGGTGTCTGTGTTATGGAGGGAATTGCATCCCTGACCTGGGAATCATGGCCAATGGGAGCTGCGAGGGCAGCACAGGGCCAGAGCTTCCCCTGGCACTGGGGGCAATATGACTCCAGCTGAGGGGGGAGGAATGGCAGCGTGCAGAGCCACCTCTCTCACCTGGAAAGGCTGGCCTGGAACACAGGGGCTTGGGTGGCTACAGCCCAAGGCCCAGTCTAAGGGGCCTGCCTTAGCTCAGAGGTCTGGGAGGTAGCCCCTAAAGTTCCTTTCTTAATCCAGCCCTGCTGTGCACATTGCAATTCTGTTTTCTTTCACACAGGCCACTGAACACGCGTTAGTGGCGGCTTCTGGTCACAGCCAGGGATGCACCTGAGCCTAAACCTTTGAAGTGGACCCCAACAAGCTGTGGAGGAGCTTGGATCCTTCTCTAATTTTGCTGCTGGTGGCGTCTGTATAACAACAGCTGCCAAACTTTGGAAAAGTTAATATTGGAATCTAGCCCATCTCACATTGCTGCTGGTACAGGCTGGATTCAAACCATTGTCTTTCTTTGCTCTTCATGCTGGGGTGATTGCCCTCAGCTCATTTTTGGTTTGTTCATTCATACGTAGGCGTGCACTGGTGTGAGATGTGTGGACAAGAGACCAACATGCCCTTGACTGCTCTCCTAACTGTAGCAAAAGAGACCAGCTGCTGCAGCATATACTGAAAATTGCAGCAATGAGAATCTAAGAAAACTTACCTATCGTGTATATTAGATCAGTATGTCACCTTTCAAGCTGCACCTACAAGCGCATATCAAATTGTACAATTCATAGCTCATTTCTCTTTATCTTTGTTCTGACTTGAGCTGAGGCCCAAGGATCAGGAGGGCATGACTACATGCAAAACAGTTGAGGGAGTCAGAAAGAGAGAGATTGCAGCACTCCCAGGACAGCCACAGCAGGACTTTGAGCTAAGAAGTTCCTGAGAAGTGGGAGGGCAGAGACTGAGAAACAAGGCAAGATGGCATCAGCAGTGCCCTCTGATGAGATGTGAAGGACAGATTCTTATCTCACTGACACTGGTTTATATTTACTCTTCAGTAGAGTTACTCCTGATTTCCACTGCTGTGGCTGAGATCAGCACCTCGTAGTTGAAGATCTGTAGGTTAAAAAATGTGTAGATTTCCTTTGGGGAACCAGTAATTTATGCTCTTTGATTTAAGATGTGGAGATGATGCTTTCACTCTGGCAAGTGTCTAAATTATTTGCATTAAAATTATGCTGATGTCAATGATAATAATTGCAGATTTCTACAATTATAAATATTTAAAAGAAAAAATGAACACCCTGCCCCATCAGTTACTTCAAATACACTATTGCATTTCTTTCTAACACAGTGTGAGACAGTATAGTTTGGTGGGTAGGGTCTGAGAACAAGAGTCACAATTTTTGTGTTCTCACTGGCTTCTGGAGCAGGTCGCTTTTTAAAATCTCAGTTTCTCCATGCAAAACAAGCATAATGTTTACCCATTTTGTGATAGACAGACAGACCCAGAAACCTCATCTCCAAAAGCACAGGCTTCTCTCCGCTGAGTCGAAGGAATAACTCCATTAGCTAACACTTATCACTGGCTTTTAGCTTGCATAGATACCAGCCATTAGAGCCATGATGTCTAACATGCTAGCCGCTAGCCACTAGCTACATGTGGCTAGTTGGCCAGTTGAATGTGGCTAGTTAGCTTGAATTATGTGGCTAGTTCACTATAACGTTTTCAGAATAACGTGGCTAGTTCTCTATAGCAGTAGCCACTCTACTGGATACTGCTTCAGAACTGGCTGGACACCATGGCATTGGAGGAAGACATGCATACACTTGTCAAGTGTGTTGTTACAAAGGTGCTTTATTGCATAGGTGCTATTAACTGCTATTGATTATCTGAGCAGACAGAGGGTTAATTTATTTATTTAGATTCATTTAAACATCTGGAGGTGCTCATCCAGTGCTCTGGGTACCCAATAAATTGATGAAAATCTCAGTGCCAAAACTTGTTTCTTATCAGCTACCCCAGGTAAGAAAGAGGCTGCTTGCGCCCTATCAAAAGCCATTTTCCAGAGCCCATTACTCATGCAGCTGAATTGGTGATGCTCCGACATGTGACTTTGCTATGGGCAGCAGTGGTAGTCTCTGTATCAAGAGCTGGCTGTTTGGGGTGTTTTGGTACCATTGTTTCACAGGACAGAAGTGCTGAGAGGTGCAGTCACAGTCCAGGCCACTGGAACCAAAGAAATTTCCAGTCATGTTGCAGCAGATAGACAACTTGTCAGAGCAGTGACTGATGTGACAATATATGTAATGTGAAATGTCTGCTGGAAATGTCTATCTCCACATACTCCTGGACAGCTGGTAAGTATGGCTGATAAAGGAGTTTCTTCTCATCTGTTTTATAAATTATCAGTATATTTCGGTGGCTGGACATACCTTATTGGGACAAATAATGAAAAATATCCTGACCCAGTTCTGCCAATGCACTTCAAACCTGACCTGTGCTGGTTAATTCTGGGGCCACCACACTGCCTCCTTCATGGAACTCTGTCCTAAGCTGCAGCATCTCCGCTAGTTGGGGCCCGGGACTTTCCTAAGTCAGAGGTGCCTAATTATGCGGTGATTTGTTGTGGTGCTCAAACAAGGGGCTAGCATGAGATCCAGCTTGTTCCATTTGTACCCCCATCACTCCTGTGCCCTGACTCTCCCTCCCATGTCCCTAACCCCTGCATCCTCCTCCTGAACCCGTGTGGGGAAACTGACTCACCTTGATGCACAAAGCAGCTGGCATTGCTGCTCACTCCCCCTATCTCCCTGCCCCCGGGACTTCTACTCCTTTGCCCCAAGAAGCCCAGGGAGAGCACAAGGAATGGGGCAGAACCCAGCTACTGATGAGTCAGCACAGCCCAGGTAGGGAAGTGACCTGAATTCAGGGAGCTCTGGTATTGTGTGTTGGGGGGGGAGAGAGAGAGAGTGTACATAGGATTGCCCTTTGGCTTTTGGTTCAGATGCCAGGCCACTCAGTTCCCTTTATGATTCCCAAATCCACACCCTCCCCCCATGAAACTGATTTCTGAATTTTCCAGAATGTATCCCCCAGGGTAGACAGCAATTTTATATAAGCTCATAAAGCAATGTGGATATGAGCATGCAGGCACACACAAACACTCTCTCTCTCTCTCTCTCTCTCTCTCTCTCTCTCCATCCACATACCCAGCTAGCAATATGCATGTAAATACACATTTAATCTTTTCCTCACTTGTACTCACTGAACAGCTGACAGCTGATGAAAGCATTTCCTTTTAATGTGGAAAGTCAAAAAGCACCAGAGCCTGACTGCCTAGCAGTCACTGGAAAATGTGAGGGTAGTTCAGAAGCAGCATCTATGTTGACTTTGTCCACAAGTTTCACACCAGCCTGGTAGACCTACGTTTGGGATGGATTCTGCTTCCTTCTATGATTTGCCAGAATCTTCTTTGGTAGTTCTACCCCCAACGCCATGGCCATGTGGGCCTCTTTTGAATCATTACTCTATCACCTCTAACATTTCTTACAGCGTAAAACTCTTCCAACGCACTCAGCATGCTAGCTGCTGGGGTTAAATCCTTGATGTCTCTTCTCTCCTGGAGAGAGAGATGGAGGGATTGCTATTGACAGTTCTGTATGTCAGTAATTTAGGAAGAGAGATGTCTCAAAAACCGCACTTTGACTCTGGGAGTTGGCCGAAGAAAGGAAGGACTTGCAGGATCATGCACTTTAAATACAGATCAGTAACTTTGAATACATTATGTGGATCTTCTGAAGATTTTTGGACAAGCACCTGGAAAGTAAGCAGTAAGGAAGGATCTTGGGGAATGAACTGGATGTGACCTAACATGGATTTTCCTTCTCTAATGTCTTTATTCTGTGTAGCTTGAAATGCATCAGCAGATGGGTGCATCAGTGGCTCAGAAAACATCATTTACCCCTCCCTCCCTGCCAAGTACCAGCATCTGAATTTCACTTCTAAATTCTATTGAAGGGATCTGGAGTCGTTAACCAGTGTTCCTGCCCTGAAGTGCCCAGGAGGCAGAAGGGGGTATATAGTTAATCACTTTCCCAGTGGAAGTAAAGGAACCCCTCCATTGAACAAATCCTAATAGTAGAAAAGGTAGGAAAATTGCATTTTAATCCTTCCTGTGTCTGGTTTTTAGTTTCAAGGAGGCAGGAATACCTCTGGTGTTCACTACCATAACGGAACACTCACCTGGGGAGACCTTCATGAAACTCCAGCCCAGCCAACTGAGTCTCCCTGGGCATTGGTAGAAAATTCAGCCTTTCTCAGAACCTTGGAGACCCTTGGGAATGAACTGGTCTGAGAAGAGGCTGTCAAGCACATTAGAATTGATTGAGAAAGCAGAAGTCCTGAAACTTGCCAGCAGGGATGGCAAAAACGCACTTGAGTAATCACAGCTACTCCCCACTCCCTGAGAAAGCAAGCTGTATTATTATTGCTGCTGTTACCTGCTGGTCACTCTCCATCTGTCCAGGGCAGTACAATCTTTAGAGGAAAACAGCCCCTGCACCAAGCCTCTTACGTTCGAGGCTGGACACAAAATGCAGTTCAGACTCATTCTACACTATAACCGATCGCAAACTGGTGCAGCGATCTTTTTCAATTTCCATGCTAGATTATCATTAAAGGGATTATCTCCTGTTTCTCTATCATCAAACAGAGCCCCTGGGAGAGGGGCTCACTGGATACCTTTACTCTACCCATAAAAGCCTCCATTTAAAATCCTCTGGACAATGAAGGAGATTTACTTGATTATAAGTGTGCACTGGTGGGGCTTCTCAGGCTGTTTGGAGAGTCTCAGAAGCATGAGTACCAGCATCGGGGAAGATTGTAAAGAAACAGGGCACAACCCCCAAATTATTTTGCATACTAACTTACACTACAGCTACACTACAAGCTTTTTTCCCAGAAGAGGAAATGCAAATGCTTGTTGTGTAGCCATAGCCCTAGATTTCACTCAATTATCAAGTGTTAACTCCTCAAGCAGTCTTAACATGGAGCTGTAGATAGTCCCCTTAGTACTCCTGTCTAGCTTGCCACCTGGGCAGCTTGCCTTTCTGACAGATGGTCTCTTACGCTAATAGTCACAACAATATTCAGATAACTGTCAGTCCCAAAGGACCAGTCACTTTCCCTAGGTCATTTCCACCTTAGATCTCATACTAAAGACAATGCTTGTAGCCAATCCCATCATAATGTATGTAAAGCTCTATTATCTAAGAAAAAGCGAGGCGTTATTTACAAGGTTAAAGGAGGTAAACATGTACACACAGATAAGTTACAGTCTTAATTTTCATAAAGTAATAGAAGCTGCTATACCATGAGTTCTATATATCCTTAAAGATTAACCCAGGCCAAACAGCTGGGGATCCATTGCTTATGCTTAGAGGTCTCTTCTCCTCAGCATTCAAGCAGAACAGAGATGACAGTGTGTTCTTGACAAGGACTTTTATTGCCTTTTTCAATGTTCAAACTGATGGGATGAGTGCTTGTGCACAACCCTTCCTTATGGCTATTGGTGGAGCAATCCCCAAAGTCTTTTGTTCACTCATGTTCTACAATGGCTTATTTGATGCGATGGGCCTTCTTTTGTTGGAGAGATGACACTTCTCAGGGTAAACTCGTATTTCACACATGGAAATGCTTCTCTTCTGTTTTATCACTTACACAACTAGGCTATGTCTACTCAACAGCGTTATTTCAGAATAACCGATGTTATTCTGAAATAACGAAGAGTGCGTCTTCATAGCAAGTCATTATTTTGAAATAAAGGTGAGCTAGAGGACTTCGTACTTTGATTCCTGTAACCCTCATTATACAAGAAGTAAGGGAAGTCAAAGGAAGAGTGTTCTTACTTCAACTTCCTGCTGTGTAGACAGAGCCAAAAGCCAAATTAAGCTATTTCTACTTCAGTTACACTATTGACCTAGCTGAAGTTGCGTAGCTTAATTCGACTTTTGCTCTGCTGAGTAGAAGTGTCCTTACAAAGCAAAGACTTAAACATTAATCTTATCACATGGGATATGATATTATAGGTGAGATTAATGCATACAGAAATTTAGAAGCACTTCACAAAATCCAAACACCAGACACATTCTTGTAAACCTAATACCTTTTTTACACAAACAGGTGAGTCTGATTTCTGGCTATTCATTTATCAGTGTTCAGTGAGACCTGGGGATTTTGACATGAGTTGACACCTGGTCTACAAGTATCACAAGACTAAGTACTGTAGCACCCACAGGTCTCTAGGTATCCCCAGTTCAGCATGGAGTGTGCTAGCTGCTTTCCTGTCGGAACACCTGTTTGGTTAGGAAACTGTTTTGGATTTTGGATTCCCGTTAAGTTCTGGTGTGGCTCTGGTCTGATATTCAGGTGGCTTTTCTTTGGCTTCCTGACACAGTGGCAGAGCCTGCTAATGGGTGATGCTGGCTAAAGCCAAACATTACTCTGGTTTTGTAATGGTAATGGATCCTTCCTCCTTTGAAACTGTCCTGTCTAGACCTTGGGCTACAGGGGAATGGAAAGTGGGGATACTGTCTCCTTAAGCCTGTCCCAAATAGCTATGAGCTGGTGCCAACAATGCTAAGGTACTTAGTGCAGAAGAATCTACAGATCTTCTCTTGAATGTGAGATGTATTACAGCAGAATAGCCCATTTCCATGCTGTGTTTATCCGTTGTCATATTTTCACGTGAGAAACCAATAAAGGCCGACACTGTCTCAAAAAAAAAAAAAGGAAGAAGAAACTATTCCCTGACCTGATTAATGCAAATAACCTGAATGGAATCTTATTGCCCTAAGCCTTCAAATTTAATATCTGTTAAACTGATTCATTTCATGCTGTTTTAGCCTCTCACCCTGTCACTGCAATTACCTCTGTGCCCTCTAGACTAGTGGACTCCCCCCTGCCCGGCCCAACTTCATCACTTGACAAAGTCTGGGCTGTTTGTTTTTTCTCATTTTTCAATTTCCTTCAATTTTATTAATTGTGGAGAAGTTGGAATGGTGGAGTAAAGTTCCCTCTTTACATTGCATGGCACTTCAGCCCTATAATTCACTCATTATTTGCTGCCCCAGGAAGGGATTAGAGGAAATGGAACCGGCCCAGACTGTAGGAGGATGATGGGAACATGGATTGCTTCTGTAGAGAATCTCTGACTCCGTTTCTTCTGCATTTCTCTCACTCCCTTGCTCTGCACCTCCTGACTGTATTTAATCACGGAAGATGATTGCTTTGTGGGAGGCTTGGGAAACATGTCTTAAGGCTCAGATTAAACAGTGACTTACAGTGCCTCAGTTTGGGTCACTGGATAATGCAAACACTTGACCCTGCATCTTCTCACCAGGCCTGCAAGTTTTCGGGTGATGATTGCACATAACCTGAGAGAGGCTCCAGATCCAGAACTGGATGCTGCCCACATAGCAATGTAAGGATCCATTTTTATGCAAATGCCAAGATCCAAATTCAGATCCAGCATCTGAACCACAATGGGGAAGATATGGTGAGAACAACCAATTTAATCAAAGGTCCACTCACCCTATAACCTGTCCCATCCATGTCATCCCTCTCACTCTTAGTGGCTCCCACTGCTTTCTTGTAGGAAGGAGACCCACAGGAGTCTACTCCCCCACCAGGCATAATTGCACCTCAACTGGAGCATCCTGTAGGTAAAACCTCTTAGCCCCTTTAGGCTTTTTTGAAAATCCCACCCTACCTTTTTATTTCAGTATGTTAACAATAGTCAGTGTCACATGTAATGCAGCCTTTCAGCAATACAACTGCCCCAGGAGGAATCTTAGAGGTGTGTGTGGGAGGGGGTTGAATAACCAATCAGAAGATATTCAAAGGGCCAGGAGGGATACTGGAGGAAGGGGGAGAATAAGAGGAAATATGATACAAGCATAAGAAATGAATAAAGTTGAGAATGCCCATGAGGCTCCTGTTTAGCCTTCATCTAACTCAACAAAAAGGGAGCACTCCATGAAATTAAAAAGCTCCAGTGAAAATGGATAAAGGACATATTTCTTTTAAACAACATGTAATTAACTCACTGCTGCAGGATATTGTTGAAAGAAACAATGTAATGAGACTCTTATAAGCACTTAGACATAAAAATAGAAGTGATTACCTGCAGTGACACTAGTTATTGGCAATGACATGAGCTCTCAACTCTTCTACTTAAGCTAGTCTCCGGCTGAGGTCAGGACAATGAGTATTACCCACCTGACAAAATGTACTGGGGGCATGTCACAATACTCATCCCATCTCTGTATTCCTACAGCTTTAAGTATACTGGTGGCACATGTTCCATCATGATTTCCCAATAGCCCTGCTTCCCCTGGGAATGTGTGGAAAGTGAAGTGATAACACAGTGTTTCCAGTCCTCACAAGATTTGATGTGTTTCTGAAAGCTCCAACTATGGGAAGAAAAAAAAATGCAAATGTTTGAGCCTGTTTTTTTAAAAATTAAGTTTCCAGGCTTCACGGTCGCAGCTAAAAGCCTGGAAAGTGACCCATATGCACCCTAAGTGCTCAGAAACCATAAGACAAATCAAAAGAGCCCGTCTTTTACATTTTTTAAAAAAAAATCTGATGATTTCTGAAACCAGCCTCACCATTTTGAATGTCTGTGGTTGGCACCACTGCACTTTCCCCAGTTTTTCTCTCATTTTCTACATTTGGTCCCATTCAGCAATTGGTCCCAATAACTGTGTCCCATAGGAAATGAGTTGGTTGTACGCAAGCCATAGTCTAGAGACTGGGCATCCACATCATCAAACAGAGCCATCACAGGCGGCATTCATTCATTCCTCGCTCGGCAGTCAGCAGTGGGGCAAAGAACTGGATGGGCTGTGGAGACTAATGTCGGCTGCCAACCCAAGGTGAGGTTCCATCAGCACAAGTCTGAGGCACACCACCAGCATTGTTCTGTGTGCAACAAGCCAGCGTAACGTTCAGGCCTTCTCCTTGTATATTGTCCTCTTTCATCAAGCACTTCCTGAAAGAGTCCTCTAAGTTCCTAGACATAATCCTACTATAGCACCTCCAAATGGGAAACTATTTATTGTAACAGCTGGATGTGTGGAGGGAAGTGTACACTACCCTAGCCCGCATTGTACCTGTTCCATGGATAAATAGAGGGCTTCAGTCTCTGGAGCTGTCAATCTGCCTTTCACCAGCACAAAATTTATTTTAAAGAGAATAAAGGGTGTCTGTGAATGGCCTTTTATCCTTCATGAACAGGGTTGAGAACACAGACTCGCCCTCTTTCAGTTTGCTTACATCTCACTCCAAGTTCCAAGCTGTCATAGGAAGTGAGACTAGAAAGAAGGCACGAGCGTGCACACACTTGCATACACACACACACGCACACTTTTTAGTTTATTTTGCATTTCTTGTTTAGTTTGAGGCACCAGAACTGCCAATCTCGCCATGTGTTTGGTGCCTCCGTGCGGAGTCTGCCGTGCTGCTTTAATGGCTGCATCACCTTGTGAGACTCAGACATCCTTAAGTCCTTTCATCAGCTGTGGGAAACCTGCCAGCCACTGACAGGTTCTTCTAAACAAATCACAATGAGATTTAAAGCTGGAGATGTGACCGGTGATTTGGCAAACATCCAGGTGCTCAGAGAACGCGAATCGTAGGGCTTTCTGTGCTACAACACATAGCACATGCACTGGGCCCAGAAATGGCCTGGGAAATAGAGTTGTTCCATGGGTAGCAGAAGGCAATGTCTACTCAAACTTCCCAGCTGGTTCTGTCCTAACTCCCTCCTCAGCCTCCTCCATTTAGTGAGGTTCCACCAGCCTCCTGAGGCTGCCTGAGATTCAGCTCCACCAAGGCTGGGACCATGGTTTGTCAGCCCTCCCTTTTCTCCAGGGCTGGGGAGTGGGTGCCAGCCTGCCCTCCTTGTACTTGAGGTAGGAGGGGCTGTGGGCTGCCCATGCTGGGAGAGGCCTGCCCCCACAGTGGAGAGGCTTGGCTTTGATTGGGGCTCTGGGTCACGTTTCCCTCAGCTCTAGGTTCACCCACTGCCCATGAACTGCCCTCTAGCCTTTGAACCAAAATGTTCAAGAGATTTTGGTCTCAAGCATGTATTAGTGAGGTGTGTGTGTGTCTCTTTCCCACTCCTTCACCATGTTCTTTAAAAAGTCTGGCTGTACAGACAGTCCCCGAGTTACATGGATCCGACTTACATCGTATCCCTACTTACAAACGGGGTGAGACAACCCCACACTATCTGCTTCCCCCCAGCAGACCAGGGAGACGCGAAGCTAGCACCCCCCCCCCCCCCAGCAGACCAGGGAGACGCGGAGCGGCTTTTCTCAGCAGACACCTCAGCTTGAGAATAAAGGACTGAGGGAAGTGAGGTGTGGGAGAATAAAACTGAGCTCTGGAGAAATGTTTGGCTAGAGTTTCCCCTACAATATGTACCAGTTCCGACTTACATACAAATTCAACTTAAGAACAAACCTACAGTCCCTATCTTGTACGTAACCCGGGGACTGCCTGTACTGGTAGAATTAAAATGGTTCTGCAAAGGAGACCGATAATTGATAGCACTAAACTAGTGGTGGTTAGGCTGTGAGCAGGAGACATTCACACCTACCTCATGTCCCGTTCTGCCCTGTCCCTGGGTCCAGATCTCATTGCCCCTCTTGTTAATCCACTCATGTGTCTTTGACATGCAGTTCTGAATCTCACTGCTGACCTGCAGCCTCTCCAGCACCTTTGTTATTCCAGCCCTCTCCTTCCACCTTCAACTTGGCCCAGTTCATCCCAATCCTCATTGGATGCTCCTCTTACTGTTCCCATCCTGAGCCTATACACAGCTCACACAGTGTTGAAACAAAGTATCTGAATCTCTTAGATCTGCAAAATGTGGAATCCAAAGAACAAATGTTCCAGGAGATTTCTGCTTCTTCCTGTTCTGATTGGGATGGAAATATGGAAAGAACAGTCTGATAATGGGCAAAGTCCACATCAGGGTATTTTTGCTATAATTTCCACTATTTCCACCACTGCTTCAACTCCAGTAGTAGCTCTTCACAACCATGGGAAAGCTAGCATGGGTGACCAGTCCCTAGAGTCTTAAGCCCAGGTGTTCTACCTTTTCATCAAAGAGGGTCTACACAACATCATGCTTAAAATGCCAACAGCTTCCAGTGCCTCGTGTACATTAGCACTCCCATTGTTGCTTCCACTGGGCTAAACAGTGGGAAATATTAATGGAGATTTCCTTGAGCAGAGAAGGCCATGGCATTTCAGCACTTCTGGATCCAGACAGTTGCAGGATATGATCATGAATCAAAAAGTGCACGACTCCACGGATCAAAGGGTTATTCCAACCGTTCCAGACAACCCATTTTGAGTCTGAGTGAAGGTTCAAGTTTGTTCTTTTCATTCCCCGCTCACTTGCCCATCCCTAAAACAAACATATAAGAGAAATATGTGGAGGAGAGAGAACATTAATCACAAAATAGGATGTATATGGATCTTGGTACAACTAAAAAAACAAAGATCAGTTGTACTGAAGCTAATCCTAGGAAAAGTTACTGAATGGGAGATATGGGTCTTAACAGGAATTCTGGACCTAAAATACATGGGGATATGGGGGATATTAAATAATGATCCATGTAATATGCTGTGCTTCCAAAACACTTTCTAAACCTTGCAGTAAATTTACTTTGATATAAAACCCTACCCTGCCTTCTTTGAAATGAGTGGCAAAGCTCTTGCTGATTTCAGCAGGAGCAAGCCTGAGCCCATAGAATATGTGCTCCAGTCAGTAAGACAGTGAGTATTAAATTCCATTAACAATCTCCACCAACATTATGCAGATTCTTCAAAATGAGGGGAATCGTTTTGCAGGGTAATGCAATCAGACGGAAGCCCCAAGAACCACAGAGGGTTATGTATGCAATTTCAGAGTTAGGAAGACCAGGGAGCACTTTGATAGAAGCCAGCATTTTGCAAACGTATGATTAGTCATGCACAATGATTTTATAATTTCGTTAAAATGAAAGTTTTCTGGGAGTAACTCGGATTGTACTTTGAACTCTGTCCCAGTTCCTCTGGTGACCTTAGTCAAGCCATTTAACCTCTCTGCATTTCAGTTTCCCCTTTCCCCTTTGTAAAATAGATTCATGAGCACAGAGCACTTCTCTATCTCACTTGGATGATGTGAGGCGGAATTCACTAATGTCTGTAAATCACTTTGAGACCCTCAAAAAGAAGGTGCTAGAAAAGAGGGGAATATTACTGATAATGGGGCCACTTCCTGTTCTGTATCTGAGCTGGAAACACTCGGGCTATGTCTAGACTGGCATGATTTTCCGCAAATGCTTTTAACAGAAAAGTTTTTCAGTTAAAAGCATTTGCGGAAAAGAGCGTCTAGATTGGCACGGACGCTTTTCGCCATTTTCACCATCGGGGCTTTTTTTGCGCAAAACAGTTTTCAGCTGTCTACACTGGCCCTTTTGCGCACAAGCATTTCCGGAAAAGGACTTTTGCCTGAACAGGAACATCAAAGCATTTGCGCAAGAAGCACTGATTTCAGACAGTAGAACGTCAGTGCTTTTGCGCAAAATCAAGCAGCCGGTGTAGACAGCTGGCAAGTTTTTCCACAAAAGCAGTCGCTTTTGCGGAAAAACTTGCCAGTCTAGACGCAGCCTCAGGCTATGTCTATACTACCAGGTTATTTCTAAATAAATTATTTTGAAATAATAATGCCTGAAACGCCTATTTTGAAATAAGCTTACCCTTGCTTATGAAGAGGAATATGTCTACACAGTCACACGCAGCTCGAAATAAGCTTGGGATTGGTCCTGCCTTGGGCAGGGGGCTGGACTTGATGACCTCCTGAGGACTCTTCCAGCTCTATGATTCTATGATAGAATGATAGCCTATTTTGAAATTAGAGCATTATTCCAGCATCTTCCTTATCCCTCGTGTAACGAAGTTTAGAAGACAGAATAAGCCGCCTGTTATTTTGAAATTATTTTGAAATAATGGGCATGCTGTTAAGACGCACACAATGCTATTTTGGGATAATGGAAGTTATCCCGAAATAGCATAGCTGTGTAGACTTATCCCAGGAGTTAATATTTCGAAATAACAAGCCCATTATTTTGAAATAACGAGCTTGGTAGTGTGGGTACTCACTTTGCTATTTCAAAATGAGGGTAGTTATTTTGAAATGACTCCCCAGTGTAGACATGCCCTCAAGGATTGAAATGCTCCTGTTATGGTGTGACTCTCTGCATCTAGGGAAAGGGAAACAAGAGCTGCTTATCTTGTGAACCAAGTTGAGGGGCTTTAGCCCAATTCCTGGCACCACAAGTATCCCTGCCACAAAAAAGCCCCATCTCCATTGGCACTAATTGGTTGCAGTATGAGCAGTCAGGCCAGGAAGTGGCTTCCATCAGCCCAAGAGGTCATTTCCCAGAGGGAAGGATTGAGGTTTATTGGTGATGGGCAGTGTATCGAAGAAGCAGTCACGTGCTCTACCCATTGATAAATGGAGACATTGTAGATTGGCCCTGATCCTGCAAACCTTTGCTTAAATGTATGCACATAAGTCAATGGAACTACTCAGATGAGAAAGAGTAAGCCTATGCCTAAATGCTTGCAGGGCTGGCAGCTATCTGCCCAACCCACACACTGAAAGGCACCAAGTGGGTGATACCATATGTTTCCTTCCCCTGTAATTTTATGGCTGAACGTATTTGATCAAGCCAGTTATTCACTAACCATCTGTCTCTTGCCCAAATGCAGTCCATTCCTGTCATAACTGAAACGGCCCATCTCCGATACACTTCAGAAATATTTCCAGATTAACAGCATTTTAGCCATTTCTGAAAATGCATCTCTCAGTAAGAGATGGTGCTATCAAGCATTCACATGAATGGCAGCCAGTGTCTATGCTGATTACAGGGGGTGGATATGTACAGCCCGTCCTGCAAATAAGTGACTTGGATACTAATATAAGTAACTTTAACAAATAGAAAGAAAAGCAAAATGAGGCGATAATACCACCACATCATTTACATTTCTAAGGAATATGAAATTGTGCTTTTGAAAAAAAAGCAATTTGTAAACTTTAGATAGCAGCAAATTCCTTGTTTTTTTGGACACAATACCAGCTTTGCATATGTGCTGAAAGAAAGAGAGTAGAGAAAATAACCCTAAAGCATCCTGCCCACTGCATTAGCTTTTAAAATAAAACCCATTTATATATAAATGTTGGCTTTTTTCCCAGTCTCTGTAGAAAAGCTTTTCTATATTAAACGCTACAATGAATTAAATTAACCATAATGATTTCTTTGTGAATGGAAACCCTTTTTCCTGTGTGACATGTTTTTGATCATTTTTTTTCTCGTTACAACAACCCATACTCCTATCAAGTTGAGGATTTTGTTTGTTCTGCTATTTGCACAATGCACTACAATTATTATTTGCACTTTGCTTTCCTAAGAAAAATAAATCACAGTTATTCCTTGTGCCTTCTTTCCTTGCAAAGAAGAAGAAGCCTTTTGCCAGAAGCATTGTACCTGAATTCTGCACAGATGAGACAGATCCATTAGCTCTGGTATTCAGAAGCCAAGAACACACAATTCTAGTGGTGTGAAAGGGGAAATTCTACCTTCACTGCTAAAACTGGATTACAGAGATGATTTTAGAAATAATTCTCATCTAATTCAGGGTCACCCTTTTCCCTATATCTCCTGTGAAGGAAATACCACATAGGGCAATTTTATATTTTTGAAAATCTTTTTTTCACTGACCTTTTATAATCACTCAGATTGACATTTGGAAACTGAAATCCACTCTTTCCAAAATCTGTCTCCAAAATCTGTTTTTGCAGGATTACTCATGAGCTCAGAGTTGTTGTTTGCTAATTTACTGTAACGAAGGGTACGTCTACACTACATGCCTCTGTCGGCAGAGGCATGTAGATTTGTTTATTCAGCAAAGGTAAATGAAGCCGCGATTTAAATGATCGCGGCTTCATTTACATTTACATGGCTGCCGCGCTGAGCTGACAAACAGCTGATCAGCTGTTTGTCGGCTCGCCGCTAGTCTGGACGTTCCCCCTGTCGACATCAAAGCCCTTTGTCGGCAGCCCCAGTAAACCTCATTCCACGAGGAATAACGGGGCTGCCGACAAAGGGCTTTGATGTCGACAGGGGGAACGTCCAGACTAGCGGCGAGCCGACAAACAGCTGATCAGCTGTTTGTCGGCTCAGCACGGCAGCCATGTAAATGTAAATGAAGCCACGATCATTTAAATCGCGGCTTCATTTACCTTTGCCTACAACTCTAATCTACATGCCTCTGCCGACAGAGGCATGTAGTGTAGACACAGCCTAAGGTTGCTTATGCACACCTGCCTGCTTGCACTGCTTTGATATTTTACGCGTGCTCCAATGCTGAGAAGCATTTGGGATGTAGTTGCAGATTTGTTCTTGGAGGGTTGTCCATAGAATTACACTTGCATAGATTGATTTGCTACAGGGAAGGGCTGTCTCCATTCTGAAAACTAATCAGTTATTCCTACCCTCTGCTTCTTATCTTTTATCCAGTTACCAATCCAAAAAAGGACCTTCCTTCTTATCCCAGGATAGCTTACTTTGTTTTTGGTTAGGGACCTTGTCAAAGGCTTTTGGGAAATCTGAGTACACTATATCCACTGGATCTCACTTCTCCAAATGCATGTTGACCCTCTCAGAGAATTCTAGTAGATTGGTCAGACATGATTTCCCTTTACAAAACCATGTTGACTCCTCCTCAAGAAATTAGATTTTTCTATGTGTCTGATAATTCTGTTCTTCACTATAGTTTTAACCAATGTGCTCAGTATTGAAGTTAGAATTACCCATCTGCAATTGCCAGCATCTACTCCTAGCACCCTTTTAAAAAAATGTTGTCACAGTAGCTATCCTCCAGTCATTTGATATGGAAGCTGATTTAAAGGACAGGTTACGAACCATAGTAGTTCTGCAATTTCACATTTTAGTATTTTGAGAAATCTTGGGTAAATAACATCTAGTCCTGGTGTCTTGTTACTGTTTAGTTTATCCATTTGTTGCAAAACCTCCTCTAGTGACACCTTAATCTGGACAGTTGTTCAGTTTTGTCACCTAAAAAATGGTCTCCAATTTGGAAATCTTCCTCATGTCCTCAGCCGTGCAGACTATGCAAAGAGTTCATTTAGGATATGTTTACACAGCAGAGTTATTTCAGAATAACTGATGTATTCCAAAATAACATAGTCTGTATCTACAGAGCAAGCAGTAATTTCGACACAATGTCGAAATAATGTCGAGATGGGGAACTTCTTACTCCGACTCCTGTTACCCTCATTTTATGAGTAAAGGAAGTTGGAGGAAGAGTGCTCTTCCTTGGACTTCCTGCTGTATAGCCAGCGCCAAAAGCTGAAATAAACTATTTTGACTTATGCTACGCAATTGACGTAGCTCAAGTTATGTAGCTTATTCTGGCTTTAGCCCTGCTTTGTAAACGTGCCCTTAGTTTCTCCACAATGACCTTATCAACCTTGAGTGCTCCTTTAGCACCTAAATGTCTGTCCCACCAGCTGTTTAGAGGCTTCCTGCTTCTGACGTACTTTTTTTTTTTTTGGCTATTATTTTTGAGTTTTTGACTAGCTGGTCTTCAAATTCTTTTCTGGCTTTCCTAATGATATTTTTACATTTCATTTGTCATTTTATTTATGCTCCTTTCCATCTTTCTCACTGGAGTTTCACTTCCATTTTTTAAACGATCTTTTTATTTCTCACTGCTTCTTTTATTTGGCTGGTAAGCCATGGTGGCACTGTTTTTGGTTCTCTTACTCTATGTTTTTTACATTGGGATATACCTTTAAGTTGAGGCTCCGTTATGATGTCTTTGAAAAGTTTCCATGCAGCTTGCCGGGATTTCACTTTTGGCACTGTCCCTTTTAGTGTCTGTTTAACTAACATCCTGATTTTTGTGTCGTTTCCCTTTCTGAAATTAAATGCTACAGCCTTGAGCTGCTATGGTGTTTTTCCTGCCACGGGGATTTTAAATTTAATTATTATGGTCACTATTTCCAAGAGATCCAGCTGTATACACCTTTTGGACCAGATCCTGCACTCCACTTAGGACTAATTAAAGAATTACCTCTTTTTTTTGGGGGGGGGGTTCTCAAACCAGCTGTTCCAAGGAGCAACCATTTAAAGTGTCAAGAGTCTTTATCTGTGCATCCTGTCCTAAGATGACATGTACTCAGTTAATATGGGAATAGTTGAAATCCCCCATTATTATTGAGGGTTTTTGTGTTTTGTTTTTTTATAGATTTTCTAATCTCCCTGAGCATTTCACAGTCACTATCACCAACCTGGTCAGGTAATTGGTAATATGTTCCTACTGCTACATTCTTATTATCAGAGCATGGAATTACTATCCTTAGAGATTCTGTTTGGTTCATTTAAGATTTTTATTGCATTTGATTTTACACTTTGTTTCACATATGTTGCTCCTCTCCCACCAGCATGACCTTTTCTGTCTTTCCGATCTATTTTGTACCCTCATATTACGATGGCCCATTGATTATCCTCATCCCACCAAGTTTCTGTGATGCCTATTATATCAATGGCCTCCTATAATATGAGGCACTCTAATTCATCCATCATATTATTTAGGAATCATCATTTTAAAAAAATTTCTGGCATTCAGCCTTAATTTACCATTACTGAATTTAATCTCTTTACTCTTAGCTAGACCCCTGAGGCAAACACTCCTCTTCCCTGGACTTCATGTCCATCATATGCTCTTAGGCAATTATTACAACCCCATCCTGCTGACATCTACCCTTGATCTTCTTAGATACTCTGAATCCCAGAGGACTGTCAGAAGGCTTCATGTTCCTGAGTTACTGTGATGGAGCACTGCCAGTGGCATAAATATTATACTCAATATATATTGTCCCATGCCATATGTTTTAAATAGTTGAAAATTGACCATATGGTAATATTTTAAGTTTGTTTTATGTATTGTCACATAGATTTTGAGTTGATGAACGAAAGCATGTTGTCACAATGGTATCACAATATCCATACATGCTGCATGTATGTGTTTTCCATCTGACTTATTGCTTCTCTGAAGAGATGCAAACTTTGTTGCTCTGATCTATCATGGCAATATAAATGTTTCCTAGGTAATATTTTAGCTCTTATCTCAACAACTAATATAATGAACATTTTTTCTGTATAAATGACACCCGAAAGAAACCCCTTTTAGGAAAGAATTACCAAATTGAGTGAAAATGCCTGACTCTAAGAACCCCCCTAGGACTTATTCTTAGAATGAAGGTGAGCTAACATTCCTTAAAGTATAATTTTCCTGCTCTTACTAGAGTAATAAGGTAATTGTGGAAAGAGTAAGAAATGTCTTGTATCAATGCCTTATGGGAGTCATGGATTGCATACTTAGGATGAATTTCCGTTAAATACCCAAGTGCTTGCCACTCTCGCCATTCATGTAATCCATATGAATGCACATAATGGATATGGATTATGCCTGGGAGGGGAAGAGAGGAAAAAAAACAAAATCTCCTAGATTTAAAATATATTTAACAAGAGGGTGAGATTTGACCTTATCTGTTGTTCACCCATTCCCAACTATTTCCTGCCACAGCGTCTATTGAGAAATCATATCAGTTATCCCAGTAGCTATGATCAGTCCTCATAGATTTGGTTGAATCATGGTTTGGGACAACCTCCCTGGAGGTGACTCTGATCATTAGTTCTTCTGTTGATGGTATATATTGTGTGAATTTTTCAGGGTTAATTGTGTCTCTCACCGCCACTCTTTTTCCTAATGTGCAATATGATGATTCATGGGAGGTCCTTTGAACAATGTACAGGCCCTATATTAATATTGATTATTGACTAAAAACGTGCAGATACACTACAGTAGTTTGCCCTTCTCTAGTGCCTTATGGTCAATATTGCAAATTCACCAGTATTAATTATTTTAGCCTCATGACAACTATTCTGAAGTAGGTTTGAACTATCATCATTTTTACAGGAAGAGAAACTGATGTTTAGAGTGGGTCAGTGTCTTGCCAATGGTCATCCAAGGAGTCAGCAGCAGAGATAAAAGTAGAACTCTGAACTTGAGGGAAGTGTGCTCCTTACATACTTTTGAAAACCCTACTTCTAGTTTCATGCTTTAACACAAGGAATTAGGGGTAGAGAAAATAAATGTAGTTGTATGATGAGTGTGATGACAATTCTGATGAAAAAAGGGTGAGGCTGTAACGTTTTGGAAGTTCATGTGGGATTATAGGCATTCCTAATTTTGAATACTTAGCCAAGGCTTTTTGACTTGGAAATCTCTTGAGAAGCGCCTTTCTTGCAGGATTTATCTTACGTCCTTAGTTTCAGCTTGAATGAAAATAGCATGAGAACAGCCTTTTTCATAGGTGGTTGTTGCAGCTGGGGCTGAGGGATGCAGGCTCCCAGCCCCACCTCTAGCCCTACCCCCTCTGCTGAGGCCCCACCCCACACTCCCACAGGGAGGAAAGGAGGCAAGGTAGCATGCCGAGCGCACCCCCTACCCCACGGGAAGGGGAACAGATGCAAGGGGGCATGTGTGTGTGCCCCATCTTCAATGGCCCCTGGAACACTGGGCGAGGGAGGAGGCCATGCAGTTCCAGCCTCCCCGGCCAGGAACACAGGGAGAGTGGGCATTGGGGGCAGCAACACTCTGCCCCCAGAACACCTACACTAGATGTTCTGGGGAAGACTGTGCCTAGGCTACCAGATGCCTGGGGCCTTTGTTACTGTTTTTATCCCTCCTATCCTACTGCCTGAGAACAGGGAAGCACAGAGTTTGCAGGACCACTAAGGGTGTGTCTAGACTACAGGGCTTTTTCGAAAAAAGTAGCCTTTTTTTTTGAAAAAACCATCACCTGCATCTAGACTGCAGCCACGTTCTTTTGAAAGTAAATCGAAAGAACGTGGCAGTTTTTTCGATCATGGTAATCCTCATTTTACAAAGAATCGCACCTATTTTTGAAAGTACTCTTTCAAAAAAAGGCTCTATTGAATGCAAAATGTGCCTTTTCAAAAGAAAGCGTCTAGACTCTCTTTCAAAAAAGCGCCTTGATTTTTTGAAAAATCTGCTTGTAGTCTAGACGCTCTCTTTCGAAAGAGGCTTGTAGTCTAGATGTAGCCTAAGATTTTAAAGAAGATAATGAAACTTCTTGACACCTGAGATCATGTCTGCGATTTCCATTTTTGCAGATGATTCTAGGCAACTATTTTTTAATCCAAATCATTTTGTACTTTTGAGTAATTGATTCCATTCCGCTTCAAAATACGAACTCCCTGGCGTGGGCTTGACTAGGAAAAGGTACTTTTTCAAATCGGGTTTGGTGTTTTGAGTTGGCTAAAATAACTAGAAACATCATTTATCAACAAAGTTGATGCAGATTAGCATCTTTCAGGAGAGCTGATAGACTCGCTGGGCCCTTGGGCGAAGGGGGCAGGGTGGGACTCACGCACAAGGGGCAGGGCTGAGGGAAGCAGCCCTTAGCACCTTCCAGGGGATCCCTCCCCCCCCAACGCTCAGCACTGCCTGGAACCTGCTGTTGGTGGCTCTGGAGCATGCCACACTAGGCTTCAGCAGTGATTTAAAAGGGCCCAAGGCCCTTTTGAATCATCAGGCCCTGGGTCAGTTGTTTCCTTTACTTTCCACTGTCGGTAGTCCTGGCACCTTTACAATAATTTTAGCTAGTCAGGTTGTGGTGGGACTGGCTGGTGAAATGCCAACATTTCAAAATTCACTTTAGCTTCACCTCATAAAGAAAAGTCAGGATCTCAGTTTTTCATAGAAATTCTGACAAAACTAGATTCTGAAACTTAGAAACATTTTGTTTCCATAAAGTTGAAAAAATTATATAATATAAAATATTGAATGTCATGTTCGAGTCAAAATGGAATGATAAAGTTGAAACGAAACATCTGACACTATTAAAATGAAAGGAGAAAATCAAAACAATTCACAATGACATTTTCTCATTGAAAATGCCATCAGAAGTATACATTCCCCTGTAAAATTTTGCTTTTGAAGAAAACCTCACGTATGTTGTAACGTATGTTCCACCTTACTCCCTTGTGGTCTAAGCTCTCTTCTTTTACACTAGGTCGGCTCTATGCTACCACCCACCTATGCTGAATGTGGCACTTCTAGCAGCAGCTCATCCAGATGTGTGCTCCTGACTTAGGTCACTGCTGCTGTATACAATAATATATTTTCTCCTTTTTTCCAACATCCTTTGTTCTCCCTCTAGTTATATATCCATGCTGGCAGCTGGGAGAAAAGGAGCAAATGAATTGTTAATAATCCCCCCCTTCTGTCCTCCAGCCAGTGTTACAAGGGAAAGCATTAAGTGCCACTCAGGCCTTAAACAGGTGCCATTGTTAAGTTTCCAGCAAAGGATGTTTGAAGAGATTTCTCTAAGTGCCCACATTCCATTCACTGCCATAGCCAACTAAAAAGAAACACAGATTCCTTCTTATATTCAGCAGCAGGGCTACAAAAAGACAGCGGTATTACAATTGTAAGCCAGTGATGCCACACTTCCCTTAGCTTTAATATAGATGATTTAAGGATCTTTTAGTTAGTTTTAGTCCATTTACTATTGAAAGGAGGCTCCAAGCCAAGACATTGGTCTCTATGTGTATTGACAGAGCCAATCAATTACCTACTTCAAGGGAAAGGAGGGTGTGATATAATTAAGGTAAGAAACAAGTATTTTTTCCTCTTAATTAAGTGCTTCATTTGGCTCTGCAGGTGCACGTGTCTCTGATAGCAAGAGTGATATTTCCAAGTCATAAGACTGATGTGGGAGTGGGAGAAGAGTGAGCTGTGAGCTGGGGAATGGGGTGGACACTGAATCTAAAAGAAACATTTTCATCTCATCCAAGATGTTATTCTAAGACTTTATTTACCAAGGGCCTGACATCAGCAGGGAACCAGATCCCGGCCCTTACAGCCTCACATTTCGTCTATTTATTAAGATGAAAAACCACCAGGAGCTTGGACACTAACTAATACAGCATTGTCAGAGGCAGCAGCGGAAACCGTATAATCAGGGCAGGCAAGGATCCCAATACTTGATACAGTTCTAGGAGTGGTTGTTATCATGCTGAGAGGGAACGCAAGAGAAAATAAAATGGGGAGGGGGAAATGTATCAGGAAGATGAATGGGGCGGGGAGAGGGTGAGGAGCAGGGGGTTCCGGCATTGAGTCTCTGAACTTTCCTGGATGTCTAGAAGAAAATCAATGCTGCATCAACAAACAAACAGCTGCAAAAACATGACATGGGCAAAGTACTTCAGAAAAATGGGAGCTAAAAATGTATAAAATTAGAAGATTAAAGGCAAATGCACCAGAATTACCAATTGGTTCCAATATTTTTTGCCTCCACATTGATTTAATATTGCCAGCATGTCTTTGATTAACTCAGTTCCTTTTTAAAGCTGGATGTGTATTTCCTCATCCATTAGATTTTGCAACATGCATCCCAGAATTAACTACTTCAGATCTGAGCAGCATCGTAAAGGTGCTTCAAGGGGCATGATCCTGGAAAAATGTCTGTGCTGTAACTCCACTTAACTAGTGCAAATCTGATATTCCAGCCACTCTCTGGCTTGAATGCTCTATAGGAAAGCATGTTCTGGTACAATCAGAGGGTCTTTATGTTTAATACACGTGGCTGAGCCAGAACCACAAATGTCAGTTTCTGATCTAGATTACAAACACCCCGAAGTTCAGAGGAGTTAAGATCCTGGGGATTGGCTCTGGCTCATCTTTTATTTTTAATGGTTATCTTTAAATATTCAACACAATGTAGATCAGCTGTGTCAGCTAAATTCACATCTTTATGGTTGATAGTCTACATATGCCAAATACAGCCCAGGGTTATGCCATTAATTTCCAGGGAGGCATTTGGGTCAGTTACATCCACCCTCAGCTCACCTTTAATACAAACAGCTCTTCCCACATATCAAGCCATGTTTTCACTATGCAAAAAAAAAACCAAAATTCTCCCCTTCTTTTCAGTCTCCACACCCCTCAGTAGTACTCATGGCATTTTCTGTGTAATTGTGAAAAAACAATGAATCCCGTGAGACCGTGTCACTTGCAATTAAAATAGGATGCATATGGAAACCTACAGCCGCCTTCTTTAAAGGGGGAAATTGGAATCAAGATTTGTAAGGTGTTGAAATTTGGACAATACACGCTATGGAGGCAGACCCCCAGTTCCAGCACTGAGGTTTAACTTTTGGTTTCAGTTGTCTTTGGGAAAGGTTGAAGGCCCTTGAGCCTGATCCAAAGCAGTCTGTGGTCAATAGAAAGACTCCCATTGATTTTCCAACCCTTAGAGAAAGATTTAACTAGAGATGTACGACAGCATGACAAACCCCATGATACACCCATGTTACCAAGATATGCTCATGGGTTATTTATAGCACAATGTGGCTAGCATGAAACTAAAGAAATAAATATCCTGTGCATACTATTTGGGGAAAGATGATGAGAAACCTTCTAGCCACAGTCATGTCCAAACTTGGTTGTAGAGACTATGACAACAATTTCAACATTGCAGAGCCACTAATACAAGTGTCAGTATTTCAAAACATTGCACAGAAAGTGTCAGAGCATTGTTTAGCTTGTGCTAAAACATTTCAGGTGATTATTCTTCAGGCAGGTCTATATTATGTCCTGGATTGACAGAGCAATGATTGATCCGACAGAGGTTGATTTATTGCAGCTAATATAGACGTTTGCCAATTGCTAGCCCATTGCCTCCAGTACTCCACTTCAATGAGTCGACACACCACTATGAAGACACCATGGTAAGTAAATATAACTACATTCACTTGAGCTATACTAGTTGTGTAGCTGAAGTTACATAATTTAAATCGATCTCTCCCCCCTCCCCACCCCATAGTGTAAACAAGCCCTTGATGCAATAGCAAGGAGTCTTTTATTAAACAGGCATTTCATACCCATTAGCCCCACAGTACTCCCAATTGCACCAGCCCCCTTCAGACATCAGCACACTGTCAGTCATCATTAAGTTACATCTCCATCACAGCTGGGATTGATATTCCCAGATCGATTCCTCGGTAGTGGATTTAGCAGGTCTAGCAAAGACCTGCCAAATAATCAACCGCAGATTGCTTTTCAGTCAACCCCCGTGTTCTACCCCCGACAAGAAGAATAAGGTAAATTAACAAGAGAGTTTCTCCCATTCATTCCCCCATGGCATAGACACTCTAACTTGACCTAAGGTACCTCACCTCCAGCTACGTTATTCATATAGCCGGGACTGTGTACATTAGGTCAATGTAGTATGGTAGTGTCGATTAATCTTGGCTTCTGGCACCAGCATAAAAGACGAACGGGGTCAAGGAAAGAAGACCATTACTGCTGTTCTGACTGAAATCTGGTGACTGAAAATGCTGAGAGGCAGCACACAAGGAGCTGCTGCTTTTGTTGTTCTTAGTTTCCTTTGTTTTTTCCCCCGTTACCATTTTCCAGATGCTTCAGAATTCCCAGCTGCTGCCACAACAAAGTTCTTATATTTTTAACTTTTAAAAACATAATTGGGTAACTGAGAATAATGACTAAACAATGCAATAAATCATGTCTACACCTGGCTTAGAAATGGGGGTGGCAGGGAAAGAAAGGAGGATGAGAGACGTGTTCCTTTCCTCATTAAGGAACAAAGCTGAATGAAGCATACACATAAAAGGCTCCCAGTCAGCAAATGTGTTCCAGTTTTCCCCACTCAGACCCTGGCAGGTTTTGTGTATGCAGACACAGAGAAACCCAAAGCACAAGTGCCGCATTCTGCCATGTTGCCAAAGTAGGGTAGCTAAGAAGGAAATGCTTGTGGGAAATAATCAGATTCCTCAAGCCCATGCTTGTGAAGTTCAAGGAGAAACAGGTTTCTATGTCCCGATTATCATTTTCTGTCTTCAGAGCATCTTGCTCATGGCTGATGCTCTATAAATCAGCTAATAACAGTTGCCACCCAGCAGCACTTCAGAGACTGCTGCTCTGTCCATCTCCTTAGGATAACAAACATCTGTGGTCACCATGTAGAACCTGGGGGCTAAAGTTGATTATTTTAATAGCAAACACTTTATAACTGCAATTAGCACTGGTGTGAGGAGTGTGACGTGCCAGACCAACAACTCCTGACGGGGTCTATTCATCCAGAGTACGTCTATACAGCAGGGCTAACACCAAAATAAGCTACGCAACTTCAGCCACATCAATTGTGTAACTTAAGTCAAAGTAGCTTATTTTGGCTTTTGGCTCTGTCTACACAGCAGGAAGTTGAAGGAAGAACACTCTTCCTTCGATTTCCCTTCCTCCTCGTGAAATGAGGGTTACAGGATTCGGAATAAGAAGCCCTCCAGCTTGACATTATTTCGAAATAAAGGCTTGTAGTGTAGACAAGTACTGTGTTATTTCAGAATTATCAGTTATTCCGAAATAACGCTGCTGTGTAGACGTACCCCCCAGAGGGCAGGCACACTCTGGGAACAAGCACATTGCCACCCACCAATGGGCTTCAGGGATTCCATGGCCATGAAGGGATAGAAATTAATGAGCACCAATCCATTGGTAAGGAGGACAGAGTCTCCAGCTCATCACTACAGTAATATGTTCTGTATTAAACCTTAAAGAAGGTAGGTAGATTTCACACTGGCCATCAAACTCCCTATGGTCTCCAGTCTATGCCAGATTCAAATCAGTGACCAAGAAGTGAAGGGATCTGAATTAGCTGTGATAAAAGAACATATATAGGAAACATCCCACCACAATCTCTAGCACATAAGAGCTCCCTGTTCCTTCTTTTTTACTCTTACTGCTCCTCCAGTGCCCCAGGTGGGCAAATAAGGGCAAAACCCCAGACTCCACCTCTCTCCTGTCTCCTGGAAAAACTGAATCAAACACTGAGTGCTCCTCTGTGTGGGACAAATCACACAGGAAGCCTTGCTACTCCAAGCAAATAATGACATTGGCTGCTCTGGTAATAATCCTATCAGAAGTTGGTGATAGTCTTTATTGTTTGCTGCCCTGATCTGAGGGAAATATCGGGGGGAGGGGAGCAGAAGCAGCAGAAGGAATATCAATTCCTTGGTTTCTGTCAGCATTGTGTTTCCATGGTCATAGTGCTGGCCTCTGCAGTCTGCCTGTCTTGGCTCAATGGCTCCCTCCTCCTTAGGGTGTTCAGGGCACACGCTGTCACAATTAAAATGGCCTGATGAGGAGATACATGGGAGTAGTCAAGGCAGGAGGGCAGTGGTGGTTGGGCGCTTATTACCATCTGGAGCAAGCAGAGACACAGCCTGCTAGTCTCTAATTTGGAAAATGCCTTAAACCCACATATCGAATGTTGTGGCCAGACAAACCCATTGCTGGCCTGGCAGCTTAGGATGGCTTCATTAGTATTTTTCATTGGCACACTTTGCATCCCCTGTTAGTCTCTGTATTGCTTAAAGGGGGAGGGTAAAAGATTTGGGGAAAGGGACTTGGTTGTTATAGTCAGATGTTGAAAAGACCCATTTCCTGCCACTCCTGAGGCTCAGACATCAGCCCCACACTGCAGAGAGCAGACCGGTCCTGTGACATGTGACATCCATAGGCGTTTTCTGGGGAGTTGTCCTGTCTTTGCAGAATCACTACAGGTTCCAGTATTTTTCCCCAACAGGTCTCAAAGTCACCAACCATACCTGGACTCCTACACCCACGTCTAAGAACAGAAATACCAGTACCCTGCCTGTCTATAAGACGACTGCATTCTAATCTATGGCATGGTTTATATTATGTCTAATTGCCCGTAATCACCTGCTACCCTGCTAATACATGATATCATCTACTCCACCATGCATTGCCAACCATGAGGTGCAGGACCTCTTGTTATTCTGATATTGGGCCCCACCATGCTCTGCCAATGCCTCTCAGTCCTAACCTGCCACAGTCTGTGCTATTGCAGTTCTGGATCCCACACAAAGACACCAATGCACCTCAATCCTCACCTTGAGCTGCAGTCCTGGGCTTCCCTTCACACCTTTGTCAAAGTCTTCCAGTGTGATCTTGAGAGCCCATCTGCCCAGCCTCAGGATTTTGGCTTGAATCTCACAACAGTCTTTTTTTCTCAGGGCCATTGGTGTTATGGCTATAGGTAACACATGTGTCACGTGGATGGTCACTGTCAAAGTGAAGTGGAATTAAACAGAGGAAGGGCCGAGATGGTACCTAACACAGCTGATAGTTCTTGCATTCCTGATCCCCACTGATGTCCACATTCACTTACAGCCTAATTCTCCCATCAGACACCTGGGGTCACTGCCAATGTAATCACTGTTGCAACAGTACAAATAAAAGGACACGTGGTGGCTTCAGTTGAGAATATATTATTTTCTTGAGGTTCCTCCCACAAAGACAAATGCAGGTGGGAGGGCAGAGGTCATCCATAGGGGAATCTCCAGCTTGTATGTGGCATCCTCCCTTGTACTAGTACTAGGTTTTCCAGGTAACTCTGCTAAGGCACCCCAACTCTGACCTACTGTAACTCTGCTATCCCTCCCTATCTGTAGCTTTGTTATCACTATGCTGCTCAGATCCTTCATGCCACACACATGCATGTACACACACACATGTGCAGGCGTGCGTGCATCTTGCCTGTTATTTATTGTTAGTCACTTAGGCTGTGTCCAGACTCAGGGGGTTTTTCGAAAAAAGTAGCCTTTTTTCGAAAAAACTTCACCTGCATCTAGACTGCAGCCGCGTTCTTTCGAAATTAAATCAAAAGAACGCGGCTTTTCTTTCGACGGTGGTAAACCTAATTCCACGAGGAAGAACGCCTTTTTTCGAAAGTGCTCTTTTGAAAAAAGGCGTTCTTGAAAGCAAACAGGGCTTTTTAGAAAGAGAGCATCCAGACTCACTCGCTGCTTTCTTTCGAAAAAACGGCTTGCTTTTTCAAAAGTTCCGCGTGCAGTCTAGACGCTCTCTTTCGAAAGAGGCTTGCAGTCTAGACATGGCCTTAGGGTACGTCTAGACTACAGGCTATTTTCGACAGAGGCTTTGTCGACAGATACTATTGACAAAGCCTCTGTCGAAAAAGAGCATCTAGACTGCATAACGCAGATCGAAAAAGCGATCCACTTTGACAAAAAAGAGTGTCCAGACTGCCGAACGCTCTGTCAACAAAAGAAGGCACCCGGAAGTGCTTCTGGCAGGTCACAGGGGCAGCCTTAAATTCCAGGCCCTGCTTCATGCTCCTTGCAGAGACGTGTGCTTGAAAGGATCCTCCTGGACAGCCATTGCTCTGCTCCTGTTTCTGGCTTGCCTACCTCCTAGAGGGAAAGCAAAGCTGCTGCAGTTTTTGCTCTGGTTGCCCTGCTTCCTCGGACACCACAGCAGTTTATTTTCAGGTTTGGTTTTGTGCTTTGCACTGTGTTTTTGGCCATAGAGCCTGAGCTGCCCCTGGGCAGGCGATAGCCCCACACTGTGATGCTGGATGTTCTGCTGCATCTTCATGAGAGCATCATGACGTTAGCAGCAGAGCTGGATTCAGAGCCCAGCTTTGAGCCCCTCACTCAGGCTGCAGCCTCACTGCCCTTGCCACTGAACTTATTCCCGGAGAGGCGAGTTTGGAGGCTGGACACAAGTTCTGACTGGTGGGACCGGCTTGTTATGCAGCAGTGGGTCGATGACCAGTGGCTCTGAAAAGTCCACCTTCCAGGAGCTCTGTGCCTGGCTTGTCCCTGCCTTGCAATGCCAGGACACCCACTTGCAGCTCGCCATCCGCCTAAAGAAGTGCATTGCTAATGCTCTGTGGAAGCTGGCCATCCCCGACAGCTACTGCTCTGTGGGACATCAGTTTGGCATGGGGAGGTCTACTGTCAGGGCCGTATTGATGGAGGTAAGTCACTCTCAGGCAGTGGTGGACCGTCAATACAGGCGACATAGGCGGTCATCTAGGGCACCAAGAAAAATGGCCATTGAGGGCTTTGGAGGTGGGGGACACAGATCGCAAATTTCGCCTACGGCGCCAGTTGCCATCTAGGGCCGCTCCTGCTCTCAGAGGATAGTCCATGGGGGCAGGGTGGACAGATAAGGGGGACGGTCCGGACCGGGCACAGGGAATGGGGGATGGGGTGGGAGTGGTAGAAGCCTGCCTGGCCTCACCCTTAGGTGGTGCAGATGGTACGGGGGGTGGGGGAGTTGCCTGAGGGGGTGCTCTTGGGGACTCAGAGGAGAGGGGTGGGGGAGCACCTCTCATCAGCTCATGCAAGTCCTCTAATGTCCTGTTATGTGTGCTTGTATTTGTCCCTTTCTGCAGGTGGTGATGGCCATTAACTCAGATCTGCTTTACAGGACTGTCCACCTCGGAGACCTGCATACCATCTTGGACGGATTTGTGGTGCTGGGTTTTCCTAACTGTGGTGGAGCACTCGCCGGGACTCACATCCTGATCCGTGCACCACCCCATCGAGCAGCACAGTATATTAATACAAAGGGCTACTTTTCAACGGTGCTGTAGGTCCTGGTCTACCACCTGGGACAATTCACAGACATTTCTGTCGGGTGGTCAGGCTGGGCACATGATGCCCACATATTCTGGAACACAAACCTCTACCGCAGGCTGCAGGCTGGGGCATTATTTCCGGAGAGGATCTATGCAGTCGGGGATGTTCAGATGCCTACGTGCAGCATGGCCGACACGGCGTACCCCCTGATGTCCTGGCTCATGAAGCCATTCATGGGACACCTGGATGCAAGTAGGGAACTCCTTAACTCCTGCATGAATTGGGCTCGCTTCCAGGTGGAGTGCGCCTTTGGACATCTGAAGGGCAGATTTAGATGCCTGCTCACTCGGCTGGACATGGGGGAACACAACATCCCCGATGTGGTTGCAGCATGCCGTGTGCTGCACAACCTAGTGGAGAGGAAAGGGGAGGCCTTCCTCCCTGTGTGGGGGACACGGGCTGATGAGGAGGAGAGGCACTTTGAGCAGTCCTGCACAGCTGCCATCTGGCAAGCCCACCAGCTGGGACTGCACATTTGAGAAGCCCTGAGGGAGCAATTCTCCCAAGGAGCCTGATGATTTTCCCCAGGGCCTTCCCAATTGTTGGATTGCCCCATGTTCCCGGTGCCTTCCTCCCCAAAACCCCTCCCGGACCCACGTTCACATATTGTACTCATTCATCATACAGGGTACAGGCTACATTAGCCACCCTAGTTCAAACTAGGGTGGCTAATGTAGTCATTCAAACTTGCAAATGAAGCCCGGGATTTAAATATCCCGGGCTTCATTTGCATGTTCCCGGGAGCCGCCATTTTTAAATGCCCAGTAGCTCGAACTACCTGCCTGCAGCTACACGCGGCACAGGCTAGGTGGTTTGAATTAACGCTCTTAATTCAAACTACCGTTACTCCTCCTGCAATGAGGCCAAGCAGCACAGGCAAGTGTCAGGCCACAGTTGGGGTTCCTGCAGGTTGCTGAGAGGCCTGAAACTGTGTGGCAAACCCAGCGTCCCCAGAGCTCCAAGAGGGCTTTTATCTCGGGCCCAGACTAGGAGAGGGCCCAGCGTTTGGTGCTCCTGGCTTCCTGTGGGAATGTATCCCTGGACGGGCATGGGGAGGTCTTGGAGGGCTTGTCCCTGGGACATGGCTCCGAGTGCCCCTGCCAGGAAGAGCTGCGCAGTCAGGGTCCTGGCTGGAGCTGGCTTGCTTCCAGAATGCTAATCCTGAGTGCCTGTGCCTTTTAAAGATGGCTACAGGCAGGAACAATAGAGTTGAAAGCTGTGGCAGGAGTGTTCACCAGGGCTTCTTCCTGGAGGCCTTTAAGGCAACATAAATTCTTCCCTGCGTCCACACTTACCTTTTGTCGACAGAACTAGTTTTTAAGTCTGAATTAACTAATTCAAACTAAGTTAGTTCAAATTAGCGCTGTAGTGTAGACATCCCCTCAGAGAGAAGCAGGTGCCCTCCCTCCCCCCTTGTAAGTGTGTCAATATGCAGCAGCTCAGGGGAAGAAAGGGTAATTTCTAAACTACCCCTGAGCACTGTGGTGACCAGAGGGACCTGCTGCCTCCAGCAGACCCTGAGACATTGGAAAATTGCCATTGAGGAGAAAGCAAGAGAGCTTCCCATTCCCAGAGGAAAGGTCTAGTGAGCAAAATACAGCATCAGCATGACTGACACCAGGGACACATCTGCAATGCCATATTTCCAGTTTAAACTCCAAGATGGATTGAAGTGGGCCAGAGATAAATCTAGGACCCAAACTGAAATTTCACCCATAACTTGAACTGTAGATTTATTGTGCTCCTGAGACCTTGCTGCAAGCTACCGCCCCAAAGCATGCTGGGAGGCATTCAGCTACCAGGAAGAGGAGCCAAATCGATGAACATAAATAGAGTAGAATTCTGATGTCACTGCCAACCCAAATGAAAACTGGAAGGATCCAGACGTTGCAAGAGGCAGATGGCCTACGCTGGTGAGAGTTCTAGCTCAGAATGGGTCTGAGAGTTTTGGTTGCGTATCAAGACTTTGTGAGCACCTTGCTTGATACATTACTCTGTGTGTGTATTACTGCCTGGAACTACAGTGAGAAAGACTTTCCCCTAACCCAGAAATGTGCTGTGAAGGGAGGGAGCTACCCTTTGATCTGAGGATCAGAGTGAAACAGGCTGTCTGGCAGCAGAATAATGGTGCATTTTAGTTACTTACATATAGCTGGATGTAATTAATTAGGGCCAGATTAGTAGGGAATGTTTGGTATAATGACTGGTAGGCGTGTGTGCACGGAGAGGCAGATGGCACAAAAGTAGCTAATGGATTAACCATGCTGTTAAAGACAGGATCTGTGCATTGCCTGTTGCACGGCGCTAAATCCCTGGGTATCAATGACTAGCAAAGGAGGCATTTCCTGCTGTATTTGTGGTTATGGCAGTCTTGGACCAGGCAGCCCTGAAAACAGAGGGATTGTGCGGGCACAGGCACCATATTTTTTTCCTGGGCATCTCTTTCTCCTTTTCATTAGTTGCCCTAGTACAAAGCTGATCACAGAAATAGGGGATGGGGGTAGTGGGAGGGGCAGAATTGTGACACTTTTCTCCAAGGGCCAACAAACCTGTCTTGCTTCACAGCTGTTTTATTTAGTGTATTCCATGTACGCAGCAGGAAATTTGAAGCACATAAAACATATACGGAAGTGATTGGAATGAGCATCTGGGATCTGGGGAGATGGTTCACGTGGGGTACCACAACTGAATCCTTGGGGATGGTCCATAGTCACTGCTCCAAAGAGATGTCAAATTCTCCCCACTCCAAGGTCCCTGCCAAAATACTCAAGAGGAAAATTTGTTCCAGCACTTAAGTTTGGCTGTCAGTTTAAAGTGATTTGCTCAACATGTCTATCTGCATGAACCTTACTCAAGAGGCTCATCCAGGCCACAGATGTTTGTTAGTGAGGCTGGTGTCTGAGTGCTGCAAAAGCTGGGAAGTTTGGGGTGAATGTGCTAGAGGACATTAATCGTGCTCTAGTTTTGAAAGCCAGATTGGACGCTTTCCTGACTTCATTATTCTTTGAATTGCTTACTCTTTCCTTCACATTGTTCTCAATCCTAAAATACTGTATCAAACAATGGGCATGGCAGAATACATCATCGTCTCTGTGCTTCGAAGCATGAGTGTACATGAGGGAAAACCTCCTGCTCCAAAAGCAAAGGTGCTTACGATAAAGAGGAATCTGTGAGCTGTACAGGAGCTATGACACAAATCTTGTCGGTTCTCAGTCATCAGATCCCAGTAGAGGGCAGTGGTGCCCAGGCTAACAGGTCTTATGTCTAGTACATGGTCATAAAAGTCAGATGCGTTTCTCCTTTTTAAATAGTATTTAATGAATTCCATGATGGTGGAGATGTGGTGAGATTAGGACCCAATGGCTACTGATCTCCTCTATCCATTGAAGAGGGACAGGAAGCAACAAGGCAAATTTCCAGTGCATACTACCCTCTGTGAATTCCTCTGAACTGTGTCCCAGGAGGGATTAGAGAGCAGTTCAAGTCTACATGCATGTCCTTGTCTTCTCTGGTGAGTCTGTGAGCACAGGTCCCAGTTGTGCTGGTGGCTTTTGTGACATGCCCACCAGTCCATTCTGAAGACACCCAACAAGTGTCACATGGCAAATCTCAGATTGATGATAAGATAAGCAGCCATGCTGAGGGAGATTGCTCTGGGGCTGCTTATCCACCTCGTCACTAAGGAGTGGCATGGTTTGCTTGGCAAGTGTCTGTACAGTTATGCTGGCCAGTTATACACCTCACAGAACACTGTAAAGAGAAATGGGGTTTTGATTGGATGCCATCACCCAGAAATACTCACTACCTCCAATATGAGAGATTAAAATGAATAGTTACGTTGTTTTCATCCAATCTGATCCTCCCATTTCATTTCAAACTCTTGGCTTCTCAGGTTGTCACACAGGCTTTTTCATCTTCACACAATCTGTAGGTAGAACTTGATAGTAGGCAGTGTAGTGTGTGCATGGGTTATTTCCTAAGAGCTACAAAGACAAGAGTAAACACACAATTTAAAAACTTTATAATAGCACTAATGAAAGCATTTCCTTCCCTCAGTTGGTCATTAATCCCCAGGAAATGCCTTTAGGCTTCCATCATTATGGCTTAAATTGAATTGAGCGTAAACTCCTGTGATTAAGCATGGCCTTTACCAGCTCACTCTGATGACTTTTTGTCTTAAAGCAGAGCCCAAACTTTAAGACAAAAAAGACCCAAACGTTGCCCAACTGACAGCTGCATGGGCAACTTATGAGGACACAGAGGATCACATCAAATCTTCATGAAAACACGAGCAGATTTCAGTTGGCTGCCAGCCACAAACCTTTCATAGGAAGCATGGCGTGTGGAGTCAACAGGACTCAGCATTTGAGAATCAGGATCAGGGCTTTGCCCCCGGAAGAGTGCTTTGAACTGTTAGGGTGGCACAAAGAAGCCTTAAAACAACCTTTTCTAGCTTCATGGGATTCCTCAGTGTAGGGAAATCCTTGGTAGTACAGGCCCACACACCCCAAATCTGGTATAGGAAGCATGCCAGATTCATGACTGGTGGCAAGGGACATGGTCAGAGCATACACTGTCTGTCTCCAACTGTCGCAATGGCCTCCTGGGAGCTCTTGAAGCTAAGAACAGTTTATAGCAGCCTTCAGACACCTCTACATTGCACCAGAATCTGAGCTGGGAGGAGAGAGGCAGAAAAGTATAGAAAATCAGGGTGCAACTGAGGCAACAAGCCCATCAGCTTCATCCAAGCAGCTAGAAAAGTCATCTGCTCTAGCCCCCTCAGCAGTATTAAAGACAAGGCTACCTAAAGCCAGCACTGTAGAACCCTATGATCCACAGTTTGGTTATACCGATTTAAAGGCACAACTATGCACACAAAGAAAGCTCCTATGTTCAACACAAGGACAGACAATTTTATTGTGAACGTTCAGAATTTTAAGTTGAGAGGTTGGTTCTATGCCAAGTGCTGCCACCAATTGAGTACGTGGATTTGGGTATGCATCGTAGGCCAATATATTCAAATCTGACCGTCTGATTATCCAAGTTTTAATCGGTTAGTCAGTTTTCCCATCTATAAAATGGAGATCAGTGTCTGGAAAGTGCTTTCAGTTCCTCCCATAAAAGTGCAATATAAGGGCAAAGTATTATTACATCTATTGCATTTATAAGCTCTTTAGCTGATTAATCAACATTCATACTTTGGCGATCAATTATTTCAATGAGTAGCAGCATGAAGAATTTAAAACAATCAATCCACACAGACTAAAAACATTAATGGATAATTAATTGTTCCAGCGTGTGAAGTTTCAGTGCAAAGGAACCTGATGAATCAGAGTTTCCACCCCCTCACATTGTATATCTAACCAGTGACATAGAAACTATGGACTGGACTGGAAGTGGTTTGAAAAGCAAATTGCCTGAGATATACCAGACTTTAACAGATGAGTACAGTGTAGACGGGAATATATTGAAGGAGAGGGGGTTGACCTGCAACATGGTGAGCAACTGCAGTCCTGAGGTCAGCATAGGAAGGGTACCTGTTAGATTTATCCCATCTGAATCTTTACAGCCAGATAGTCAGCAATATATTTCCAGCACCCTAATTAATGTAATATCCAGTGTAGCAGAAATTGCAGATTTCAGCCCTGAAATCTGAGCTGGGAGTGCTGGGGATGGTAAAACAGAGTTTATAGACAGCCTTGGGATATGCTATGTGCAATGTTGGACATTTAGAATTTATTGTCTTTTGGAGGCTTCTGACATAGTCATTTGTGTATTCACAGGCAGTTGATCGCTTGTGAGAACTGAGTTAATATATTTTCACCCCCAGCAGATATACAGGCATTCAGCTGTGGCCTACGTTGTACAGAGCAGGTAAATAATCTTGGTTTGACAGAGGAGTGATCCCTCTAGGCAAAAGGGGCTGATCCCAACCATTTCCATTCCCAGGAGAATGTCAGGCTAGAACTGAGAATTGGTTCCAACTTCACAAATCCGTGTGCTGAAATCAAAGACAAACTGAAACCTTGAGGTGTCCAGATGCTTTGGAAGTTACAGAAACCTGGCAGGAGTCTTGAGCTGCCCTTAAAGGTGCTGATTTCCCACCCAGCCTTGGCCACTACCAAATCCAGAGACATGAGAGAGGGACCTGAACTTGTTTGGCCTATTTCTTATTCTCACTTTGTAAAATATCTGCCATGATCAAGTGGCATCTTGTACTGAGTGTTGTGGCCAGCTGTGCCAAGCTCACGTCAAGCAGGCAGATTCAGAGAAAGATTCAGCAATTGCTCCTCAAAATGCCCCAACATTCTCTGAGAATCTGTACTGGGCTCTTTCTGCATCCTATGGAAATCCATAGGAGTTTTGCCATTGAGTTCCAAAGAATCAGGCCTTTTGTTGTTATTAATTATGGTAAAGGTGAGACAGAGGCAAACACTGTATATTCAGTACAAAATGAGCTTGTCACAGTCCAACTTGTTTCCAGTACATTAGCGGAGCAAGTAGCTAACTAGCTAAATTATTGAACCAACAGATTGCCACCCAGCAGTGTTCAGGCTATAATCTCTGCAGAGGAATAATCTCCCTGCAGACTGTAGGAGCTGGAATCATGGCACCCTCTGCAGTAAGTGGAATCAAAGCTGGGAGCTGATTTGGTGCCAGAATTTCTGGTATGTGCCATTTTGACTCTTAATCCAAGAGCTGCCTCCCTCTAGACATCTCACGCCAGGGGATGGGGCTAACCACCTCTGCAGCGGGAGGAAGATGTAAAAAGCAGAATGAGGGAAGGTAAAGTGCCCTAGTTTCACAACCCCACAAACATGTGCTGCCTGTGGTAGGATAAGGCATAATGGGACTCAGTGAGGGTCTGGGAAAAGGACAGAGTCCTGGACAGCCCACCCCAATTACATTGTCTGGAGGCTTCCCCAAAAAGAGTAAGAATAACAACACACACAAGCACACACAACCCCCAACATACGAAACAAACACACACACATAACTATGGCACAGAAAGCCAAATAGACCTAAAACAAACACATTTACATATGTGCCCAACACCCATGGCAAACACAGATTCACGCAACACAAATACTAAACACACAATGTGCACACACACAACTCTAACCGCTACATTTGCCTGCTTCTACCCTAAGTCCATATAGGCACACAACAAATACTGAGCAGGAACTAAATACATGGGCGTACAGTACACACTCAAACAACGAAGATGTTAAATACATATGGACATACATAACACACAGGCAATTAATACAAGAACACTTCCCTGTACACACATACTAACCACACATACATGCATATTAAACACTCTTTCTCTCTCTCCCTCCCTCCCTTTCTTTCCTAAACTGTGTTTAAAGCCAAAGAGATTAACTGATCATAGCCAAATGCATGCTACAAAGCAGATTTCAATGGAGTCCGAGTATAATGGTAGATTACATTCAAGAGAACAGACAGACGTGTCCTTGTCATCCCAGGTTAATATGACTATAGATTAATGCTGTAGCTGTTGATTGTTATGGAAATCCCTCCATTTAGCTTGTTCCCAAAGCAGTGACAGTTCTAGCCTTGAATTCGGAGCAGGGGTGGAACTTGTTAATGGATTTCATTTTCCTGCAGGATGCCGGCGCTTTTAAAGGGAGAGCCGAAAGCAAAGCTGCCGACTCCCTGGAAGAGTTCCAACGCGCGTCGAGTCAACATGGATGTTTAATCCCTTGTTCAGACGCACACCCATGCAAAGCTCAATGTTAGTGTGGGCTCCCTGCGGTAAGGGGAGAGCTATATGCTTGGTGACCTAACTTTCTCAGCCTTCACCCACTGAGAAGGAGTCTCGCCCCCTCCTCCTCCCGCAGCCGGGTACCAAATATCTAACACACACCCCATCCCCATTTCCCCAAGCGCACACACACCCAGCACTGCACTGGCAGCAGGGCACTGCCAAGGTCACCAGCAGGAATCCAACTCCAGCCTACTTTCTGCCGCTGCCCATGTTATGAGCACTGGGACTGAGCCTGCCTTGAATCTGTGTATAGAGGTCATTGCACTTACACGCCCTCCTCTTCCTTATCCTTTTGTCCTAGAGCTAAATAATGGTTAAAAACTTAGTCACCAGACTCTCTAGATGGCCACGTTGTGTGGTGGTTGGGTTCCTATCACTCCCAAGGGAGGAAGAGCTCCCCAATTAGGGTTGATGTTCATCCTTTAATCTGTCTTATCATGAACACATTTCCCAAAGGGAAAACAGGACAATATGTGGGGATAGCCAGAGTGTCACACCTGGGCCTGGCTGAAGCTGCTTGCCTGAACCCCCCCCCCCCCCCCACCATCCTCAGGCAGGCTGGCATCAGCGGTCGCCTGAATCCTGCCTCCCCTCCTGCGTGGGTCTGGTATCACCACTTGCCTGTCTCCCACATGTTGTTCGGCACACCGATTCTTTGACGTAATTGGGCATTTGCTCCGTTTACCCCTGCTAGCTGATCCAGTTGGAAAGAACAAATGGGATAAATGCCCCGTGTTCCCAGGTCAGGCTTGAAAAAGGGACCATCCCAACCAAAACCGGACTCCCTGTTCTCATGTGAAAAGTTGAGGCACCCAGGAGACCCCATCTCACAAGAACTTGCCACTCCACCGTAGGAGTAATGTGCTGCTGTCTGTGGTCTTTCCAAGGGGATTTATTTATGTGAGCATCTTTGAGGCTTGCTGAGCAAATTCTGTGTCATTGTCGGTCTGTGATGAGAAGGATAAAACTTCCCCAAGCCTCCATCTCCCCTCTCCAGAGCAGCAGACAAAACCCACAGAAAGTTTCCCCTTTCCCTAGCATGGGCGGATGGGCATTTGCACTTGGGACAGGCCTTGTTTTGGCACAGCCCTTTGCAGGGGATTGAGGGGCTTCAGGAGGTGGCTCTGAGCCCCCTTCCCTCCCCCCACATAACCACATGATCATGTTTGGGTTCAGTTCTGCCTCCAAATCCTCCCTGTGTTTGCAGGGAGAGGCTGAAGCTAATTAGAATAAAGCTCTGGGAGGCAAGGACCATCTTTTACTGTATATTTATATATCTCCAGCACAGGGAGTGCCTGGCCCTAATTGGAATTGCTGGGATCTATCACAATACACAATAAATAACAATAATCAATTCCCTCTGCCCTGAGAGCTTCTTGGTCTCCAGTACAGCAGCAATTGACACCCACTCACAGACCTGAGTCCTGCTCAGTCCCGTCTGTGTCTCCGCCACATGAATGTTCGCTCTGCTGTGCCCCACAGCGCGGTGCCTGAGTGGTTGCTGTGGAGATGACTGCGGTGTCCCACACAGGATTGCGATGTCAGGTGGAGGAATAGGAAGGAGGAGCAGATGAGACTCCAGGGGCACACAGCTCCTGTTTTCATGCAAATTCCTCTCATGGTGACAGAGAAGGGGGGGGGGGGGCTTAGAATATTGGGTAGAGAGGCCCCATTGTTTCTAATTAATTAGCATGTTTTTCAAAGCTTTCGACGAGGTGTCAGCAGCTTTTTAAAGGCATCTTGCCAATGAGTATTTAAATGGAAATCCCTCTGAGCGGCTGTATGTTCTTTGCAGGGACCCACTAGAGGATTCATTCTTCCCAGCGGGAAACAGCCCCCTCTCCCTCTGTCATATGGGGATTTATTTCCATCTCAAATTTGGGGAGTTTGTTCCAATCTGGAACCAGCATTCTTGACTGACAGCTTGACGCCAGAGCTTCTGTTCTTCATTCCTAAAATCTTTCTCATCCATTCATTTTATTTTACTACACACACACACACCCACACACATTCAGACTCAGGCACACACTAGCACACAACCTTTGTATAAAAACACACATGCACCTGCACACACACACAGAAACACCGTCAGACACACACAGGGCAAACCTGCTAATAACACACACAAGTAGTTTGGCCCTGCTCTCTCCATGCAGAGGGTTGCTGTCATTTGCTCAGGGCCCACCGTACACCTGGGTTTTGAGTAGAAGCTGGAGCAAAAAGCAGATGTTGCACTTTAGCCATTCCGCATGCCTTGCAGCAGATTTATTGCTGCTCACTTCCCGCTCCATAGACATGAGGAGTCTAAGCAGGGGGCTGCAGTCTGTCAGCGCCACTAGAGGAAATATATATGCTGCTGCAAATTATAAGAGTTTTAGTGTCCCAGACCTGGCTTCTCTGGAGCAATGATGAATTAAGCCTCCAAATGAACCAGTCAAAGTGAACTCTATCAAAGGAGATTTCCAGGCTGATCTTATTGGCTCATCCCATGTATGCTAAGTGACACAGACCTTGATTAGACACTAGCTAGGAGGACATACTTGTTATCCAAGGCCCTTTATTTCCATCCACTCATTATGAACCCAGGCATGACATCAACCAGGATGAAAAGAAAGATCCCACTTTGGCCTCAAAGGGTGTGCTCAGTGCCCAGGTGAGCAGGGTCAGGCATGCTGAGGAGTGGAGCATTGCTTCACTGATGCTTACACACAGAGAGTTTTGCAAGCGTGATGTCAGTGGAGGTCAGCTCTGCCGGGATGGTTTCCATGGTAGACCAGACCCATAAGCCAGTATTTGGATATCTGAAGTTAGGCTCCTAAATTAATATTTAAGCACCTGAATAAAAATAGCCTTATTTTCAGAAATGCTGAGGATCTGCAGCTCCTACTGATTTTAGTGGGATTTAAGGGAGCTCAGCACCAGAGTCAACTAGGCCATTTTTATTTAGGTGCCCAAATATAGTCTATGACAATAATTCCAGGAGTGAATCTCAGATGCCCCAGGAAGGTTTTGGACATACCAGATGGGAGACGACTAATGAGTTAAGAATGCTCTGGTGTCTCACTCTGCTCCCCACTGCTCGCCGAAAGACTAGTTAGCAATTCAGATGGTTCTTTAAAAGATTATACGCTTTCCAAAGGTCTCCAATGCTATGCCCAGGATCAAATTGCTGGATCTGACTCAAACACACATTTTTCACTAATCTAAAGAAGCCGCTATTGTGCTATTTCACTGAGGATGGGAAATTTCATATTGCTTTGTTGTGCAGGCGTATGTTTGTGAGATTTTCACGGTCCTGTGATTTATACAGAGGCCTGAGTTATAACTCACATTTCTGTTTAAAAGCTAAACACTCTAATAGCGGCAGCTATTACTGTCATCACGTACCAGCCACACTTCTGAGATTCAATCTAGTCAGCACTGGGCTACGTGATATTATCTGTCTATTTGTCTGCCTGATGGAGCTTCCTTTATTTTTTCTTTCATATTTCACCGTCTCAAGGACTGTTTTCTGAGCAGCAATTCATATCTCCTTCAGTTGTCAGCAAAAACAATCAAGCCCTCTTTTACTTTTGTTGGAAATCAAATGCCAAATGAGATCCTAGAATCATAAACAAGAAAGATTTAGACAAATTAGAAGGAAGTTAGAGAAGAACACCACAAATGATTAAAGAGCAGAAGAGACTAACTTATAGGGAAAGATTACAAGAACTAAATACCTACAGCTTGGCTATATAACGAGTAATGGGGAACATAATAGCTCTCTAGAAAGATCTGAAGGGTATAAACACGAAGGAGAAAGAAAGATGATTTAGAGTGTATCAAAAGAAGTGTTAAAAGGGACAACACTTAGACTGAACACTTGGAAATATTTCCTAACAGTTAGGACTGTGGAATTGTCTCCAAAGTGTAATACTATTGCTTGAACCAGACTTAACAAAGCAATTGAGAATTTACTATATATAACTAATTATTTACTGGCCTTTTTTTTCAGTGTTATGCTGAGTTGAGCTGAGTGAATAATCCATGACAAATTATGTATTGAAGGAATTTTGCCTCCTACACTGCTCACAGTTTGCTTGTGAATGAATAGATCTCAATCTGCACAGATTCATTAGTTACCCAGAGATAGCTGAACTAATTTTTTTTTTTGAGTGAATGTTATTTACTCAGTGGACTGATTGTCAACAGTGAGCTGTGAGTATTCAGTGTTCAGTATTCACAACTCAAATTGCATTGGAGAGTTGTTATGATTGGTCACATAAATCATGCTTTGCTTCATAACCAAGCAATGCAATTCTTCTAATCAGGGAAGAAGGCATGAGAAGACCACTGAGGCATTGAATCTCTCAGGAAGGGAGCAGTTTAGGGAGAGGAAGCAAATAAGCACCATTAAGGTACTTTAGAAAATGGAAACACTTTTCCTTCTGGGACACACACACCTTGCTTCCTGCGACATCAGTGGAAGAAAAATTACACCAGTGAGTAAAGAGTTTAAATTATCACTGAGCACATTCACACAAAGATTATGCATGTGGTCCTAGTGGTGGATGGGGCCGGATCATCGTCTGGCTTGTTTAACTGTCTCAGTGGCTGGACTCTGGCAAGGAGTGTGGGATACAATATCCTCCTGCTGGGGCAATAAGCTCTGGCCCATCGCCTAAAAGCATCCCAAGCAAACATACTGCATGTACTTGTCTTTTATTTTCTCTCCTCATTCTAGTTACTGGCACCAAGTAACTGCGTATAGGAGCATGTTGTGTGATCCCATCCTTCTGTTGCTTTGTTGGATCAGTTCTGCGTCAGGGTTCTGGGAAGGAGTTTGGAGAACACAACCTGATTCAAACTGCTTTGACTGCTCACCGAACAGCATGAAGAAAAATAGGTATATCAGTAAATGGTAGGGAAATATATCTGTCCAACAGGGGTGACTAGGCCCCTTGGAGATGAGAGGGGTCAGCAAGAAGGCAGTATCAGCACAGCTCAACATTACAGATGTGCATTTCTGCTATTGCATGAACACTCAAGCACAAAAAGTGGGTGAGTACAGACAGAGCAAATCAATGTTTATATTTGCCTCAGAGTCACAGACTTTTTCCCCCACAGATATTGACTCATTCCTGTACTTAATTATTCTCTGCACTTGTGAGTCCTATGAAAAAGAAACCTCATTCTTGTGAGGTATTTGAGATTAAAATACAGAGGAATAGCTCACCTACTAGTGAAATGCAACCATTTACATAAGAATGGCCATACTGGGTCAGAACAATGGTCCATCTAGCCCAGTATCCTGTCTTCCTGGAGCAGCCAATGACAGATGCTTCAGAGAGAATGAACAGAACAGGCAATCATCAAGTGGTACATCTCCTGTCATCCACTAACAGCTTCTGGCAAACAGGTTAGTGACACCGAGAGTCTGACCATCTTGGCTAATAGCCATTGATGGACCTCTCCTCCATGAACTTGTCTAATTCTTTTTTGAACAGTCTTGTACTTTTGGCCATCACAACATCCACAAGTTGACAGTACATCTGGTGAAAAAGTACTTCCTTTTGTTTATTTTAAATCTGCTTCCTATTAATTTCATGGGGGAACCCTGATTCTTGGGTTTTGTGAAGGAGTAAATAACTCTTCGGGTATGTCTACACTTGCACCCTATTTCAAAATAGGGATGCAAATGAAGACATTCGAAAGTGCAAATGAAGTTGGGATTTAAATATCCCATGATTCATTTGCATAATTGCGTTATGGTGTTATTTCAGAATAGCACTATTTTGAAATAAAACACACTGTGTAGACGCGTTATTTCGAGAGAAAGCCCTTCTCTAGAAATAACTGGTAAATCTCATTGTATGAGTGTGACAGGGCGCCTGCCCTGCACTGGCCCTTTAAGACCAGGACTCAGACCCGGAGCCGGGGCTAGAAAGAAAAAGGCCAGCTGGTGCTATTTGGGGCTAGGGAGAGCCAAGCTGGCAAGCAACTAGGGCAGCACGATTGGCTTGTGGAAGCCAGCTGAACCCATTAGGGCGGGTGAGAGCCCAGCTGACAAGGATCCAGCACAGCACTAGTGGCTTATAGAAGCCAGCTGTAATCATTAGGGCGAGCGTGAGCCCAGCTGGGAGGTATATATAGAGAAGTACAGGTTGCTTAAGGGGGGAGCCTGTGGAGAGTTGACTGCAGAGGAGGCAGGCGCTCCTTGGAGGGAGACAAGCTGGGGATAGCCAGCAATAGCTGGAGGAGGGCCAGCCAAGACTCACCTGGCTAGGGGCTGGAAGCAAAGCCCTGGTTTAGAGTTGGACCTTGATGCTGCCTAGGTAAGCAGGGCAAGTGAGACAATCCCAATGCCTATGAAGAGCAACCCATACAGACTGTAACTTGCCCTGAGAGGGGCTATATGAGGACAGTCAGGGGGCACTGAGGCACACTGGGGTGTGAAGCCCCTGACAATGAGGAATAAGGTTTATTTTGAGAGAAGGGTTTTCTCTTGAAATAACTGTGTCTTAACAGCAACTGTTATTTTGAAATAGTGCTATTTCAAAATAGCACCAGAATGTGAATATGCAAATGAAGTGGGGGATAGGGTGGATAAAGAAAAGTTCTTCATTAGTTCCCATAATAGAAGAACTAGAGAACACCAAATGAAATTAATGGGTAGCAGGTTTAAAACTAATAACATAAAGTTCTTCTTCACATAGCATGTAGTCAACCTGTGGAACTCCTTACCAGAGGAGGCTGTGAAGGCTAGGACTATAACAGAGTTTAAAGAGAAACTAGATAACTTCATGGAGGTTAGGGCCATAAAAGGCTATTAGCTAGGGGATACAAATGGTGTCCCTGGCCTCTGTTTGTCAGAGGCTGAAGAAGAATGGCAGGAGACAAATCGCTTGATCATTGTCTTCGGTCCACCCTCTCTAGGGCACCTGGTGCTGGCCACTGTCGGCAGACAGGCTACTGGGCTGGATGGACCTTTGGTCTGACCCAGTATGGCTGTTCTTATGTTCTTATGATATTTAAATCCCAGTTTCATTTTCAATTTCAAATGTCTTCATTTGTATCCCTATTTCAAAATAGGGTGCAAGTGTAGACATACCCTTTCTTATTCACTTTCTCTACACCAGTCAATATTTTATAGACCTCTATTATATTCCCCCCGAGATTAATCTTTTCCTAGCTAAAAAGTCCCTGACTTTTTAATCTTTCCTAGTACAGAAGCTGTTCCATACCCCTGATCATTTTTGTTGGCCTTCTCTGAACTTGCTCTAATTCTAACATATCCTTTCTGAGATGGGGCAACCAGGACTGCATGAACCATTCAAAGGGTGGGTGTACCATAAATTAATATAGAAGCCTTATGGTACTTTCTGTGTTATCATTGGTCCTTTTCCTAATGGTCCATAATGTTCTATTGGCTTTTTTGACTGCTGCTGCACATTGAGCACACAGTACCTGGTTCTGTTATAAAATGCTGCAGCTGCTAACAGTGATACAGCAACACCATCAAATGGGCTAGGAAGTGGAGAAGAATGCCCTATTCAGTTGCAGGAGAAACTTAGGCAGGCAGGATGTAATGACCTACCATGGACATTTATGTAACCACAAGTAGTCGGGATCTCAGCTGAACATCTCATGTGACATATGGTACTTTCCTCCTCTCAGCAACCTCTAACATGATGTTGGGCATTAGTTCAAGAGAGGGAAGAGAACCGTTAACTGAATCAGCAACACCACTTCCTGCCCAGATGTTCCGTGGAGGTCTCCTGTCCAAATGCTGATCCAACCCAATTGCGCTTGAACTTGTGTCATTTTAAGAGATGAGAGCGCAAAGTGGCATGGCTGGAGGTTGTGAAATATTGAAAGCCTCTAGAATAGTACGTTTTAAAAATGGAGCACTAGGAATTATCAATGTTTGTTCTGCAGCAAATTTGTTCCATCTTCGCTCTTTTTATTGTTCTCCTTTTTTCCTTCTCCTTCTCATACTCCAGAGAGAGAAAAAGAAGGAAATATAAAATTTCAGTGGGAGCTGCTAAAAGATCTATGGGTCCAGACACAAAAAAATCAAGGGAAATGCTTGCCCGGAACAATTCACTGGGACATTTCAAAGAAAACCGTAAGATGGAAACCCGTAAGGCCATGTTCTCCTCCCATTTTAGATAGGTTTAATTCTGGACTATCTAGTCTGAAGTCAGTTGATTACAATTGATTCAGGTGTGACTAAAAGGAGGGTGTCGCTCAGGGTATGTCTACACTTCAGAGGTGGGGGAGGAGGGTTTCAGAAAAATGGCCGTTTTTCCTAAAAACCTCCAGTTACGTCCACACTGCAATTGTGTTCTTTCAAAAAAAATCGAAAGAACAGAGGTGTTTTTCCGACATTGGTAAACCTCTTTCTACAAGGAAGAAGCCTTTTTCTGAAAACTCTTTCAGAAAAAGGCATTTGTGGACAGGGAAGAGGGAATTCTTTTGAAAGAAGAGGAAAGAGGAAAAAGCACAAGTGCCCTGGTGGTCATTCCATTCATAGTAATCACAGCTTCAATGCGAGATAGCATCCATTCAGTGTGGACACTAGCTGTTGAAAAAGCAGATCGCGTTGGCAGTATGGACGCTCTCTTTTGGAAGAAGTTTTTTCATAAGATCTTTTCCAGAAAAGCTTCTTCCAAAAGAAGCCTGCAGTCTAGACGTAGCCTCAGTGTACATTGAACTAAACTAGCCAGGCCAATTCTGTCACGGCAGACCAGCAAGATGTTCAACCACAGCTGCTATCAAAGTGCTAGTGTAATTAACAGAAGGAGTTACCGCTTGGTATTGTCACCCACTCTCTGCTTCTACCAGTGTCTGCTCCAGAACAGGGGACACAGGTTTCCCCAGAAAGGCTGAGTCTAATCCCAGCTTTGGCTATGTGGAAGGCTCCTGAATTCAGGATTTGAATTTATAACTTAGATTGAGCTCCCCAGTCTACAGGTAGTGCTGCTGCTGCTGCCTCAGTTATTTTTAAATTTGGAAATGGTTTGGCTGCCTGGCAAAGTTAACCCGCAAACAGCCAAAACTTGCATGTTAAACAAACAGAAGCCATGACCCAGCAGGAATCCTATTAAAATGTGATGAGGCTTTTTGGATCAGCTACAGCAAACAATAACACAAACAGGTCCCTGGCATGTTCCCTTTCCAAGTGCCTATGCTCCCATTCCGAGTTGAGAGGTCACAAACTTCTGAGGCTACACTGAGAAAGTTTGGTGACAAAAGTGCTGTTAACATGCAAAAGTTGCCAGAAGTGAAAACCAGTCAAACTGTTTTTTCTGTTTCCTGTTGTTGACATTTCATGGTCACAGGGCTAGCACCCTGATGAAAATCCCACAGAGCAGTCTTATGAGAAGGCAGAGCTGATCACTGTGCTTCTTGGGATTCCCTCATTGCTCTATGAGTTCTCCATGCTGAGGAATGTCAAAGAAGCACAGCAGTCTCTCCGGCCCCGTTTCCCTGACCCCTCCACCTGCAGCAGCAGTCTGTCTGTTGCTGTGTTCCTAGCAGGGCAGAACAGAAGCATTCCAGTGATTTTCTCTTTCTTTCTTCCCCAAACATTCTGGAGCTTTGAATGGGAAGTGGGGGAGGGGGGAGGTGCCTGCAGGGCAGCAGAGATCACAAAACACTCAGAAGAGCAATCAGGGAGGGCATTGTGGGTTATTGTCAGAAGGCAGTTCTCTGGACAAAACAAACAGCAGAGTCCACATTGGCTCTTTGTCAACAATAAAGGGAGGGGAAAAGACAAAAGTCTCCTAGGGTACGTCTACACTACAACGTTAATTCGAACTAACTTCGAATTAGTTAATTCGAACTAAGCTAATTCGAACTAACGCGTCTAGAACTAAAAACTAGTTCGAATTAGCGTTTTGCTAATTCGAACTAGCATGTCCACATTGAGTGGACTCTGAACAGGGCTTAAGGATGGCCGGAAGCAGTGCCGGCAGGGCATAAGAGGAGGACTTAGAGCGTGGAGATGCTGTCTCAGGCTAGCCGAGGGCTGCGCTTAAAGGGTCCTGACCCCCACCCCGGACAGACAGTTCTCAGGGGTGCCCCGCTTGCAAAGCAGTCCTGGCTTGGATTGCCCGGAGTATCCACACTGGGCACATCACACCACTCGGCCATCAGCCTGGCTGCACTTGCCGCAGGCTGCCATCTGGGGAGAGGTGGCAATCGGGGGGCTGCAGGAGAGCTTCCACCCCCAGAAGCCCACAGAGCCAACCCAGTCCTCCCCATCGGGGGCTCGTACCCCATTCCTCCCTCACCTCCTTCCACTTACCCTTCCCTAGCCCCCTTCTTATTGATGTACAAAATAAAGATAATGTTTCTTCCAACATTGACTCTGTCTTTATTGAACAAAACTGGGGGAGACTGGGAAAAGGAGGTGGGAGAGGGGAAGAGAAAGGCTGGGAGAGGGGAGGGCAACTAACATGATCAGGGGTTGGGAACAGGTCCCAGATGAAGAGAGGCTACAGAGACTGGGACTGTTCAGCTTAGAAAAGAGGAGATGGAGCGGGGACAGGATAGAGGTATCTAAAAACAGGGGTTGGGTGGAGAGGGTGCATTCAGAAAAGTTCCCGGTCCGAGAGGGGGGTCTGCGGACCCCTTTTGGCCCTCCTTTTGTCCTGTGTTGTCCCTGGGCCACCGATGTGGGGTCCGGGCCCCTGGGGTGCGATCACCCCCTCCCAGCCAGAAGGGGGGGTCAGCGAACCCCGGGCCGTGAGTACCTGCCGAGCGGGATGGGGCCGAAGCCCCTAGCTTTAAGTCTTCCCCCCAGTCTGGGGTTCTAATTTGGTCTCGGTCGGTTAGTGTGGCTGTCGGGTGCTGGACGCTCCCCGTGTGGAGGGAGGGGGACCCGGTCCCGTCCTCTCTCCGGGTCCCAGCCCGGGGCCCTAAGCGCCGGGGCCACTAGCGCCCCAGCACGGTGGACGGGGGGGGGTGAGGATTCTCCCCCCTTCGTCATGTCCACCCACGGCCACCAGAAGCGCCCTGCCCCGGGCTCCTTCCTCCCTCCCGTTGGGTCTGCCAGCCGATCCCCGTCGCCCTGGCGCCTACCTTGACTCGGCGGTCTGTGGCGTCCGACGTCCCGGCGGAGTCTCGGGGGTGAGCTCTCCGGCCCTGGCGCGCTCCTGGCCGTCCCGGTCCCTCCTGGCTCGGCGTGGCGGGGTCCGCCTGCCGTCTGGCGAGGGGCTGAGCGCTCGCCAGGGGCAGTGGCTGTCCCGGAGGCCCCGGGACCAGCGCCGGGCCGGCAGCCGGGCTGTGTGGCGCTCTCGCTCCGTCCTGCGGCGGGGCTGCTCCTCCGCCGCCGCGAGGAGCCTGCGCCCTGCTTCTCCGGCGGCGGGCACTTTTAAACTGGCCCGCTGCGCCGGCCGCCGCCCGGGGCCCCGCCCCTTCCGGGCACGTCCCCGCTGTCGGCCCTCGCCAGTGGTCGTGCGCCCTGGCCCCGCCTTCCCTGCGTGGGCCGGCGGGGGGTGAGCCACCTGTCAGCTGCCGGCGCAGGCGCGGGGGAAGGGCCCCCGCCTGCCGCCCCCGGCAGCTGGAGTTGCGGGGTTGCTGGGGGGTCTGGGGCTGGCCGACGGAACCCCGCCGGCGGGGACTCCGCTCGCCCCGCCCCCGGGAGAGTGACGGCCGGCGGGGGCTCCGCTCCCCCCGCCCCTGGCCAGGGGCCGGCCCGTCACAGTTCCCATAAAGAAGGACTAGAGGACACCAAAGGAAAGGAATGGGTAGCAGGCTTCAAACTAGTAACAGAAAGTTGTTCTTCACAAAGCAAATAGTTAACCTGTGGAACTTCTTGCTGCAGGAGGCTGTGAAGGCTACAACTAGAACAGAGTTTAAAGGGAAGTGAGATCAAGTCATGGAGGTTGGGTCCATGGAGTAGTCTTAGCCAGGGGGTAGGAGTGGTGTCCCTGCCCAAAGTTTGTGGAAGGCTGGAGAGGGATGGCAGGAGACAAATGGCTTGGTCACTGTCTTCGGTCCATCCCCTCCAGGGTCCCTAGGGTTGGCCGCTGTCGGCAGACAGGCTACTGGGCTAGATGGACCTTTGGTCTGACCCAGAACAGCTATTGTAAGCTCAGGGCTCAGGGTCGGGGGTCTCAGTGGACCCCCTTGATTTTCATGCACACTTGCTCCTTGGTGGCCAGGCTGGCAGCTCTCCTGCCCTAGACGGCCACTTTCCTGTGCCTAGTGCGGAGATCGTGGACGAGGTCCACGATGTCCGCACTAGCCCAGGAAGGTGCCCGCCTCTTGCAGTCCAGGGCAAGCTCCCGGGAGCCGCCAGCCTGGTCCCGGGAAGAGGGGGTGGGCTGGGGGACATCGGGTGGGTGGCTCTGTGCCGTGCCAGGTGCAGGGTCTGCTGGCTGGGTGCTGGCAGGCTTGCACCTGGCACGGGCACCGTAGCCAGCCCGTGCCCCTTTAAGGGGTCCGGGGCCGGGAGGGGGGCATAGAGTTTCCCTGGTGTTGGCCAGAGTGGCCACCAGGGAAACCTGGGGAGGGCTAGCCTCCCACTAGTTCGAATTAAGGGGCTATACACCCCTTAATTCGAACTAGTAAGTTCGAACTAGGCTTAATCCTCGTAAAATGAGGTTTTCCTACTTCGAACTAAGCGCTCCGCTAGTTCGATTCAAATTCGAACTAGCGGAGCGCTAGTGTAGCGGCTATGAATGTTAGTTCGAACTAACATCCGTTAGTTCGAACTAACATTGTAGTGTAGACATACCCTTACAGGGCTAGAAATTTTTTGTTGCCAAAACTGAGTTTTATGGGGTTCTATGTGTGGCTCATGGGATATTTTATATACCATTGCCCATGCACTGAGTTGCCAGATTCTGCTGGTTTTCATCTGCATAATTTTTTCCTACAAGTGTCACAAAAGTGACACGCACGCAAAGCAAAGACATGTGAAGTGACATGTATACTGATTGCACACAAGATGATGAGAGCTGTGTGCTGCCTCGGCATCCAATCAAAGCACTACTATCACCCTACCCCCAAAATTCTAGGTACACAAGCACAGTTAGCAAAACTACCCTGTCCCAGGAGGCCGTCTTAGTTATAACCATCTTGCATTCCACTGAGATGAAGGAGGGCCACTTACACAGACCACTCACTAGCCTAGGTTGCCCTTCACTGGTATAGAGACAGAATGGAACTTGGTCAGAGAGGGACCAGGAAGGAGTACGGATAGATGTCACCCATTTTGTTCCATATTCATGGATCAGGAGCCCACAATGAAGCATTGGGAGGATGAAAGAGCTAGATGATAACCCTAAAATACATTTCACTGATAAATATTCAGGCCTCTTGTCTTCTGCCTCACTAAAGCTGCTCAAATTCTCCGTGCTGCAAATACGTTTTTCACCTCATTTATCCTTTTTTTATATTCATGCAGCCTTCATGAATTGATCCTGATTCCTGCAACTCTATTTGTTACTCAAAACAATTTTCCCAATAGCTCAGGCAAACACATTTCAGCCACATGGTGTTTGCAAACTGCTCACTTCTGTTATTGGTTATAATGTTTATGGCTCTTTTAGAGCATGACCCCACTGGGACTTTTCCTTTGTATGTAGATGCAGTTGGATGGTGCGTGATTGGTCACCTACAGCACAGGGTGTCATTTCTGTTCTTTGACTGGATGACTGGAAGCTCGTTAAGGGGGGGAATAACAAATAGGAAATAACAAATAATGAACCTGCTAGTACAAAATGTTGGCCAAATAAACACTGTTGCTAAAATTAATGAAATGGTTGAGATCTTGTGAACTTTTATATAAATTAACGAAGGATTGCACTAATAATCTGATCCCAAAAATAATAGCCGGGTGAACTCATTGAGAGTATTTGCAAAAATATATGTGAATAAATGTTGTTTGCACTGTTTGATCCACTCTATGTAGTACCATTATCCTTGGATTTGTGTAAAGAACTATAGTATTCTACACTGATATTCCAAAATATTACACCTGTTACACCTCTGTGCAATGTTTATTGAATACTCTAGCACAGTGATCAGATCCTGTAGCCTCTGATAGGTGATCTTGACTGGTTTGGCCAGGAGATTATCAAATGCCAGTACTTCTGCTGTCCCTCCCACCACTGCCCTGGTTCTCCTGCCTTCGAGCTACCCCTCTGGGCACCTCCTGCTTGCTGTGCAGTGTGGGGGAGGCAGAAGAGGGGAGGTTCTGATGGCAGGGTGTTCCCCTCCCCTACCTCTGTACCACATTTCCACGGGGTGGGGCACAGGTCTCAGAATGGAGAGTGCTTGCTGGGAGCTACTCTTATGTCTGAACATGCTCAGTTTACTGGGGCAGTGGGAATCTCTGTCACCCTTACACACTGGCTGTGTCTAGACTGGCAAGTTTTTCCGCAAAATCATCTGCTTTTGCGGAAAAACTTGCCAGGGGTATGTCTACACTACCACCCTAGTTCGAACTAGGGTGGTAATGTAGGCAACCGGAGTTGCAAATGAAGCCTGGGATTTGAATTTCCCGGGCTTCATTTGCATATTGCCGGGCACTGCCATTTTTAAATGTCCACTAGTGCATGAAACGAGGAGTAACGGTAGTTCGGAATAGGAAGCCTAGTCCGAACTACCTAGTCCGTGCTGCATGTGGCCGCGCAGCACGGAGTCCGCACTAGCGGACATTTAAAAATGGTGGTAGTATAGACATACCCCAGCTGTCTACACTGGCCGCTTGAATTTCCAGAAAAGCACTGACGATCTCATGTAAAATCATCAGTGCTTTTCCGGAAATACTATGCTGCTCCCGTGTGGGCAAAAGTCTTTTTCCGAAAGACTTTTGCGCAAAAGGGCCAGTGTAGACAGCACAGTACTGTTTTCCACAAAAAAGCCCCGATCGCGAAAATGGCGATCGGGGCTTTTTTGCGGAAAACCGCATCTAGATTGGCCATGGATGCTTTTCCGCAAAAAGTGCTTTTGCGGAAAAGCATCCTGCCAATTTAGACGCACTTTTCCGAAAATGCTTTTAACGGAAAACTTTTCCGTTAAAAGCATTTTCGGAAAATCATGCCAGTCTAGACGTAGCCACTGTGTGTATCTCTAAAATAAAAGGAAAAACTATGTTGCACTTTAAAGACTAACAAGATAGTTTAATAGGTGATGAGCTTTCGTGGGCCAGACCCACTTCCTCAGATCATATTATGGAAGAGAATTGGCATGACCATATATACCAAAGGAATACAATGAAAAAAGTGAACACATTATTAAACTGACAAATCAGATTTAGTACAGAAGTTGGGGTGAGGGGGAAGGAATAGCTATTTGAGTCAACAAATGGCTAATCAGGGGTGATAAGTGGGAAGCTATCTTTATAATGCTTAAGGTAATTAGCATCTTTGTTAAGGCCCATTCGTAAAGTGTCAAATTTAAGGATGAAATAAAGTTCTGAAGTTTCCCTCTGTAATCTGGTGTTAAAGTTTCTTTGAAATAAGATGTTATGTAGTAAGGTCATTAAGATTATGTCCAGGTAGGCTGAAATGAAAAGCAACTGGTTTTTCCTTGTGAAGATGTCTGATGGCTGATTTGTGGGCATTAATTCTTTGGCAAAGTGTCTGAGAAGTCTGTCCAATATACATAGCAGAAGGACAATGTTGGCAAATGATGGCATAAATTATATTTCTGGATGAACAGGAATATGTGTTCTTGATCATATAACTGACATGGTTAGGTCCAGTGATGGTGTCACCAGAGTAAATATGTGGACATACTTTTTACTTTTTATTTTTCTCTTACACTTAAATTTGATTTTTTGAGCAGTGTGTTCTAAGATATCTAACCTATTGTGGCTGGAGTAATTAACTCTGTGGTAATTTAAAATATATATATATTATAGTTAGGGTGTTGGTTTCTACTGGTGGTGTACATTTGCACATTACCTCAATATTGGTGTATGTAGCAAAATTAATTCCCTCTCATTTTTTCCATCCATGTGTGGAACAGCTGCTGGAAGTGCAGGTGTCTTCTGGAATCCAGCTCTTTGAGCCTTCTGCAGTTTGGCCGCTGACAGTGTCAGGGCAGCAGGGCTAAGATGGACTCCCTCTCTCTCCCTATCCTGTGCCTTTCCTGGAAGTGGCTGATATGTCCCTGTGGCCCCTGGAAGAGGCAAGGCAGAGGATCTCTACATGGAACCACAAGAACCAAAAGAACCACGGCCAACGGGAGGTGTGGGTGGGGGCAGTGCCTGAGGACTGGGAGTAGCATGCTGAGCCGCCTGCCCGTCCCTCCAGAGGCTCCAGGAGCCATTTCTGGACCCCGCCCATTTTCAGGAGTGGTGCAGAGCCAGGGCAGGAGTGAGCCTGCCTTAACGCTATTCTGCACCACCACCCACGAATAGCCTGAGATAAGCGATGCCCAGCTGGAGACCAGATCCTAAAACCCTGCCCCAGACCTGAATCCACTCAATCAATAGTAACTGAAGAGCAGAAAAAAACCTGCAAACCCTTTGAAAATGGGAAGCTGATTTTAGGGAAATGCATCCAGAAACCAAGGGGAAGGCTTTCGGTGAGAAGCTGCCCATAAGATGCCAGATCCCTCCTATTGCTAAGCTGTACACTGGGAAACGTTTCTAATATAGATGTGCATTGCCTGATGTTGTGTCTTAAATATTTATTTTCTGTGTATCTTATATATGTTTGCTTCCCTGACTGTTTCTTCTTTGAATCCATGGTTCTGCTGTTAAATAAACTCTGTTGTGCAAAGAGTGGAGCCAAAACAAACAAAGGGGGGGCTGGTTTCACGCTTTCAGTAGTGACACACCAGAGGCGGACAGTCCAGGGGTCTGGTACTTCAGAACTAGGGGAGGATGGATTTGGGGAGACTCCAGATAGAAGGGCTGTTGGTGTTACCCCACAAGGAGTACAAACAGCTGGTGAAAGCCAGGGCAAGACCTTATGTTTGTGGGCAGGCTACTGGTGTCAGGGATCTGAGCTATAGCAGCACATCTTTAAGGCACATTGATGTTGCAGGTGGTGACAAGAATACCTTACTGGTCTGCTGATCCCCAGTGAGCTATGTTCCCTTCTGAACCCAGGAAACAGACTCAGCGGGGACCAAACAAAGCCACCTCCTTGTACAAACAGAAAACCTAGTGGAAAAGGTGGACTAAAGGCTGGGGGGCAGATGGTGACACAACCCAGAATTTTTAACATCCCGGATATCTGGATATCTTGGGACACCTGTCTCTTTAGAGGGACGATCTTGAGAATACCTGGACAGTTGGTAACCCTAGGGTGAGAGCACAAGGGGCTAGAAACACCTTCCTCAATGTATCTGTAAGAGCTGAGACACTAATTGTCACACACACATGCACTGAGGAAGGGGAAGGGCAGGGGAAGTTCGAAAATCAAAAAACAAGTCAAAATACACAGCATAATGTTTCTTTGAAAATCTCCTGATTTAGGAAGCAATCGTGATTTTGGGGGACTGACTCTCAGCTTTTGGATCATTGGGGGTGGCAGTACTGGATACCTCGGAGGGCTAGTGTTCCAGCTTCACTCATCCTTAAATGGAAAGCACATTTGTTTACTGCTGAGCAAAATCCAAAGTCTGTAAGTCCTCCTTGCATCCCACCCATGTATGTTTGTCTAAGCCCTTGCTGCAGCATCCTTCCACTCATGCTAGCAGAAGCATGAGGCTCTGCACACCAGATTCTGAGATGGACTCACCAATACTTAGAATGGAAACTGAGAACAACACAAATAGAAAACACATTGCATCTTAGCAGTACTGAAAATGACAGCAGACCAGCCCAGGTCTGGGCTTCATTACTGCAAAATCACTGCAACTGCTGCTGTTTATAATTCCAGCAAAAGTAATCATTTTATTGCGTTTTCCTTAAGTTTTGTTTTTGGTTTTATTGTGATGTTAAAGGGACCTTGACATGTAGGTCAGGCCCAAAATTGGACTTGGCAGCAAATTGTTTTAACCTGATTACAGGGGAATGTACCCCAGATTTGAAACATATAATTGCTTTAATTCCATTGCACTATTCTCAAACATCCTTAAAAATAATAAATCTTATATAACCTGATTTCCTGTAAGTGAGCCTACAGTATATCTGCTTTTCTCCTGCACTGGCAGCTCTCCCACTTGAACACCAGGAGAGGGTGCTGTGAATAACTATCCTAGCACTCTGATAAAGATCTTAAGTTACCTGCAGAAAGAGAATTTGCTGGGCAGAATATATGCCATGAAAGTAAAATTTGAACCAGTGAGAACTGGAGATTAACCCAGTGTAATGCTAAAGATTGTGAAGTATGGCTCTGCCCAAGGATCTCTTGGCAAAGCTGGACAACTGTTTAAAGTACACCTGGTACCCTGACATTCTTCTCATTTGCACCAGTATAAATCGGAAGTAAATCATCAGCAGCATGCAAAATGGTAATAGTGAGAGGAGAAGCAGGCCCTTTGCCTGAAATGTGACCGTAAAAATAGCATTGTTAGGATCCATACAGATTTGTTCTCTACTACTTCCGCTCTAGTTGAGTCCATTTACAAGTCACAGATGGTATTGTTTCACCCAAAGACAGAGTCACAGACTCCCGTGGGATCTGAGGAGTCTCTCCACTTTTTCACACCATCAAAGATTCCGTCATTGGAATTCAGCCAGCAGCAACCCTGCTACTGAGTCAGGAAGCAGAATGAAATCCAGCTTGCCTCTCCATATCTGTATGGTGCTGAAAAGAGGCAAAGAAGCTTATTTGTGTCAACAGAATCATTTATGCAGGACACACAGGGAAAGGACATTCCACACACACAGAGCTCATTTTACTTTAATCACATTTTAAGGTCCAGATAATGGTACAAATTGTGGGTCATCACAATGCAGTGGCAAATTCAGCAGCTTTGACAAGGACACCCAAGAATCTTGTCTTTCCCCAGCTCAGCCCTTAGTTACACACGTGTGGCACTTTTGTATTCAGTGGAATTGCACGGGGGTAACCAGGGAAAACATGAGCCCCCTACCTGAATTTCTGTTGTGTTCACCTGTCTAATGTGTAATCTGACTTTGGGTATATATTGCTTGCTTTTCTGTATGTTTGCACAGCTACGTATTCAATTATACAATGAGCTTTTACATTCACACGCCTAAATTGAAATAATCGCAATAGCAGTTTCTCAGTTCCAAATTCTCATTTACAGAATGAAGAGGCACAGATTCACTTTCCAGGTTTGCGGTAAAAGCTGATCATCACATGGAGACCATGATCATTTTTGCAAGGAGCTAAATACTCAAAGAAGTTGACATGCTTTTCAGTGCAGATTCTGTCCTGATAGTTATGTACAGTAGCAGAGCTCACACAGCTGCTTGGTTGCTAGGGTGGCAGTAATGGGTACTCAGTTTGAAGGCTTTTTATTTGCAAGTTGGCTGATAGCCAGCACTGAAAGTCTGAGCTACTAACATGACTGACATCCACATACCCAGCTATGTCAACAGCAGGCTCCCCAAGTACTATAAGGGGATGAGGAATTTTTTTAATTGCTTTTGTTGCAGGAGGTGTTTAGATCTAAGGCAAAAGGATTGTTATTGTTAATATTATTACTTATATAGCCATGGTGCTCAAAGCTCTGCACATAGACCAGACCCTCTTCATCTCCTGTGCAAACATGGAATATAGAACCCCAAAGAGTTCTTGATCTAAGACAAAAGAAAGCAGAAAGCTATAGACAAACAAGGGCGTACAAGGAAGATGAGACAATATTATAGAGTGTGGTCAGAGCACATGAGCAGCCTATGGAAATAACGAGCTCTATCCTTACTGTGCTGAATATGAGAAACCATTTACTTCAGCCGGTTACAGTGAGCAAATAGGACCCTATGTTTTCCGGGTGTGAGAATTCAACCCTAAAATCAGATCCATTTTTCATTAGCCATGTGCTTTTTTCCAACTGTCCATGTGTCTCTCTCTTCTGTCTGACTAGATCTGTCTTGTTTTGTTATACATTTGTCTATACTGTCTTCTCTCTCTCTTCCATTGCCTGACAATTTTTCTTTTCCTCTATACCTGGGAAGACTGAATAAGAGGCTTTTGAAAACCACTTAAAAAGACAGCCATCACCCATTGTTTTTCCAGTGGCATATGGTGATAATAACAGTGCAGCTGCCATAGACCTCCTGGCTTCAATTACTATACAGGATCAGCTAATCCCAGTTAAAATTACCTATGTAACTGAAGAATAATTGTAAAGTGGTCTCTCTTCTGGACTCTGGCTTTCTGAAAAATCGTTACTGAGCTGCTCCTTGTGCCAAGGCTGCAGAGGATCAGCAGATGAGTAACAGGTTCAGGGAGATATTGTCCAAGAAGATTGGTTTCTCTTTCTTTTCAAAGCAAACTCTAAACAGATGGCAGGGTCCATGTTTTATACAGCTCTGTGGAACAGACAGGTTTCAAGCAATGGAGGGCAGAGCGCAAATTTTACAGGTTGATTTTTTTAGGCAGAACTCAATGCAGGAACTTTTCTTATGAGATGGGACAGTATGAAGTCATAATGAATCTCCACAGAGATACAAGAAGACCAATACAGTAGCTCAGCCAGGAAAATAGCGACAATACAACTTCTTGTTGTCACAACAACAGGGAGTGTTCTTCCCTAAAAGCTAGGCATGTTTTCTAGAGATCGGACAGAGTAACTAGATTATATAACATATGAAGCAAACTGACTCTTACCCCCATTGAAGTTTGGAAAAGGATGAGCATTTTTTGTTAATTAATTATCATGTTCACCGGACAGAACCAGGAGCAAAGTCAATCAGAGATCTATACAGCCCTGCTAGTTATCAGTTCACAGCTAAAGGGCTTTTCCCCTTCCTTCCTGGATATAAACCAACTTTACTCCCTGAATTTGCTATTAACAAATGAAGAAAACACAGCTCTTGCGTAGGCCAACTAGTCATAATCCCACTTATTCCTACAGTAATTCATCAGGTGCCTCAAACTAATCTATTTTCCAAGGCAGTCATGTCCAAGAGACACTGTTTGATGCAGAATTCAATACACTTTATAACTTTTTGACAGGCTACCTCATAAAGTCCTTCCTAGAGTCCCTTATAGCCTCAGGTTACAAGTACTGCATGACATATATGGCATAGAAATAAGCATGTGTCATTCCTGGTGGTACCTGAGCGAGGGCATCTCCTGTAGATACTAAGTCTATGACAAATGTGTCAAATAGTATGAGGCCTTGAGTTCTAAGCACAAAATACAACTCATGCAGCCTTTGTGATAGACACCTGTCACTCTAGATCAAAAATCTCTGTGGAATTATGCCACTTATAGAATCAAAATATCAACGGGCCAGTCCATCTACCTCTTGGCTCACCAGCCTGTAGAGCTAAAAATATCTTGACATCTGCAAGTGTGCATTGTTCTGAGGGTAGTTACCAATGCTCTTGTGGGAGATGTGGTGGTGTTCAACCCATAATAACTGGCATGATGAGTACATTTCTGAAAGCCAAGCTTCTGACTTTAGGTTATTTCTAAACACCCTTATAACAACTCTGATCCATAATAGTGGTTTTCACCTGAAGGTTATTTAGATTCATCTTGTTTTCAGAATGTCATCACCACAATATTGGTTGGAGTTTTGGGATGGTGGATATATTGCAGGGATGCTATTTTCCCTGGGAGCCCCACAGCATGTGCCAATATCTATGCTTCTCTAGCAGAGGCCCATTCAGGCTGTCTATGGTATGAATGGTTCATCAAGAATTTGCTCTGTAGATCAATGACAGGTAACAATGTAGATGCAAGGGCTACTTATGGATCTGTATTTGCTGTTGTGCTCTGTTAGTGATGAAGAGGGACTCACTGCGAGCAAGGATGATTTTCCTCATCCCAAAACATTCTCAGATAGATGAGTGATGTGCAGTCTTCCCACTGGGATCTCCCTCACTACTCAGATCCGTGGACCTTCCATGCTTCCTTGCACTGAGGCTATGTCTAGACTGCAGAGATCTTCCAAAAAAACTTCTGAAAGAGAGTGCCCACACTGCCAAAGCACATCAAAAAAGCGATCTGCTTTTTCAAAAAATAGCATCCACATTGATTGGACACTATCTCACATGTAAGCTGTGATTACTATGGACAGAGTGGCCACCAGGATACCTGTGCTTTTTCCTCTTCTTTCAAAAGAACTCCCTCTTCCCCATCCACACATTCCTTTTTTGAAAACAGCTCTTCATAAAAAGGCTTCTTCTTTGTAGACAGAGGTTAACCAATGTCAGAAAAACTCCTCTGTTCTTTTGATTTTTTTTTTCAAAAGAATGCGATTGCAGTGTGGACGTAAGTGAAGTATTTCCAAAAACACTCTGTAGTGTAGACATAGTCTGATAGTCTTCCAGTCTTCAGAATCCTTCATTCCACACTGCCAACAATCAAAGCAAGGGGTATGTCAAAGGAGCACCACACCTTCTAAATGCAATGAGCAGCAGCACAATATTTGCACCTAAGTGCACTTGCATTTAAATAAAGCCTTGTGTTGTTCTGGCTGAGCTGAATAATTACGCTGAGAAAAAATGGGAAAATAGTGCAGTCTGATCAATGCTGCTGTTAGGTCATCCTCAAATTGTTTTTCTTCTGTAGATGTAGCGTGCCACTTCTGCTGCCATTATTACTTTTCTCTATTTTTCAGTCTGGTGTATGAAAGCTATTGATCCATCAGATACTTGAAGATCGCTGGAACACCTCATCTGAGGTTATACAGGCTCTACATGCTGCGGTTGTTAAGGATTTATAAAGTTATACACACAAACACACACACACACAAACACACATACACACAAGCTAAAGTACAACTGAATTGATATACTGGTTAGAATATACTCAGGGATACGTACTCTGCAACTGGTATTTCTGAAAATAAAGAGGCATGATTGTTAATTGGAAACCCATAGTTAAGAGAGAAGGGATGCTGACAAACAGGTGCTGACTGTAAGTTGTTAGTTATCTTAATAATATTTGATTTGACTGTTATCAGCAGGTAAATAATTGTATGAAGCTGAGGGCTTGCTGAAAGGAAAGATGGAGAGAGAGAAAGAGTCATTTTCCTAATTCCAGGTACAAATGGTTGATGTACTTTGGGGAGGAAAATAAAAACACAAGTGCGGATAAGTCTTTCTTTAATTCTTTAAATATTCCTATCTTTCACTGTGCCCATCGCCATGATATCAGAGTACCTTAGGTGGGTAACGATAATGGTGATGGTAAAGATAATGAGAATGGATAATCATTCTCTGCTGTATTTTTTCATCTTCCATTCCAGTGCATTGTATCAGTTCCTGGCCAAATTGTATGTAGTTCAAGACCTGGAGTGGACTTACCCTGGTATCTGTAAAAGCAACCTAAGGACTGCTCTGAATCGTGCTGGTTGGAATGTTCCAGAAGGAATTAATCTGTTGGCCAGAGATTGCTGGTGTGCATTATTCTCTGGCCATGCTCTCTCCCATCCCCGCCGTGTTCTCTATCCTACCCAGAAATGCCTCCTATGCTCAGCAAGGAATAGGTGGCATAGACCTGGCTCTGCCAGTTTTATACCACCCAGTACATCATGTGAATCACCACCGGTCACGAACCTGGTCCTGATTTTTATGCAGTTATGTTACACATATGTAAAGAGTGGTTTGCAAAAAAGTGTTACGTGGCTACAGTCCATACCCTGGACTACTATTATTCCAAGGCGTCTTCTGAAGGAGTATTAAAATCCAAAAGACATTGCCCACTTCTACCACAATTACACTCATGTGAACTCTCTCCATATTCTGGACTGGGATTTTTGAAAAGGAAGCAAGATAAACTCCCAGAAAATACATAGAATCAGAATATTAGGACTGGAAGGGACCTGAGAGGCCATCAAGTCCAGTCCCCTGCCCTCATGGTAGAACCCAGTACTGTCTAGACCATTCCTAATAGACATTTATCTAACCTGGTCTTAAATATCACCAGAGATGGAGATTCCACAACCTCCCTGGGCAATTTATTCCAATATTTGACCACTCTGACAGTTAGGAACTTTTTCCTAATGTCCAACCTAAACCTCCCTTGCTGCAGTTTAAGCCCATTGCTTCTTGTTCTATCCTCAGAGGCCAGGAAAAACAATTTTTCTCCCTCCTCCTTTTGACACCATTTTAGATACCAGAAAACAGCTATTGTGTCCCCTCTCAATCTTCTCTTTTCCAAACTAAACAAGCCCAATTCTTTCAGTCTTTTTTCATAGGTCATGCTCTCTAGACCTTTAATCATTCATGTTGCTCTTCTCTGGACCTTCTCCAATTTCTCCACATCTTTCTTGAAATGTGGTGCCCAAAACTGGATACAAAACTACAGTTGAGGCCTAATCTGTACAGAGTAGAGCAGAAGAATGACTTCTCGTGTCTTACTCATCTTAGAATCATGTTTGCTTTTTTTGCAACAGCATCACACTGTTGACTCATATTTAGCTTGTGGTCCACCATAATCCCTAGATCCGTTTCTGCCATGCTCCTTCCTAGGCAGTCGCTTCCCATTCTGTATGTGTGAAACTGATTGTTCCTTCCTAAGTGGAGTACTTTGCATTTGTCCTTATTAAACTCCATCCTGTTTACTTCAGACCATTTCTCCAATGGTCCAGATCATTTTGAATTATGACCCTATCCTCCAAAGCAGTTGCAACTTGGTATCATCTGCAAACTTAATAAGCATACTCTCTAAGCCAATATCTAAATCGTTAATGAAGATATTAAACAGAACCAGTCTGAAAATGGACCCCTGTGAAACCCTCCTTGTTATACCTTTCCAGCAAGATTGTGAACTGTTAATAACTACTCTCTGAGGGTATGTCTACACTACAAAGTTAATTCGAACTAACAGCCATTAGTTCGAATTAACTTTGATAGGCGCTACACGAGCGATCCGCTAGTTCAAACTTAATTCGAACTAGCAGAGCGCTTAATTCGAACTAGGTAAACCTCATTCTATGAGGACTAACGCCTAGTTTGAATTAACTAGTTCGAATTAAGGGCTGTGTAGCCACTTAATTTGAACTAGTGGGAGGCTAGCCCTTCCGAGGTTCCCTTGGTGGCCACTCTGGCCAACACCAGAGAAACTCTTCTGCCCCCCGCCCGGCCAGTTGCAAGCCTGCCAGCACCCAGCCAGCAGACCCTACACCTGCCACAACATGAGCCAGCCACCCGATGCCCCCCAGCCCTCCCCCTCTTCCCGGGACCAGGCTGGCAGCTCACAGGAGCCTGCCCGGGGCCGCAAGAGGCGGGCAGCCGCTTGGTCAAGTGTGGAGATCGTGGACCTCATCCAGGTTTGGGGGGAAGCCTCCAATGTCCACGATCTCCGCACTAACCACAGGAACGCGGCCGTATACAGCCGCATGGCTGACAGCCTGGCCGCCAGAGGCCACCAGCGGAGCCGGGAGCAGGTCCGCTGCAAAATTAAGGACCTGCAGGAGTCCTACTCCCGGGCCCGCCAGCCAGGGGCCGACCCGGAGGCATGCCCCCACTTTGAGGCCCTGCACCGCATCCTGGGGGCTCACACCATCCATGCCCCCCGGGTGGTGATCGACCCCAGGGCAGAGGGACCAGTCCCGGACACCGAGGAGGAGGAGCCAGAGGACGCCGAGAACCAGAAGCCTACCAGGAGCCTGCCGAGGACCCAGGACCCCCGAGGAACCCCACAGAGCACATCGCCTGTGTCGTCCGAGGCCGGGGAGGGCTCCACATGTGAGTACCATCATGCTCCCCTTATGTGTATGGGAGGGTGGGGGGAGAGGGAGCCCAGGGACCATGCGCCTGGGCCTTGCCCACCATGGAGCAGCAGCTGGGTGTCATGCAGGGGCCCTGGCCTTGCAGAGGGGGGCTGGGTTTCACCCACCTTGTCCCCAGGGAGAATTGACCGCTGCTCTTGTTTCACCACAGCCGCAGCGCCTGGGACTGCACGGCGCATCACCCCACCTGCAACAGCCACCTGTGTCCGGGCCAGCAGGCATGCCACGAACCAGAAGGACTACCAGCGGTGGCACCTCTGGTTCCTGGAGCAGCTGCTCCGCAACCAGGAGCACTGGGTCCGGGAGGACCTTCGGCTGTGCCAGCGGAGTTTGGAGGCACTGGAGGAGCAGGGCTGTGCCCTCAGAGGCCACCTCCAGACCCTGGTCGACCGGTTCCTGCCTCCTCTTGCTCCAGCTCCTGCGGCTGCCCCAGCTCTCGCTCCTCCTCCCACCCCTGCTGCCCCTGCTCCCCCTACCCCTGCTCCCCCTACCCCTGCTCCTGCTGCCCCTGCTCCCCCTCCCGCTTCCTCCGCACTCCCCATCCCTCCTGCCCCACCCTCCACACTCATTCCCCCCTGACACCCCCGCACCCGCAGTGCTGTGAGACGGGAGAGCCAGCTGGACCCCCAACCCTGAGCTTTCCCTTCCCTTCCTCCTCTTCCACCCCTTCCAGCTCCCTCCTCCCAGGTTTCCCCCTCTCCTCACCCACCCTCACTCCTCCCTCCCCCCACCTAAGTTATGTAAAATAAAAAGAGATTTTTTTTGCCAAAACAGGTGTCTTTATTTGACATTAGGAAGGGGGGTTAGGGAGGGGAAAGGGGAAGGGGGAGAGGGTGGAAGAAGGCCCCAGTGGGGCATGCAGGGAGAGTTCAGTCCTCCTCCTCCACCTGGAAGCTCTCCCGCAGGGCTTCCCGGATCTGGACTGCCCCTCGCTGGGCTTCCCAGACAGCGGCGGTGCAGGGCTGACATGCGCTCAGCCTCAGCCACCCAGGCTGGCAGGAAAGCCTCCCCCTTTCACTCGCACAAATTGTGCAGCACACAACATGCTGCCACCATGGGAGGGATGTTGTGCTCGGCGAGGTCGAGCCGGGTGAGGAGGCATCTAAATCGGGCTTTCAGTCACCCAAAGGCCCCCTCAATCATGATGCAGGCCCTGGTCAGCCTCGCATTGAAGGCCTGGCAGGAGGGGTTGAGGTGCCCCGTGTAGGGCTTCATGAGCCAGGGCTCTAGGGGGTAGGCCGCATCCCCCACCAGGCACACGGGCATGTCCACGTCCCCGACCCTGATGTGGCAGTCGGGGAAGAAGGTCCCGGCCTGCAGCCTCTGGGACACGGAGGAATTCCGGTACACCTTGGCGTCGTGTTCTTTGCCGGACCAGCCCACATTAATGTCCGTAAACTGGCCCCGGTGGTCACACATGGCCTGCAGGATCATGGAGAATTACCCCTTGCGGTTCACATACTGGGAGGCCTGGTGTTCCGAGGCATGGATGGGGATGTGCGTCCCGTCGATGGCCCCCCCGCCGCAGTTGGGGAAGCCGAGGGCGCCGAACCCCCAGATGATGGCTTCCGGGTGGGCGAGGCAGACCACCCTGCGGAGCAGCACCTGGTTGATGGCCTTGACCACCTGCGGAGAGACACAGCAAAGCGCGAATCACTGGGGCGCCCGGGTGGTGGGAGTGTTCGTGCCCTGGCAGTGCCCCGCGCCCCATTCCCAGAAGCAACCCCCCCCCCGGGCGGCGTGTAGTACGGCCGGGAGAGACCGGCCCCTCCGGTGCAGGGCACTTTCGCCTCCTCTCCCCCATTCCCCCATTTTCCCTGGGGCGGTCCATCCCCTCCTTGCTGCCCCCCTCACCCCTGGCCCAGTGGCCAGCGAGTGCCGTACCTGCATGAGCACTGCTCCGACGGTGGATCGCCCTACGCCGAACTGGTTCCCAACGGATCGGTAGCTGTCCAGCGTGGAGAGATTCCAGAGGGCAATGGCCACACACTTCTGGAGGGGGATGGCGGGCCTCATGAGAGTGTCCCTTCTGCGCAGAGCAGGGGCGAGCCACTCGCTGAGCTCCAGGAAGGTGTCCCTCTTCATCCTGAAGTTCTGGGTCCACTGTTGGTCTCCCCAGTGCTCCAGGACGATGCAGTTCCACCAGTTGCTTCTGGTGTCCAGATGCCAGATGCGGCAGGGCACGCCAGCGCCCAGGCACCACCGCAGCTGCTCCATGGCCCCCAGGGTGGCCAGGCAGAGAGGCAGGGGGCTGACGTGCACCAGGTGGTGCCAGGCAGCCTCCAGCCATTGCTGGCAGGCTTGCAGCAGCAAGTCCAGAAACTGCACCAGAAAGTGCAGGGTAAGCTCTGGCTCCATGTTGCCACCTGTGGCGGCGGCCCCGAAGGGAAGCACCGACACAGACAGGCACAGAGAAAAACGCTTTGCTGTCCCTCAGCGAGGTAGGCAAGCAAGCAGGAAAACTGAGAATCGGCTGTCCAGGGGGGTCCCTTTAAGCACGAGCCTCAGATAGCCTCAGACAGCAGCCACACAAAGCAACTACTGACCTGATGCCCTGCCAGAACCGGTTTCAGCCGTCCTTAAATGCGCCCCTGCATCCAATCAGTGTGGACGCACTAGTTCGAATTAGCAAAACGCTAATTCGAATTAGTTTTTAAGTCTAGATGTGCTAGTTCGAATTAGCGCTGTCATTTAGAAATACCCTGAGAATGGTTATCCAGCCAGTTATGCACCCACCTTATAATAGCCCCATCTAAGTTGTATTTGCCTACTTTATTGATAAGAATATCATGTGAGACCGTATCAAATGCCTTTCTAAAGTCTAGGTATACCATGTCCACTGCTTTTTCCTTATCCACAAGACTTGTTATCCTATGAAAGAAAGCTATCAGATTGGTTTGACATGTTTTGTTCTTTCCAAATCCATGCTGGCTGTTACCTATCACCTTATTTTCTTCCAGGTGTTTGCAGATGATTTCCTTAATTACTTGATCCATTATCTTTCCTGGCACAGAAGTTAAACTGACTGGTCTGTAGTTTCCTGGGTTGTAGTTATTTCCCTTTTTATAGATGGGCACTATAGTTGCCCTTTTCCAGTCTCCTGGAATCTTTCCTGTCTTCTATGATTTTCCAAAGATGATAGCTAAAGGCTCAGGTACCTCCTCTATCAGCTCCTTGAGTATTCTAGGATGCATTTCATCAGGTCCTGGTGACTTGCAGACATCTAACTTTTCTAAGTGATTTTTTTTATTTTATCTTCTAAACCTACCCCCTTCCCACTAGCATTCACTATGTTAGGCATTCCTTCATCAGACTTCTCAGTGAAGATTAAAACGAAGTCATTAAAAATCTCTGCCATTTCCAAGTTTCCTGTTCCTGTTTTTCTGTCCTCACTGAGCAATGGGCCTACCCTGTCCTTGGTCTTCATCTGGCTTCTAATATATTTATAGAATGTCTTCTTGTTTCCCTTTATGCCTGTAGCTAGTTTGAGCTCGATTTGTGCCTTTGCCTTTCTAATCTTGCCCCTGCATTCTTGTATTGTTTGCCTATATTCATCCTTTGTAATTTGTCCTACTTTCCACTTTTTATATGTCTCCTTTTTATTTTTAGATCATGCAAGATCTCACGGTTAAGCCAAGGCAATTTTTTGCCATATAGGCGATCTTTTGCCATTCAGGTTTTACACTGAGTGCTGGAACAGGATGCTATGAGATGCTTTAGTTCTCTATTTAGATCTACACAGCTCCAACCTGGGTGGGTACAATCAGAAAGATCAGAAAGTGATGTACATGAATACAGGAGTATTAACTCCTGTCCAATGAGACTGAACAGAAGCCAAAGACTGGGTTGATTTGCACAGCAGATTGTGGGGTTGGTGACATGAAGCAAATTTGGAGCTATGACCCCAACTCTGTTGCTGAGAAAAGGGACTTGCTGATCATCAAACAAGCTGAAGTCAAGCTGTAGCTGGGTTTCATTTGGAAGATAGGGGAGCCGAATGGCTTGATGGGGAGGGTAGGGCTAGGGAAGAGTGAACATCTCTGAAAGAGGAGGGCCTTTCCCCCCGCAGCTTGGGAAGCATAGTAACTTTGAAAGCTTAAACGGTCACTCAGCTCCCAGTGCCGCCCCGGTGCTCAAATGTGCATGGTATAAATAATCTATACAGAGAGATAGAACAGACTTGTTCTCTAGACCTAAGGGACTCTTCGTGGGTACTGAGGAGCTAATGGATTTTTGCCTGTGGACTGGCAGTGCTCTATTCACTGCTGGAGACCTCCAAGGGGCTCCTCCCCAGTTCCGCTCTCAACCTTTCAAACCAGCGGAGTGCTTTTGTTTACAGCAAAGGACGAGTGGCTCTGGAGAGAATGCACATTTGTAAGGACTGTATACCTGCATTGTGTGTGCTCAGAGAGCCAGCAGGAAAAGTTGAAGAGTTTATAAAAGTATGTTTTTGAGAGAAAATATGCCAAGTGGTGGCACCATGTTTAATCTTGACTCCCTGCAGCTTCAGGCTCTGTCTTCCCCCCTAGCACGCTCTGAAGCCATGTGAAATCTCAGTGGTTTTAGAGAAAGGAAGAAATCTCAGTGGGTTTAGGACAGGGCAATGTTCACTGGAAAACATCTCCATAGGTACATTATTGCTGCTACAGGCAAGTAGTGATATTAACAGACTCATTATCAAATAAATAGATAAGGGAACAGAGAGTTCATTAATGGACCTGGGGCTCTCAGGAACATTTCCTTTGGCTTTAAGGACTAATGACATAAAGAACTCTGTGTAAGAACTACATTGGGATGACAAATTTAATTTTTTTTTCAAATATTCTTTCTGTCTGTCTGCCATCTAAGCAGCAGTTGCTTTGCCTGAGTGATCTTAAGGCACACACAATTGGATGTGTATATTGTGAATGTTTATACAATAAACCACGGGAAAGCTGTGCCTTGCAGGAATATGCCAAGACACCGCGTTGTCCAGTCATATCCTGCAGACTTGCTCTATACAGGAATTGGCTACTAACATGTTCATGTTGGCCTTACATTGTTTTTCCAAGTATCCTGTATTTTGTGATGGTTAATAAGACTATTCAAAAACAAACCAAAGATCTGATATATTTGTCACTCCAGCAAAAATAGTTTATACGCTATTCAGTCCACCTTCTGAGGTCAGTAGTTTGTAACAGTTGTCTGAAGAATTAGTTCCACATGCAAAAAGTCTGAGGCAAGAAGGGCTACTTAACAACCCAGACCACTGTGGTACCTACTCACCAAAGGAGCAGCAAGAATTTATTTTACTAGAGAAGGGGCTTGAAGCTGTCCCTATGTAGAATCCCATTCGAACAATGCCTGAAATGGTGTTGATCAGAGACTGGATTCCTTCATCCCACTGAATCCCTGCTGCGTGCACGTCCAAGTTCAGAAAGCCCAAGGTGAATGCTAAACGTGATACTAATATCAAAGAATATTTGCAAAGAGCATAGTCTGAACATATAAAAAAGAGAAGTGTTTTCACCAAGAACCTTAGTTTAAAAATTATGCTCATCCAGTCAAAGACCAGAAATAGTGCCCTGTGATTTATGTGGCCAATCCAAATGAATCAACGGAGCCCAAACTTTGAAACTTTTGCAGCAAACTACTCATGAACAATTTATAGACCCTGAATTATTTCCAGAAATTACTTGGGGAATACTTTAAAATTAATCCAAGGAACTCAAAAGCTGCTTGGTGGCAATTTCCAAACAGAAAAATAAGCAAAATTGGTTACTCTGAATTATTTGCTCACGCTCTAGTGGTAATGCAGCATCAAGAATGATCAGTACAAATATCATGAAGACTTTATCTAAGGCTGTGTCCAGACTCCATGCCTCCTTCGACGGAGGCATGTAGATTAGCCACATCGGAAGAGGGAAATGAAGCCGCGATTAAAATAATCGCGGCTTCATTTAAATTTAAATGGCTGCCCCGATCTGCCGATCAGCTGTTTGTCGGCAGATCGGGAGAGTCTGGACGCGATGCCCCGACAAAGAAGCCTTTCTTCATCGACACAGGTAAGCCTCGTGAAACCAGGTTTACCTGTGTCGATGAAGAAAGGCTTCTTTGTCGGGGCATCGCGTCCAGACTCCCCCGATCTGCCGACAAACAGCTGATCGGCAGATCGGGGCAGCCATTTAAATTTAAATGAAGCCGCGATTATTTTAATCGCGGCTTCATTTCCCTCTTCCGATGTGGCTAATCTACATGCCTCCGTCGAAGGAGGCATGGAGTCTGGACACAGCCTAAGAGACAAAAGCAAAAGTAGTGGGAACCTAATGCCTAGGGTGTGTCTCACTATTGATGTGATAAGTGAAATGTTTCTTTTAAATTGCTCGAAGAAACCCAATTCTTGTCACTTACAACATTTAACCAAAGGCTGTCTCTGACTGGAAAGAACATTTAACAGAATGGTACCACCACATTTAATCTATCTGTGCACATAATAGAGCCACAGATGTTCTTTCTTTCTTTCTTTCTTTCTTTCTTTCTTTCTTTCTTTCTTTCTTTCTTTCTTTCTTTCTTTCTTTCTTTCTTTCTTTCTTTCTTTCTTTCTCACACCAGTAGTACACCAATGGCATTGCAAAGTGAGAGAGAGCTTATTATTCTGACAGAATAATGTAACTCTACTAACTTGGGGAGGATCACATTTCACAAGGTGGCAATTAAAATTTCATGTTCTGAGTTCTCCCTGAATGATTTTACTCTACTTGCCACCAGGAAGTAATTTGAAAAGATATTTTAAAAACATTTCATTATAATGAGAGAGCAATCGACATTTTTAATGTTCACTCCAGTCCACAATCCAACAGGGAGACTCATCTTAGTTCTCGCTTTCTGGGAAGGACAAGAGATTGATATCCTTGAAGTCTTTGCTCTTGGAGTATTGTCAACAAGAAAAAAGAAACATCAGAAAGTAGGACACAGTCCCCAAGTAGCACAAAATCCCACCCGAGACAGCAAATGTTACTTTTCTGCCTTGGATGTTTTCTGGCACATCAGAGGAATGAGATGTAACTATGATGGTATATGAGTAAAGAAACCTCAGCAAAATTAACTAACAGCTATCATCTGTGGAACAGGGTAGTTCCAGTATTGGAAATGGCATAAGGTTTCTCCACCAGACTGCTACTCCCTGGTCAATACTGACCAACAGTCACCCCCATCTGACAGCTCTTTGGCAGTCTCGTGTGAAATGTTTAGGCAGTACTGGTCCAGTTTTCAAAGGTTCGTGTGTCCACATCACAATACACCCCCTGCTAGTTTCTAGCACTAGTTGATCCCCTCCTAGGCATCCTCAAGAGAGAGACCAAAAGAAATAATGGTTCTTGGAGCCCAAGCTCTCCCCTAACTGCTAGAGATGGTCTTGCCACATCACGGGTGACGCTGATTTGATGTGCCAATGTGGAGGGCAGCATCCTATGCTCAGGGCTGGCAACAGACTTCGCCAGGCCATGGACAATACGGTGGGGGCTCAGCCACACCCTCAGAAGGAGCAGGGCCTTGCGTGAAAGGGGCAGAGCTAAGGCAGTCAGCCCTCAACACTGCACAGACTGCACTGGGCCTGGCTCTAGCAGCAATATAAAGGGCTCAGGCCTCTGGGACCTTTAAAATCACTGGGCCCTGCACCAACTGCCTCCTATGCCCTCCCATTGGTAGCCCTGCCCATGCTACTCCCTGTGCTGTGGATAATTAAAAGATTTCCATCTCCAGCTCTATCACACCGGCACCTCACACTGGTACTGTTCACAAAATACACACACACACTTCCTGTTGACAGAGAGAGAATCATAGAATAGTAGAATTGGAAGGGACCTTGAGAGATCATCATGTCCTGGTCCCCTGCCCTCACAGCAGAACCAAGCACCATCTAGATCATCCCTGATAGACGTCTGTCTAACCTGCTCCTAAATATCACTAATGATGGAGATTCCACAAACTCCCTAGACTGTTTATTCGAGTGTTTGACCACCCTGACAGTTAGGAAGTTTTTCCTAATGTCCAACCTAAACCTCCCTTGCTGCAGTTTAAGCCAAGGAGAACAATTTTTCCCCCTCTTCCCTATGACACCCTTTTAGATACCTGAAAACTGCTATCATGTCTGCTCTCAATCTTTTCAAAACTAAACAAGCCCAATTCTTTAAGTTTTTTTCATAGGTCATGTTCTCTAGACCTTTAATCATTCTTGTTACTCTTCTCTGGACCTTCTCTAATTTCTCCACATCTTTCTTGAAATGTGGTGCCCAGAACTGGACACAATACTCCAAGTGAGGCCTAATCTGTGCAGAGTAGAGCAGAAGAATGATTTCTTGTGTCTTGCTCACAACACTTCTCTTAACTCATCCCTGAGTCATGTTTGTTTTTTTGAAACAGTGTCACACTATTTACTCCTATTTAGCTTGTGGTCCACTATGACCCCTAGATACCTTTCTGCAGTACTCCTTCCTAGACAGTTGCTTTCCATTGTGTATGAGTGAAACTGATTGTTCCTTTCTAAATGGAGTACTTTGCATTTGTCCTTATTAAACTCCATCCTGTTTACCTCAGATCATTTCTCCAGTTTGTCCAGATCATTTGAATTATGACCCTATCCTCCAAAGCAGTTGCAATGCCTCCCAGCTTGGTATCATCTGCAGACTTAATAAGCATACTCTCCATGCCAATATCTAAATCATTGATGAAGATATTGAACAAAATCAATCCCAAAACAGACCCCTGCAGAACCCTTCCAGTATGACTGTAAACCATTACAAAATATTATCTGAGAATGGTTATCCAACCAGTTATGCACCCACCATATAGTAGCCCCATCTAAGTTGTTTTTGCCTACTTTAGTGATAAAAAGGTCATGTGAGACTGTATCAAATGCCTTACTAAATTCTAGGTATACCATGTCCACTGCTTCTCCCTTATCCACAAGACTTGTTATCCTATGAAAGAAAGCTATCAGATTGGTTTGACATGATTTGTTCTTTACAAATCCATGCTGGCTATTACCTATCACCTTATTTTCTTCCAGATGTTTGCAGATGAATTCCTTAATTACTTGCTCCATTATTTTCCCTGGCACAGAAGTTTTAAACAGCCTGGCCTGCAGTTTCTTGGGTTGTTCTTATTTCCTTTTTTATAGATTGACACTATATTCAGCCTTTTCCAGTCTTCTGGAGTCTCTTCCAACTTCCATGATTTTTCAAAGATGATAGCTAAAGGCTCAGATACCTCTTCTATCAGCTCCTTGTGTATTCTAGGATGCGTTTCATCAGGCCTTCGTGACTTGAAGACATCTAAATTTTCTAAGTAATTTTTAACTTGTTCTTTTTTTATTTTATCTTCTAAACCTACCCCATTTCCACTGGCATTCACCATGTTAGACATCCCTTCATCATCAAACTTCTGGGTGAAGACCAAAACAAAGAAGCCATTAAGCAGCTCTGCCATTTCCAAGTTTCCTGTTATCGTTTCTCCCTCTTCACTGAGCAATGGGCCTACCCCATCCTTGGTCTTCCTCTTGCTTCTAATATACTTATACAATGTCTTCTTGTTACCCTTTGTGTCTAGCTTAATTCAGCTTGTTTTGTGCCTTTGTCTTTCTAATTTTGCCCCTGCATATCTGTGTAGTTTGCTTATATTCATCCTTTGTAATTTGTCCTAGTTTCCACTTTTTATGAGACTCCTTTTTGATTTTTAGATCATGCAAAGATGTCCATAGTCATAATTGTTTTGCAGTAGGAAGCAGTTGTGAACCTCCCTGGAGCTCAGCGGCGGGGGAACCCCCCCAAGCAGAAAGTATCGCTTGATAGTAGGGGAAGCATTTTTTCCAATTAAACATGTCTTAATATGCAGCTGAAGATAAGCATTTTAATGTCCCTATTGTGCATACATATGGCTGTGACAGGCCCAGCCTTTCCTAAATCACACAGCAAAAGGATTGCAGAGGTCAGGCTCATGGCTTTCAACAGGCTTTGCTCTTTCAGTTGGGTTCACACATATCATCAATGAAATTCAGCTTTACAACGTGCACTGCCATGTAGTAACCATAGATGAAATCCAACTCCAACAGCTTGCCCACTCGGCTGCTGTGGATGATCCCAGGAAGAAGGAGAGAGGTAAACACCAGCCTGTAGGTATCTCAGACCATCAGCCAGACCATAAATTTCCAAGGGTGATCTTTGTGGAATGCACAGAAGGAGAGAACTGGCTAACACAGGCCCAATATGCACATGTCATTTACTGCAGAGCCTGCACATTGGATTTGTGCTATTCAATAACCAAAACACTCTTTGCACTGGGAGTGAGGGGGAGGTATAGGCAGGCTGGGATGCATCACTGGGCGCCTGGAATAACTGCACTATGCCTCAGTATTGAAAAGAAGGGATTGTCAATTTTATTGGCTGCATCCAGTCAGGCTGGGGGGTCTACACACAATTGGTGATGCTGCAAAACTCCCAAAGTGTCTGGACTTAGCATAGACTGAAGCTGGTATAAAAACCTGGGGTGGATTCCTCAAGGGCTGTCTCTGCTTGAGTTGTTCTAAAATCCTAGCCAGCAGGAGAACGCAGTGCAGGCTGCCCAAAAGCAACTTCTGCATGGAGGGAGGCGGGTGAGACATAGGAAGAGGTTAGATTTATGGTGCTCCGGCTCCCCCTAGTTACTCCCTCTTGGCTGCACAACCTCCAGCAATATCCCCCTTTCCCCATCTGTTGGAGAAGGAAGGCAGAGAAATGACACTGTTTTAAGAGTAACAAGCCCATTGGAAGAGCGGAGTTCTGAGGAAGAGCAATGATAGATAACCTGCCCCCAGCGTGAAGGTCAGAGGGAGAAGGGAGAGGGGACATGGCTGATATCACAGCCTGGGATTGTTCCAACTCTCATCTCTGTTGAATGAAAGATGTTTTTGTTTCACCTCCTGTCTGAAACCCAGAGGTGTGTAAACAGGAAGAGGCACTCCCTGTGCACCAGGAGAAAGAAGGGAAAATGAAGTGTTGAAAAGATGACAACTGGCTCTGTTAGGAAATTCACCTTGTCAAGGAGCAGGCGAGTGGGAGGAGATGGGGAGGGGAGAAGAAGAGAAGGGGGCAAAATGAGAGGGCGACAGGCAAGAGGAGAAGCAAGGACTGAACCAATTTCATATTTCTGCTCTCTTTTTTTGGAAAACAAAATATTCTCCCTATTTCCTGGCATCAAAGATTTTCACTTTCCTTCTCCTGGAAAAATAAAGCCAGCACCGTCTGTCTGATGAGAGATCGAGGGGCAGTGAAGGAGCTGGTGGGGGTTGGGGATATGGCAGGATGTGGAGTATGAAAAGCTCTCTATATGTCTCAACTCTCTGGTGGGCAATAAGGGCTGTTGAAAACCCCAGAAAGAAGTTTTATCACAAAGTGTTTATGGCTGAGGTAATTTCTGTCCTTTCCTAGTTCTAGCCTCATTTTCCCTCCTCGTCTAATCTGTGGCTTGCTCCACCCTCTGGTGCAGGCCTCTCTAGGGAAAGGACAGCAAAAACATTCTCCTCCTGCCTTAACGCTTCTGAGCTGCACACAGTTTTGCCCATACAGGCTGGGGAGGCTCTGCCACTCCTCCAGCCATATCCAGTTTCCCCATAATGTCTTTGAAAAAGAGTTATTTGTGATACCACCAGATCACTAGTCCGGAGTAAAGCCAGAGATTTGCGCTCACTGCTTGTCATGGAGTGTCACAAATTGGAACCAAAGTGAAATGTTACCTGCTGTAGGGCAGAATGGATTTTTCACAGTGGCCTGTCATCATTTTCTGTTGGGGTAACACTTTGTCATCCTCAGAGATAGCCCTCCATTTTCATGGTATAATCAAGGGTGAATGGAAATGATATTTTTGGTTTGTATGAAGCTGTGGAATAAGATTCTTTGCCACAGGAAGAGCTTTTTACACTCGTGACTACACAAAAACAGTGTTAGTGAGTATTCATGCTGTTGTTTTTCATGTCCAGCAGCTATCATGCTATTTAGTGAGATGATAGCTCATAGGATAGATGTTTTAAAAAAAACATTCATAGGCTTGGAAATTAGAGTTTTATTGATGCCAATAAATGCAGATTTCACTGTATGCACACAATCTGATACAAATATATTTCTATTGATAATAATTGAAATTTGTAGATTGGTAAAGTATGAAAAATGCTGCTTGAGAACTTCTTAGAGTCACGATCTAGATTTTTAGATGTCTGAATTAGGCTTGTTACAAATGGATTAGTGAATGAATAGGAAAAACAGGTATGGTTTGTTAATATAAGGATATTTACTTTGTATATTTTGACATGTAATGTTGACAATTTTGTTTTAACAGTTTATAGTGGTTTAACTTTTTTACTCTCAACATCTACTATCATTAAACAATTGCCTAACCCCCATAATTTTATGCGTGAAATTTACATCAATATAAATGCAAAAAAAACCCATTGATATTGTCCGCCAAAATTGTAATTTAAAAAAATCAAATTCTGCCAACCTGAATGCCCCTTGATGGCACAAAAAATGCTAAACAGGGACTGATTCTGACAATTGGTATTGGTTGGGTTTAGGGATTCAATATGGAATTTAGAATCTGCGAGGTTGACACCAGTGAATTATGGTTTATATCCAGCAGGCTGATGATTGTGGGTTCAGATTCCATACCAGGGCTTGTGTTTACACCCAGCAGAACAAAGAAGTGTGGTGCTGCATCAAGGAGATATTAAATCAGGATTCCTTCTGGCCCTCACTGTGCACACTCCAAGAGCTCTCTGAAAAGCATAGCCACAATGATCTTGGCAACATGCCTTCTCCAGCGAACAGGTGTGAAAGCTTATGGGCTATCATTGTAGGGTACAGAATATAGATGCATTTGCCTGCTCCAACACAGGACTGCTGATACCTTCCTGGATATAGTGCCTTGGGGGTGAAATAGCCAATTCAAATAAATTCTGTTCTCATGACTTCACTGCTAATTAGAGCTGTGCAAATAACAGATATTTTTATTTTCTGACAACTCTGAAAAACTGGGTAGAACTGAAAATGGATTTTTTGGCAAATAGAAAATTAAACAAACAGCCCCACGCCCAGACATCGCTCTCCTCTTTCAGGTTTAATGGAACATTTTGTTTAGATTTTGAGTGTTTTTAATGTTTAAAAAGCAAAATAAACTTGCAGAAAGTTTGGAACCAAAAAAATCAAAATATTTTATTTATCAAATGCTAAAATGAAATGTTTTGATTTTGTCTGGATTTTTTTTTAAGAAGTATTTCAATGAAACTGACACAAAGTTGGAAAATGTTTCAATGTAGGAAAATCTTCCTTGTTTGCCAGAAAAACATTTTGTCTGAAAAAATTCTCCTGGCTCTGCTGCTGATACTTACTACATGTCATCTAAGCATACACAGAGAGGGTCTCGACACCACAGCGTTTACAGAAGTAGCAGCCTAATTGCCTTGTCCACATTAGTTCTCCGATCATTACTAGCACCAGGGGAACCATATGGTGGGAAATTTCAGAGAAGAATCTTTTTATGTCTATACTGCCCCTCTCTTGCAGAAAAACATACGCTAATGAGGCTAAGCATGGAATATTACCGTGCCTCATTTGCATAATTCATGAGGGTCCGTTTTTGCACAAGAGGCTTTTGCGCAAAAAGGAGCCATCTACACAGCTCCTTTTTGCACAAAAATCCCCTCCTAGCGCAAGAGCCGTTCTTCCGGAAAAAAATGCGGAAGAACGGCTCTTATGCAAGAGGGGTTTTTCTGCACAAAAACAAGCAGTGAAGATGGCTTCTGTTTGCGCAAAAGCCTCTAGCGCAAAAATGGAGCCTAATTAATTATGCAAATGAGGCACCATGATATTCCATGCTTAGCCTCATTTGCAAATGTGTTTCCGCAAGAGAGGAGCAGTGTAGACATAGCCCTAGTGAAAACAAGGCTTTTGAGACCTGAGTTTAAATCTTTGCTCTGAGATATGTCTCTCACCCAGGTCCCCATTTATGGGCATCAGAAAACCACCACTATTTGGGGTGGATTTCATCCTTAGCTTAGGAGAGTCCCAGAATAGTAAGGAGTGCAGCAGATCAGTATTCGGGTGCCCTCAACAAAGAGAAGTGGATGGGGTGCAGGTTGAGATTGAGGTGCCTCAGCAAAAATGTTCAGGGTACCAGGAGTTGAATAGCACGTGGGCAGGAACCCAGACAGAGGTGTCTGAAAAGAAATATTGCATGTGAGTATGTTAGACACCACCACCACAGTTACATAAGGGCTAGAGCATCCCCAGTGTTTGAAAGGGAAAGCTTGTTGCCACATGAGAGCAGAGGTGGCTATTGTCTTGTGGCATCCCAGAAACCCAGCTCTTCCTGTGAGTGTCAGGAGTGTGGGAAATAGTGATACCGCTGCCACAACTGGCATGAAGTGGTTTTCATCCTACACAGGGTTCATAGTTTGATTCAATGGCTCCCAGCACCCCTCTCCCCCACTAAAAAATTGTTCCCAGCATCCCAGTGGGGGACCAGTGTTCCCTCTAATTTTTTCCATCCATGTGCAGAAGGAATTTTGTTATGTGTACCATATCGAGGTCACGTGCTGCTGTGCGCCACCAAGTACAAACCAAAAACCTAAATATAATACATCATTTCAAAATGTTACCATGAAGATAATTACTAAATTCGGGACATGTTTGGTATTTTAGAACTCACTTTTAAAAGAATTGTGAAATGCACAGACCTGTCAAAAATCTAAAAGAACACACTTTGCAAGGATCAAGAAGTTGCAACAACTTCAATAATACAAGGATGTGTTGAGAGACAGGGCAGGAGGGAGGGTGGTGTGCTCCAGGCAGCAATGACGAATGGCTGCTCTAGCCCCGCCCCTTCTACCTGACGCCCCTCCCCTTCCAAGAGCACAGAGCCAGTCCTTCCCGCTTGCCAAACGTGTCTGATGGCTTCCCTACCCTTTAAGTACACTGCGACCTCTCCAAGTAGAGCTGCTTGTTCAACTGCAGCAGTCATGTCCCCCACACACTCTGTGGAGATGGAGTACAGAGGTGGGGGATGTGGAGCACCCTGAGTTCAGGACTCCCTCCACCCCGCTGTGCACAGCAAGCAGAAGCCTCCCAGGAACAGCTCCAGGGCAGACGGCAGGAGCAGCACAGCAATGTGGGGAGAGACACCTGAAATGCTGGCGCCTCCAGCCTGTCTACCTGCAAAACATGCCACGCTGGGAACGACTGGGAACAAAGCCCTCTCCTGTGGCTGTGCCACTAACAGACCTTGGAGAAACAGGCCATGAGTGTCCTGGCAGGTCCAGACAGCACAGTGGGGACTTGGGAGTCCCTTTCACACTTAAACCCAGATGCTGCTAGCAAGATAGAGGGTGCTGGCTGCAATTCTCCTGCCCCGATCCAGTAAAAGATTGATTAAGCCTGTGGCCTACGGTGAGTGTGGAGGTAAATGAATGTCAAAGCAAAGTCAAAGTGCATGCCACTCCCAAAGCTTTTCATTGCCACAGCTCCTTCCTTCTCAGCTGGCTCTCATTCCAGGATCTAGAGCCGTCTAAGCACAGCAGAGTTCAGGGGGAGCTTTTGTTCCATAATAACCAGCCTTAACAGCAATTGGAAAGGAAAACAAACAGCAAACACAAGCCAGGCTCCATTCAGAGACACAAAGGTGTTTGGTTCAGCCAGTGCATTTTCCCCCCATGGCCATTATTTCCCTGAAAGAAGCAGCTGCAGTTCGTGATGGCAGGAACCTCCCCGCCAAGCCAGTGGGCTGGCATGGGTTCTGTTTGCAAACATGTGTGCCAAAGCTGTGTTTGTGTGAGTGTGCACGCAAGTGTGTGTCTGACTAAATGTGGCTGTCGGTAGGTGTGAGCATTGGGGTATGATTTTGTGAGTAGCCATGTGTGAGTGAATATGCATTTGTGTGCTCCTGCCTGTGGGTTACAATGCACACACCGCTGTATATGTACATGGGTGTGGGAGAGTGCATGGTTATCTATGATTGGGTAGTGCATGTGTATATAAGCACTAGGTCAGGGTGCCTTACAGGGTATGTCTACTCTGCAAAGAGAAACCCTACAGTGCTGAGTCGCAGAGCCTGGGTTGATAGATTTAGGCTTAAGTTACTCAGCCTGTAGGGCTGGAAATAGCAGTGTAAACATTCCCACTTGGGCTGGAGCCTGGGCTGTAAAACATGGGAACATGGGGAGTGGAAAGGGTCTTAGAGCCCAGGCTCTAACCTGAGTGGCAATGTCTACACTGCTATTTTTAGCCCCACAGCTCAAACCCTGCTAGCCTGCATCAACTGAACCAAGCTCTGAGACTTGGTGCTATGGGTTTTTCATTGCAATGAAGACATACCCCTAGTCCCCAAATTGTCACAATAGCCATCGTCAGAAGAAAAACTGGGGAGTAACCCTAATCTAACCTAGACAAGGCGCTCTGGTCTGTGGTTTAGCTGGACCTTCCCAAGTACTAACTAAATCTGGGCCAGTGCCAAGCAAGGGGTGAGTCCCTCACCCCACTCACCAGGGTAGGGGTGCCAGGTGTCTGGTATTCACCCGGACAGTCGAGTATTTGCGGGCTCTGTCTGGTTAAAAAAAAACAGGAAATACCGGACATTTCACGTGTCCGGTATTTCCTGTTTCCCTGGGACGGAAACCCAGCAGGGACAATTTTCCCCTGCCGCGTCGGGCGGGGGAGTGAGGAGTGCGGCAGAGTTGTAGTGAAGAGGCGGCAGGCGGGGGCACTTGCTGGGCGCCACACTAGGGGGGCACGGGGCTGGGGTGGGAGCAGAGTGCACGCTGCTCTGGCCCATGTGACCAGTGGAGATCTGTGAGCTGGCCACATGATGCCTCCTTCTACACAGTGTGAGTCAAGGCAGCCGAGCCGGTGACAGCAGCAGCCACTCTAAAAGTCAGATTTCCTTACCCAGCTGTCCCATTTCTCTGGTGCCTGACTCTGAGGGGGGGGGAGGAGGATTTGATTGGGGTGGGGCACTCCCAGCAATGGGGAAGCCTGGCTCTGAGGCAGGGGTGAGTGCACTGGGATGGGAGATGCTGCAGGGTGCCTGCCTCTGAGGCAGGGGTGAGTGCATTAGAATAAGAGGACTGGGGGGCCTGGTTCAGGAGGAGGGGTGGGTTTATTAGGGGTTAGTGTGTAGCCCCAAACTGGAGGGAGTGGTGCTTAACAACTTTGGTCTCCCTCTTTTTTTTTTCTCACAGAATTTTTTCCCAGTGGTTTTTTTTGGAGGGGAGGGGGTTCGGTATTGTTAAACTATCTGGCAACCCTACTCACTACCTCCTTTTAAAATGCTTCCCACCTGCATCTTCCCTGGTAAATGTCAGAATAGAACCTTGCCTAGAATGGATTCCATTTCCTTCCCCGACTAGAGGACAACAGACCTGGCCAATAGACTAGGCTCAATCACAGGAAGAGGAGGAGGCAGGCCTAGTAAAGGGTAGTGAGAAATTCAGCCCTGAGTTGGGGTCCCCAGCCTGTGTGTTGCCCTTCCCTGACACCAGTGGTTTTTAAAGTGTAAAGACTGAGGGACAGCAGGAGAAATTCCTCTCTAGCTAGGTGAGAAGGATTTTAGGACAGCAGGAAGGGTTCAGGTCTGCCAGTAAGACTTGACTTAGCCTGGTCTGCAATAGGCCAGGATTCCTCCCAGTACTCTGCAATGCCCCCTCTTGGCCAGCTGAGGAATGGCCTTAGGGAATGCCCAGCCCTGAGTGAAAGGAAGATAAGCCAGGGTATGTCTACACTACCCCGCTAGTTCGAACTAGCGGGGTAATGTAGGCATACCGCACTTGCAAATGAAGCCCGGGATTTGAATTTCCCGGGCTTCATTTGCATAAGCGGGGAGCCGCCATTTTTAAAACCCCGCTGGTTCGAACCCCGTGCAGCGCGGCTACACGGGGCTCGAACTAGGTAGTTCGAACTAGGCTTCCTAGTTCGAACTACCGTTACTCCTCATGGAATGAGGATGAGGAGTAATGGTAGTTCGAACTAGGAAGCCTAGTTCAAACTACCTAGTTCGAGCCCCGTGTAGCCGCGCGGCACGGGGTTCGAACCAGCGGGGATTTAAAAATGGCGGAGCCCCGCTTATGCAAATGAAGCCTGGGAAATTCAAATCCCGGGCTTCATTTGCAATTGCGGTATGCCTACATTACCCTCCTATTTCGAATTAGGAGGGTAGTGTAGACATACCCTCACCTATAAGCTTTTGCTTATTGGTTAATCAACTAGACAATTACATCCCAACTGCTCACTGCCCCATCTCACTCTGCCCCTGGAACACTACCTCCTTTCCCTTCACACAGCTCCACCTCTGCATCCTCCCTGCCTCCTGCTTGGTCCAGGGCCCAGCCCACGTGAAGGGCTCCCACAGTTTTCAGGCTTGCTGTCATTCCCAGCTTTCTCCCCTGCAATCGGTTTCTCACTGCAGCCTGGGCAGAGGGCAAAATCCAGAGCTGGGGAAGAGGGGAGGCAAGGCCCCAGTGATGTCAATCCCCTTCAAAGGCCTGACTTCCAGAGATCCTGCTGGAGTGACACTAATCAGTTGCAGCAACCCTACTCTACAGAGTGTCCTGCAGGAGCCTCCCTGCATCCCTTTCCCATTTTCCTTCCTTCCAATGTCACTGGCAGGGAGGTGAGGCAGAGGACAGGGGCGCTGATGAAAGAGAATTTATATGCTTCAGATTTCATTCAGAAGTGCAGCTTTAATAACAGTAATAAAGCCCTTGATGTTCTGGGGAGATTTATGCATCTCATCAGCTTCTGACAAGCCCCCTCCCCTCCAGCTCCCCCTTGTCTCTTCCCCTTCCCCTCCCCCTGCTGCCTATACTTGTTGAAAGGACTCAGGACTGAGCCACAGCCCCTGCTAATCCCCTCGGCTAACCTGACAACATGGAGGAAATTGGCTTCAATTAAACATGTAAGGTTTCATTTCCCTTTGAAAGACAGGAAAGCACAAGAGGCTGCTCTCTGCCTGCTCCCTGGGTAGTCCCGTAAGGTGGGTCCAAGAGTGCTGGAATCAGGGTCACCAAGCAGGGACAGGCCTTGAAATCAGAACCAATCTGGAGCTGTGGCTAAAGCCTTGTCAGAGGTCCAGAAACGTCAGCTGATTTTTTTCCTTGTTTGTTTGATTTCCCCAGAATGTGCATGTACCCCCCGCGTATGGCCTGGATTAACAACATGCTTCCGAATGAACAGAAAGGGCAGAGAAGGTCCCCGGGCTCACACCGGAACCCGCATCTCCCAGACCTGACACTGGGATAGTCCTGGGAAAGATCTATTATGCAATGTCCCTAGGGAGGGACGATCTCGGATCCCTTCTGCCCATTTCAGGTCATTAGTTGCTTGAGATTTAAACCTCCTGAGGTGACAGAGGGGAAGGGAAGGTTTCAAGGAAGAGTTACAGATGCCCCTAGTCCTCTTCACAGGTCTCAGCAAACCTGGAGATGGGATCCAGAGGCTGACTTCCCTAGAGTATGAGAGGGATGGATCCTGTGTTCTGGTCCATGCCTCTCTCTGATTCAAACTAGTTCTGTCGTCCATATCAGGGTAGAAAGGTACCTGAGTTTGCTTGGAGAGGGGCCTCTTAGGAGGGCACATGCATAGGCGCAGGAAATAGGAGTGCAGAGGAGGGGGCTGCAGTACATCCAGGTTTTGCATCCCACTTCCCCATGCCCAGGGGCTGGCCCCACTTCACCAAGCCCAGGGTGCAACCACCCTCCAGCCACATGGCCCCCCAGCAGCAGGCTTTGCTGGCTCTCAGGTCCCCATCACCTGCAGGTTGTGAGGTCCAGGCCATGGGCCTGGAGGTTCTGCTGCCACTCAGAGTCCTGCTGCCAGCCTGGGGCAGCAAGGGGCTGGGGTTGCCAACTCTCCTGGGCCTGATGGACTGGACACCATTGCTGCAAATGGCATCTGGTCAGTTTGGTCTGGGGGAATTGTCAGCCATTGGAAGGGCATGAACAGGTGTTAGAGGGGAGGGGAGAAACTCAGCACCCCTGCAGTAAAAATCGTTCAAGCACCACTGGGCATGTGCTGAAGGTGGGTGAGCAGGGAGAGGGGCTTCTGTCCCTGCTCATGGCTCTTGCCAGGTTCTGAGCACAGGCGAGGTTCCATCCTGCCCTAGAGGCATTGCTGAAGGCTGCCCATTGTGTGCTCCAGGACATGAGACCCAGAAGTGCCCAGTCACATGCCGCATCCCTTGGCAAACATGGTGATAACAGATCACTGAGTGTTGTGTGCCATCCATCCTGCTTGCTCCTGTACTCCCCCTGCGTTAGCTGCACATCTCCTTCCTTCATGCCATCAGTAGCTGCTGATAGATGGGCCCTCTCCCTGTTCCTACCACCCCCTTGTGTTACATCAAACGGTACCATTAATTCTTTGTCAGAGTAAACCTGTCTCGCCTCCAAGCCTTTAATTTTGCAAACACGTAAACACTTTCTAATCTGTCGGCTTTTATCTAGCTAGCTAGCTCTGCCACTCACTCTCCTTCTGTTTGTCTTTGTTTCAGGTTATCTTGGGTAATGGTCGGGCTGTGAATCCACTAGGAGAGCGGCAGCCCTGCTGAGATAGCCAGCTGGCAGGCCTTTCAAATCCTAAACACTTAAGTCAACTCAAGGAAAAAAAACAAAACAAAACAAAACAAGGCAGCATCTTTATTTGCCTGCTTTATACCGTGAAGCTCAAAACACTCCTGGAGGCCTCCACTTGGTGCAGGAAAGTAGAATGTTGTAACCAGGTCCAATAAAGCCAGCACATTCAGAGCCAAAGGGAGACATCACCACATACACAAGGCCAGTGTGGATCCTACACACCGTTAGGTCTATCCGAGGACTTAGGTGAAATTTAAGTGGTGCTGGCCCTCGGCACAGGCACTGGAGAAAGAATGAGGACCTTAGCTGGGATTAGGTTATGGGGACTGAGCCCCAGTTGTTTTCAGTCCTTGTGAAAGATGCCAGACAGACAGCCCTGGTAACAGAAGGCCTCTGCTTTGTTGTGGTTTGTGAGCTGGACATGAGTGAGGTGGGCACTGCTTGTAGAGGGTTACATCTTATTTAGAGACAGTCTTCTAATTGTCACCATATCAACTAGGAAATGCCTGGGCACTAGAAAAGCAGGCTTGCCCACTGGCCGGTACTTTATGGAAGGGTCACAGGTATGAACAAGCAGGAAGTCTGCTGAGATTGCCAGTAAGGCTATGGCTACACTGTAGCCTTCTTGTGGAAAAGCTTATGCAAATGAAGGAAGCTTATGCAAATGAAGGAAGAATGACTCTTGCCCAACAGGGTTTTTTTGCGCAAAAAAGAGCTGTCTACACAGCTTCTTTTTGCACAAAAGCCTCTTGCACAAAAACAGCTGCTAATTAATCATGGAAATGAAGCACGGCGATATTCCACCTGGTGCTTCATTTGCATAAGCTTTTCCGCAAGAAGGCTACAGTGTAGCCCTAGCTTAAGGAAGGGAGCTAGTGCAATGGGCAAGGGAAGCTTTTCGTTTTAACCAAACCCTTACCTTGCCTTAAGTTTATTTCATCAGTTTTCTCAGATTGTTTTACAAAAGTTCCCAAAGGACCAGGACAAGACAGGGGTTCCAGTCACTGTAAAATATGAGCCCTGACAGGGACATCAGATCTGACCCCCTCCAAACTTTAGGGAGGTCTGGATCCCAATCAGAACTTCATAGCCCAGGCCTACCACGAACCTTCCAGCCTGCAGTGAATTTAAACTTGTGTCCCAGGAGATGGGCTCAGTTGCTCAGGTGTCATCTTTGGGGGTGGGCAGTTGTTCTACTTGCTGTCCAGTGCAAGTTCCATCACCTCCAGGAAGGGGCGTGGCATAATGCTCAGTGAAATGAAAATGTGGGGGCCGAGCTGACCGTGGGGCTGTGCTAACAGCCTGTTTTAGATGGTAGCCCCATTTGGCAGGCAAAGTGTTGGGCTGAAAAGCAGGAGCAATGGACTGCATGGTTGGTTGCTTTCTAAAAACTAGGGGACAAACACTAAGGGGTGAGAGTGACAGCAGTCACTGGAGAGAGTGGTTTGAAAGGCAGGAGTCCCTCAGATGATGATGCCAGCATAAGAACATAAAGAAAGCAATTCGTGGTGGGCAAGGAAGGAGTGGACAAGAAAGATTGAAAACTCCTAAGAAATTCTTGCACTGAAGATATAGATATGTAAAACCCACACTGATAGCTACAGCCAGGGCTGAATGGGAAGGCCTGGTCCTGCTCAGGCTCCTACCAGCCTGCCCTAGCAATGCATCCAAGTCCCAACCTGTGCACCAGCTAGTCCTACCCGTTGCTCCCTCTCATGACTCTACTGATGTGCCCAGCCTGCAGCCTCTCACTGCTGTTTTAGGCCTGGGATCTCCCTACCCCCTACAGCTTAGCCAATGTACAGTACCTCAGTCCTGACCTTTATTGTGCTCTGCTAATTCACTTTGATCTACACTTGTAGCAACATGCAGAACTAGCTTCAACCACTGGATCAGAGGTTCTATGAATGAATCCACTCTAGCATCCAGGCCATGCTGTTGCTAGATCCAGCACCAATACTCTTTCAGGACCTTTCAATGGGGGAAGAGGGGAGATGTTAATATTTGAATAATTCGCTTTGCTTTTTGATGCCTCCAGTGGCACACAAAAATCTGTGGCCTTCTGGAACTGCCTGAATTTGCCTGTACTCCGTTTAGCACAGAGGGTATGTCTACACTACAAAGTTAGTTCGAACTAACGGACGTTAGTTCGAACTAACTTTAATAGGTGCTACACTAGCGCTCCGCTAGTTCGAATTTGAATCGAACTAGCGGAGCGCTTAGTTCGAACTAGGTAAACCTCATTTTACGAGGACTAACGCCTAGTTCGAACTAGCTAGTTCGAACTAAGGGCTGTGTAGCCCTTTAGTTCGAACTAGTGGGAGGCTAGCCCTCCCCAGGTTTCCCTGGTGGCCACTCTGGCCAACACCAGGGAAACTCTATGCCCCCCTCCCAGCCCCGGACCCCTTAAAGGGGCACGGGCTGGCTACGGTGCCCGTGCCAGGTGCAAGCCTGCCAGCACCCAGCTAGCAGACCCTGCACCTGGCACGGCACAGAGCCACCCACCCGATGCCCCCCAGCCCACCCCCTCTTGCCGGGACCAGGCTGGCGGCTCCCGGGAGCTTGCCCTGGACCGCAAGAGGCGGGCACCTTCCTGGGCTAGTGCGGACATCGTGGACCTCGTCCACGATCTCCGCACTAGGCACAGGAAAGTGGCCGTCTAGGGCAGGAGAGCTGCCAGCCTGGCCACCCAGGACCAGGTGTGCATGAAAATCAAGGGGGTCCACTGAGACCCCCGACACTGAGCCCTGAGCTTACAATGGCCGTACTGGGTCAGACCAAAGGTCCATCTAGCCCAGTAGCCTGTCTGCCGACAGCGGCCAACCCTAGGGACCCTGGAGGGGATGGACCGAAGACAATGACCAAGCCATTTGTCTCGTGCCATCCCTCTCCAGCCTTCCACAAACTTTGGGCAGGGACACCACTCCTACCCTCTGGCTAATAGGACTCCATTGACCCAACCTCCATGACTTGATCTCACTTCCCTTTCAACTCTGTTCTAGTTCTAGCCTTCACAGCCTCCTGCAGCAAGGAGTTCCACAGGTTAACTATTTGCTTTGTCAAGAACAACAACTTTCTCTTACTAGTTTCAAGCCTGCTACCCATTCCTTTCCTTTGGTGTCCTCTAGTCCTTCTTGATGGGAACTCAGGAAGAACTTTTCTGAATGCACCCTCTCCACCCAACCCCTGCTTTTAGAGACCTCTATCCTGTCCCCCCTCCGTCTCCTCTTTTCTAAGCTGAACAGTCCCAGTCTCTGTAGCCTTTCTTCATCTGGGACCTGTTCCCAACCCCTGATCATGTTAGTTGCCCTCCCCTCTCCCAGCCTTTCTCTTCCCCTCTCCCACCTCCTTTTCCCAGTCTCCCCCAGTTTTTTTCAATAAAGACAGAGTCAATGTTGGAAGAAACGTTATCTTTATTTTGTACATCAATAAGAAGGGGGGCTAGGGAAGGGTAAGTGGAAGGAGGTGAGGGAGGAATGGGGTACGAGCCCCCGATGGGGAGGACTGGGCTGGCTCTGCGGGCTTCTGGGGGTGGAAGCTCTCCTGCAGCCCCCCAATTACTCCCTCTCCCCAGATGGCAGCCTGCGGCAAGTGCAGCCGGGCTGATGGCCGAGTGGTGTGATGTGCCCAGTGTGGGCACTCAGGGTACTCCAAGCCAGAACTTCTTTGCAAGCGGGGCACCCCTTAGAACTGTCTGTCCGGGGTGGGGGTCGGGACCCTTTAAGCGCAGCCCTCGGCTAGCCTGAGACAGCATCTCCATGCTCTAAGTCCTCCTTTTATGCCCTGCCGGCACTGCTTCCGGCCATCCTTAAGCCCTGTTCAGAGTCCACTCAATGTGGACTTACTAGTTCGAACTAGCAAAACGCTAGTTCGAACTAGTTTTTAGTTCTAGATGCGTTAGTTCGAACTAGCTTAGTTCGAATTAACTAATTCGAACTAAGTTAGTTCGAACTAACTTTGTAGTGTAGACATACCCAGAGTTATTACAGTGCAGACATCTTTCAGTGTGGCAAACCTAGTCATCCAGGGAATAGTGTGGGAGGAGGCTTGTGGGCTGTTAATTTGCACCACAGTGAGCTATGTAGAAAAACTAAGTGGAACATCAGGGGAGAGTGTGGAAGGAATACATCAATAAAGTGGATTAGAGAGTATTTGGCCAGGTTGTTATTTTGCAGCTGTTGTGTTTGACAATTTAGCAATTATACATCAGTCAGAGCTCCTCCGACGTAACTCAGGCTCAGAGGAGGCAATTCTCCTGGTCAATGAGGTTTTTGTTGTTTAAGTTTATAGGCACATTGCATAGCCTCATGCTATGACCCATTTGTAGTTCTGCTGTTGTCATCCCAGGGCATCAGTCATTTAATCTGCTAGATTTTCTTCAGATATCTCAGACAAACATACTGAAAAGCAGAAGGTGCAGTCTGAGGACTGCATGGCTCCAGGCCCTAGAAATAAGCTGGGGAACCTTTGGTTGCTGCTCCTTCCTGGTAGTGACAGAAAACTGTTCCTGACTCTTCTGGGGCCTATACTGGACTGTGAGTTTCAGTCTAGCTCCTGCCAAGCAAGCAGCCATATATCATTTTTGTCTTTATAGCAGTCAGCAGAGAGACCAAGGAGCACTTGGCTCTTCCCTAGAGGGAGTTGCTGCAGGGCAGGCTTAAGGCATAGTGGCAGGGTGGTATGCCGGGGATACGTGGGACATTTGAGTGCTATAAACGAAGCAGAGAACTTCATTTAGGTTTCTTAGCTGTGTACATGGCAATGGTCACCAGCACTAAATTCACTTAAAAATACAAACAGGCCTGCATGCTTTGCAGGAATCTCAACTACCACATGGAAGAAGACCAACTGAAAGTGAAACATTTTCCATGCTCTTTTTTTTTTTTTTTGGCAGTGTTTGGTGATAGGACATCATATCTGCAAACTCATGGCAGCATCAGGGACAGGATGTGTCAGGAAGCATGTTTGATGGCAAATGTGTAATAACATCAAGTGTAATTGTGAGCATGCCCTGGGAGGGGCAGCTGTGACTTCCATATTCCTGTCAGGCAGCTCTTCTGTGCAACCTTTGATGTAAGTTCTGAGAGACTGCAACTGTTCCAAATAATCATTAATAATTAGCACAGCTCCCCATCCAAGTCAGTGCCAATAAGTTGTGTTTGATAAATTAATGAGATCTTCTAATTGAGTTCAACCATGTGAATTAATGAAATTCTAGCAAACATAAACAAATCATAGTTATCTGTTTATTATCTGTGTCTGTCTATGTTTCTAGAATGAAAAACACCATAGAACAGTGTGCTACATGAGAAAAAAAAGTAATTCCTGCATAGGACACTTAGTTCTCCGCTCTCTTCTAGCCGTGCTCCTAAGCTGTTAATTCTGAGTCCTTGTCATTCCCTGTCCAGCTCTAGGTCTAAACATGAGCTCTTGTTTTTGAGAGAGATGCAGCATTTTCTCCTGGGCTGATTCTTTAGTAAAGAAAATCATTGAAGTCTCCTGAATGTTAAAATCTGAAACCTTAGTGCCATCCCTGTGAAAATGATCTTTCTAGTGATGCATTAGAAGGGAAAACCTTTAAGTCCAGAGGTGTTGTATAAAGCAGTGTAAGATGCATGTCTGGGGGTATGTCTACACTACAAAGTTAATTCGAACTAACAGATGTTAGTTCGAATTAACTTTGATAGGCGCTACACACGCGAACCGCTAGTTCGAACTTAATTCGAACTAGCAGAGCACTTAATTGGAATTAGGTAAACCTCATTCCACGAGGACTAACGCCTAGTTCAAATTAACTAGTTCGAATTAAGGGATGTGTTGCCATTTAATTTGAACTAGTGGGAGGCTAGCCCTCCCCAGCTTTCCCTGCTGGCCACTCTGGCCAACACCAGGGAAACTCATCTGCCCCCCTCCCGGCCCCGGACCCCTTAAAGGGGCACAGGCTGGCTACGGTGCCCGTGCCAGGTGCAAGCCTGCCAGCACCCAGCCAGCAGACCGTGCACCTGGCACAGCTCAAGCCAGCCACCCGCTGCCACCCAGCCCTCCGTCTCTTCCCGGGACCAGGCTGGCGGCTCCCGGGAGCCTGCCCAGGTCCACAAGAGGCGGGCGCCCACATGGTCTATTGCAGACATCGTGGACCTCATCCATGACCTCCGCACTAGGCACAGGAAAGTGGCCGTCTAGGGCAGGAGAGCTGCCAGCCTGGCCACCCAGGAGCAAATTTGCATGAAAATCAAGGTGGTCCACTGAGACCCCCGACCCTGAGCCCTGAGCTTACAATGGCCGTACTGGGTCAAACCAAAGGTCCATCTAGCCCAGTAGCCTGTCTGTCAACAGCGGCCAACAGTAGGTACCCTGGAGGGGATGGACCGAAGACAATGACCAAACCATTTGTCTCGTGCCATCCATCTCCAGCCTTCCACAAACAGAGGTCAGGGACACCATTTCTACCCCCTGGCTAATACCACTCCATGGACCCAACCTCCATGACTTTATCTCACTTCTCTTTAAACTCTGTTCTAGTTGTAGCCTTCACAGCCTCCTGCAGCAAGGAGTTCCACAGGTTGACTATTTGCTTTGTGGAGAAGAACTTTCTGTTACTAGTTTGAAGCCTGCTACCCATTCATTTCATTTGGTATCCTTTAGTCCTTATATTATGGGAACTAATGAAGAACTTTTCTTTATGCACCCTCTCCACACCACTGATGATTTTATAGACCTCTATCATATCCCCCCTCAGTCTCCTCTTTTCTAAGCTGAAAAGTCCCAGTCTCTTTAGCCTCTCTTCATATGGGACCTGTTCCAAACCCCTGATCATTTTAGTTGCCCTCCCCTCTCCCACCTTCTCTCTTCCCCTCTCCCACCACCTTTTCCCAGTCTCCCCCAGTTTTGTTCAATAAAGAGAGTTTCTATTTTTGAACACGTGTCCTTTATTTTGTACATCAGGAAGGGGGGCTAGGGAGGCGTAAGTGGAAGGAGGTGAGGGAGGAATGGGGTACGAGCCCCCGATGGGGAGGACTGGGCTGTCTCTGCAGGCTCCTCGGGGTGGAAGCTCTCCTGAAGCCCCTTGATTGACCCACCCTCCGGATGGCAGCCTGCGGCAAGTGCATCTGGGCTGATGGCCGAGTGCTGTGATGTGCCGAGTGTGGGCACTCAGGGCACTCCAAGCCAGGACTACTTTGCAAGCGGGAAACCCCTGAGAACTGTCTGTCCGGGGTGGGGGTCGGGTCCCTTTAAGCACAGCCCTCAGCTAGCCTGAGATAGCAGCTCCACGCTCTAAGTCCTAATCTGATGCCCTGCCGGCACTGCTTCCGGCCATCCTTAACCTCGGTTCAGGGTCCACTCAGTGTGGACATGCTAGTTCAAATTAGCAAAACGCTAATTCGAACTAGTTTTTAAGTCTAGATGCACTAGTTCGAATTAGCTTAGTTCGAATTAACTAAGTTAGTTCAAATTAGTGCTGTAGTGTAGACATATCCTATAGGAGGATGTGAAAGAGACTAAGGACATTTAAGGGAATTAGGTGATGTAATTTATGCTGCAGAGATGGAAGAAGATGTCCACCAAAATAGTTTATGTATCATGTCCTTGGTGTTCCCAGCATAGCAGGGCATAACACAGAGTTAGATTCTGCCTAGAATTGTGGCACTAGGAATTTCCTTTCTAGGGGGAAGGACATAGATTGTGAAAATGCCAGTAGCTTGGAGCAGAAATTTTGAATAAATTCTATGGTGCCTGAGCAGACAACAGGTGATAAAAAGGGTCAACTGAGAGAGAAGCAGGAATAACTTTTTATTTTTAGCCATGGCATCTTCCCTGCCCTACCAGCTATCAGAGATTATAGTTTGTTTTTTTCAAACTCTTGTGGTAAAACAGAGTGGGGTGAAGAAGATCACATGGGAAGAAGATCACAAGTCAGTCTTCCTGGGTTCAAAAAGAAAGGAGTTTTGCATTTGTTGGTGGCAACATATCACCCAAGCTCAGGGAATCTGTGACCTTGGGGAGTTTTTAAGCAGAAGCCTATAGAGGCAAGATATTTTTAAAGTCTCTTGTGGGCCCCTGCCTTGTGCACTCAAAGCGCCAGAATGGGGAACAGCCTTGACGCCTGCTCTGACTTCAGGCAGTTTTCAAAGATTCAAAGTTTCTCAACTGACAAGTCTATAATTAACAACGTAACTGTTAAAAGATACATCTAGGCATTTTCTTACACTGAGGACAACTTCAAAAATGTATTTAGAATCTCTAGCCTGAGCATTCTGATGCCACATTCCAAAACAATGTTAGAAGACTCTTCCCAGAGAGATGAACTTTCTCAGCTTTCTGACTTGTGAATCTCCAAGATGCCTTGTCTAATTAAGCTCAAACTTTGAAGGAAAAAATCCTCTCTCCAGTCAGAGGGCATGACTGAAAAATTTCAGGTTGGAAGGCAGCCTTGCTGAGGAAGATTGAGGGGCTTCTAAACTAAGCTGGTAATGAGAAGTTAGTTACAATGTTTGCTATGGGGACACCAGCATTGCGTAACAAAAAATGAGAATATTGGCTCTCAAAATGTGAACCTCTGTCGTGTGCCTTTTCACTATAAGGATAGATTTATTTCCCATCTAACGTGGCTGGAAGGCTCAGGATATTTCCAATGGCTTTAAAGCACATTACCACTGTTGCAGATTCAAGTCCAGCCCAGAATAATCACTAAACATTGTTACTAACTGGTGACTGTTCAAAGGTGCAGATCCATGGTGTCTAACCAGTTCTGAAGTGGAAGCCATTATAGTGGCTACTGTTATAGCAAACTAGCCACACTCAACTGGCCAACTAGCCACATTGTTAAGCCAACTAGCCACGTTCAACCAGTCAAATAGCCACATGTGTCTAGTGGCTTGAGTGTCTGAAACCACAGCTCTAGATACAGACAAGGAAGTAGAGCAGAATAGTCTGGAAATAAGAATCTAAACTTTATGGCTTCAGGCATTTTTTTATGTATAAGAAACAAGTTGGCCACCTCTCAGTCCTGAACTAGTGGACACATCTTTACAACATGGATATGAATTTTATTAGGGACCATTTCAGAAAAGAGGCTACTGAACTCATCTGAAGATAGTCACTCCAGATCAGGGCTGAGGCAGATGGCAGGGTAAATGAAGTACACATCATTTATTTTCTCCAGCACAAATTTCAGTGCACAAGAATGAACTATACTTATTGATGGCAATATCTAGTGTGTTGAAAAAGGAGCTTTCACATTGGAACACATTGGAGGTGTGTGTGTGTGAGAGAGAGAGAGAGAGTGTGATTGAGAGAGAGAGAGAGAGAGAGAGAGAGAGAGACTCTCCCTGTTCAGAGGCATATTTCCCCTTAGCTGCTGTTTCCTTGTTAGCACGGCTGGTATTTCTCTCTCAACCTGTGCTGCTGCCACCGTACATTGAGCTATGGAAGATTTTCCCAGACCTGCTTGAAACAGGAGTGTGAATTATGTTTGTGTTACGGGTTGCAGCTCCTGATGGTCAAACAGAACAAGACTCTAGTTCTCCTATGAGAAATCTGGGCAGCCCCTGGGGGGAAAGAGCCACAAGAGGTGGCAAGAAGTGCTGCATGTTAGGAGGAGGAAAAGAAAAGCCAAGGCCTAGGAAAGATGGAGAGGCAGGTGAACATGGAAAAGGAAGGGACTCTGTTCAAAACCAGGTCTCTGAATACTAGCAAAGGGAACCAGGCTTCAAAGGGCACCCTGCCCCCTTTAATGGAAAATTTGCAGGTGAAGGGCAAAGCAGACACTCAGTTCAAAGTACTCAGCTGTGGATTGCTGCCTGTCATACAGCCTAACACTGAACAGGAATTTGTAGGGTGGAGGGGGAGTAGCACATGCAATTTTTTTCTACTTGAGATGGGATGGGTGAACCTATGAAATTTGATTTGGGGTTTTAACTAGCGGGGAAAGGTTTTGGCACTATTGAAAGAGACTTCAACAGCTGTCATCCCTACAAGCCTGTCCTCTTTCTTCTGCCCTCCCCCCATGCCCAGACACAGGAAAGAGAGAGAATGCATAGAGCTGAGGTTATGGAAAATGTTCTTTGTCAAAAGAAAAGAAGAGACTTTCATGCACTCTTTGTACATTCCTTCTGGACTGACTCTGGGTCTTAAAAAAACTGCCAGTAATGCTCTTTTGTCTGTCTGCCATTCCAAATCATTTTTTCCAAGTGATTTCCTCTATTTGTTGGCATCTTTTTCATTCCTTTAACTGTTTCTCTTCTTCCTTCTTGCCTCACACACATCTCACACTCAAGACATGCCAAGGGGGTCACCAGTAATACTAGCTAGAGCAGCAGCTGGTAGCTGTCAGGGGGGTAGCTTTACCCATTGCACCTGAGGCGATGGGAAATATAGGAATTAGAAGCAAGAAACTGAATCAGAAATGATTTGGGGATGTTCAGATCTACATTTATATTGAGATCCACATTTAGGGTGTGTCTAGACTACATGCCTCCGTCGACGGAGGCATGTAGATTAGCCAGATCGGCAGAGGGAAATGAAGCCGCGATTAAAATAATCGCGGCTTCATTTAAATTTAAATGGCTGCCCCGCTCTGCCGATCAGCTGTTTGTCGGCAGATCGGGGCAGTCTGGACGCGCTGCGCCGACAAAGAAGCCTTTCTTGATCGGCACAGGTATGCCTCGTGAAACCAGGTTTACCTGTGCCGATCAAGAAAGGCTTCTTTGTCGGCGCGTCGCGTCCAGACTGCCCCGATCTGCCGACAAACAGCTGATCGGCAGAGCGGGGCAGCCATTTAAATTTAAATGAAGCCGCGATTATTTTAATCGCGGCTTCATTTCCCTCTGCCGATCTGGCTAATCTACATGCCTCCGTCGACGGAGGCATGTAGTCTAGACACACCCTTAGTGACTTATGTTGGAACATTATCATTGTATTTCATAGAATTATATAAAGACAGGGCTTAATGAAATCTCAAGAAGTCATCTAGTCCAGTCCTCTCCCCAGCACACACATTGAGGCCGAGTAAGTACAGCTAGACTATCCCTGACAGGTGATTGTCTAACTCTAACCTATTCTTAAAACTGGTTAGACAAGAACATAGCACAGGGTACACATGACTGATAAGAGTTATCCACTGGCAGGCTGTATGGCAGATTGTTTACACTGAGTGTTTGCAGGCACAGGCCCCTACAGTTCCCAGTGCTGGTAGTTCACCGTCCCTAGCCAACAGGTGCTGCAGAAAGCAGCAGCCAGCACGTCCATTTGGTCCTGGCCGCTGGGAGCTGTGGGGGCCATGTCTGTGGATGCTCCACATAAACAAATTGTCTCACAACCTACCCGTGTATAAACTTGATGGGCCATAGGTTACCCACCACTGGCCTAGCATCTCCAACTGAGACTGTGGGCCCACTGAGCTCAGTAAAAGCAGATAGCGAGAGACAGTTCCTTCCCCAAATAGATCAGACAAATGAGATGATGAAACAGATGAAGTGACTTGTGTACGGTTACTCAGCAAGTCAGTGGCAAAGCCAGGAACCAGCTCTCCTGATTCCCAGACCTGAGCCTATGCGCCAGGCTACACTTCCTCCCTATGAAATGGGAAATCTTTTCACACCAATTGCAGGACCCTGTAATCACTCTTTGCCCCCTGTCTTCATGTGGAAAGGAAGGATCACGTGATGTCTGTCTAACAGCCAAAAGAGTTATTTGAGGTGGAAAATCTCACTGTTTTCACCCTTCCTGTGCAATAAGCTTTCACCCATGGACACAGGTGACTTATGAGTCACATGTCCTCCTAGATTTTAATTGCTGAGGCCAGGTGCCCTCACTCTGCTCCCCTCCTTGTCCTTTCTTCCCCACAGGTCACAAGTCACCTCTGCCCATGGAGCTGAACCTCCCATTCTCATATCCTAAAATACGCCTAGTGACAAGTTGAGTCCAGAATGGCCCAGCAAAATGCCTGAATCATTTCCATCCCCCATTTCCCCAGCACCATGAATATCCAAAAAACAGAGTGTGGAGATGGATCTGCTTTTGTGGTGTCAAAGCCTCATAATCAACTAGCTCAGTCTCTTCATTCCTCAGGCAGCACCTTCCCCAGAAGGGGAACCCCTCTCAATGCAGCTGAAGATGCTATTGAAAAAACCCACCCAAGGTCCCAAGGAAGTTCTGTGCTAAAATCATATTATTGGTTCATTCGAGCTGCTGCTGAATGTCTTGATCTTCCTGAAACTGGGGGACTTGAAGAATGTGGGGAAAGTTTGTTAGATACTAGAAGCCAAGGTGCTTCAGTCACAGGTGCATTAGAAATATTGCAGACAGGGAAAGCAGACGATATTGATTGGTTGATTGATTGAATGATTAACTTAAGCAGGAGCAGCCACACTTTACAACACCAAGGGGGGCTATCTACCTGCCATGCGTTCCCCCCAAATCACTGAAATCTTCTCTGAAGCCAGGAGAGGACAGCATGGCAGGCAAAACCAGGGATAAGTAGTGTGGCTGAGTCTGCACAGCACCAGTCACTCCCCTAGGCCATGTTGCCCCACAAACCTATCTCAGGACCATCAGGGCAGACTTGTGTAGTGTTTCCAGGATCTCCATGCTTCTGAGGCCTGTTACTTCTATTTCTCTCCCCCCCCCCCCCATTGCTCCCTCTGCTCATGGCTCCCATGCCCCCTGCAAACATCTAACTTCTCGCTCCTGATGTCACCGGCAGGGTTCGATGGCACATGCTCAAAGCCCTTGAAGGGAAAAAGGCATCTTTCCCTTTACAACAAATATTCTGGTCCACTTCATGACATTTCTGACTGGGACTCCAAAACTTTGTGCAATAGTCCAAGATGGCTAGTTTCCCTTGGCATGCACATTACCCTTACTGCAGGCAAAGAGGCCTGGGGAAGTTCATGAGTGACCTTCCTTCTTCCCATTATGGGATGGAGAGAAAAAACTGATCACTGTTTCTTCCCCACCTCATGATTTTGCAAACTTCCCTCAGGCCCCACTGTTCCTCTCACCTTTCCAGGCTGTTACTTTGCTTTTAGCAATCTCTTTTCATATGTGTGGTAAGTGCTTCCCAAGACCCAGCCTTTACTGCTACTCTAGGGACCTTAACACCAGGACATCAAACACTGTCTTCATGGCAATAGAGAATCAGTCCAGCCTAGCATCAGCATCATCTGTGATATATAATAGTCTCCAAAGGGCAATGTTGAAAAACCGATTGAATGAGTATGTTGAAAATGGATTGGGCCAGAACCCTGGAGGGTTCGTTGTAAAGAACAACTCTACACTGATTCCTGGCAATGGGAAATTCAGGCAGAGGATGGGAAACAGCTAAAGCAGAGATAAAGTGGGCCTCTGGCATCTCTAATTCATTGAGTCATTTTCTTATCTATGGTGACTGTACAGTTCTGGAAAAAAGCTTCCATTGGTTCATTTTGCTCCTTTAATGACAGGGTGCTCACAATGTGTAGTTCCTACATAAATAAATTACTTGTTTGTTTTGTAAATTCTCAGTCATATTTATGATTTCTTCCCAAAGAGAGGTTAGCATCTAAGTTACATTTCCCTCCCACCTGAACATAAGTCATTTCAGGCAGGTTCAGTTTTAACCAAGACTATGGCTTGGAGTGGTCACTTTAACACAGCTGAAATAATAGCTCAGACTCCTTAAAGCAGAGTTGGTATTTCAGCAGCCCCTTCTCCCAGCTTTAAAAGCTTTGGGGAAAGAATCCATTTTAATAATTGTACTTCATAATCATAAATTTGAATATATTTTGGAAAAGAAAAAAGAAACGATTCTGGAATAAACATACAGCTAATATGCCCCGTGGTCCCACATGGAAACTGGAGGAATAATGGCATATGGCAGGCATATGAATTGTTTGTGAATGCTGAGAACCCATAGCCCATCTCCATCTCCTTCTCCCCTCACTGCCTGCAGATGCCAGGGCTGTACTGGGTGGTTGGCTTTGTTCTTTCAGTAGACTGCTTCTTGTGTCAGAGGGGTATTATGGGCAGCTCTTTTGTCTTTCAAACAGTGGTCATGGTTCAGGCCTCAGAGCAGGAGGTGGGGACACTGATGTCATGCTCTTACATGTGCTGTGTTGTCAGAAGTGCTATCCCTTTGTGAGAAACATTGGCCTGAGGTCTCTTCTGTCCCCTTCTAATAGCTGGGTATGTGCAGAGGATGGGCATCAAAGTCCTTGCAACTCCCAGCTTCATTTTTTCCCCGTGATGCCATTTCGTTAGTACTGTTGCACACTTCTGCTGAGGCCACTGTCCTAGCGTGCCTGACACCAGCATTGCTGTTCTTCCCAGTGGCAACAGATACCCATGGCCCTGCAGACTGGCATCCCAGGGGAAGAGATATCAGTGACACTAGTCTACAGGAACTTGCTCTATCTACTCACATACAGCATACCGGAAATAAATGAGATGGTCAAACAGCATGCAGCATGCATGCAGAGATCTCTCTTCCCAGGAATCTCATCCCATCACCAGGGCCATGTTCCAAGGGAGCCACTCTGACTACAGAACTAACTGTAACCAAAGCCCAAGGCAGAGGGCAAACTCCCCTGCAGTTCGCACAGCTCCTGCTCTCCAAAAGCTGCTGCTACACTGGAACTTGCATAACTCAAAGTTAACATCACAACGTGTCTGCCCCAAGGGCAAAGCTCACTTGCACACTAAGCACTGGACCCTGGAAAGCCATCCATGTATAGCAGCTCCTCCTGGAGATGCCTACCACAACAATGTGGAATAATGTCTACTGCAGAGACAGTCACTCTGGCTGCCACTGAGAGAAGTGGTTTTATATAATTAGGAGACGCAGAGAAGATGTCATGGTGCACTGCTGTGAGGTTGTCAGGTAGGGAGCCTTGCCTGACTGCACCGTCCTCTTGGAGGCAGCTGGAGACGGGCCCAGAGCAAGGGCCTCATTGTCAGTCCCTAGCATTCCAAAAAATCAGGAGCCAATCTAAACCCTGTCTACCTGGGGTACTTCCAGCCCGCAATGCACAAGAGCCCTGTTCCCAACGCCCAATGCTGTGGCACCAGCCGTATGAGGAGAGCACACATCTCTAGTCTCTTGTATATCAAACAGGGATGATGCCACTGTCTTTACTTCCCCGATACCTGGGCTGAGGGCAAGATGAGCAAGGCTCAATCAGACAAGATGGTCTCGCTGGTTTTGGAAAAGCACCTAAGGTAGCAACGCCCCCAAGTCTGAGTGGTTTTGCCAGTTCCTTGTCAAAGAGGTTTGCAGTTTAAGGGACAACTGATTGCTCCTGCAGTCCTAAGCCTTCTCCATGTGAGTTTGTGGTGACTGAGGCCTGTTCTGGTGTGAGGACCTCATCACAATTATCCAGTCCCCTGGCCAAATCCTTAATGGGTTGCTGAAGTGAGGCTACTCGGGAGTTGCACCTGTTGTCTATAGTGTAGCCTTGCTTGCATAGCCTAATTGGACTGTATGGAGCATATTGTTCCAGTGCTCCAAAGATAGCATTGACTTCCTAGTCTCTTCCAGGCACAGTCCTGGTTGATATAGATCTTTATATCAAGTTTTGGGTCTCAGCCAGCTGAGAATTAGTTTCCCTCCCTCTGCAATGCCAGATAGTTGAGATTAGCCTGTGGACTGTACTAACTGTTCTTACATTTCATGAGTTTTTATAGTAGAGGGCCCCAATTCTAGGGATAACTTTCCGACTGTTGCAATTCAGCCAAAGTCTGTTGACCTTCTAGGCCAGTATAATGCTCTGTGTTGTCATGGGAAGGGGATTACCCGAGGGTTTGACAACAGGGAATATGGATGCAATATGGAATAGTTTAATTTTGAAGCTAAATCCTCTGTTTGTAGTTAATAGCAGTTAACAGATTTGGTGCTGGTTTTAGCTTTTATCCAAAGTTCAGAGACCAACGGCGCCAACAGCCTCACAGAGTCCCTAGGCAAGGTAAGGGGTCCTGCTCCATGCAGCTGGAAGGGGCAGGGCCTTAGCTGGAAGGGGCAGGGCAGGTGCTAGGCAGCCATCAGCATCGCCTACAAAGTGGGGTGTTTCCCCTCCCCAGCCCTCAGTACTGCCCGGAGTACACTGCATGGTGCTCCAGCAGCAATTTAAAGGCCCCGGGCATCTGGCCACTGCCACAGTAGCAGCAACTAGGATCTCCAGGCCCCTTTGTATCACCAGGCCCTGGAGCAGTTGCCCTCTTTGCCTCCCCATCAGCAAGCCTGTCAGAGACAATAGGGCAGGCACACAATTTAATGTGTGTATGTTTAAAGAGTTGGTTAATAACTAGAATAGCCACTGAATATTGGGAAAGGTTTTAAAGCTGGGGAGGTTCCAGAAGCGAAGCAGTGGGTGTGAGGGAGGACAGGTTTCAGAGGACAAGCACTCATAGGCATGCAGGATATGCTGGGAGCATTCGGTGATAGGGAGAAGATAAGCAGATTGGCTGTTCATTGGCATCTGTTGGAAATTATCATAAAATCTTTAAAGCAAATAAAGTTGTTTTAAATTGAAAAAGGTATTATTTGGGTGATTTCTGTAAGGAGAGATTTAGCCAGCATGGATCTATTCCCTCACAAAAATGTCACGGAACATTTATACAGCTGCTCAGTTGGCACTAAGAAATCGGTCTTCTCTAGAAACATTGCAAACAACTCCAGCTCACTGGTATGCATCCAGGGCCTCAGGCAAAAAATGACCAGGGGTCTCCTCATCTGACAGCTATTGTATACGAAGTGGATCAGTGTTGTCAGTCCAGTTGCTAGTGAACAAGTGTGCACAGCATGGAAAGCAGCAGGCCCCTTTGTTTGCAGGCTCAGAATGATGAACTCCCCCTCACTATCGTCCCCTCACAGTGCTAAGTTCAGAGACTGAACTTCCCTCACAACATTAAGGGTGGCTCTTCAAGGTGCTGATGGACAAACACACCGAGCCTACATTGACTAGCACAGTTCTCTAGGCAGGGCTGCCAATGGACAAGGAGGAAGGCAAAAGGGGTAGCTGCACCAAGGTCCAGTGATTTAAAATGGCCAAGGGCTCCCTATGATGGCAGTGGCCAAAGCCCCGAGCCATTTAAATTGCCACTCAAGCCCCTGGTAACATAGGCCAAGGACCACTAAATGGCTGGCTGGGGCAGGGTAGCCCAAAGCCTACCCCTTCCAGATGAGGCCCTGCCCTTTCCAAGGACCCAGAATTGTCCCCACTCTTGCCCAGGGTCCTGACAATTCTGTTTGCTGTAGGCAGATATATAGGTAAGGCCGGACCACTAGGGTAGGAGGGGAGGGCAGTTCAGACATGTTCCCCTGATTCCCACAGAAACAGATTCTCATAGCTTGCAGGCCCCAAGCAGCCTCCTTCTCACCCAGTCCCATTGGCAATGTGCTGGGGATGAAGCAGCCCTCAGGAGCATGTAGACTTCATAGTGAAAGGTATGTGGAGCTGAGTCATTTTCTGAGTCTCTGGGCCCCAGAGATACAGACAGTCCCCGGGTTACATGGATCCGACTTACATCGTATCCCTACTTACAAACGGGGTGAGACAACCCCACACTATCTGCTTCCCCCCAGCAGACCAGGGAGACGCGAAGCTAGCACCCCCCCCCAGCAGACCAGGGAGACGCGGAGCGGCTTTTCTCAGCAGACACCTCAGCTTGAGAATAAAGGACTGAGGGAAGTGAGGTGTGGGAGAATAAAATTGAGCTCTGGAGAAATGTTTGGCTAGAGTTTCCCCTACAATATGTACCAGTTCCGACTTACATACAAATTCAACTTAAGAACAAACCTACAGTCCCTATCTTGTACGTAACCCAGGGACTGCCTGTATTGGCAGAATTCTGGGCATTCTTCTCTGTCTGCTGAGGGACTGTTTGCTTTGGCCTCCTCTCCATGTGTACCTCACACAGTCCCTTTACAGCCCCGCCACTCTCCAGGCTCCCCTCCATCCTGCCAGCTCACATTCCTTCCTTCCACCAAATGCTTTTCCCACCTTCTCCCTCAAAAAAAAAGCTAATGAAAACAGGTATGTTGTACTGGTGAACCCTGTCATCTCCCCAGTCACTTGGCTGGTATGCTGCACCCACTGACTCCCTCTCTGCCTCTGTTCTGTTTTTTCAGTTTCCATAGTCTGTCATACAAGGACAGTGTCTTTTTATGTGTATGGGCAGAGCCCAGCGCATCCTGAGCACCGCTCCAACATAAATAACAATTAAGAAGGAGCTACCTGTGGAGAAATTGGTGTGCTTGCATGTGTGATTTTCTCTCCCGCTGTAGTGGCTAGCCCCACCTTCTACAACAGTCTGCTATTCTCTCATTACTAAGGAGTTTTTCTCCAGCCCAAGCAGTAGAGGCCTGTGGTTTTGGAGGTGAATACCCAGCCTTTCATCCCTGCTGATGTCTGTGGAGTCTCTCTTCAATGTACTTTAGCCACACTTCAATACACTTGCTTTCATTATCTGTTTTGAAGCATTTCTGATCCGGCTGGTAAGGTCTCAGTTCCTAAGCAGGGACACAACCCTAAGCTTAAAGGTTCATATGTTCCCCTGACAGATCCTTCTAAGGCTTTCACAAGTGACTCAGGTATGTTGATCATGGCAACCATCCCAGAAAAATCATCAGGGTGATGATTTTCCTTCTAGGGCAAGCATGCCTTTTGTTCTCCAGAAGGCAAGCTTCTTAGCACACCCACCTGAAGAAGGTTGTGCAACAATGCCTTCAGGCAAGAACCCTGCAGGTAAAGCTCCCCCATGGAGTCTATGCCTCAGTTACCAGTGGTTCTCCTTTATGTGTTGCTTTAGTTCTTTTTACTTGCTTTTATTCTCCAAGTTTTTTCTGGCAGGCTTTGAACACACATAACAACTTGGAAGGTACAGTAAAGGTTCTGGCACCAGTGGAGTACAGCAGGAACAGAGCCAAGACACCAGGCTGCACAGTGGTTTCATCCCATTTGCAAACTATAAGGCTGCTTTTGAGCAGAGGGGGGCAGTGTGAAAGAACATGTGCTAAACATCATGTTGGGAAGCTTAGCGCATTAAGAGGAACAGCATGCTGGCTACAAACAAATGGAAATGGTTTGTGATTTGTTATAGGAAAGGGGGAGGTAAGGAACAGTTTCTTTTGATTTAGGGTTTAGTGAACCACTTTGGCAGGGGAGGTATGATGGTCTTCTCCCAATACTTTAAAGCAAGTTTTAGAGTGGCATAAATTGGATTTTTTAATGGAAGCCCCAAAGTCTTTGAGAAGATCACCCCAAGTTCTGCAAGCTCATACAGAAGGAAGGAAAGAGACAGGCTTCAGTCACATGGGAAAACATTAATGGATAACAAAACTCAAGAGATCAACCCAACTGTCTCCAAGAGTAATATGTACTTAGAGCATTTACTGCGAAAAGCCTTTTGCAGTCTGCTGGTCTTTGGAAACGTGATGGCATTGGGCTTTATAGCTCACATTCAGTTGTGATCTAAAGATCCTACTCCTATCAAATGGGTAATAGCCAAAGGAAACTAAAGACCAGACTGTCGTGCATATAATTATCTCTAATGCTTTGTGTCATTCCCTTACTGCTACAGAAGGGCACCCTTACCCAAGGAACCATAACATTTAGCATTATATAGCCTGTCTGTATCAGCCTCTCCCCTCCGACTACCCAAATACCAGAATGACCAATCTATCATCATGCTCTTTGGGACAGTGAAACAGAAGCGAGCAAACCCCAATGCTGGGCTATGGGTGCTGACTGATGGAATCATCTGGTCAGAATACTTGGGAATTGTGAGGAAGGATCAAAAGTCCAGTTAAAAACTGAGCTCTGTCCCTCCAATTCCTGTCTGACCCTCAACATTTCAGCCCCAGGTCTGCAAGACTCCATTACACAACTGGGAGACCATCAGCCAATCTGTTGATAGATATAATAAATGACAAGTCTCAGTTGTATTACAGAAACAAAACAGTTTTTTACAGACTTTTTAGGGTTTAAACCTGTGCGTCAAGCTGGGTACCCAGAAAATGAGGCACCTAATTATCAGGGGTCACTTTTCAAAATTCTGGGACGTAACTTTAAAAAAACGTTCAGAGGTTTCCTAGTCAGAAAACAACCAAACATGCCTCCAGCTTTGGTTCTGAGCCAGGTTTGTGCTACTGTAAGCACTGCCCATGAGCATGTAGCAAAGGACCCATGACAAGCTCAGGTGACAGGTGTACAGATATTAACATTGCAGCATCTGTTGCACTGCACCTGTCAGAAGGTGGGAAGTTCAGTCCAGCTGATGGTCATCAAATATGTCAGCAGCTCCCTGAGAGAATTTAAAGTGACAGGCACTGGAGTTTTTCTGTGGGGAAGAGGCCCTACTCTTTCATGGGAAGATGAACTAGACTTGTGTAGAGTTAATCTAAATTGGGTGCTATTCCCAACTGCTCTGAAGTTTGGGCACTTTTTTTCTGGTGTCCTATTCTGGTCCTTTCTATAATGCCACCGTTAGTATCTGTGGAATCTCCTGACAGATGAAGGCTTTAAACCTCCTTTCGGTCAGTTATTCCTCCTTCCTCTACACAGACACACAGCACATCTCTCATCTTGTTCTGTTATGTCATTGATAAAACGGCTAACAGCATCTGATTGGCTATCAGGTGGCCTAGTTATCTGGTACAGATTCATAAATCAGGCCTTCTGGGCCACAGCCACACAGCTTTAATTTAATAATAATTTTAAAAAATATGGATGAGGTATTCTGCACCTCCAATCCTAAACTTTTATACAGGTGTGTAGTGGGGTAGCTGCTCCACTCCTGCAGGGAAGGGATTAAAGTAGGATAGAGGGAGACTATGCAGAACCCTGCCCAATTAAGAAAGGGCTTATAAGAAGCCAATCAGACAGCATCTTGCTGAGATAGCCCTGTTATAAAGAGCTGCTCAGCAGAGCAGAGAGTGATTGGGCTCTGATTAGTGCCGAATTAGCTCCCAGTGAGAGAGGAAGCACCTTGGACAGAGCAGTGCTGGACAGACTAAGGCCAGGTCCACATTACAGGGGAAGATCTGTGTAAGGTACACAATTCCAGTTTTGTAAAAAACATAGCTGGTGTTGATGTACCTTAAGATGAACTAGGACACCATTCTTATAGTAGGAGGTCAATTGGAGAAACGCTCCCATATACTTTCCTTACTTTTCACAAGGAGTAGAAGTACTGGTGCTGATGGGGACACCCTCAGCATTCAGTTTAGCAGATCTTCACTAGACCTGCTAAATCAACTTCTAGAAGATTGTCCGCCATGGTGTCGATCTTCCCACAAGTGGAGAGCCTAAGAGGAGCTAAAGAGAGGCTCTAGTCTGTTGCCTCCCAGGCTGTGGCCTTGATAAAAGGTCCAAGAAGGAGCAAGGGGTCATGGGGCAGTGACCCAGGAAATGCAAGTGGTTAAGGGAGAGTGAAAGAGGGCGAGACAAGGCTGCTGCCAGAAGGTCCCTGGGCTGGGAAACCTAGACTAGTGGGTAGGCCTGAGTCCCTCCCGCTTACACTACACCTTATAGACTGCAGCTTGCCCCTGAAGTTAGACTTTGGGGCTGCATTTGACCGTGGTGGTTGGTGAGACTGAGGGTAGCTGCTACACTCCCAGGCTGTGTCTACATTGGTACCCCTTTCCGGAAATGGGATGCTAATGAGACCAGTCGGAATTGCAAATGCCGCGGGGGATTTAAATATCCCCTGCGGCATTTGCATGAACATGGCTGCCGCTTTTTTCCGGCTCAGGGTTTTTCCGGAGAAAAGCGCCAGTCTAGACGGGATCTTGTGGAAAATAAGCCCTTTTCAAGTAGGAATAAGGGATCTTCCGGAAAAGGGCTTATTTTCCGCAAGATCCCGTCTAGACTGGCACTTTTCTCCGGCAAAACCCCGAGCCGGAAAAAAGCAGCAGCCATGTTCATGCAAATGCCACGGGGGATATTTAAATCCCCCGCGGCATTTGCAATTCCAACTGGTCTCATTAGCATCCCTTTTCCGGAAAGGGGTGCCAATGTAGACACAGCCCCAGGGTATGTCTACACTACCACCCTAGTTCGAACTAGGGTGGTTAATGTAGGCAACCGAAGTTGCAAATGAAGCCCAGGATTTGAATTTCCTCGTTCCACAAGGAGTAACGGTAGTTCGGAATAGGAAGCCTAATCCGAACTACCTACTCCGTGCCGCGTGTAGCCGCGGGCACGGAGTCCGAATTAGCGGACATTTAAAAATGGCGGCGTCCGGCAAGATGCAAATGAAGCCCGGGAAATTCAAATCCCGGGCTTCATTTGCAACTTCGGTTGCCTACATTAACCACCCTAGTTCGAACTAGGGTGGTAGTGTAGACATACCCCCAGTCAGGGGTGAGAGTCTGGACTGGTGAGCACTGCTAGAGGACAGTGCCTCAAAGAGGATGCTCTGGTCCTGAGAGTGATGTGGGTCCAAGGAGAGCCAGAGGTGCGATGAGGAAGACACTGGCCAGAAGGAGGTGCCCTTCTGAGTGTCTGAGCTAATTCCCAGTCTGACCAACAGGAGGTGCTGCAGCAGTGAGTTGACCCCCTATGACGTGTTACTGTGCTCTATTAAATGGGTACCACATTCTGCTCCTGGGGTGGCTGTATTTTACTGGTGTGTGAAAAGCTTTCTATATATTGTTTCAGTTTTTGAAGTGCGTCCCATAAAAGGTGCTATATAAGGTGAAAACATCTCTTTAGGACAGGGATTGTCACTGATCATATATTTGTGCAGCACCTAACACAATAGAGACCAAACCTGTTTTATTGGCAGGTGCAACTGCAAGCTAAATGATGACAATTCCTTGCTCTTATATGGCACTTTTCCTCAGTAGCTCTCAAAGCACCTCAGAGTCTTTAACGTATGGGGAACTGAGGGACAGAAATGCTGTGTCTCACCCCAGCTCACACATGTTATTAAATATTCAATAATAACTAAAAATATAACACTAGAACGGAGACAGCACAAATGAAGGCATAAGGAAACCCTTCTTCCCTTGGCATTGCTTTTGGGATTCATGGATATAAATCATAGACAGCATCTATAAAATTCCCATTTCCCCTCTGCGTTCTCCTTACGAGGTCATAACACACAGATGTGGCATCATAGCTTAAGGAATGACTCAACGTGTGAGAACAACCTGACACTATATTAGAATGGATTTAACCAACAGCATTGTACTGCATCAATGAGCTATAGTCAAATGCTCTCTGAGAACTGGCTGGGTCATTGCTGAGGTCTCGATCCCACCCCCACCCTCACCCCCATCTATCCTTTTCCTGTTCTCTACTCACAGCACAAGCACTGAAACTGTAGGATTATTTGTTTAAAGAAATCAAGTAGCCCCCAATTTTCTTTCTGCTCTATTTTTGTCCACCAGCCCCCCCCCCTTCCCTGCCCCCTATTGTCTTGAACAGAAACAGAATCTCAGCAAAAGTAACTCTGCAGGAGGCAGGAGGGCTAGGGCAAAGGGAGATTTTGGTATATGGTTTTAATAAAAACACAGAGGGATTGTTGTTGAAATGTTGTGTGATCCATTAACTCGATTAAACACAACACGGGGAAACTGTGAATAAATCTAGGGGGGACCATGATGTCACACAAACCACATGAGCTGTTCTTCTTAGTTACAGGCAGTCCCCAGGTTACATACAAGATAGGGACTGTACGTTTGTTCTTAAGTTGAATCTGAAAGCTGCAGGACCAATCGGCAGCGCCCCAGCTGCTCTGCCCCAGGGTCCACAACAAAAGCCTGGTCTGCGGGGGGGGGGGCCACACTAGCTGCGCCCCCCCCCCCAGCAGACCAGGGACACGGGGAGCAGACAAGGGGACCTCTGGCAAAGTCTCAGAGGCAAGGGACCCCGCAGCGGCTGCGGCTTCAGTCCCGGTGCCTGTGGTCTGCTGGGGACCGTCCCCAGCAGACCACAGGCACCTGGAGCGAAGCCTCAGCAGCGGCGGGTTCCGCACTTCTGAGGCTTTGCTCTGGCAAAGCCTCAGAAGCGCGGGAACCCGCCGCGGCTGCAGCTTCAGTCCCGGTGCCTGTGGTCTGCTGGGGACGGTCCCCAGCAGACCACAGGCACCGGGACTGAAGCCGCTGCCGCTGCGACTCTGCTCCCCGTGTCCCTGGTCTGCTGGGGGGGGTCCACGAGGTGTACCGGTAGTTCGGAATAGGAACCTAGTCCGAACTACCTAGTTCGAGCCCCGTGTAGCCGCACTACACGGGGTTCGAACCAGCGGGGATTTAAAAATGGCGGCTCCCCGCTTATGCAAATGAAGCCCGGGAAATTCAAATCCCGGGCTTCATTTGCAAGTGCGGTATGCCTACATTACCCCGCTAGTTCGAACTAGCGGGGTAGTGTAGACATACCCTCAGGGACATCTGGCATTGTCCACTGTCAGTAGACAGGATACTGGGCTGGATGGACCTTTGGGCTGAACCAGTATGGCTGTTCTTATGTTCTTATTCTTATGTAGGTAGGGTACAAGGGGATAAATGCCTAAATATATGCCCAGGAGGTCCAGGCGGGTATGTATGTGAGCTGTTAGCCCAAGCTGCTGTCTGTGTTACCTAGGCTACTCTGCTATTTTTACCATGCTAGCTGGAGCAGAGCTAGTTGGGGTACATCTACATGAGCTGGGAAGCACATCTCCAAGCTTAAATGCTGAACTAGCCTATGTGTATATATACATACATCTGTGTACATGAATCTTAATGTGTGTGATGCTCTGAGCCAAGCAGTGGGGAAACGGATTGTGCATGCTGCTTCATCTCACCCCATCATGTAATTCCCTAATACTCAGACCCAGTGAGAGATGGGCCTGGGGACCTGAGCCCCACTATGCTCGCTGGAGCTGCACAGATCCTGTTAAAGCTCAGATTCAAATCCAGAGCTCAATATTCAGGCTGCTCTCTGCAGCTCAGTACACCTGAACATGGGTCAAAAGGGGTGAAGAATCTCCTGGTTCCAGCCTATCTCAGGTTGTAACCAATATTCAAGCAGCAACTGTCATTATCCAGCTTTTCCAGCCTCTGTGATCTAGTGATTGGAGCATGGAGAAGATGAACCCACATGCAGTTCCAGGGCTTCCTCCTTTCTCAAATAGGCAAGTTGCCTTGGCAAACCACCCACTTTCTCTGTGAGTCAGTTTCCCCATCTGTGAAATGGAGATAAGAATGATCTGCTTTCCCTCAGGCTGCAGATCATTATTCATTAATCTTGTTCAGTGCTTTGAAAATATAAAGCACCATAGACAGTCTGGGCTGGGTATTGCTGTTAATTTATATTTATAAATTATAAGGATTAATCAATGTTTGCAAAGTGATTTGAACTCTTTAGACAGCAGAGTAAATGAATTACACTTTGTTTATTTATTCATTGTAGCTTCCCTGGCCATTCCTAATTCTTTCTCTAACAGAGATGATTTTTGCACAGACCAACTCCTGTGTTGCACTGTTTATCCATACAGCAGCCAGAAGTACGGTGGGATGCCTGCATGATCTGAATGGCTTAAATGTCCCCAATTGCTTTATCATGCAGCATGCATGGACCCAGAGCACAGTCTGGGAAAATGAACAGGAGAAAATCATTATAAAAGTGCAAGACAAAAAGCAAAGAGGGTTGGAGCCAACACCCTGTGGAATACAAGCACAGACTCCCAGCAGCTTTTGGTGGAGCCATGCATCAGGCAGGCATTCCAGCAATTCCCTGAGCAAACAATTCTTTCCCTCCGAGAGCAAACATGGGATAATCTCTCTGTTATATTTATTTGCACAAAATAACTTTTTTTCTGGTTGACATTTAAGAACCTTTTTCCTATTTCCTCCCTCCCTAGTGTAGTCATAAAACATTAACCCCCCGGTCTCAGTGCAGCACACCACAGCACTCAGAGCGCCAGAGTTGGGGAGCTGGAAGAACACAGATAGCAATCATGACTTCAGTTCATCCAATAAGAAGCAGTCTTAACTGAGCAGATTCTATTCTGTTGTGCCATACACAAAGGACTAATGGATGGAATGACTTTTATCTTAAACTGAGAACACTTGCATGAGAAAGAACAAAAGTAAAGTCTCCACAAGCATATTATGGTGCTGAGTAGGTGAGAATGGTCATATGCCTTATAACTTTGTGGTTTCTGTCTCTAACAAGGAGCTGGGTGGCAGAAGTGTAGCGAGGGTGTTATGAGCCCGGGGGCAAAGGAAACCCCCCCCCCAACTGCCGCACAGTTGGGCCCCAAACCTGGTGCACGGCTGAGCCCGACCGTGGGAGCGGGAGGAGCTTGTTCCGAGTCTTCCCTCCACCCCCTCCAGTTTGGGGCTGGGCCCCCACATGCACTAACCCACCGGCGGAGATGGAGGAGGGTCAGGATGGGGGTGGAGAAGTGGGGCGGAGGCTCCAGCCGGCGCCTGCGGGCAGAGGAGGAGCAAGCGAGCCGAGGGATGATGGGGGAGTTGAGGGGGACTAAATTGGTGCCCCCTAGCATGGCACTCGGGGGCAACTGCCCCCCCCCCACCCTGCTTGCTAGACCACTGCTGGGTGGGAAAGAGAATAGAGGACATCTTGGAAAATGAAGCAGAGAGAGAGAATACAGTTTTCCTTATTCTGAAAAAGTTTCTTGTTCGGTGTTAGGAAGAGCAACGCCTTCTGTGATGGTTTGCCATTGTCACATGCCCCCAAGGATGAGAGGCATGCAAGCAAGTTGGAAATGGGAAGGAAGCACATCAAAAACATCACAGGGATGGTGATCCTCCAAGCCTCCCAGAGAAATGAAGCAACTGAGTATTCAGGGCAATCACTAGCAACTGAGCAGCACATTAGCAAGTCCTCTCATGCAGATACGTGCAGCCTCCACTGCGTGAGGGAGAAAGCAGCCAGGCAGAGGTGCAGTGCTCTGCATCTCTCATGCAGCATACAGAGTTCAGCTGTAGAAACCTGCAAAGATAACATGGAAATTCTAATGAGGTGGCAGTGGCCACCCAGATGAAGGCATGAAATAAAATGCAATCACAGGTGTTCCCGCTGTGTCAAGAACCATGGGAATGACACATCCTGACAGATTGCTTGGCATGTGTTTGAGAGAGACCATTGTCTTCTCCTGCACTATGGAGAGCCATCGAGATCTGCCCTTCACTCTGCAGACTCAGCTGAGGGACTTGCTGCTTGTGCACTAGAGCAGTGGTTCTCAATCAGAGCTCTGCCTTCTCAGAAGCTTGTCCCAGGGAAGATGACTGGCTGAGCCAGGCATCAAACTCCAAGGTTCCCTGACAAAGAGAATGACATTTGACATGCAGAGGTGTTAAATGAAAAGCAACTGAGCTTGGAAATGTTTGCATCACGACAGAGAGTTTTATCTCATCTCTTCTTCATAATGTTTGTAGTGGTCCTGACAAAATAGCTGCAGTACGCTGGGAGCACAGACTACAGCCCTCTACTCATCAGACTGTGTACCATAGAATTATAAAAGACTAAAGTTGGAAGACGCCTTAGGAGATCCTCTCATTCAATCCCCTGCTCAAAGCAGAATCAACCCCAGCTACATCATTTTAGCCACAGCTTTGTGAAGCCTTAAACATTTCTAAGGATAGAGATTCCACACCTCCCTAGGTAACCCATTCCAGTGCTTCACCACCCTCCTATAGGAAAAATAGTTTCCTCTAATATCCAACCTAGACCTCCCCCACTGCAACTTGAGCTCCTTGTTCTGTCATCTGCCACCACTGAAAACAGCCTCACTTCATATTCTTTGGAAACCCTTTAGGTACAGATTAGACTTCCCTGGTTTGGCACTCTCAGGACCCGACTAGAACCCATGAGGGATTTTTCTGAACTAGGAGAGGTAATTTCGGACCCTCCCCCACCCTCTCTACTGCACCTCTCCTGCCCTGCCTCCCCCACCAGGCTTCTTGGCTCACTCTATAGCCCAGCTAAGCAGCCGCTCCCCTCCCCTCCCCCTGCAGCCCAGCTGGGCTGCACAACTGGTGTCCTGCGTATGTGGTTAAACCAGGTTTATTGAAACACTCAGGCTAGGAAAGTGGAAGAAAGAAAAACTGGGAGTGGAATTTCAGCAGGAAAGAATGGACACAATGGATTTAACAAGAGCATGGAGTGGAATTACTTACTAGGAGAACCCCTGCAAGTTTAGAGATCCTGACATAAAGTGGTGGCCTCTGTAAGGAGTAGAATAGAATTAAGGGGGCTAATGCCACCTCTGCATCTTCTTTATTCTGTCCTCAAAGCTTGGAATGGCCTCCCTTCTTCAGATCCTTCCTCACAACTCACTCTTGTTAGCATCCCTCATCCGCAAGAACTGAGTGTAATTACACCTATGCTACCGGTTACTCTCATCCTTGCTATTCCTTTCCTCTTTTTTGCCTGTTTATGATCCTCACTTTTTATTTTATGTCTGAGTCTCAAGGTTCTCCTTCTTTCTGTGAAGAAGGAGCTAGCTGTCTCTTGGCAATATTATAAATATTATAAGATTTACTCAGTGTTGCTTGGGTCCATAACTCAAATAAGTTTTGTTTTTCTTCATTTAAATCATTGCTCTGGGATGTGGATGGGGATGAGGAGTTCAGTATGCAAGCTTCCCTGAGGAGAGAGGACAACCCCAACTCTCTATCACCACAGCAGCAGCAGTATGGGGCCAGATCATAAAATAATAGAATCCTAGGACTGGAAGAGACCTCAAGAGGTCATCGAGTCTAACCCCTTGCCCAGAGCACTACCAACCCCAACTACCATCCCAGCCAGGACTTTGTCAAGCTAGGACTTAAAAACATCTAGGGATAGAGATTCCATCACTTCCCTAGGTAACCCATTCCAGTGCTTCACCACTCTCCTAGGGTGTGTCTAGACTACAGAGTTTTGTCGACAAAAGTGGACTTTTGTTGACAAAACTATACCTGCGTCTACACTACCGCTGAGTTCTGTCGACATAATGTCAGCAGTTTTGTCGACACTGGTAAACCTCATTTTATGAGGCATAACGCCTTCTGTCGACAGAGTTCTGTCGACAGAAGGTGTTATTGCATGTAGGGTTGTGTCTAGACTACAGGGTTTTGTCGACAAAGCACCTTGCTTTGTTGACAGAACTGAATGTAGTCTAGACGCTCTTTGTCGACAGAAGCTTTGTCGACAGTATCTGTCGACAAAACTTCTGTCCACAAAACCCTGTAGTCTAAACGTACCCCTAGTGAAACAGTTTTTCCTAATATCCAACCTAGACTTCCCCCACTATAACTTGAGACCATCACTCCTAAGAACAGCCTCGCTCACTCTTTGGAACTTCCCTTTCCTCTAGTTATCAAATTCCTCACCCCTCCCCTTGCCCCCCTGCAACTCTTCTCTTCTGCAGACTAAATAAGCCCAAATTCCTCAGCCTCTCCTCATAGGTCATATGCTCCAGCCTCCTAATCATTTTGGTTGCCCTCCGCTGGACCATCTCCAATGCATCCACATCCTTTCTATAGTGGCAGCGGGAGGGGCGGGGAGCAGAACCGGATGCAATATTCTAGATGTGGCCTCACCAGTGCTGAATAAAGTGGAATAATCATGTCTCTAGATCTGCTGGAAATGCTCCTCCTAATGCACCCTAATATGAGAAGCACCTGTCCATGGCCACTGCAGTGGGCACACCCAGGGAAGGAGTGCATTTCCCCTGGCTGGGGGAATACAAACAAATAGACAAACTCTCTAAAATATATAGCAGATAGCTGTCCCTTTCTCCACCCCTGCATCCTGCCAGCCTCATGGTGTTATAGCTGTCCCCATACCTATCTCTGGCTTCTTGCTGCTCCCCTGTGGTCATTCTATAACACAAACTCCCTCCTACCAGACCCCTCCCTTTCCATTTTATGAGAAACAATCAACCCCCGACTTTGCTTTAAGTTGTCATAAAAGAAAGCTGAATACCAAATTTGATGGTCCTAGCTCCCAGTGCTCCCAGTAGACATTCTCGTTATTGTGGCCCTCCTGTCTGTGCCCCTCCCTTTCACGTCCCTCAGCTCTCTGCCCCCTCCATTTCCAAGTTATGGAAAACAGTCGCATTCCTGGCTCTTCCCATTTTCTAGCCACAACCAAAGCCTGACCTTGCTTTAAATTATTCTACCAAATTTGATGTCCCAGATCTTCCCATTTAGGAGGAGTTCTTGAACAAAGAGACTCACAGACAGACAAATGCACATTTCTAAAATGTATAGTCAGATTATTACAATTATCATCTTTCAGACTGGCTACTCATTTCTGAGCACTGGGCTCCTTTCTTTACTTGCTATGTCTAACAAATGAAAACTGACTTGTAAACATAAAAAACTAGTTTCATGGATTTTTGCAAGAGTTGGGAGTAACTGCACTAACTCTGGCACTAAAGTTGCCACAAAAATAATATTATTGGGAAAGATTTCAATCCAGAAAGATTTCAGGCCAGATTTTATCACAGAAACAAATTGCCATTTGTGGGTCTGTTTAGAGAACCTCTGCCACAAAAGGGAGCTGTTTCCTCTGAGGAGTTTGCATAGTCTGCCAGCTCACTGGCGGATGTGTTTCAAGGCACTTACCATCTCTTCAAGTTTAATTGCACTGGATTTTTTGGATTAAAAATAAAACACAGAAGCTCAGGAAACATGCTTATATGCCCAATGCTCAAGCTGTGAGGTTAAATGCCCAAACACAAGTCAAAAGGTGAAGGTTATCAGAGATCTCAGCTGTGTTGCAAAGAAGTTGTTTTCTGCACACATTTTATGTCTGACATACAGATTTAAATATAGGTGTAAGTAGATTGCTACATCTACATGCCATGAAATATCCAGCATGCACAAGGGGACTGAATTGATGTGAGGTGGAGAAATAGAGAAGCTAAATGTATTCATTTCCGGACTTCTTAGTGTTTCAGCTCATAATCAAAACATTATATGAGCATCAGTATTTGTCTTTTAATATTCTATAGCAGTGTTTCTCTACCAATGGTACAAGTACTCCTAGGGGTACTTGAGAGAAGTCTGGAGTTACACTAACACAACTGACACTTGGAGAAAATTGAATTTTTGTTTTAAGTTTTACAGTGTTTTATTATTTTTGTACTTTTTACACCCCAAAATTTCATCGCCTGCCTGGCTATGATTAAGTTGTTTAAATAAATATGTTGCAATGGTAGACATTTTTTGTGTGTGTGTGAAAACTTTAGGTACTGGGAGTACTTATTATTTTTTTTTTTAAAAGGGGTATGTTATAAAAAAAAGTTGAGAAACACTGTTCTATTGCTCAGCTCTCCCAGGCCTGACTGAATCTACTTCAGACAGAGACATCACTCACTCTACATGTACTTTAAGGAAATGCTGGTCAGTCTATTTTTACTCTGCAAATTGAAAGGATGAAGTGTCTATTTTTATGCCAAATAGCCATTGAACAGAGGACAGGATATGGAGGAGCAGACTGTTCCTACTAATCATTAGTTTAATACCAGACCACAGCTTAACCTCACTGTAACCACCAGGCATAACAACATTCGAGTACAGCTTTCCTTGGAACGTCATTAACTGTTCCTCCTGGGACAGAGCTTGCAGTGTTCCTGACAGCTCCCACACATGATTCACGGCTTATAGGTATGACTAGGAAGAAAAAATACTCACTCCCGTCCTTCATACTGAGATGATGCCAGTCAAGTCACTTGCCCAAATATAGCTAATCCCGGCCCTACTCCTGAGGCTCCTACTTTCTATTTAGTCTTTACTTGGCAAAACTTTTACTTATTTCACTGAGAGGAGAAAGGAGGTTGGAATTTGGCTCCTTCTAAAAACACTGGTATTACCCAAATACAGCAGACCAATTTTGTTTTTAGGAGCCATCTACAACACAAATGCTCCTGTATCTGGAAATGCTTTTTCAAGATCAGGTCTCAGAAGTTGTTTGCAGTTATTTAATGGTTGTAATAGATGCTCATCCATGTTGTGAGGTTCAGAGATTTTTTAATTGTATGTTTTAATCATAGGATCCTTTTGATTTTCTAAAAAAATACTTTACCAAGAAAGAACTTTCCATGAAAAGGGTAAACAAAACTAGAAAAAAATAGCAAATCAAGTGTAATATACATCTTTCTCCTTCTGTCACATCTGACATTTCCAGATTCAAACAGAGATCGTGGTAACATTTTTCTGCTGCTACTTTCCTACCTATGCATTAAGCTGATTGTATTAAACTACTCAGTATCCAGTCATTTAGATTAATCTTTCAGTTTTCTCCTTACATTTTACTGAGCAGCAGTTATAAAGATATACACCCATTTTCAGAAGGAATGGCTCTATGGGTGAGAAAATTCATTTTAAAATTAAATTACTGTTGAATAAAGCAAAGTAGATTCAAAATCCAGGGAGACTGAGAATAAAATCATACCCAACAACCACAAACCAGTATTCATTCATAACACAAGTTTTTAAAAGGGCCAGTGTCTTTTTTGACATATTCAAAAGCTTCAGAGTGGTAGCCAAGTTAGGATATGTCTACACAGCAGAGTTTTTCCAGAAAAATGACTGTTTTTCTGGAAAAACAATACTTATGTCCACACTGTTATTGCGTTCTTTCAACAAAAAGTCAAAAGAACAGGGTGGGAGAGAGTGGGGTTCTTACAGCAGTAAACCTCATTTTATGAGGAAGAAGCTTTTTTCAGAAAAAGCTTTTTTGGAAAAAGCTATGTGTGGATGCAGAAGAGAGGGGTTTTTTGAAAGAAGAGGCCTCCAGGAAAAAGCACAGGTGCCCAGGTGGCCACTCCATCCACATTAATCACAACTTAAATGCGAGATAGCATCCAATCAATGTGGACACTATCTTTCAAAAAAGCACATTGCTTTTTTGTTGTGCTTTTGCTGTGTAGATGCTCCCTTTTGAAAGAAGTTTTGCTGGAAGATCCAAAAGAAGCCTGCAGTCCAGACGAATTCTAAGTTTGTAACTGGAAAAACTTAAAAAACAATGAATAGTCTAGCAGTACCTTAAAGACTAACAAAACATGTAGATGGTATCATGGGTTGTGCCCACGAAAGCTCAAGATACCATCTACATGTTTTGTAAGTCGTTAAGGTGCTGCTAGACTATTCATTGTTTTTTAAGTTTTTTGACATGGGCAATGAACTCTGGTTGTGATAATCCAGTTGGGGTCAGTTTGATTGGAGTATATCACACAGGTGGAGGGCAGACTTTTGAATGCATCATAGAACCAGATCATCAGAGATCAGAAAGAGAAGCCCTGAGCCATCCTGAAGGCCATTTCATTGAGATGGGTCCATGCTTATTGAATTTTTGAGGTTCCTGTTCAGCAGTGGACAGAAGGATGTGCCTAACTTTACGAATGGAACCGGATCCACTGATTTCAATGGACTCCTTCAATGGGATGACTCACATACTTAAAGTTAGTCGTAGGCTTAAGCATCTTGCTGAATCAGGGTCCAAGTTATTTTCCCAAATCCTTTTACTTGAATTTCAGATTGTCCAGATTCTGTGGGAAGACTTTTCTAAACAGCTGACACAACAAGTTTGTTTTTCTCTGATTTTCAGCCAGTGTTAACAAGGTCAAGCATTTCTTTAAGTGACTGGATTTCAAGATAGTTGGAGGCTCGGATACAATTTTTGTTTTAGTTGTGGGACTTAGGAAAAACATTGTTACATCTGGCCTTGGACCACAGGCGCTATTTTATCAAATGTTAAATGACTGTCATTGCTTTAGAGCTCCCAAAGTTTCAATCCCTCTCTCATGCCATTCTGCCCATAGTTTTGAAATCAGTGTTATGGAAGAGATGAAACAGAGTTTGACCTATGTGGGTCAAGGACTATCAGGCCAGGGTTTATAAAGCATTTCAAGTGGCTTTTAGGCATTAGAGTCCCTCATATTAGGTTCTGATACAGGTACAAGTAAGGAGGGCAGAGATGCATGTGTGGTTGTAATGTAGGAAATACCTTGGAAATGAACATATGCCAGGACAGTCTTTCTCATCTGTTATGTTATCTGGTATCGCTGCAGATTCTATTCCTCACCTGATAAAGAATCATCTTTAGGGGCAGCAGAAGAAGTAGTTGATCAACAGCAGCAAACCCCAGACAATTAGGGCTTGCTGACATATGCAGAATCAATCCCTTTGTTTGCTGATCCCTGACCCCAGGGGCTATAATGAGTAATTATGATTAGTAAGAAGAAAGAAGGCAACTTTAATGAGTTTTTAAATCTTTGCCAAAAACCCTGACTTTATTTTTTTGTTTGTTCTTTTTTTTTTCTTTATCAGCATTGCGCAAATATGACTGATTGTGCTACCACCTTGCGGCTGGTCCCTAGAGGTGATCAATTCAGCTAGACAAGGAGCCAAAAACAGAATCAGGTCACTGCTGTTTATACAAGCTGTGTCTAGTGCAATGGTACCGTATTTGCAGGCTTAATCATGCATTCTCCTACCGAACACACCATCCCAGGGAGGGGAGGAGGATGGGAGCGGGGGAGAGTCTGCAGGGCTGAGAAAAGAATCCAGTTAAGTTCTTACTTGATCGGTCAGCTTTTATCTGGGGCCAGTGCTTATGCCAGGCTCAGATACCTCACGTGCACACACACAGATACTTGAACTCACCTAGAAGGAATCTCTAGCTTTGCTCTATCCTATTGGGAGAAGATTGGGCTTAATATAAACCACATGCCATCAAAACTCCTATCTTCCTCTTTGTCCTCCTGACCTCACTCAGTCACCCGCCCTTAGCCTCACAATTCCTCCCTCCCTCCTTTCTCTCTCAGCCAATTTCTTGCTCTCCTTCTGTTTCTCCACCTCCTCTTTTTATCTCTGGATACCAAAGGAGATTAGACAGTCTATAATTAGATATATGTTTGTCGGTCATGTCTCGAAGCTTTGCCTAAAAGCTGAGTTGGCTCAGATGTCATTGCATGCAGGCTTTCTGCTTGGTTACACTTGTTTATTACTCGTTCATTAGCTTTTTGCATTGCTGGAGATCTGAACTACTCACGTTGCAAAAGAGGCTCAAGCTGACAGCGGTAAAAGCCTCTGCTAGTGAGATTATAGAGGCTTGCTGGCTGGGTTGGGAGAGATGGAGAGGGCAAGGGAAGAGAGCTGCCTTTGTGCTTAAGTGAAAGGCCTCTGTCAATGTGTGTCAGGCAGCCTCCTGGAAAAAAGGAACTTACCAAAACCCTCTGACAATGAGTTAGATTAACCCTTTCCCCGATGGTGGCTTACATCCTGAGAGGAATCGAGGAAGTCAATGGGAGCTGTGGGCGCACAGCTCTGCTCAGCTATTGATGACCTATGGCAAGGGCAGCAGAATGCATGGAGATATGGAATGGGGGGGGGGGCGGTCTATTGGCTGATGGACACACACACCTTAGATTTCATGCTTGTGACATGCCTTGCTCCTGTTCTCAGAACATGGCTTAGGGAGCACCAAGAAAGAAACTGTTCAAAACACTGAAATAAGCCAAATATACAAAATACCTTGCACTGAACTTTCCTTGTGTGTGTTTGCACCATAGTACTCCAGGTGCAGCACCATGATCACTGGAAAACAGGGTGTCACAGACACATGCAAAGCAACAGTCTAAGTGCCGGCAGCATCCACAGGTCTGCAGCTAGAACAACTGGTGATTTAATTCCCAGGCACCCTCTGATCTGCCTACCCGACTGAGGGAAAAAGCAGGAGGAGTCAGAGGTGATGAGAGGGATTTTTAATACTGGCCTCACATACACACCCTCCCACACAGGCTTGTGCTTATTACAGCGCACTAGCAGGGAAAAGGGATTTCAAAAGCAGAAGTTGTAATTAAAAATAAATTGCAAAAAAATTTGCTTCATTAAGAAAAAGACAACCACCACCCTGTGTGGCTGTGACACAGTGATCTGGATGATGAAGAGGCTGGGGAGCCCTAATAGGAACCCTCTCCTGGCAGATGGCGGCTTTGGTTTGGAGCTCTCACTGGACAGTCTGAGGGCAGCTTCTTCCTTTCTGGATGTTACAGAGGCCACCTTTAAAAGCCAACATTTAACAACAAAGCAGCGTGGTTACTGCCTACCCCAAGCAGAGAGGGAACCTGCCAGATTCCACTGTGCTGTACAATAGCTAATGGCAAATGCTAACTGTTAACGATAGGTGCTGTAATAACAGATGGGACCAGTTGTGCATGCACTGAAAATGAGGGGTCGCTGGGGCCTTCAGAGTCTGGGACACACTCTGCAATGAAAACGTACTAGCCCCAGAGGCCATGGGGCTAAATACCAATGATTGCCTTAAAATCAGCGATATGAAATCAGATGGTGTGCACGGGGTATGCTGTTTGCTTTCTTCTCCCCCACGCTCCTCCAACGTGACCTTTAAATGGAACAGACCAGCAGTGAGAGTGGAACAATCTAAAGAGCAGCTCACTCTGGGGTCTGAGACCGCCCCCTTGGTACCAAGCACCAGGGTCAAAAATATGCAGTGGTCTGTGTGGCATGGCCTCCCAAGATGCTTTGCAATGCAGTAATCAGACATGACAGTTAGTGTGTTCTGGGTGACAGTAGCACCCCTCTGGGCATGTCACAAAGCACCAGGCTGAGGAACCCGCGAACCATTCAGGAAGTGTTATCACTCTGGATAGTGCTGCATGGAGAGGAACTCATTGCTACTGTGACATGGGCGTTTACACTTAAAAATAATTGACAGGCCTGATGTTTTTACTATTTAAGCATTCATATGACTTCACTGAATGCCAGCAGGAAGCTCCAGTGGGTTCTAGTGTCCCGCAGCACCTTATAGACTGGGTTGAACTATTCATTTTGAATAATGGTGTTTTTGAAGTTAGGCTCTTTTAAGATGGGTGAATCATTGGTGAGCCAGCCTTGATTTCCTCTGAGTGCATGTGGGGTTTGTAGATATTCCTGAAGTGCAGCACTTCACAGCCTGGAGGCTCTCTCTCAGCTGTGGGAAACGTTCAGGATCCACGATTATTTTCACAAATACCCCATGGGAGTCTAAATGCTCTTGCACAGTGTTGATTGTAGTAGATCCCACAAATCACAGCAAACCCACCTAGACGCTTTTAGTCACCAAAATATTTGTGAATTGGGCTTTTACTTTTCACCCAATGCTAGTTATTTCATAAGGAAACTTAGAGATATCCCCCCTCTGTCACATGTCAGGGGGAAGAAGGATAAAGCAATCACCCATAGCCATTAGACTGCAGTCCGGCTCTCATTTCCTGCTCCATTTAGATGAACATGATCTGTCAGTTTGTCTACTGTTCACATGTTTCAATGTACCCACTACTGTACACAATTTGTAGACACTGTCAAATGTAAATTGCACTGGGTATTATATTAGATATTAAATACTGTGAAACTGGGTTATTTTCTCTTGTCTTTGAAATATGCACAGTGTATGATGTTCAGAGCATGCTTCATGCAGAGCATCCCGGAATACTTCATCAAGTATCTCAGAAGGGAAGCACCAAGAAAAAGGGGAAGAAATTCTGAGATGGAAGGAGCGGGGGTTCTGTGAAAACAAGGGGAGAAAAGGTTGCAAAACACAGTCCTGGGGAAAGGGCAGAGATGCTGCGAAGGCTGCAAGTGGCAGCGTTAGAAGACAGGGAGTAGGAAGGCATAACTACAGAGATAAGGGAAAGGTTAGGGGAGCAGAGCTGCTGGGCATGAGTCCGGAGAGGAAAGGGAAAGTGGTTTTGTAGAGCTCTTATCAAAATCAATAGCATTGAACCACATGCAATATACTAACAGTCTGGGCATCAACCCAATTTAGACTATTTCCCTTTCCCTCTCTCGTGTGCTGGATAAATAAGTCCACTGTTTCTTTATGGGGCTCCCTTCATCTGCAGAAATTTTCAGTCTCACCTAAATGCCAGTATTTTTATTATTGTAGACAGAGCCGTCTCTGTCCCCTATCAGCAGCTGTGTGAGGACTCTTGAACAAGGAGAAATATTGCTTCTGGGTACAGGTGAGTGGCTGTGTAAGATACGGGATCTGCACAGGAATCTCACCCAAAATGGTGGCAGGTTTACACTTAAACCGCTGCATCAGCACAGCTGCACCCATTGGACAGTAATCCACCTCCCGAAAGACGGTAGCTACATTAGTTGCAGAAGTCCTCCCATAAACATAGCACTGTCTACACATAATTGTGTTGCTCAGGAGTGTGGATCTTTCACACCCCTGAGTGATGCTGTTGTACTGATACAGCTCGCTAGTGTGGGCCAGGCCTGAACATTACTGATCTCAAAATAGTAAGACACACACCACATGAGAGAAACGAATCTCTGGTTTAAGAACCAAAGTAACCTTGGCTTGTCACTGACCTACAGTGGTCTCTCACGCTGTTTGGTATTACCAGGGGAGACGCAAGCCTGTGTGGGCCCCTGTACATGGCGCTCCAGCAGCAATTTAAAGGGGCTGAGGCTCTGGTAGTCACCACTGCCACAGTAGCAGCAGCAACAGCCAGGAGCCCTGGGCCCCTTTGAATTGCCAGGCCCCAGAGCAATTGCCCTCTTTGTCATCCCCCTCTCTCCCGCTCCTGTCAGTGGGCCTTGTTATTACAAACCATTGACATCAGGAAGCAAAAGTGATAGAAAATTGACAGCTCCCTCCTAAAGACCTCCAGCACAATCGCCACCTTCCCAACTCCTAACTCAGATGTGTGTTTGTTGCTTGTTTGTTTTCATGCCCCATATTTTGGTTCTTTGTCCATGCTGGAAACTTGCAGTTTAAGCAGAAAGGCAGGGAGGTTAAAATCAGGAGCTTTTCCTTGTATCAGAGGAAGGGTGCAGCTGGCTCATGCAACTGCTTGATTCACAACATTCCCAAAGCCTTGCTTAGAAGAGGCAAAAGGAACTAGTGTGCCTCACTGGAAGACAGGGCCTTTTTGATGAAAAGTTTTCTCAGTCTTTCCTGATTCATTCCAACAAAGGCGCTGGTTAGGCCTCAGTTGGAGTATTGTGTCCAGTTCTGGGCACCGCATTTCAAGAAAGAGGTGGAGAAATTGGAGAGGGTCCAGAGAAAAGCAACAAGAATGATTAAAGGTCTAGAGAACATGATCTATGAAGGAAGGCTGAAAGAACTGGGCTTGTTTAATTTGGAAAAGAGAAGACTGAGGGGGGACGTGATAGCCGTTTTCAGGTATCTAAAAGGGTGTCACAAGGAGGAGGGAGAAAATTTGTGCATCTTGGCCTCTGAGGACAGAACAAGAAGCAATGGGCTTAAACTGCAGCAAGGGAGGTTTAGGTTGGACATTAGGAAAAAGTTCCTAACTGTCAGGGTAGTCAAACACTGGAATAAATTGCCCAGGGAGGTTGTGGAATCCCCATCTCTGGAGATATTTAAGAGTAGGTTAGGTCTATCAGGGATGGTCTAGACAGTATTTGGTCTGCTGTGGGGGCAGGGGACTGGACTCGATGACCTCTCGAGGTCCCTTCCAGTTCTAGTATTCTATGATTCCTTTTGACACTCATTATGGAAATGGAAGTCACATCTGCCCAGCCTTCTGCATGAGCTGTGGGGAAGCCAAAGTCAACCCAACAAATATACAGAGATGTATACAAAAAAGCTGAAAATTGAACATCTGGTAGCAGGGTGTGGAGGCAAGCAATGCGGGTAGGAGGAGCCTTCCCTGCAAAAATCTTACCACCCGCATCCTCCCGAATGTTGGCAGCCACTAAGACAATCATTTTCACAGGCACCACAGGCAAATAGGAGTGAGACGTGTGGAAGGATGAAGACCCATCTGATTGGCTAATAGCTACATTCCTCAATCATTTTTATTTGTAGGAGTGTAGTGGGTTGGAGAGATCACCCACTAACAGTAGGGAGAAAAAAAACCCCTGGGAGCCATTTTGGGCAGCGCCTAGCCCCACCCAGTCACCTGACCGGAAGGCAAGGGGTAGGGCTAGGACTATAAAAAGCCAGGCTGAGAGCTCAGTCTGGGTCCAGCCTCTGGAAGAGACAGAGGCCTGCCCAGAGCTCCCTGATCTGGATGCTGAGGCCTGGTTTGGCCCTCCCCCTGCCTGTGATCCAAAGGCCTTCTTGGTGCTCCCTGCGAGGGAGACTGGGGCAGGGCCTATAGAGAAGGCCCCCAAGGGCCTGACTGAAACTGAGGACCGGCTGGAACCCTGATGCCCACCTGTACCCCAGGTCTGTGTGTGCCAGCCTTTACCCAAGTATGCAGACGACCAGCCCAGACACCCTGGCCTGTGATGACCCACCTACCAGCTAGAGCCAGAGGACCTGGAAGCCGCTGAGGCCTGGACTGGGCCGCTGGGACTCCTGCTGGAGGAGACCCTCTTTGACTCCCCAGGGGACCTGCCAGAGAATCAGGTATCAGCTGAGGGGGAGAAAGGAAGTGGCCCAGGGTGGTAAAAGCCCTAGGCCAGTGCATTTTGGGCTAGAGCCCCCGCTGTGCTGGCAGCAGCTGCTCTGCTGCTTTTAGGACCCTGGGCCGGGGCGCAGTGGTGTGGGTAGGCCTGCGTGTCCCCCTGCCACCCACCTACCGGGTGGCAGTCTCCCCCCTCACCACCTCTGCAGGTGAACTACCTGCCCGGCTCCTGAACCAGGACTTTCCCCAAACCAGTGTGTTTGCGGCCACACCCTGCACCAGGCCCTGTCCCCCTCATGTTGAACAGCTTCTGGGTTTGTTTGCACCCCAGCCTGTACCTAGGCTGGGGCCCCAGCTATTGTGTTTGTTGTCCTGCCCTGCTCCAGGAAGGTGGGGAGCTCAGACAGGTGGGCACTGCTGGAGGGCAGTGTCCTGAAGAGTCACGTGACCAGGAGAAAGAGGGGAAACACCACGAGCCGAAGAGCTAATTGCCAACCCCGTCACAAGGAGTCTTCTCTACACTAAAATGCCCTTGAAACATGCTCAGTGTAGCTGAGTCCACTAAGCAGCTTGTCTCCTCAGGAGTCAATTGCACAATCTCCATTCTCTAGTAAGAATGCTTCATGGCATTTTGGAGTCTAGTGGCCACTGTCTTGCTACAAAGGGATGTTGTGCGTGACATAAGCGGCATGGGAGCAGCCCTGCTGTCAGAGAATTGAAACCAGTTTCCATCTGGTTGTGATCCTACTGGCTCTCAATCCAAAAAATAACTTTCCTGTTTAGAAGCTGACGCCTTATGAAATATTTAACACTGGCTTGCACTTTTCTCACTGCAACTTGTTATCATGTTTGGTTCCCCAAGCTAAGCAGGGTTCAGGTTGGTGAACATCTGGATGGGAGACATATGGGAATATCTGTTTGCACGAGTTCATATTCAGCTAATAAGTGACAGTCTTTTGTCTCAGTAACAAACCAGTTCCCTAGGGTGGCTTTAGCTGTGCTGTCCTTTTGGAAGTGTGCCTTGCATGTGAAAGGATGAGCTGTAAAGCCATGCACCATGCAACCTACTTGTGGTCAGAAAAGATCCCATGGAACCCTGTGTGAATGTTAGGGGGCTTTTTGCTGGGGTGGCTGTTAACACCTAGAAGTTGTGCCCCAAATCAGCCTTTGGGGATATCAGACAGTCCCAGTTCACAACAGTTTGTGATCTAAATAGACACACTGCAGTATTATGATTCCCATTTTCCAGTTGGGAACTGCGCCAGAGTGATTATGGCCCAGATCACAAATATGTAGGCTCGTTGAAATAATGGAAGTTAGGAATCCAAATACCGTGTGGATCTGGGCTTAAGTGGCCTGCCCAAGGTCAGGCAGGAAGTCTGTGGCAGAGCTATTAACAGAACCCAGCTCTCCTGATCCTGGTCCGATATCTTAATTGCAACAGTGCCCTTTCATGGCCAAATTCAAATTCAGATCATCCTTGTGACTTCAGTTGCATTCTTCATTATCTGTCCTGATCTGTTGCTGGCATTGCTGTGCATTGTTAAGTATCTGCGGTGTTCCACCCCAGAAGTGGTTAGGTAGCTATGGTGGTTTCTAATTTATGAAGTGCTTCAAACATCCTCTGATCTGAAGCTACAGGTTCAACCTCTCAAATCCAGGACTCTCTGGTCCACTAGGACCATGGATGTTGCTGGACCAAAGAGCCCCAGTCCTTGGCCAGCAGCCACTGGGGAGCCCCATCCAGGCCAGCAGGAGTGGCAGTGGCTGGGGAGCTCTGGTCCAGGGATCCCCGGCCACGCTGGCAGCAGCAAGGCTGGTGCCTGGGAATCCCCAGGGCTGGGGATCCCAAGGCAAGCAGGCAGTGGCTGGGGATCCTTGGGGAGACTCAGCTGCACATGCAGCATCCATGGATCCCCTGGGCCAGGCAGCAGAGGAGCAGCAGGCTGAATGCCCAAAGGCAAGGGACCTCCCCATATCTGGCAAAATGCCTTGTCTGGGACCAGCCAAGTCCGGAGGGTGTTGGATCAGGGAGGTCCAACCTGTAAAAGTAAGGACATTAACATTATAGTTAATTGTCTGGTTAGAACCCATTGTCAAAACCAGCTGGAATTTGGGTTATACTTTCTGCTAGTGGACTCCCTTACTCACTTCCAGTCCTCTCCTGACACACAGGTATCATGTCAATTTCACTAAGATGGATGCAGCAACTACCAGGCTCTTTAACATACTCATTTCAATAAAACACTTTTGTCAAATACATTTCTTTGTTTATTCCTGATGAGAAGCTCTTTGCAGGAAAATACACAGACTTTTCTGCACCAAGCAACATAGGTGGAAGGCTCCTTTAAGAAGCCAAAAATACTACTTCTCTTTCTTGTGTTAATTGTTAAGTAGTATTTTGTTCTGCTGCTTTCCTCTTTCTGATGCATTCATCCCACATCATGCCTCCACCACAAAGCGCCCCATTCCAAATAACAATATCTAATGAATTAGGCCATTAATGGGCTAGAACATTTTTAATTACTTCCCTCCACCCAATCCCATCACTTCTCCAGGGCTCACGAGTGAGAAAAGTTCTCTTTAAGAATTTGCATTGTTCCAAAGGAAGCACATTTTCCCCAACTCCTAATGAATATTGCAAATTCCAAGGGCTTGGGGAGATAAACACTGCCAGGCCAGATCACTCTCTGTAGAAACACTTTGTCACTAGCTGTTCTCATCATGTGCTTTTTAAAAGCCTGATAAATTCTAACTCATGATTATGGACAGCTAATGTCTTCAAAGCCCGCAACAACAGAGTCTTTGGTTTCAGGTCATAGAAATGCCACTGTCACTGTAATGTCGGAACATCCCAAACACGTTGTCAATGGGGATGTAAAAATGCCCTGAGTCAACAGAAAGGAAGACAAAGGAAGAGGGGTCAGCGAGATGCTTTGCCCTGAGAAACTCAGTGGCTGGCAGAGACACTTCTAGTTTCACTTGAGTTCAGTTTCTGTTCTCTGAAAGCAGAAAGTTTAGAGGAGCACTCAGGCATTTGATCATCAAAAACTCACTGTTTAAAAAATTCACAGGATCTATAAAATGTCTGATCAAATTAACCCTTTCCTCTTCCTTTCTTCTTAAAGGGGTGGCCTTTTAAAAAAAAAACCCTCATTTTTCCCTGTGAACGCTGCCCACTGTAGGTTTCATGTTATGCTAACCAATGTTCCCTCTAATTTTTCCATCCGTATGCAGAATACATTGTGTTATGCACTGAGTCATGTGCAGGTGTGCACCACCAGTGGAAACACGTCCTGTCAGCTCTGAACTGATTAGGCTCTGCTAATCAGCTGGGCAACATCTGAATCTCTGCAAGGTGGCCTCTGAAGTACACAGTTTACAAGGATCACTGATACTAACCCGTTCTTCCCATTTTCCTCAGCAGGACATAGACTTGCAACAGTGCTCCCAAGTCACCAGCAGAAGTCACTACAGATCAGTGTTGTGAGGTCCTGCTTTCTACCCCTCTGGGCTGAATGCATAGATGCCAGAAATTGTGCCCTCCTTGCTGAGTCTCAGGGTGGAAGGGAGTGGCCTGAATTTGGAACCAATGTATTGAAACATCATTTTTATCTTTTTAAAGAGACACTTCAACTTTTAAAGAAAAGAAGATTTGAGGGGATGTTTGGTTTGTTTGTGTGTGTTTAATTCTCTCTGAGTATGTCTACACTAGCTTGTTAGTTTGAGCTAGGTAGGTGTTGGGATTTTGCGGTTCCCAGAGACTCAGGTGCTGGGCAGAATCAAGGGTCTTCAATTCAATTCGATTCGATTCGATTCGATTCAATTCAATACTTTATTCAATGTGCACAAAGGGAGAGCCCCTGGTACTAAAATCAGCCAGAGCCCCTCGAGCAAGGAGCCCCTCCCCTTGCTGTTTTATAGCACATGGTTACAGGTTACATAACACAAACTTCTAAACCAATCAGATTCAACCTTTCCATATATGGCTTTGTTTGTCACATGCCTGCACCTCTCCAGTCCACATGCCGAGCTCACCCCCCTCCCCTTGGCCTCCCCCAGGCTGTTGCTAGGGTGGTGAGCCACAGCATGCCTCTCCATGCATACCCTTCAGCTCCCCCATTTGGTTTTGGGGCTAAGAACAATTCTTAGACCCCACTAACACCACTTCCTTGTATTTATTAGGAGCTATAATTGACCTTATCAACACTTAATTAATTACAGTTTTGGTAACAGAATTAAACAATACATTCAACCTTTAATACATAATGGTATCTACACTAAAAGTAAGTCCCCATATCCATTGCGAAAACACAACTGAAATCCATCCCCAGGGAATCTCTGTTCCCATAATAGCAAACTCTTCTATACACGGAATCACTGTAATTGCCTTACCACTTCTTTCATAATATCTTCCACAATAGGAAGTACGAGATGTTCAAGCCAGGCTTACTTTCCAAAGTTAAATACCCAAATCCACACCAGGTAGTGGAGTCTTTCTTCACTGTTATATCATCCATTAAATTAAACATTACATGCACCATTAAGTCAGATCCCAACATTTGAGATAGGGCTTGTCCTGACTCCATGTTTCTTATATACAAAACCCATCCTCCCAGGATGGAACATTGGTCCCATGGGAAAGCTATATAGTTATCTCCAGCCATTATTACATACTCAGCTACACAGGTGTCTATGACATGAGAATGGGAGTGGGTGGAAGGGCTGAGCCTCCAATCCAGGAGACCAACCCACAGGAATTAACACCTCTCCAAAGATGGAATAATCATTCCAAAATGCCCATTATCAATAGAGACCACTCCTCTGCCATCATGCAAGGTGAAGACATTCAGTCTTTGAGAACTGCGGCTCTCACCCAACAGGGCACCTGTGACACGAGCAAGTCTCCTATCAGGGCTACAACTTTCATGTTAACACCATGCCAGTATGATAACACCATTCCAGACCAATGCTTGCTCAGACATTTTAGTAGTTTTTAATAGATGGCTGAGTACAACAGTGAGGACCTAACCAACTATGTTGCTGAGTTAAGGTGATATCTAATTAATTAGACATGAGCCCTATTCTCACCACAATAAACTGTCATCCCTGCTACTAACAAGTTTTCAACCCAGTCCCTATTATGAGATTTGATAGCTTGAGTAATGGCATTTACAACTGATCCAGTGGCTCCTCCCCAGGTGACTACATCAATAAAACACTTAACAATACTGAGAATGGCCCTCAAGGCGTCCATAGGGTAAACAGAGATTATTGTGCCCTATGTTGAGTGTCACCCTTGTATACTTTTACTCGTGACAGGTGCACCCAAACTGGAATTCCAGTGACCCGGGCCGCTGAAGGAGTTACCAGAAGAACCATGTGAGGTCCAGTCCAGGCTGGTTCAAAGGTTCATTTTCTATAGGCTTTCACCAGTACTTGATCACCGGGCTGCACCTCACATGTGTCCTCTTCACTAGCCTTTGGGTCTGGTTCAGTTCGGGGGTCCTGTGAGACACACTGAGATAACAATTTGCAATATTCAACAAGCTGGTCACCCATGACATACAACTCCCCCGCTCCAATGCACAGATTTCCTGGCGTCCTCATCGCCCGCCCTGTCAGCATTTCAAAAGGAGATAAGGAATGTGGATTAGTAGGACTGGATCTCATAGACATGAGAACCACTGGTAAATTGGTGACCCAATCTTTCCCTGTAGCAGAAAACATCTGTTTGGTTAGTTTGTTTTTAATGGTTCGGTTAGCTCTTTCTACTAATCCCGAACTCTGGGGATGGTAGGGACAGTGGAATTTCTGTTTGATCCCCAGTGACATGCATACTGTTTTCATCACCTTCCCTGTAAAGTGGGTACCTTGGTCACTATCAATGAAGCATGGAAATCCCCATCGGGGAATTATTTCGGTCATCAATATTTTAGCTACATCAGATGCAGTGGCCTTGGCCACTGGGAAAGCTTCTACCCACTTAGTAAAGTGATCCATGATCACCAGAACATATTCTTTCCCTCTGCACCTTGACAGAGGTCCAATGAAATCTATTTGTAACTGTGTGAAGGGCTGTGTTGGTCTTGGCTGATGTTGCATTTTCATTTTCACTGTGGGAGCAGAATTACATTGAGCACATGTTACACACCTCCTCACATAATCATGCACATTTGCATTAAGCTGAGGATGCCACCAGGTGTCCGACATCCGGTGGATCACCCTCCGTGCTCCATCATGTCCCAACATGTGATATATTTGTATCATAGTTCCCATCAGCACATTTGGTAACACTAATGTGTTTCCTGGGCCTCTCCAAGTGTTATCATCACACAGTTTTCCCCCATTATCCATCCATAACCACTTTTCTGCCCTTGGTGCAGAGTGTTGGATGTCCTGTAATTCAAAAAAGTTTGGGGTTTTTATGAGAGGCTGTGTTGCAGCAATCAATTGCATCTCTTTACCTTCCACTGCTGCTCGTTTAGCTAGTTCATCTGCTCTTCGGTTCCCCTTACTATGAGGGTCTGTCCCTTTTGTGTGGGCCCTCACTTTTATCACTGCTAATTCAGTAGGTTTCTGCATGGCTTCATGAAGTTTCTCCACTATTCCCCCATTTTGTATTGGGGATCCTGTACTCGTCAGGAATCCCCGATTTACCCACAAGTTAACATAATCATGTACAACCCCAAACGCATATCTAGAATCAGTATATATGTTTACAGCATGACCTTTCGCAGCTTCACATGCTGCAACTAATGCCTGCAGTTCTGCTACTTGTGCAGATGCCCCAGGCAAACTGCCGTGTGCCACCAGCTGTCCATCTTGAGTACAAACGGCCCATCCTGTGTGTCGCTTGCCATCCACATAGAAGGAAGAACCATCCACATATAGGCAAGGGGCACCAGGTATTTCAGTTTCTTTTACCAATGGAACGTCCATGGGCTCTTCCTCAAGGCAACAATGATGTGGGTGTCCCTCATCTGGGGTAGGCATGAGGGTAGCAGGGTTTAACGATGATGCTCTTTGCAGATGTACCGAAGGCATTAGCAAGCTCATTTCCCATCGAGTCCATCTTGCCACATGGACTGCTGAGGATTTCTTCCCTGATAAAATAGCAAGGACAGCGTGAGGTACAACAATATTTACATCCTGTGAACCAATAAGTGGTGTGGCCTGATTTAGGGCCATAGAAGCTCCTTCCACTGCCTGAAGGCATGGTGGCATTGCTTGAGCGACAGCATCTAGTTTAGAAGAGTAGTATGCTACTGGGCGCTGTTTATCCCCATGTTTTTGCGTTAACACTGCTGTCATATGTCCCTCACTTACATGCGTGTACAATGTAAAAGGCATTAATGGATTAGGAAGTCCCAACCCTGGGGCAGTACTTAGCCTTTGTTTCAATGTGGTAAATGCCTGTTCACAGTCAAGTGTCCATTCAATTGCCTCATGTGGTCCACCAGCACCCTTCAGGAGATTATTAAGAGGCTGGACAATCCTTGAATAATTGGGGATTTGAGTTCGGCAGAAATTGAATAGCCCCAACACTTTCCTAACTCCCCTGACCGTAGTTGGTCGTGGGCATGCATTAATAGCCTCAGTGCGGTCAACAGTTAAACGCTTGTACCCTTTGGATATTAGGTACCCCAGATATGATACTTTCCCCTTTGCAATCTGAGCCTTTCTAGCATTACATTTTACCCCACTGTCTGCCAAGTGCTGCAGGATCACTTCTAAGTCTTTCATGTGCGTTTGGCGATCTGGTGAGGAGATAAGAAGATCATCAACATACTGTACAACACAAGAAGCCATGTCTGGCAGCTTTGCCAGCACATCAGCTAATGCTCTATGAAACAAAGTAGGTGAGTTATGAAAACCCTGGCTTAGGCGAGTAAAAGTATATTGCTTCCCTTTAACAGTAAATGCAAACCAAAATTGACTGTCAGGGTGCACAGGACATTTTGCTTTTACCATGGTGAAAACATCAAAAGCATGCAGGCCTCCCACGACCATCCACTCCTGCACCTTTTCCCAGAAGGGTAGGTTTGGGTTATTAAGCTGCAAAGATGGCAATTCTTTTAACATGCTCTGCAAGTCAGATGGACTCATAGGAGTGTGCTCTAGGCGACTAACAGTAGCAGGGTCCCCTTCCCCTTGATTAGGATTAGGGACAGTGTGCACTCTCACTGGAGCCATAAAACCAGACTGATAGCCCCACATTCCACATGTAGGGTCCAAAGGTGCTGAGGGACAAGATCTCTCTTCCTGCAAGGCTGTTTCTTTATAGTTTTTTGCTTCTGTTTGCAGTTTTTCTACCTCTCCTTCTAACTCTCCTATCCTTCCTTTTAGCATATCACACTTTCTAACCAGCTGTTCATAATCAACAATTAAACACATGCCAGCCATTTTGTCCTTCTCTTTACTGTCTTTTAACCCCATACACCAACAGGCAACATAATATGGATGTTTAGTTGGGTAATCAGCATGTGTTGGATATCCTTGTTTCAATGCCTTGTCATACTGAGACAGGGCAGATCTTATACCCAGCAGCCTCACATCTACACTGAGGACATCGTCTTCCTCTGATAAATATTGTGTTTTATGCACAAAATCAGTGTTGCCCACTTGTAATGGGGGTTGGTCATCCTTCTTTCTTTCAGTCACACAGCCAAGATATCTCAACAAGAAAACTAATAAACTTACTGCTACAATAGTGATAAAAGCACTAATTAAACACTCTTCATATTGTGGATCACTAAATCCCTTCATCTTTCCCTTTTTTTTTTAAACCTAAATAGCCTCCAATCTCAAAATCTTTAAATACAATACTGTTTACAAACTAATAACAATTTCCAATTAGGAGATCTGGGCCAGCCAACACATTAACTAGAGGTACTTATGGCTATACCTGCCCCTACATTAACTGTTGGTCCTTATGGCCTCTTTGATTTCCCACTTCAACAACACTTAGTCAGAGGAACTTACAGCTTAACCCGCCCCCACACTAAGTACAGTGTCTTAAGACTGCAACCAAAATGTTACAAAACTGCAACAAACCCCTTAAATTCTCCAACACCCAGTTTCACTTACTACAAAAGGTGTGAGAGTCACCAGTCAGGTCAGGGACACACAACCAAATGAAAAATGAACAAAATCACCCTCTAACTTGATTGTAGGTCTTGATCCTGAAGGATATTTCTCACCCTGCTCGCTGCGCCAAGAAACTGTTGGGATTTTGCGGTTCCCAGAGACTCAGGTGCTGGGCAGAATCAAGGGTCTTCAATTCAATTCGATTCGATTCGATTCGATTCAATTCAATACTTTATTCAATGTGCACAAAGGGAGAGCCCCTGGTACTAAAATCAGCCAGAGCCCCTCGAGCAAGGAGCCCCTCCCCTTGCTGTTTTATAGCACATGGTTACAGGTTACATAACACAAACTTCTAAACCAATCAGATTCAACCTTTCCATATATGGCTTTGTTTATCACATGCCTGCACCTCTCCAGTCCACATGCCGAGCTCACCCCCCTCCCCTTGGCCTCCCCCAGGCTGTTGCTAGGGTGGTGAGCCACAGCATGCCTCTCCATGCATACCCTTCAGTAGGGTAATTAGGGCAAGTGGAGTTGCAAATGAAGCCCGGGATTTAAATATTCCACGAGGAGTAACGATAGTTCAAATTAGGATCTTAATTCGAACTACCTACTCCGTGCCACGTGTAGCCGTGGGCACAGAGTTCGAACTAAGGGGCATTTTAAAATGGTGGCGCCCAGGAACATGCAAATGAAGCCCGGGATTTAAATATCCATTTGCAACTCCACTTGCCCTAATTACCCTACCTAGCTTGAACTAACAAGCTAGTGTAGACATACCCTATTGGTCTTTTAAGCCTGTATAATGTAGACAAGAATAATTTGGGACAAGCACCACAACAAGCAGGGAAAGGACCCAAAGGACTTTCTGATGGGGGTGGGATTTAAAGTGTTTTATTTATATGTAGAATACCAGGAATGTAACTTGCCTTGTAATGCAGACCTTTCATGTTTATTGTGTTTACAAGTAGAGTGAATATTCACACACAGCACACCCCAATGGTTACTGTTGTGGAGGGGTTTCCTTTCTGTGCATGGTGGTACTCAGATGGGCACAGAGATGAGAATTTGGCTCCCAATCCTACAAGATGTTCTGCATGGACACAAATTCCATTTATTTTCACAGGCACTTGTAAGATTAGGGCCCTAGATATAGCCAAGGCTATACAGAGGAATACAAAAATAAATTATGGAGGTTGAGTACCTTACCAATGTGTGTAACAATAATGATACAGCAGCTAGAATTGGAAGTACAATTTCCTTCCACACTAGCACAAATTTAAGCAAGACCAAAAAGTGGGTGAAAGGCTGAGTTCCTTGAAATTAATCTCTAGGGGTATGTCTACACTACAAAGTTAATTCGAACTAACGGATGTTAGTTCGAATTAAATTTGATAGGCGCTACACTAGCGCTCCGCTAGTTCGAACTTAATTCGAACTAGCAGAGCGCTTAGTTCGAACTAGGTAAACCTCATTCCACGAGGACTAAGCCTAGTTCGAACTTACTAGTTCGAATGAAGGGGTGTGTAGCCCCTTAATTCGAACTAGTGAGAGGCTAGCCCTCCCCAGCTTTCCCTGGTGGCCACTCTGGCCAACACCAGGGAAACTCTATTGCCCCCCTCCCGGCCCCGGACCCCTTAAAGGGGCACAGGCTGGCTACGATGCCCGTGCCAGGTGCAAGCCTGCCAGCACCCAGTCAGCAGACCCTGCACCTGGCATGGCTCGAGCCACCCACCCGGTGCCCCCCAGCCCTCCCCCTCTTCCCGGGACCAGGCTGGCGGCTCCCGGGAGTTTGCCCAGGACCACAAGAGGTGGGCACCCGCCTGGTCTAGTGCAGACATCGTGGACCTTGTCCACGACCTCCACACTAGGCACAGGAAAGTGGCTGTCTAGGGCAGGAGAGCTGCCAGCCTGGCCACCCAGGAGCAGGAGTGCATGAAAATCAAGGTGGTCCACTGAGGCCCCCCACCCTGAGCTTACAATGGCCATACTGGGTCTGACCAAAGGTCCATCTAGCCCAGTAGCCTGTCTGCTGACAGCGGCCAACCCTAGGGACTCTGGAGGGGATGGACCGAAAACAGTGACCAAGCCATTTGTCTCGTGCCATCCCTCTCCAGCCTTCCACAAACTTTGGGCAGGGACACCACTCCTACCCCCTGGCTAATACCACTCCATGGACCCAACCTCCATCACTTGATCTCACTTCTCTTTAAACTCTGTTCTAGTTGTAGCCTTCACAGCCTCCTGCAGCAAGGAGTTCCACAGGTTGACTCTTTGCTTTGTGAAGAACAACTTTCTGTTACTAGTTGGAAGCCTGCTACCCATTCCTTTCCTTTGGTGTCCTCTAGTCCTTTCGGTTGGTTTTAACTGAGCAAAATATTCTTTCAATAGCCAGTGACTGTGTGTTCCCACTGGAGAATGCATGTGATGGAGAGAGAAGGAAAGGGCCTACTGTATCTTCCTTAAAGCCTGGGATGTACATTAATAAAAATCCTCATATCAATAAGGACCTACAGCCTTGTCTAAAGAAGAAGCAGAAGAAACCACTTATATTGCCTTGGAAAGAGTTAATTTGTGAGGAAGCTTTTTTTAAATGTCAAAAGGGATTTAAATAGGGTCCTGAGCCATATTTTCTGGCTTAGTTAACAGGGAAAGGCTGCGCTTGTCTCTCTGCAAGCGCAGCAGGCTGATTTCACAGGGGCAGAGGCAGGAATAATAACCTGTGAGAGGGCTGTCAGAAGGTCGTATTCTGTTCATGGGACATTCTGACATTGCACACTTTCTCTTTGTTCCAAGTGGAATAAAATGCTAGAATTTCCCATGAAATTAAAATTCTGAAATTTCAATATGGAACCATTGAAAAATTTTGTTTTGATAGTGTCAAATCATGTCATTTTGATAAAGGAAAAACCTTTCAATAATGGATAAACATTAATATATAATACTTATTAAAATAATATATAATTATAGTATTATCGAGTTCATGTATAATATCTGAACAATGATAATGCAATTTATATTTTAATTAATATAAATATAATAGTAAAACCAAAATAAATGAGAACAAGATGGAAATGAGAAAATTTTACTTTCTCAAAGCAAAATCAGAAAGTGTATATTTCATTTTCACATTTTTCTCATCAGGAATTTTTTCAGAATGAACACATTCCTGTCAAATGTTTTGGTCTTGACAAAACATTTTCTGAGGGGAAACTCCTGGCAAAAATAATTAACTGGCTCTCATCTGTGATGTATATTTGAAATTAACAAAGACACTGTTTGCTATGGCCATTTTGCTGAAAAATGGTTAATTGTTTCTTTGTGCGCCTCCCCCTTTTGTCTACTCTGCACCCACCCAAGGGTGCCATTGCAGGCTGATAGGGGGGACAACAGCCATGCGCTCAGGGACACAGCTAATGTTTCATCCTGTTCCCGAGACACTAAAGCTATGTCTAGACTACATGGCTCCGTCGATGGAGCCATGTAAAATTGTTTATTCGGCATAGTCAAAGAAGCGGGGATTTAAATAATCCCTGCTTTATTAAAATTAAAATGGCCGCTGCGCCGTGCCAACGATCAGCTGATCCGGCACAGCGTGGCAGTCGAGACGTGGCGCGGTCGACATTAGGAAGCCGGCATCTAGACTGCCATGCTGTGCCGGATCAGCTGATCACTGGCACAGCGTGGTAGCCTTTTTTTATTTTAATGAAGCGGGGATTATTTAAATCCCCGCTTCTTTGACTATGCCGAATAAACTATTTTACAGGGCTCTGTCAAAGGAGTCATGTAGTCTAGACATAGCCTAAGGGAGTGAGGGGAAAGTGCTTGCATTCCCTGCATTCCTCTCTCACCTGGCTGGTGAAGGGAGCTCACCAGGCAGGTGTGAGAGGAATGCATGGAATGCAGCCACTTTTCCTTCACACCCTTAGTATCTGGGGAACAGGATGAAAAGCTAGCCGCATCCCAGAGCACATGGCTGCTGTCCCCCCCTACGAACCCAAAATGGCACGCTCGCATCCACTTGTTGAGTCTTGTCTCATCTTAGATTGTAAACTCCTTGAAGCAGAGGGCTCTCTTTCTTCTGTGTTTGTACAGCACCTAGCACAAAAGGCTTTGGTTTATGATTGAAGTACCTAGTCACTACTGCAATACATATCTACTATATATTTGAGAGCATTTGTCTGTCTGTCCAAGAACTACTGCTGAATGGTAAGAGCCAGGACCACCATAAGCTTTCTCTTACCATAACTTAAAGTAAGGTAAGGGTTTGGTTGTTCCAGGAAAATGGGGTATTCCCGAAACAGGATTGCTTCTCACAAAACCATACAGAAAAGAGACCGAGTCCTCAGGCAGGTGAAACGGGCTGGCTAGGGGCATGCTTTGCCCATCTGGGACTGCTCCAGCCCTGAGCCTCCCATCCCCCAGGTGCCCTTTGGAGGGACTGAAGCTCCCCCCTGCCTCCAGTTCATATTGGAATACTGTTGGCTGGTCACCTTCATCAGCGAGTGAGGGGAAAGTGCAGTTTGTTGTATTCCTCAGTCTAGCTGGGGCACACAGGGGACAGAAGAACCTGGATCTGCCTCAGCTGGGGCACATGCATCCCTTCCCCAGCTGTGCCTGCTGGAGCTTCAGCTGCCATGGAGAGGCACTTTTCATATGGCCTCAAGCTGTTGCAGTGAGAAGGGTCTGGGGTGGTCTTCTTTCCTGAGGCAGCGTACACACTGAACCCCTCATCTCCAGCCCCAGCCCAAAGCAATGATTTAAATGAAGCAGGTCCATTTTAATTTTCTTTTCCAAAACACAAACATTAATTGAGTTAAGGACCCAACCAATGCCAGATATATCTCCAAGTGATAAATAATAAAGGAGACCTTTTATATGACATCAGAGACTGGAGGCTAGTCAGCGCTGAACCTCCTATACGTTAGGAGGCTCTGGATGCTTCAGAGAGGAAGCCAAAAGTCGTGATGTGTGTCTGAAACACAAATGAACTTCCTGAGCCTTGGGAACCTCTCTGAAACAGGGTCAGTCACCTTACATAAATTTGTTCTTAAGAAACTGAGCTGAGCATTAGCTCCAGGTAATATAACATTTAAAACTATCAGGACTGCCAAAGTACAACTTTGTGGAGCTCAGAATAGATTCGGGATTCATCTGAAGCTCTGGATGATGTGTTGGGTCAGTGCTTATTTCATCCCAGCCATTCCTCAGATTCTTAGTGTCTCCATCCAGCTGGGAGTTTGGCTGAACATCACAAAAAGAACTCTAATGTTTAAGTAACGACTCTCCATGTTTACACAGTAACGTTTTCCCTCTGCTTGCTAAGTCTCTGTTGCAGCTTGCGGGGTGGCTGCTTTCACATTTGAGACACACAAGGCTTCCACTGTGCACTGCTGGAGTTGTTCATGTTGTTCCTTCACATCAAGATGGCTGTTGCCACCAGCCTCAAAAACTCCAAGCTTGGGTGTTAGATGTTGGCTTTCTTATTCATTGAACAGTGTTTTCTGCTCAGAAGCAGGTGCTTCCAACATGGGAAGGAGACTAGGAACCAAGCCTATCTCCCATTCCTTTAGTCTGTGTGCACATTTCTCCTCAGTGCAGCTGACTGAGATCATGTCAGCAACTCACAACATGAACTCTGAGGCATTTGCTCCATGTAAACGGCTGTTAATGTTTGCAAGGATTTCTTTCTCCGCTGGGAGAAGCACAGCCCTTGAGTGTAATGAAGGGAGACGAAGAAGAAATTAAAGCATCAGGGAAATGTAGCGGTAATAAGCAAGGTTAGAAAAGTATGTTGTAGCAATGGTGTCAGTATAGGCTTCATTAGCAGAGGAAAGGTAACCAAGGTCAGGCAGCAGAGAGAAAAGGCAGGTCAGAGCTATAACTACATAAGAACAAATCCCCTTTCCCAGCATCATTCTGGTCTATTGTAGTAGCAACCAATGACTCAGATCAGGATCAAGGGCCCATTATGGTGGGCATTGTGCAAGCACACAGGAAAACATGATGCCTGCCTCTAAAACACCAAATCTAAGATGATATTGGCACAGGCACACTCCTGTGTCCTCAAGACCCCTTTTGAAGTAAGTGGGGCTCCATATAAGCCCAGAGATCCACACTAATATGACTTACAGCAGGATGAAGTTCTAAAGAGACCAGTAAAGGAAGGGAGAAAAAGTTGGATTCCATAGACAAGTAAAGTGCTCAGCGTGAATATAGATACATGGCTGGATTAGTTCCAGTTTTCAAACAAAATTTAGTTGTGTGTTTATAAAATTAATTATTATTCCTTTGCCTAATTTTATATATTTATATAAACTTTGTGTATATATGGATAGTTTTCTTCTACAGTTGTTTAAAATTAACACTACCATTTTCCTTTTTTACCTTGTCTTATTCTACTTTAATTAGACTTTCTTCCTTTTCTTTTTTTTTTTGGCATTTGCCATTTTCTTTTTTTATGCCTAGTTTGTCCCTTGCCTTTGCAGTTATAAAAATTAAGCCTAGTCTCTCTCTCATTTTCTACTGATCTTGTGTGTGTATATATATATATATCTTGGTAGTCTTGCCCATCTATATTTTAAACACTCTGGTTTTGTGGATGCATTACCAGGCAAATGAGGAACAGGTGACTTCTTGTAAAACCTGGCGGTACTTTGTTTCCTGCTTGTATTTAATTAACTCTTTTAGTTTTAAAACAAAATGAACTGTGAAAGCACAATAGCTGTAATTATGATATGAAGTACAATGATTATAAACAAAACTGGATGCCATGCAACAGGGAGCTTGTGTATTTTTAGGTCAAGCAGCACAGCACAAAATTGACATCTGTGAGAAGGTTCACAAGGAGGAAAACAGAAAGGGTAAGTAAATAAAGCTTGTTTACGAGTGTTGTGGAATGTTGTGGAGTTCACAGTACAAGACTGATCAATGAGTGGATTGAAATTTTTTTAATCCCACAGAAACCCCTCCAGGAAAAAAAAAATCAACTGCAAAACTGGGCAACCTACAATGGTGAAAATAGTTACCTTTGAGCCAATATATCCTGGGCCATCTGGAGCACCCTAAAGCTACATCTACACTGTGGAGCTATTTTGGGATACTTCTGGTATCCCAAAATAGCTATTCCGTGTCATAAGAGCAAGCCTGTTATATCAAAACTAGCCAATTAGCTCGTCATAAGACGGGATTTTCAGGTCTCTCTGCCATGTCGGTCTTCTCTCCTGAGCCTCTGGTCTCTCACTCCATGTCTCTTTCTCTCTTTCTCCTCCTCCTACTGCTTCGCCTTCTTTCTCTCATCTCTCCTCTGCCTTCTGCCTCTCTCTCCATCTCTTTTTCTCTTCTCCCCCTCCTGCGTCTCACTCTCAATCCACTCTCCTGTCTCTGTCGGGGATGCACGCTCATCCAGGCCCCGACCCCTGGCTGTGTACGTCACTGTCCCGCCCCCCTTCACCTCCTGCTGTGGTTCTCAGCTGACTTCTGCGCCGCTCAGCCAGGCCGCTGCAGGGGAGCAAGCAGAGCAAGCAGCCGTTTGAGCTCCCCCATGGTGGCCCAGCTAAGCGGCGCAGAAGTCAGCCGAGCACCATGGCAGGAGGCGAAGGAGGGCGGGGCGGTGAGGCGAAGGCGAAGGTGGGAGGGGAAAGGGGCGGGGTGGTGACATACACGGCCAGGGGGCCACCCCGCCCCTTTCCCCTCCCACTGTGGTGCTCTGCTGACTTCTGCGCCACTCAGCCGGGCTGCAGCGGAGGAGCAAGCGGTGCAAGAGGCCGTTTGGTCTCCGCATTCCCCGTGCCGCTTGCTCCCCCGCGGTGGCCCGGCTGAGCGGCGCAGAAGTCAGCCGAGCGCCACAGTGGGAGGCGAAGAACGTGACTCAGGCAACAGCGCCGCCCAAAGGGAACAGCCAGCATTTCAGTGTTACAGACTCTCAGACTCTGGGCTACCAAACGGTCACTTGCAGCACTTGCTCCCATGTGGCGGCCTGGCTGAGCGTTGCAGAAGTCAGCCGAGCGCTACAGTGGGAGGCGAAGGGGGGCAGTGATGTTCACGGCCGGGGGCAGGACATGGAGCCGCTGTCACAGCGCATGTCACCGTCCCGCCCCCCTTCATCTCCCGCCGTGGCGCTCGGCTGACTTCTGTGCCGCTCAGCCGGGCCGCCGCAGGACAGCAAGCAGCCGTTTAGGCTTCCCCATAGCGGCCCGGCTGAGCGGCGCAGAAGTCAGCCAAGTACCATGGCAGGAGGCGAGGGGGGATGAGGTAGTGACGTGGATGGCCAGGCCCCACCCCCTGGGCATGTACGTCACTGCCCCGTCCCCTTCTGCCATGGCACTCGGCTGACTTCTGTGCTGCTCAGCCGGCCCACCACGGGGGAGCAAGTGGCGCAAGCAGCTGTTTGGGCCCTGCACGCCCCATGCAGCACAGGCTGCCCAGAGGGAACAGCCAGCATTTCAGGCAACAGCGCCCCCTCCCCCCCCCAGAGGGAACAGCCAACATTTCGGCGTTACAGACTCTCAGACACTGGGCTACTATATATATGATATAATGGGCTCACTATTCTGATGTCCCTGTAAACCTTATTGCATGACGATTAAGGGACATTTCAGAATAGCATGTCATTTAGAAATTTGGCACTGTGTAGACAGCACCAAATTTCAAAATAAGCTATTTCAAAATTAACTCGAAATTAGCTACAGAATTTCAAGGTAAGGGCGCTGTGTAGATGCACCCTAAGAAAGACAATGTGCCGGAGCTCTGCTGGATTTGGAGCATGTTTCCTGTTTCAATGATGGAAATTTGCTTACATTGCTAGAAGAGAATCCCCATCCCCTTCCTGTATTAGTCTCAAAAGAGCCTCTTGTGCCCTCTAAAAGTGGTTGAAAAATTTAATCAGAGATGGCTTTTAGATGAAAAAATGTTTTTTTCAAATTATCTGAACTTTTGGGGGATTGAAACTTTCTATATTTTCTATGGAAATATTCAAACAAAAAAATAATTTCCTCTCTGAGTGGAATCATAGAATCATAGAATACTAGGACTGGACGGGACCTCAAGAGGTCATGAAGTCCAGTCTCCTGCTCCCACAGCAGACCAACTACTGTTTAGACCATCCCTGATAGACATTTATCTAACCTACTCTTAAATATCTCCAGAGATGGGGATTCCACAACCTCCCTGGGCAATTTATTCCAGTGTTTGACTACCCTGACAGTTAGGAACTTTTTCCTAATGTCCAACCTAAACCTCCCTTGCTGCAGTTTAAGCCCATTGCTTCTTGTTCTGTCCTCAGAGGCCAAGAAGAACAAATTTTCTCCCTCCTCCTTATGACACCCTTTTAGATACCTGAAAATGGCTAGCATGTCCCCTCTCAGTCTTCTCTTTTCTAAATTAAACAAATCCAGTTCTTTCAGCCTTCCTTCATAGGTCATGTTCTCTAGAACTTTAATCATTCTTGTTGCTCTTCTCTGGACCCTCTCCAATTTTTCCACATCTTTCTTGAAATGTGGTGCCCAGAACTGGACACAATACTCCAACTGAGGCCTAACCAGTGCAGTGTAGAGTGGAAGAATGACTTCTCATGTCTTGCTCACAACACATCTGTTAATGCATCCCAGAATCATGTTTGCTTTTTTTGCAACAGCATCACACTGCTGACTCATATTCAGCTTGTGGTCCACTATAACCCCTAGATCCCTTTTTGCTGTACTCCTTCCTAGACAGTCACTTCCCATTCTGTATGTGTGAAACTGATTGTTCCTTCCTAAGTGGAGCACTTTACATTTGTCTTTATTAAACTTCATCCTGTTTACCTCAGACCATTTCTCCAATTTGTCCAGATCATTTTGAATTATGACCCTATCCTCCAGAGCAGTCGCAACCCCTCCCAGCTTGGTATCATCTGCAAACTTAATAAGCATACTTTCTATGCCAATATCTAAATCATTGATGAAGATATTGAACAGAGCCGTTCCCTAAACAGACCCCTGCAGAACCCCACTAGTTTTTACTAGAATGTAAAAACATGTGTCGTCCCCCCTGTTACCACATTTGCCCAATACTCTGGGATATGCTCATTTATCAGGGTTACCCTTATGGGACTGGGGGAAGGTTAACAGTTCTATCAGTGTGCTGTTGGTGCTTACTTGGGCTCTCATATGGAGCTGAATTCTCCCTGCTGCCAATTCCCCCTCCCACTGGAGCTCTCCACCTTGGCAACACACACAGACACTCACCCCCACTAACAGAGCACGTCTGAGAGGACTGGGTACTCAGAACTCACAAGCTGACCCCCTCATATGTCCCTGGACTCAGCTGGCTGGGTTTCACAGCAATGCCACACTGCACCCTCATGTGCCTTTGGACTCCGTGGGCTGGATTAAACAGCACTTTAAGCTGCCATCCTCATAAGCCCCCAGGTTCAGCACCCCCTATCCCCACTTTCACACCACAGTCATTCACTGGTAAACCACACGATGAGCAAACCCCACAGGATTTTAGGCACTAAAGGGATCTTTTGCTTGGGTACAAGAAGCGTTGTTGCAGAGCGAATGGGGAAGCCAAAACAACACCCCTTAAGGAAGAGTGAGCAAAAGAGAAAGAGAGAGAAGCAACCAGCTTAACAATGAAAGTGATTTATTTCTGAGTAGTGAATAGATATAAAAAAGTTACAATATTAAATCTAACAATTACAATATTAAATCTAAATTGAACCTGATTACAAACATTAGGTAACCATATAACAGTTTACACAGGGCAGGGTCAGGAGGCTATGCTTAGAGAGATAGTTGATGAGAGAAAGAGAGAGAGAGAGAGACCTCACCACTCCACAGAGCTTGCACTGATCGGGGTTCCCAGATGATGATGGTAGCCGGGGGTCCAGAGGGCAGGAGAAAAGCAGGACAGAGCTCCCAGCACGATCAGACAGAAGATGAAGAAGTCTCAATGGAACTGATGCAGTTTAAGTCCAGGTATAAGAACAGTTTTCTTGGAGCAAGGATAGGAGTTTTTATAGGGATAGTTCAAAGAGAAAGAGGAGAGACAATAGAGACTGATCACTCCTGGTTATGGGTGATTCCTTGAACGAGCTCACAATGCAACAAGGCTGTTTCACTATTTTAGGTGTCAATAGGATCGTTACTAGAATTGGTCTGATAGGGTATGTCTACACTACAGTTAGTTCGAACTAACGGATGTTAGTTCGAACTAACTTTAATAGGCGCTACACTAGCACTCCACTAGTTCGAATTTAATTCGAACTAGCGGAGCGCTTAGTTCGACTAGGTAAACCTCATTTTACGAGGATTAAGCCTAGTTCGAACTAGCTAGTTCGAATTAAGGGCTGTGTAGACCCTTAATTCGAACTAGTGGGAGGCTAAGGCTTCCCAGGTTTCCCGGGTGGCCACTCTGGCCAACACCAGGGAAACTCTATGCCCCCCTCCCGGCCCCAGACCCCTTAAAGGGGCACGGGCTGGCTACGGTGCCCGTGCCAGGTGCAAGCCTGCCAGCACCCAGCCAGCAGACCCTACACCTGGCACGGCTCGAGCCAGCCACCCGATGCCCCCCAGCCCTCCCCCTCTTCCTGGGACCAGGCTGGCGGCTCCCGGGAGCTTGCCCGGGACCGCAAGAGGCGGGCACCCGCCTGGGCTAGTGCGGACATCGTGGACCTCGTCCACGATCTCCGCACTAGGCACAGGAAGGTGGCCGTCTAGGGCAGGAGAGCTGCCAGCCTGGCCACCCAGGAGCAGGAGTGCATGAAAATCAAGGTGGTCCACTAAGACCCCCGACCCTGAGCCCTGAGCTTACAATGGCCGTCCTGGGTCAGACCAAAGGTCCATCTAGCCCAGTAGCCTGTCTGCTGACAGCGGCCAACCCTAGGGACCCTGGAGGGGATGGACCGGAGACAGTGACCAAGCCATTTGTCTCGTGCCATCCCTCTCCAGCCTTCCACAAACTTTGGGCAGGGACACCACTCCTACCCCCTGGCTAATACCACTCCATGGACCCAACCTCCCTCACTTGATCTCACTTACCTTTAAACTCTGTTCTAGTTCTAGTCTTCACAGCCTCCTGCAGCAAGGAGTTCCACAGGTTGACTCTTTGCTTTGTGAAGAACAACTTTCTGTTACTAGTTTGAAGCCTGCTACCCATTCCTTTTCTTTGGTGTCCTCTAGTCCTTCTTTATGGGAACTAATGAAGAACTTTTCTGTATGCACCCTCTCCACCCAACTCCTGCTTTTAGAGACCTCTATCCTGTCCCCCCTCCATCTCCTCTTTTCTAAGCTGAGAAGTCCCAGTCTCTTTAGCCTCTCTTCATATGGGACCTGTTCCCAACCCCTGATCATTGCAGTTGCCCTCCCCTCTCCCAGCCTCTCTCTTCCCCTCTCCCACCTCCTTTTCCCAGTCTCCCCCAGTTTTGTTCAATAAAGACAGATTCCATTTTTGAACACAATTGTCCTTTATTTTGTACATCAATAAAAGGGGCTAGGGAAGGGTAAGTGGAAGGAGGTGAGGGAGGAATGGGGCACGAGCCCCCAATGGGGAGGACTGGGCTGGCTCTGTGGGCTTCTGGGGGTGGAAGCTCTCCTGCAGCCCCCCAATTGCCCCCTCTCCCCAGATGGCAGCCTGCGGCAAGTGCAGCCGGGCTGATGGCCGAGTGTTGTGATGTGCCCAGTGTGGGCACTCCGGGCACTCCAAGCCAAGACTGGTTTTCAAGCGGGGCACCCCTGAGAACTGTCTGTCCGGGGTGGGGACATGCTCGTTCGAATTAGCAAAACGCTAATTCGAACTAGTTTTTAGTTCATTCGTGTTAGTTCGAATTAGCTTAGTTCGAATTAGCGCTGTAGTGTAGACATACCCATAATGACTAATTTGGGTGTGAGCAAGCCTAGGTTCATTAGCATCTGGAGTAGAGATTTCCCATCAGGAAGTGCTTCTCTGCTTTCGGTGTCCCATAGTTCACTGCAGTTTCTGCGTTGGAAGAGCTGCTCTCCATTCTGTATGCTAATGAGATGTCCCTCTGTTCCATCTTTAATGCAAATGAGGCTGGGGTGTTTCCTTAATTGTATCACCTTTGTCTGAAGCAGTTTAGGTGTGTCTTCCCCAGCCATTAGGTGTGTCTGATTCCAGGAAAGGCTAAGAGGAGGGGTGGGGATGGTTATCCGTGAATGTCACTCCGTGGCTCCCAAAAGCACAGGACTGGTAGGTTAACCCCCCCCCCCCCCCCCAAGGAAAAACAGAGAGAAGAAAGGAAATTTTTTTAAAAGTATTTAAAATAATTTCAAATCAGTTCTAAACAGATTTTTTATGTTCAGTTGTTTTACTGAAAAATCAGAAAAATTCTCATACATATAAATCAATAATTTTCATTTAATATGAAATTTTTGCATAAAATTATTCTAGTTTTTTATTCACAGTGAAAAGTGAGTCTATGCCTGAAAGGGAAGAAGGCTCTTCTAAGATACTAAGGAAATTTTGTTGGAACAAGATTTATATTGAATGTATAAAAAATAAGAGTTTCACAGCAAGGTCTGTCTATTATTCTGTGTTCATACAGTGCCTATCAGGATAGGGCCCCCATACTTGATTGGCTCAATTAGTACGATAGGAAATATGACTAACAATTATAAACAAAAGCAAAATACATGGTCCTTCTATTTATTTAGCTTATGTTGTGCTTGATATAATTGTTCATAACACTCTGGAGGTGAAATGGAAAAAATAACAACAGCTTTTTATTAAGAATTAAATGTACGAAATTTAATAGAAACTCCATGGGAAGAAGAGGTGAATGAAATCTACTTCTGTCCCCAGTCTTCAGAAGCTAAGTTCTAGCTTGAGCCCAAATGCCTACAGTGATATTTTTAATACCATAGTACAAACCTGGGCTCTGAGACTTGCTGCCATGGCAGGAGTTTTGCCATGTAAACATACTCCAGGACACTTTGGATTCAGTCATCACTGGAATGCGCAATTAACATCAAATTCCTTTTGGTGCAAACCCAGTGAAATGCTCCGTCAGTGCAATCCAAGTGTAATAGACCATTGTTGCCAAACCAAATCCTTCTAAGGGTTCAAAGCTTCTCTGATATAATCCAAAGGAATGAACTATTGTTACAGAATCTCTTCTATTACTGAGAAGCCATCACCCTCTTTGGACTGATCCATGAATGGAGTGGCTATAGCTCTCAGGGCAGCATGAATCCTTCAGGAGGTGCTGCTGCTCTGTAATTTGAGCTAGGAAGGCATTGGTCCCTTCCCAACTGCCCTTGTTACTCCACCGTGAACGCACTCTGCAATCACATTACTCGATTGTAGGGGAGCAGCATTCTGCAAATGCCATTCTTGAAGGATGAATCTGAATCAGTTCCCTGTATTCCTGCTCTGGCTAGCTCTGAGCACTTAAAAAACCTTCAGAACTAAGGGACTTAGGCCATGTCTTCACTCCGGGGAAAATCGACCCTGCCATGATCGAGCTTCCAGAGTTCAATTTAGTGGGTCTAGTAAAGACTCACTAAATTGATCTCAGAGGGTGCTGGTACTCCTGCTCCTGCGTGGAGTAAAGGAAGCCAATGGGAGCATTTGCCCCCTTCAGCCTCCTGCTGTTGGAATGGTGGGGGAACTCAAATCAAGGTACATTGACTCCAGCTATGTAATTAACATAGCTGGAGTTCCATATCTTGATCCGACATTCCCCTTTAGTGTAGACCTGGACTTAGTTTACAGACAAGGACTCCACACATTCCTCTTTGGCAGACAGAGGATGTTCCTAACCTTTGCACCAACCCCCTGGTGGCATCTCATTTGATCCATTTTAAAATCACCCATGTCACTTGCCTCCTCAGAACCATTCTTGGGTGGCAATTCTGTGCTAGGTTTCAGCTTTAAAATTCTCAGACTTCTCTGTGAATTTCTAGAGCATCCGGCCCTCCCCAGTGCCAATTCCCATGGGTCAGTGACACGAGCAACCCTTTAGAAGTAAAGGGCAGGTGACAAGTTATAAGAAAGCAATTTGGGGCAATTATATTTGATAATGGTTTGCTTCATTCTCTTCCTCATCTCTCCTTCTCCTCTTTTACCGTCCCCTCAACCTCCAGCCCTTGCCATCTTTCCATAGCAGGGGACAGTGTTCCTTTAAGGAACTAACTAGGTCATTGTCAGGCTAAACATTCCCACTGTACTAAACAATCTGATATGATTGGTGGTGATGAGGTCAATTTCACATTGCTTTGTTCATGCAGCGAGCTTGTCAGAAGCGATCATTTCCGAGCGAGGAGGCAATAATCCCAGGCACAAATAGTTCCATCGGCTCAGCTCGCACTCTGCAGCCTGCAGCCTCTTTTTGTCCAAAAATACAAGTTGCCCTAAGTTATACAGGCATCAGCAGCAGGAGTAATGGACTTGGGTTAACACAGGTTTTCTATTCCCCATTTCCCCCTCTCTAGTTTAATGTATTTTTTAGCATGGGCAGCATCTGTGCCTTCCAGGCAGGGTTATAAAAGTGCAATGAGCACCATCCTCAGACTAGTTGAATGACCTCAACTCCAGCTGACCCCAGTGTTCAGGACCTTGCTGGAGACACTCAGCACCTTTTTTAATTGGGCCCAAAAGAAAGTACTAGTAACTAGAACTTGCCTGATTATTGGTTGCAAATAATGTATTTGTCTGATTGTCGCTGCTTCTGATTGTCGCTGAATCTGGACACCTGGGACAGAGCAGCTGGGGCGCTGCCGGGTAGTCAGCTGCTGTTGAAACTGATCAGCAGCTGATTCCAGGAAGCCCGGGGCAGAGCAACTCTGCCTCGGGCTTCCTGTAGTCAGCCGCTAGTCAGTTTCAGTGGCGGCTGACTTGGGGACGCCTGGGGCAGCAGCTGGGGTGCTGCCGGGTTGGTCCAGTAGCGCCGAGGAGCGGCGCTGTGGGACCAACGTGGCAGCGCCCCAGCTGCTCTACCCCAGGCGTCGCGAGAAAAGCCTGGTCTGCTGTGGGGGGGCGCACTAGCTGTGCCCCCCCCCACCAGCAGACCAGGGAGACACGGGCGGCGGGACCGCCGAGATGTGCCGCAGTCCCGCCCGCATCCTCCACGGCTTTGCTCCGCGTCTCCCTGGTCTGCTGCCCTCCCCCTCCCCCAACAGACCAGGGAGATGCAGAGCAAAGCCGTGGAGGATGCGGGCAGCGGGACCGCGGCGCGTCTGGGCGGTTCCACTGCCCGCATCCTCCGAGACTTTGCTCCGCGTCTCCCTGGTCTGGTGGGGGGCTCCCCCAGCAGACCAGGGAGACATGGAGCAGCTTTTCTCGCCCCGGAGGACGAGGGTGGCGGGACCGCGGCACGTCTGGGCGGTCCTGCCGCCCGCGTCCTTCGGGGCGAGAAAAGTCCCGTTCGTAACTACAGATCCAACATAAGTCGGATCCGCGTAAGTCGGGGACTGCCTGTATTCCTAAAGAGGGCCCCCTCAAATCTGGAATTCAGTCTGCATGACTGGCCACTGAAGTCACATGGTTTGGTTTCTGTTTCCTTCTGGGCTGATGTGAATTTTATAAGCAAGAGCAGTGCCTTGAAAAAAAAACATTTGGGCCTTAAATGTTCCAGAGAGAGGGTGAAGAGTCAGATACAGTGCACAGGCAGGCCTCAGACAGAATATTCCTCCAGTTTCTTTTGCACAAGAAAGAGCATTATAGCTGGCTTCATATAGGAGCGCTGGACTTAAAAATAGCTGACTCCATTCCTGCCTGAGGGATAGGGAAGGGTATGAGCCAAATGTATTTGCTGTCTAATCAATTTTGCATTCAATTTTCTTATCACTTTGCACCAAATAATAGCGTGTATGGGTAGGCTGGCTGGGTGAGCAATAGGCTTCTACTTCCATACATACACTTGTCCGTGCACAAATAGTCACCACTATGCAAATATGCCAGTCAAATATCCATGCAAACAAAACCTCATTTCCTCAGATGAATGAATGGGGATTTAGTGAACATTTGTGAATAAGCCCTTCTATTCTTGAGGCAGCACCATTGGTAGACTGAAGATGTTCCCTTTGGAGGGGTGTTCAATGAGTGATGTTGTGAGTCTCAATCCAGCTCTTGGTGATACGTGGTCATATGAAAAAAAATTTGGCAACCTCAACAGAGACCATAAGTGCTTAATGGATCATGGCGATTGAACTTCTGTCTCAGTCCAAGAGACGGTCTCTACCAGTCATGGCAGAGTGTGTAGGAATAGTTTGCAAAGATGCTACCTGAGCAGAACCTGCTTGGTAGCTAGGATTTCAATGAAATTCTGCTCTTAGTTTTATTTCTGCAATCCCTAAAGTAGAATATGGCCCCTAGCCTCTAAGGGTATGTCTACACTTGCCCCCTAGTTCGAACTAGGGAGGCAAATGAAGCATACTGAAGTTGCTAACGAAGTGCGGGATTTAAATATCCCACACTTCATTAGCATATTCACGACCGGTCGCCATTTTAAAATGTCGGTCGCCCAATTTAACTTGCCACGTGTAGATGCGGTAGTTCGATCGGAAACCTTTCCCTCGAATTAACTGTTACTCCCTCGTAACAGCAATTAACTGTTGCACGAAGAGTAACAGTTAAATCGACGGAAAGGTTTCCGATCAAACTACCGCATCTATACGCGGCAAGTTAAATAGGGCAACCGGCATTTTAAAATGGCGACCGGCTGCGAATATGCTAATGAAGCGTGGGATATTTAAATCCTGCGCTTCATTAGCAACTTCGGTATGCTTAACTTGCCTCCCTAGTTCGAACTAGGGGGCAAGTGTAGACATACCCTAAGGGCCAAATCTTAGCCCCACCGATGCCCATTAAATTCAGCAGGCACTTTGTTAAGATGAAAAGGTGGCCAGAAACATTTGATCCAATACCTTTCACAAAAGCAGGGAACTCACTTAAAAAGAATTTCAATAACCAAAAACTGTGAGAATTTCTCAACCAAAAGGCTGACACAGAACTCTGAGCCCTAGATTTCAAAAGCCAGGGGATGGTGAGTGAGCATTCCTCGAGGTGCTTATTCAGATTTGCATCTAATTACCATCTTGGACCCATAAAGCCCAATGTACCGACTGTATAGGAATAGGACCTTCCTTACAGAACCAACGTAGGCCCTCATGCTTCTTCAGAGAAGGAGAGTTGAGGAAGGAGAATTTCAATGGGGCAGGTAGTTCTGTCAATGGGACCTTAACATTTTTTACATTGTGCTCATTTGAATTACTGATGTGATCTGCATTTACCTCTGCCATTGTATTTAGAGAGAGGGGACAGGAGCAACAAATACATTTTAAAAATAAACAATGTTTAGAGAAGCATCCAAAGTTTGGTAGGTCACTGCAATGCATCCAGTTCTCCCGGTCTGGAAATTAGGTTGGGAATTGTCTGAGAAGAAGCCTGCAGGTGACAATTACCATATTCCCAGGCAGTGCCACCCAGAAGGGGAAATGTGTGTGTGGAGGAGGGGGGGAGGAGACAGTTTGCCTCAGCTCCCCTGCTGCCCATTGCAGGAGGCACCCAAACCCATGGAATTTGAGTGAGGGATGTCATGACCTTGCATGCAGGGTTGCATTGCCATATTGCAACGGCATTGACTCACATTTGGGCCAACTTCCCCTGCACAATCACAGTTTAGCTATTGTTACCTTATGCACCAGGTCACAATGCCTGCAAGAGGGAGTTGGTTCTACTCCCGCTGAACAAGAGAACCTGCTGTGGGCGTGAGGAGAGAGAGGATTCGCTCTGCAACCTCCCATGTGCTCAAGGCCTGAGTTTCTGGGTGGGGGAGATTGGGTGGGACTCAGTTTCAGATTTTGACCTTGCTCCATCCAGGTCACTTGGTCCATCCAGGTCTGCTACATCGAGGGGTGGGTTTAGCTTGAGCTTTTGGGGCAAAATGTCAGGTTGGTTACTTGACCTGAATGGAATCACTCTTAGCTGCATTCTCTCCTCCATTTGGGACATCACCGTCACAGTCATTTCTACAACTCCCTATAGTGATGTGACTCAGAGAGATGCTGGGTGGGAAAGATGCAGCAGGAGAAGAGGGAGTTAAAGGATCAATTACATCCTGTATGAAACTGTCAAAGGTGATGAAAATAGGAAGAGAAATACCTGAACACGATGAGAAGGGAACAGAATTATTTTGAACAAGCCAGTGTAGCTTTTCTAAGTCACCTCCCCTCGCACTGTGAACTCAGCACCGTACTGGTGGTGAGGACGACCTAGGTAGAAGCTCAGACTGAGCATTTTACAGCAGTTAGAAAGATTTTATTTCTGAAATCTACCATAGAGAGAGAGAGAGATTGGCAAGTGCAAAAATCTACAGCTAACCTATATAATTTTAGCTTATGGCAGATCAAAGCATGTTATTTCTAGGGCATATAAGTAGCAATTTGAAGGCTGTGAACACACTGGCTTAGCCATTGCCCCTTCCTTTCAACCCACAATATTCCCATAGTATCACAAACAGACCTGCCATTATAATACACATACTATGTTCTCCAGCCCGGCAGGTGCTGTTAGATAGGAACAGCTAGTGATGTGTTGATGAAAGGCTTAATAAAGACCCAAATATGATGTTCCCCCAAGAAATAAAAGCAGTGTGTTATGGACTAGATGACATCTACTGACTATACCCCTTCAGTTATTTCATAGCTGCTGTGATGTTGCCAGGTTATTTTCACAGTAAAGTGGCACTCTTGCCCAAGGATGGCCTAGGCCATATGGTGCCCCAGGCAAAGTGAGTCTTTAGTGCCCCCCATTATTAAAATTTTCAATGTCTTATTTTGACAGCATTTTTATTGAAAACAGACAGTGATGGAGAGCAAAAGCCAATGTTCTGCGATCTGAGAACGTCAGCACACATTATGTGTTAAGTAGGATAAAAAAGGTAACTATTTCTTTTATATTGTTGTATACAGAGTGTTTGATTTATATCTCAGGTGGTCTTATTAAATACGTCTTTTATTAGTCACTACTTATCCTCTTCAAGTCTTAAAACGCAGGTACACCTTCACAATTACATAACATAACAAGGTTCACGGCATCTCTGGAGGGCTCTCACTTCACATCATTTCATTTTTATATCTCACTGACTGACTGGCAACACCCCACTCCTCAGATACCCACAAGGACATGGCTGACAACATTTCAGGAGGTCCAAGGGAAATGTCATTCTTGGAAAGTCTGGAAAGTTCCACAAGGTTCTACAAAAGGACAGAACATTCTAGGAGGTTAGTGAAAAATGAACCCACATATGGCATGCCTGGAACACTTTAATTAAAACATTCTACTTTCCCTTTTGTTGCTAGCAACAAAAACAGCATCCAAAGCAGTCACCTGGGTCACCTGCCCCTAAATCCAGCCCTGATCTTGCCCACACCATTTTGTAGTCCAAAGGAGTTGAGCCCTTCTCCTGACAATAAACGTGGATTTCATAATGCCCTGAGTAGGGATGCTGTCCCTTTTCTTTCTTAATTCAAAATGCCAATAACATCCTATTTTGTCTTACAATCATCCAATAACACAAGGGGGTCAGCAGCATCCCCAGACAGGTATTGTCATCATCCCATGGTACAATATCTTAATGCCATAACATCCCTTAACTAAACGAGGAATTTCTTTCACTTCTACATACTGTATTTGAGAGGTGAGATAGAAAATCCACCTGGAAGTGTGCGTAGCCAGGTGTCTCCAACAAATAGGTCTATTAAGATCTAGCAAAGATGCTGTAGTCTCAGAGCTGTGCCAGCTATAGACACCCTGCACCAATATATCCTATGATTTGCACCACTGCAGTTGGCCTTGGCTTGAAACTAATGCAGCACATCTATGCAAGGGATATGCAGTGGTGATAACAAAAACCCACTGTGCCAGGAAACTTCAGCCTCAGGAAGAGAATGCACCATCTTCAAAGGGAATGGTGGTGTGTGGATCACAGTCTTCAGAATCTTGAAAACTTAAAACTGAAACCAAATCCCCAGTAAATTATTGGATTATTTCTCCATCTAAACTAGTTTTACTGCCTGTATTTGAGAAATAGGGGACATATTTTACAATCTGATGTTAGGTTCTAGTGCACTACTGAAGTGAAATCCTTGAGCTTGCTCATTGCTATGTGTGAATTCTCTTTTCCTGTTACTCTTTAGTGTTTGGATACAGCTGAGTTGCTGCTAGATATTCAGAGCCATGAAGGGTGAGAAACAAAAGCAAGATAGGACATGACACCAGGAGGACCTGAGCTAATGAAATTTTTAAGGTACTTAATTTGGGTCCTTGTCAACCTTGACAGCATCCCTTTAATAAATGATGTGTTGCAGTTCCTATTTTAGCTCACTATGGGTACGTCTACACAGCAGGGCTGTCTCTACACTGGGCCACTTAATCCGGAAAATCAGCCGCTTTTATCAGAATAGTTTTTCCGGAATAAGCTGCGAGCTGTCTACACTGGCCCTTGAATTTCCGGAAAAGCAACGATGCTCTACTGTACAAAATCAGCCGCTATTCCGGAAAAACTATTCTGCTCCCGCTGGGGCATAAGTCCTTATTCCAGAACACTGTTCCGGAAAAGGGCCAGTGTAGACAGCCCAGTAGTCTTTTCCGGAAAAAAGCCCCAATTGCGAAAATGGCGATCGGGGCTCTTTTCCGGAAAAGCGCGTCTACATTGGCCACAGATGCTTTTCCGGAAAAAGGTCTTTTCCGGAAAAGCAGCCTGCCAATGTAGACGCTCCTTTTCCAGAAAAACTGAAAACGGAATAGTATTTCGTTTTAAGCAGTTCCGGAAATTCATGCCAGTATAGACACAGCCCAGGGCTAAAGCCGAAATAAGCTACACAACTTGAGCTAGGCTAATTGTGCAGCTTAAGTCAAAATAGCTTATTTCGGCTTTTGGCACTGTCTACACTGCAGGAAGTCCGAAAGAGCACTCTTCCTCCGACTTCCCTTACTCCTCGTACAATGAGGGTTAAAGGAGTCGGAGTAAGAAATCCTCCAGTTTGACATAATTTAGACATTATGTCAAAATAACTGCTTGTAATGTAGACACGGACTGTGTTATTTCAGAATAACATCAGTTATTCAGAAATAACGCTGCTGTGTAGAAAGAGCCTACGTGGTGTGCATCTGTGCTCTGTAGGACGACATAAAGCTGGTGGATTTCTGCCTGGCATGAATACAATAGGAAATGTGTCGATTGGATTAGTGGTTCACCTGACACTGGGAGTCACGACTCCTGGATTCTATTGCTGACTCCGCTACTGATTCACTGTATCACTCTGGAAGACTCACTTTAACATGCTGCATAAGTTTCCCCAGCTGTCAGAGGGAGATGACAATACATAGGGTACGTCTAGACTACATGGTTTTGTCGACGGAAGTTTTGTCGACAGATACTGTCGACAAAACTTCTGTCGACATAGAGCATCTAGACACATTCAGTTCTGTCGACAAAGCAAGCTGCTTTGTCGACAAAACCCTGTAGTCTAGACGCAACTCTACAGGCAATAACACCTTCTGTTGACAGAACTCTGTCGACAGAAGGTGTTATGCCTCGTAAAATGAGGTTTACCAGCGTCGACAAAACTGCTGAGTTCTGTCGACGTTATGTCAACAGAACTCAGCGGTAGTGTAGACGCAGGTATAGTTTTGTCGACAAAAGTGGACTTTTGTCGACAAAACTCAGTAGTCTAGACACACCCATAGAGTACCTCAAGGGGGTGGGGCTAAGAGCCTTGATTAAATGTCTGTCTGTAAAGCCCTTGTTGATGCTTAATAAGGGCAAAGGAGTGGCAGTGGAGTCAATAATGGCTGCCCTGCAGTAGAGCAAAATTAGAGTTAATCCACTGCCATTTGATTTGACTTTGCTCAGCCACCACAGTTCATGCCCCACTATCCTAAATGTGCCTTCCCTGATAGCCACAAAATTCCAGTCCTGAATTGCTGCAGAGCCAGTTACCTATCACCTGACCAATGATCCCCCTTTCTTCCCCCCTGGTCATTATGTGGAGGAATGATGATGCCCTGCAGAAACTGACTGGTCTGCACAACCTCTCCCCCAGCACTCTCAGACACACACGCACACAAGCTGGTTTGCCGAGCAGCCAGAGTCAGACTGAGAGAGAAAGCTGTGAGCAGCACCTTTCACATGCTTAAAAGGAATTCTAACCTCCCTTGCTGCTATGGCCTACATCTGCGGAAAAGGCTGCCAGCAACAAGCGCTTCCCCTGAATGAAGTGCAAGCTTTGACATCATGCTCCTTCCGGTCTTAGCTGCATGTGGGGACGTGAGCAGAACGAGCCAATGAGGGTGGATATCTCACTAGGTTAATGATCTACCCTTTTATCTCCACAAAGACCTAGGCTCAAATCCTAACTAGGTTCAAAGTGAAAAGAAGGTTCTCTCAAATGAGCATTAGACCAGCCCACAAAATGTTTAAGCCGTTTAGATGAGATGGCAGATTGAGCTACCACAGCCCTGGGGTACTGTTAGTCAACAACAAGGTGATTGATCAGCCCTGCAATGGGGGGGCTTATCAATGGACTAGCAGGGAGGTCTGTACATCAGGATTAAGGACATTTGCAGAGCTCTAGCTGTGGGCTGGAGGTCAGGACTGGATCAGCAACAGCTGTTTCCGGTCAGGAGTGAGGTGCATTGACAGAGCAGGGTATGGAAATATAGCCAGGATCTGCTTTCATTGAGTCTGCCTCCAGCCAGTGCTGCAGGCCTCTCACTTTCCCAAAAACATCAGTAGTAGAGATGAAGGCAATTAAAATCACTACCAAACAAGGTATCCTCTGGGTGGTCTCAGACGGGCAGCTCTGGAACATCTCCTGAAGAATTATTCTAATTGAAACACCCCTCCTCCCTCCAGCAGCCCCTCCGGTGTGTGTCTGATAGCAACACACGCCGATGGCACTTCTTGTCATAATCAAAAGCTGATCTCCATCGTCGGCTGACAGAAGCAGAGAGATAACATGGATCATGGCACCAAACTCAAGTGAGCACATCAAATGATAAAAGGCAGCCCCAAGAAGGCAGACACCTGTCTCCTAATATTGCCTTGCCAGATGAAAACTGGGAAATGACTTACCAATTTATGCATAGAGTCAATAGCTACAAAAGAGACAGCACAAGCCCACTCAGGATGCTGAGTGACAGAAGTGAGGTTACTGCACCATGTCTGAGGAGATGAAATCTCATACCTTTTTTTGTGATATATATGAATTGCAGGAGTGAAATGGGATGGAAAGGGCTAGATCAAAGTGGAGGGGAATGGGCAGAGCTGTGTGGGGAGCCCAGGACTGAAGGGCATTGGTACAGCTGGGTGAGAGGCCCCATGAATGGGATAGCAGGGGGAACACTGTTGTTCAGGATTGAAATGCAGGAACAGAGCTAGGTATCAGACCACAAGGATTGGAATATGGGGTGTTGTTATAGGACAATGTGAAGATAGGTTGACATTTGCTGGCCCTCACCTAGTAAGCTTTAGAGAATTTCCACTGGGCAGCCAGTCTAGGGTACTTGTGTCGGAAAACGCAAAGCACAACCAGCTCTCACACATCTGGTCTCCATATGATTTCTGTGACTAGTGTTGCTTCTCTCCTTCATTGATTTGAGGCATTTTTTCCACACACACAAACACACTTTCAATGGGCTCTTTGCCCTTTCTTAGATTGAGGGCAATGGAGTCAGGAGGCAGAAGTAACCTAGAGGAAAAAAATCTAAATGGATGTTCTCAAACCTCCATGAATCCCCCTGCAATCCAACCGGCCACAATGCCTGTGACATGGTGCTGAACTTGCACAAGGAGGGGCTGCAGGAAACCACTCAGCCGCCTCTGCTGTCTCCCTTTTTCATGGCATTCTTTCCTAACATGTCACATAGCAAAGAAAGCATCTTGTTCAGTGAGCCTAATGATGGGGAGTGAGCAAACAGACAAAGAGAAGGACTAGGGAATTATTAAAACAGCAGCCCAAAGCATATATGCAGTAGAAATGCAAACAAGATATTTGGCTGCCTGAGCAGAGGAATGGAGGATAGATCTAAATAGGTGATACTAGAACTCTAAGGCACTTATTAGATCCTACTTGGCATCCTATATGCTGTGCCTCCTCTACAAAGAGGTGACCATTGCCCAAGAGATGACAGAGGAATCTAAATTCTAAGAAAATGTAAAAGTAGTTAAGCTTGCTCTCATTGGAAAAGAGGAGGAATCCAGGTGACAGCTCACATAGGTAAAAGAGATGTGGAAAGATGCTGGAAATGCATTTTTCACAAAGGGAAATGCAGAATTATTGAATGCCCAGGAAGATGAAGACAAGGAAGGTCACTGTAGAAGGAGAATGAAGCAAAGGGAAGAAATGAGTACAAGAGATCTCCCCAGTGTTGTTTCTGGGGAGGGTTTGATCTGGTGAAGGACTGGAAAATGGGATCACAATATGCAGAAACAGGACCTGTACACTGAGCTGGATGGGATCTGTGCTTTCAAGGTTAGGCCTACTACACCAGATGTCCCTAAAACGTCTTATATTCGTTTATGATTGTTGTTGGAGCCACCCTATAGAGTGATGGCCAGCTGAACTGAGCAGTGAATTACATTCTTTGGAGCATTCTAATCATCAAAATGAATTTTGAAAAAAATCTCTCCTACAGACTTTGATGCCTTGTGTTTTGCTGAGTTGCTAGATCGTCTCCAGCCTCCTTCCCCATGTCCAGCTGTCTGCCATGTGAATAAGGTTGTCAGCCACATGACGCAAACAGTCCAAGGGTACTGCTAGACTGTGTTTAATTTTTCAGAAGAGGTATGCAAATAGAGCTCGCATTGTTCATTTAGAATACAGTTAGACTGTGTTTTATTTTTCAGAAGAGGTATGCAAATAGAACTCTCATTTGCATACCTCTTCTGAAAAATAAAACACAGTATAGCTGTACCCTAAATGAACAATTTGCGAACAGTGACATTCAGCTACAAGGCCTGGCATAGTCTCTATGCTTTTCACCAGACTTCTTGCAAACATTCCTGTGTTCATTCTTGCAAACTCTATTCCAAAAGGCTCTATGGAGCTGAATAATGCAAGTGAGAACATTAATAAAAAATGAGAGCCAAGGATGGGTGAAGCCAAGAGGTTGAGGCAAAGGAGATTTGAAATTGAAACAGAACTGCAGAGCCAGAGAGAGGCAGACATGCTGTTCCAGAAGTTGCAGAGGAGATGGCTCTCTCACCAAGAGTGGCCAGATGGAGGGGAGTTCTCAAAAGTTGGGGAAAAGAGCAGGGAAGGAAAATGGAGGTAGGCAAAGAAGTTTCCATAAGACCAGCTGGAGCAAGTCTGAAAAAACTGTAAAACCCAAGGCCATGGTGAAAGCTGACAATTTCCCTGAAATAGGACAAATGTGGGGGGCTCGTCTACATTGGCCCCTTTTCCGGAAGGGGCATGTTAATTTCAGAGATCGTAATAGGGAAATCCGCGAGGGATTTAAATATCCCCCGCGGCATTTTTATTTAAATAAGATCCCGGAATAAGAGCCTCCGGAAAAGGGCGCTTTTTCCGGAGGATTGGGGCCAGTGTAGACGCTCTTTTCCGGCTTTTCTAAAAGCCGGAAAAAAGCGGCGGACATTTTTATTTAAATGCCGCGGGGGATATTTAAATCCCCCGCGGATTTCCCTATTACGATCTCTGAAATTAACATGCCCCTTCCGGAAAAGGGGCCAGTGTAGACGTAGCCATGCAGTCAGGTGAAGTGAGAGTTTCTCTCTCCTTTGAGAACAATGATTCCAACACTGCGTCTAGACTGGCAAGTTTTTCTGGAAAAACTTTTTGCTTTTGCGGAAAAACTTGCCAGCTCTCTACACTGGCCGTTTGAATTTCCGCAAGAACACTGACTTCCTACTGTCTGAAACCAGTGCTTCTTGCGGAAATGCTATGCTGCTCCTGTTCGGACAAAAGCCCTCTTGCGCAAATGCTTTTGCGCAAGAGGGCCAGTGTAGACAATGCGTATTGTTTTGTGCAAAAAAGCCCCGCTCACGAAAATGGTGATCGGGGCTTTCTTGCGCAAAACTGCATCTAGATTGGCACGGACGCTTTTCCGCAAAAAGTGCTTTTGCGGAAAAGCGTCCATGCCAATCTAGACGCTCTTTTCCGCAAATGCTTTTAACGGAAAAATTTTCCGTTAAAAGCATTTGCGGAAAATCATGCCAGTCTAGACGTAGCCAGTATGTCTGGATTTCCTTCTCTGTAAGGGTTAGAGGGAGTTCTCTTCCCAATATCTTAGTTTCCTTTGCAGCGAGATGCCAGTCTGCCACATCTATTGTGGGCTGAGCTGAGACCATCAAATTAATTTCATGGAAGACTTCAAGCTGGACTTAAGCCCTGACTTGCAGGTCCCTGATGAGAATAGAATGTGGTTAATACAGTGTTCCTTGTGCTTGATGAATCTTCATAGCTGCAGGTGAGATCCTGGCAGGGCAATATCCGACTGCAGGGGTAAAGAGTCAGTAGGCAGCCATTCAGTGCTCAGCCATAACTCACACAGGGTCCATCTACACAGAGGTGTTATTTTGACTGACGTTATTCTGAAATAACATAGTCCGCGTCTACATTACCAGCAGTTATTTCAACATAAAATCAAAATAATGTCGAGCTGGAGGACTTCTTATTCCAACTCCTACAACCCTCATTTTATGAGGAGTAAGGAAAGTTGGAGGAAGAGTGCTCTTTCTCAGACTTCCTGCTGTTTCGGCCAAAAGCCGAAATAAGCTATTTTGACATCAGCTATACAATTGATATAGCTGAAGTTGCGTAGCTTATTTTGGCTTTAGTCCCGCTCTGCAGACGTGCCCACAGGGTCTTGGACATCAGACATGATTTGAGATCCCTGGAGAACAACAGGATTCTCTTTCATATAGTACAAAAAGAGCCCTATAGATCTTTAATTTGTCCCTGGGCTGCCCTACAGAGCTGCTCCAAAAGGATCTCAGCTAGTCCCCTCTGCAAAGTGCTACCCTATATTGTCACCACTGGAAAGCAACCCTCGCTCCAGACAAGGACTGGAATTCATGCCTTTCTGCCCCAGAAGCCAGGATGCTGTCTGTAGACCCAGACATGGTGGTTTATGGGGAATCAAATGCTGTGGACGAGTGAGGAATGCAGCTGCCACACTTCAACACTCGAGCAGTCCTGTGGGTTCTGTTTTCCGTGCACTGACCTGCCCTTTCAATGTCTGTGCTGGGAAGAGATCATTTGAGCATGCAGTGAGGCTGTGCTCCCAAGACACTCTGTGCTTTTGGCTCCAAGCCAGCCTGGGCACTGACCTGGAGAGAAAAGTAAAGGCGCAGCTTCCCTGGAACAAACACACTAAACATTTGCTTATTGAAAGAAAACCAAACCCAAACCCCTCATTACCTCTAGCTTCCAATTAGGCATTTGCAAATGCTGAGGGCCAGCATGGCTTAATTATCATTTCTCTTATTCCTCTGTCTCAGTCTTCAAAACAGCACATTGGATATCTACAGGCTTTTTCTCTGTTTCTTCTTTCTTTAACAGAATAACTATCCAGGTATTTTGTTAGTATTTATAAGCATCTTTTCTTCATTGCTTTAGAGTATAATAGACCTCTGGAAGCTTGAACCCCAAATGTCTTCTCTCCTAGGAATGTTTTTTTCTCTATTAGGGTATGTACATGTTGATTTGTTATTGAGGGGTCATTCTTGAGGCATTGGGCAGTACTTGTTGGTTTGTTATTGTAAGACTGATTTGTGGGATTGCCGTTGTGGCTGAGGGTTCCTCATATGAACTCAGCTGTGTTCGTTGGTTTGTTATTGCTGGGTCACTGATAAGTACAGGGCTGCACACACTGGCATGGTACTGTGAGGTTACTGATGAGTTTTGAGGCACACATGCTGGTTTGTTATTCCAGAGTTGGGCCTGGTACGCAGGCCTGGTGCTGAGGTATGGTGATCGTGCCTTTTCCCTTTACATGATTCATTTCAATCCATCCACAGCTTAGAGTAACTGGGGGTATGTCTACACTACCCTCCTAGTTCGAACTACCTAGTTCGAGCCCTGTGTAGCCGCGCTGCACGGGGTTCGAACCAGCGGGGTTTTAAAAATGGCGGCTCCCCACTTATGCAAATGAAGCCCGGGAAATTCAAATCCCGGGCTTCATTTGCAAGTGCGGTATGCCTACATTACCCCGCTAGTTCGAACTAGCGGGGTAGTGTAGACATACCCCAGCAGTTGATGATTGTTTAGTGGCCCCTATGCAAGATAAATTGGCATTGACAGTCAGTTCCTAACAGGATGCATGTCCACATCACAAAAGCCACCACCAGCGCTGGCACTAATTATCGCTCTCACTTGACCTCTCAACAAGGATGCCAAGGAGTATGTTCTCTGTGGAGAATAGACTGCTCTCCCAGGTCTAGGAGTTGTCCCCTCAGGACAAGCAAGATGGCATTTTCCTTAGTGTCCCCTTAGGCCTCAAAGCGGGCAAAAGAGCTCCCTGAAAATATTCCCAGAGCAAGGAGACTTTGTGGTTGGTGTAGAATGAGCATGAGCACCTCACATGGCCCTCCTCCCACGCCTACTATGTGACTGAAGCATTATGGGTATTCTCTGCTTCTAGAACCCCAGGAAGCAGACAGTAAGTTAGAGCAGTCCTGAGGCTGCTTTAGTTTTCACCAAGGGCCAGGCAGGTAGTATCTGGAGAATGCTGCCTCTCTTTGCTCCTGCACAAAGGTAGAAAGGCTACAAGTGACAAGCAAGCCCTTTCAGTCTCAAGGGTTGCCCATCTGCCGTATTTCAGCAGTACTAAATATACATTAAACAAACCCATGCACATAATCATGTATAGATTTTACCAGGGACAGAATATCTTTTATCAGATCAATAATAAAATCTATGGGAAAGAGCAACATTTAATCTCCCAAGCGTAGAGAGGCAGAGCAGTGGGAAAGCAAAATTTCACCCAAGACTGACAATTATTCTACATTTTATCATTCCAAAAGAAAAACGGAGGCTATAAATAAAGGAGATTTTCATTCTAATAGCTGCATTTCAGCTTTTTTTTTAATTATCATTTTATGAATGGGTGCATTAGAGTATATTTAAATATAAACGTAACCATGCTGTTAATGAGGCAGGATTGTTACAGGCCATGTCTGGCTATATATTACATTAGTATATACATATGCTCAGACACCACATTTAAAAATTAGCTTTTTCAAGCGTAAAATTATAATTGGTTTGTCTAATAAAAAGATAAATAAATATCTATTTAACTTCATTACTGTCCAAGGCAGGAGGCTTTTCTCCATTCCCTCTTTGGAGTTTTATGCTGGAAAAGCTAATTAGTTTTAATTGGGTGGCTCCAAGGTGAATGAGGCAGGCAGACTCTGAGATGGTGATGGCTGGGAATGAGGTGTCCATGCCTTTCCCTGGCTATACACCCTCCTTGGGGCTTTTCAAATGGGCTAGCTGAGAGAGAAAGTTGAGCCCAGCCAATTGCTTTCCCTTTCTGGGAGTGTCTCGGGGGGGAAAGAAAGTTTACCATGTCTGCAAAGCCATGTACTGCCATATCCCCCCACCCCCTCACTCACACGTACGATATGTAAACAAAAACTCATCTTTGTTTTCTAAACTGGGAATAATGGGGATTTAATGCCAGGGAGATTTGCTTACAGCACTTGTCAGTCGGACAGTCTCAAGGTGTTTGTTTCCTTAGTGTCTCACTGTTAGCTTGTATTCACTTCCATCGGTGTACAGGCAGTCCCCGGGTTACATGGATCCGACTTACATCGGATCCCTACTTACAAACGGGGTGAGGCAACCCCGCACTAGCTGCTTCCCCCCAGCAGACCAGGGAGACGTGAAGCTAGCCCCCCCCCCCAGCAGACCAGGGAGACGCGGAGCGGCTTTTCTCAGCAGACACCTCAGCTTGAGAATAAAGGACTGAGGGAAGTGAGGTGTGGGAGAATAAAACTGAACTCTGGAGAAATGTTTGGCTAGAGTTTCCCCTACAAAATGTACCAGTTCCGACTTACATACAAATTCAACTTAAGAACAAACCTACAGTCCCTATCTTGTACGTAACCCGGGGACTGCCTGTATTGTCTCTGGGCTTATGCTTAGAATGCAAATTCGGTGAGATCATGGCTATTGATTTGTTCTGTAAAAACAACGAGCAGTCCAGTGGCACCTTAGAGCAGGGGTTGGCGACCTTTTCAAACCAAAGAGCCAAACTACATCAAAATTCAGTGGTCAGCAAAGAGCCGTATAAGAATGCTGATTTGCATGCCTGAAAATATACAACTTAATATTATTGATAATTGACATGATGATTAATAATAGCATAAATGAAACATTGTACTCACCGACTTTATGTAATGGGACTTCTGTTGCTGCATCTTTTCACAGATTTATTTGAAGTTTACATCATAACTGGTCAAATTCAGGTTCATGCACGCATTCAAGATACATGAGTAATTACGCATTTTTAAAATGTTTCATTTTTCATTTTTATTTTAAAAGTTGCATGCATTTTGGGAAAGACAAAAAGAGCCCTATTTGGTTCCATACTGAGCCATATTTGACTCAAGAGCCATAGGTTGCAGACCCCTGCCTTAGAGAATAGAAAATATACATATAGTACCATAAGCTTTCGTGAGCACAACCCAGTTCATCAGATGAGCTGGAGAGGAATAACAGAATCTAAGAATATATATAGGGCATATGCCCACAGGTCTACTAGTTGTTTTTACAGTTACAGGCTAACATGGCCATCCCTCTTTGTTTGTACAATACCTAGTATCAGGAGTCCCAATGCACTTCACAGCCTTTGGTGCTACTTTAGGACAGATAAACAAACTTTGACCTAATACAGTTCTACTTCCATCTCCCCTTTGTTTGTTCAAAAAGCCCAAACCCAATACAGCCCAGGTTTCATAAACCACTCTCTTATGACACTTAATGCAGTATGGGCCTCATAAGAAAACACTACAAAACAGCCAGTGAACACAGGCCACGCCCATAAGAAGCCCAGTGTCCCAGTTTTGTCACTATGACTGAGAGGCCACATTCTATGCTCTGCAGCTCAGTTTTTCTATCAGTAGAAAGAGACAGCAATCCTGACCCACCCCTGGCCTTTATTTTATTTTAGAGTCATATTGCATTTAGTCAAGGATTTCAGGAACTGGGACACAACAGTCAGTGCCTGCTCTGGCTACATCAGGGAATTCAAGGCATTTTCTATTCCCTGAGAGAGAGCTCATGTGCAAGAAATATTGGGTTTTTTCCACTCTTTTGCAAAGCAAAAAAGACATTTTTTTATACTTCCTACTTGCTACTTACTCATACCTGCTACTAAACTGTGCAGGCAAAAGACCAATGTTTAAGGGACCGTGACCCTATTTCCACCTTGTCTGAAATTCAGACACCTCACATTACTGCACCAGATTCTCCCTTTGTATGAAACAGCAGGTTGCAGATTGCTAAGAAGGAGATAAACACCAGTCCTAGAGCTGGCCAACTGGGGATGTTGGAGATTCCCTTTCTGCCTGCTGCAGCACAGGGATTGTTCCCACTGATAACAAAAAGTCCAACTGAGCCAATTTTACTCTCTGTGCAGAACTGTTTAGCATATCCCTATGGCTAACACTGAGACCCTTCTGTTTCCTTTGCTCCTTTCTTCTTCTGCAAAACTCCCTCCTAGCAGTTGGAGGTGTGTGTGTAAAATTTCCCAAATACAGGCTGGTTTTCAGGAGCATGAACTGCCAACAAAATTTCCTTTTAAAAGAAAGAAAGAAAGAAAGAAAGAAAGAAAGAAAGAAAGAAAGAAAGAAAGAAAGAAAGAAAGAAAGAAAGAAAGAAAGAAAGAAAGAAAGAAAGAAAGAAAGAAAAAGAATTTTAATAATTGCACCGCAGCCCCTAATAATTAAACCCTGGCTGGTGCGGGCACATCTGTGTGATGAGGAATGCAAAGGGGAAAGAATCATTAGCATGGAAGACGTTGTTTGAGTTTTGCTTATCAGTTCTGCTTGTTGAGCGCATTCCAGGGATGGAAGAAACTCCAACAGACAGCGTGGAAAATTAATTTTTAATGGCTTTTATTAGCGCTTAAGACATTCTCAGATGACAAAATAATCCCTGTTTAGATGGAGGGGCAAGGGCCTTGGAGGACTTTCAGAGGGCTGCAGACCCAGGCCCATTCCTTTTTGCAGTCACACAGGGATTCATCTTCCCCAATTGCTAACTGCTCAACAAACCAAAGCCATTGAAATATACACTCCTCCTTTCTTTATGCAGAGCTGCAAACCTACAGGGCTTCATTCTCCTCTGCCTTGCTTTCTGTTTATTAGCCTTTCAAAGTGAGCGTACGCCGATACCACCAGTGTAAATGAATGGAGTATCCTGATACGATTGCATTTGACACCCACTGTAGACAGAGGTAAATGACATGTTAATGGAGAAGCAGGATGATAGTACTAAATGCACCCACAGTAGAAGGAAGTGCAATGCCTTTAGGGTTTTTTCCACACAGAATGAATCTGGCCCCTGGTCTCAAAAATGAGAGCTGAGCCACTTACCACTTTTCTCCCAGATTGGATTTTCTGGGATTTGGAGAGGCTTACATATGAATTTTAAATCAATTGACTAGCACTACAGCCTCAAATAGTAGCACCAGTGGTACCCCAGCAGCGGCAGATCCAGCTATGGTAGCCATGTTCCTGGAGGGGAGTGCAGCCCTGGAACTTTTGGGCTATGTCTACACTGTAGCCTTCTTGCGGAAAAGCTTATGCAACTGAAGCTCAGCATGGAATATTGCCGTGCCTCATTTGCATAATTAATGAGCAGCCTTTTTTACACAAGAGACTTTTGCACAAAAAAGAGCAGTGTAGACAGCTCCTTTTTGCGCAGAAAAAAAAACAAAATGAGGAAGAATGGCTCTTGTGCAAAAGGGGGTTTTTGCATAAAAAGGAGCTACCTCCACAGCTCTTTTTTGTGCAAAAGCCTCTTGTGCAAAAATGGCTGCTCGTTAATTATGCATATGAAGCATGGCAATATTCCACGCCGAGCTTTATTTGCATAAGCTTTTCTGCAAGAAGGCTACAGTGTAGACACAGCCTTGTATGGGTGGTGTAGGGACATGGCCATTAGTGGGGTAGTTTTGGAGCAACCAGTGACCTCAGTGAGCAGAGAGCTTATGGGGAACCAGAGATGTTCAGGTGAATACAATTGCATCCTATCAGCTCAACTCCAGCTGCCAGAGCATAAGGTTTTTCTTTGCCCCCCAGTAGCTTGCCCTTGACTGTAGCACTTGTGACAGTGAGGGACTAACAGCATTGCCTTGCGGAGAGTGGGGAAATAATGGGTGCTTGCTCTACAAGAAACATCTGCAGGGGATGGGCTCACCTCAGGCAGTACCCTCCCATAACTAGCAGGGACAGTCCTGATATGCCCACACCCTCTTGCCTCAGACCACAGGAAGAGCCAGAGTCCTCTGACATTGCAGAGCAGTGTCACAGTTAGGAGCAGGTACAATGACCAACCAGCCTGAACCTTCAGGCTATGTCTACACTGGTACAATCTTGCACCAGAGCTATGCAAATGAGTCTAAGCATGGAATATCGCCGAGCCTCATTTGCATATCTAATGAGCCGCCATTTCTGCAGAAGAGGCTCGTGTGCAAGAAGGAGCTGTCTACATTGCCCCTTCTTGCACAAGAAAAACCCTCTTGCACAATGCCGTTATTCCTGAAAATAATCAGCGTAACAGCATTGCTCAAGAGGGTTTTTCTTGCGCAAGAAGGGGCAGTGTAGACAGCTCCTTCTTGCACAAGAGCCTCTTCCGCAAAAATGGCGGCTCATTAGATATGCAAATGAGGCTCGGCGATATTCCACGCTTAGCCTCATTTGCATAGCTCTGGCGCAAGATCGCGCCAGTGTAGACATATCCTCAGCTCAGAACAAGGTCACACCCTGGCTGTTTGAGCGAGGAACAGGTAAATAATAGGGTTGTTTTTTCACAGCATTTTCATTTCCTCTGCAACTGCATCAATCCTGGGTGCTGTCCCCTCTCTGGGAAAGGCTGACCACATGGTATTTCCAGCCTGGTCACAAAGGGACGTCTACACAGCAACATTATTTTGAAATATCTAGCGTTATTTTGAAATAACTTTGTCCATGTCTAGACAGAAGGCAGTTATTTCGAAATAATGTCAAAATACTGTCAAGTTGGAGGACTTCTTACTCTCACTCCTTGTATCCTCATTGTATGAGGAGTAAGGGAAGCCGGTGGAAGAGTGCTCTATTTTGAAATAAGTGCTGTGTAGACACTCCCATTTTTGAAATAAGCTATTTCAAAATGAGCTACGCAATTGACGTAGCTCAATTTGTATAGCTTATTTCAGGTTAAGCCCTGCCGTGTAGATGCACCCAAACAGACTAGTGTAAAGGAATGAATCTCATGTCTGGACCCACTGGTGATCCCAACCTCTTGTTATCGGAGAGCTCATTTTTGCTGCATCCACAGGGCCTTCAATGGGAGGAACATGAACCCAAATGAGGAGAAGTCACTAAAAGTAGTTTAATGATATCTCTGGGCTGGTCACCTGCAGAGTTGAAACCTGGAGCATCACAAACTACAAGTCAGATCCATTAGATCCAAGGAAGTGACAAACTAAGAAACATCTGTGTATGGTCTTCCCACATGAGAGGGACCCCAGTAGTAAGGGGTTTAGGTGGGGAATGCTGCCTTTTTGAACCTTAAGACCTCAGTTCCCTTTGGGAGATGAACCCAGAACTACTCTGGTGAGAAGGAAACAGACGTGAATCCCTTGCTAGTGATGTGTGTGCATCTTAGGTAGAGGGATTAGAAGGAAATCAGATCTCCTGACTAACACTGTGTGCGAGGATGAGAACAAGAGCCAGGCAGCAGCCTCATGATAGATGTAAAATCTAACATGCCAGGCACACTCCTGTATAGTCATCTAGGGCCAAATTCATAGGCAGGTACAATGGTGCAAAGGAAAATAAGGACATTGGTGTAGGAGGAAGGAAATCTTTTTCCAGATTTTCAGAGCAAAAATCTGTCTCTTCTTACACTGATGAAACCCCAGTGACATGGTCTTGCACTGAGTGAGAGCTTCTATGCTAACTTATATTCAGTAGATCCACTTGGCAATATGTAATTTACAGCCCTTTTCATTTCACCTCAGAACTTAGCTCTTCTTGCTTAACATGTTTTGCTGTTAAATATCTTTCCAGTGACATGGTACTGACAGACTGACAGACAGACTGTGTCATTAAATTACTGCCATATGTACTTGTCCTCTGCAGCCCCTATCCCGGGGGTGGAGGAATTGGTTAAATGGGTAGGATAGCCCTTTCCCTCTGTCAAACAATTCCAGCCAACTAATTATTTCAAACAGGGGCTGGTCTGCATCAGACTGGGTGGTTGAGAAACAAATCCCACCAGTGCTTCTCCATTAATCAGACTGTTAATAGCCTTTTAATAAGGAAAGAAAACAAATATGTCAAGACAGAAAAATGGGAAGGAGTCAAAGGAAAGCAGGACAAGCCATGAATGAATGGTCTGTGGTCCTGTTAAAATACTGATTTGCCTTAGGCACGGCCCTCATTTGAGCTAATCTTACTAATGCCATCTGGTTTCATGCTTATAATGGTATCCTTGTCAAGGCTTGTCACTGGCAGAGTAGGCAGTGTGGCACTCTATGTGTGGGTCTCTCCTCTCCAAGACTGTGTTCAATATTGCAACCTGTTACATAAGTATATAAGATGTTGCACCTTAAATGATTCCAGTACACATCACAGCGTATACTCTGTATGGCTATGTCTACACTACGAGTTTTCTCAGCAAAAAATGTGCGAATGAGGGACTCATTTGCATGAGTCATGGACTCATTTGCATATTTTCTGCTGATCCATTTTTGCGCTGGGGTTATTGTGCAAAAACAAGCAATGTGGATGTTTTCTTTTTATGCAAAAAACCCTTGTTCCGCAAGATTGGTATACCTCCTTTTTGGGAGCATAAGGATCTTGTGGAAAAGGGTTTTTTTGAGCAAAAAGAAAACGTCCATACACTTGTTTTTCCGCAAAAACCCCAGTGCAAAACGGATCGGCAGAAAATATGCAAATGTAATTGTGACTCATGCAAATGAGCCCCTCATTAGCATATTTTTCCAGGAAAAAACTCATAGTGTAGACGTAGCCTATATGTATATATGTGTATTAGAGGTGACATAGATAGAAATATCTGTGGCTAAGGTTGCCAGACAGTTTCCATTAAAAAGCCCTGTTTTCAGTTAGTTATACGTACTTTTTCCTATATTTAACTATTCAGGTGGAAATTTGCCATTCTGGGCATCTGCCTCAGGCTAAATTTATTTATGTATTTGTTTATTTTTAAATTTCAGCAAAAATGGTTCAGCTATTTTCAGAATGGGATCGGGGGGGGGGGGGGGAGCGGGAAATGGATTGTTTTCCTGTGTTAACAAAATTCCTCTATCTACTGTACTTTGCTAAGAGGCCCATGATTTGGAGCAGAGACTTGAAATTTGGCAGGGGCTTGACTTAGTATCAGAGATGTGGTCCTATAGAAAGAATAGTATTTTATCATCTAAGTAAAGATTGTACCATAATGTATATGTCAAGGGACTAAATTAAATCTTACTCCAGGCATTTCCTAATTTTGGAATGCTGGACTTTGCAAACGTGCCATTCTTTAATGTATCTTTGTATGCAATATACAAACACAACAGTACACACATGCGCTACGGCTCATATCGCCTATTGCTGAAATGCAGCCACTTCTTGTGTAGAAGTTGGCCATTATTTATCAGAATACTACAGCACTAAACAATAATTGAATATGGGAAGAGAACACTGTATCCTGCTTATCATACTGTGGGAATTTGGGAGGTAGAGTGTACCAAATGAAATAAGGAAACTGGCAAGATTGCTAGGGGCAGACCCCTTTAATTTGTGAAAAATGCGATGGGATCTGTATTTATCACAGGTGAATGGGACCTTGGATTCTTCTTCCCTCTTTTGGGCACAATAAGACCTCTTAGCACCGTGGCTGGGGGAATGGTTCAGAACTATACTACTCACACTACTCCATGAAGGACTGGGGTGGTCCAGGAAGGCCTCTCATCTCAACTGACTGCTTCTTTTGTGAGATGATCACACAACCAAGTAGGACAAAGCTGGGTGGGACTTCTGAAGGTATGAGACAAACTGTCACTCACCTCCCCTGGGGCTCTAGGTTAGTGTTCTGGCTTGTAGTATACAGGACTGCACATGCTGATTTGCTCACAGAGGATGCTCTCCCAGTACAGCTTGTAATGTCTTTGGGGACCCTTCTGCCTTGGTCACTAAGGCGACATCTACACTACAAGTTTTCTTGGCAAAAAATATGCATTTACATGAGTCACAATCTCATTTGCATATTTTCTGACTATCTGTTTTTGCGCTGGGTTTTTGCACAAAAACAAGCAGTGTGGACCTTTTCTTTTTGTGCAAAACCCCCTTTTCCACAAGATTCTCATTCCCCAAAAGGGGGGTTTTGCACAAAAAGAAAACATCCACACTGCTTGTTTTTGTACAAAAACCCCAGCATAAAAATGGATCAGCAGAAAATATGCAAATGAGATTGAGACTCATGCAAATGAATCCCTCATTTGCGTATTGTTTGCCAAGAAAACTTGTTGTGTAGACATAGCCTAAGATGTGGTTCCTTTCTGCCAACTTTCCATGCTCTCATGCAGCTGTGTCACACAGCCCTTCCCCATGAGTTTCACTCATTTCAGTTGGCACCTGTCGTTCTTAGTGTGTCCGTGCTGGGGTCACAACTCAGTACGGAGCTGTTCCAAGCATTGCCGCCTCTGTGCCTCATTTGCTGAACTCTCAACCTTTCCTAACCTGTGCCAAGCAGGCATGTTAATCCTGAGAGGACGGAAGCTCTAGAGAGACTCTTCACATGATGCATTTTAAGGTTTCTTGCTACATTCTGCTAAAGCACAAGTCCCTTCAAAGTCCCAGCGCAGTGCAGCAGAACTAATTTGAAATGTCACTGAGGTCAGGCCCAGCTTCCCCAGCCATTACCCTGCTTCTCAGCCTACGCAGAGCTTATTTATTGACATAGTCACATATTGAGTCAAGACACAGGCCTCAGATATATAATAGGATGGAGAGGCCTGCACAGTGAAGGAAGCCTAACATTCACAGACTCTCAGCCTGGTGCAGAGAGGCAAGAGGAAAGAGTAACAGATCAGAAGGGCTTTTTGTCCAAGGCATTTTATGGGGTAGAAAGCCAGGAAGACCTGTTCCTCTGCAGGGTTTTTCCTGTTTTGCCCCTAGCTCAGCTGCCTTATAAATATAATGAGAACAACCTTTCTGCTCTGTTGGCCAGCACCTCAGCTGGTGTAAATCAGTATAGCTCCATTCAAGTTAATCATGCTGATTTACACCAGCTGAGGATCTGGGTATTTCTCAGCCTCTGCATCTGACCTCCATAAAGCTGAGAAAGCTTAGCAGGGCAGGGTGTTTTTTTGTTGTCAGTGTATTTGGTCAGTCACCTTTTCTGTGGTTATCAACAGTTCCTTGGCTATGTCTACACTGGCAGGTTCTTGTGCAAGATAACTTCCACACGGCCATGTGCTTTGGTGCAAGAGCATCCATGGCACTGTGGATGTGCTCTTGCGCAAAAAAGCTTGGATGGCCATTTTAGCCATACGGCTTTCTTGCGCAAGAAACCCCTGCTGCGCATCCACACTGCCCTCTTGCACAAGACCTCTTGTGCAAAAGATCTTACACTTGTTAGAAAAGAGCTTACCTCTGGCTCAAGAAGCCCTCTTTTACCACACTTTACTGTAAATCTTCTTGCGCAAGAGTGGGCGGGCAGTGTGGATGCTGTGCGGAAGAATGGCTGTTCTTGCGCAAGAACCCATCAGTGTAGATGTAGCCCTTGAGACCCTGACGGCACAGGCAACCAAATTCTCCTTGGAGGGAATCTGAGCTCAGTTATCCAGTATCAGTTCATTGTATTTGTTTTGCTTTTATTCTGGTGGGACTGTAATCTGAATCTGCTCCATAAAGATGCTTGAAAGTACTTCCCAATGGCATCATTAGATAAAACCCTCTCCTCTTAAACCAGAGCCCCCTAAAAAGATTGCTGAGCAAACAGATGCATCTTGCATTATGTCCAGAAAGCCAAAAGACTGGTTTGGACTCAGAGGCATAGCAAGGGTGTTATGTAACCGGAGGCAAAGGCAAATTTGCTTCCCCTCCCCCCACCACGTGGCAGGGCCCCGAACCCGGTACACGGCTGAGCCCAACCATGGGAGGAAGGGAGCCTGTACTGTGTCTTCCCCCGCCCCCTCCAGTTTGGGGCCGGGCCCTCACACGCACTAAGCTGCTGGTGGAGATGGAGGAGGGTTGGGCTATGGGTGGGGAACCGGAGAAGGAGGCTCCAGCTGGTGGTGGCAGGCTTAGGAGAAGCAGGTGAGCTGAGGGAAGACAGGGGGTCTAAATTGGCACCCCATAGCATGGCGCCCAGGGTCAACTGCCCCCCCTCACTATGCCACTGTTTGGACTAGGAGGAAAAGGCTTGCCCCCAAGCTGAGGGCTGTCTGCTGAGAACATACGGCTCTTACCCCTCCACCTATCAATTCAGGGGCTAGCTGGCCTCAGACAGTGGAGTACCCCAACCTGTGAAAGACAGCAAATGGCTTCCTCTGTTCAGCTCTTCACAGGTCTCTTGATTACTCCAAACTCTGAAGGCTCCTCAGATTAAAACCAACACTTGAGTTGCTCTGGGAGTGAGTCAGTAGACAGGTCTGTCTCTAAGCACAGGTGTAGTATGCTTCCTGAATGGGCTGCTACCTTCTCTACCTGCTGATGTTTCTATGTGGTTTTGAGGGTAGCCCAGAAATACTTAGAGGAACTTTTTAGGGGCATAAATTATGCTCCGTGGTTTTTCTCAATCAGTTTTCCTATGACTACTTTCTGTGCAGGCCTCATAGGATAGGGGAACATACATGGTCACTTCTGGTTGGGAAGTCTACAAAGCTCTAATAGATAGAACTTTGCCTTGTGTTCCCCTGCTCACCTAGTCACTCTCACACATCCCACACAAGTGCTTCTCTGGCCAGAGACACTGGGCTCTGGTTCTCTGTGCACTATGCAGGAAATGCTGTTTGTGGGCAGTGGATAGAAATTTGAAAGCAGCCAGGTCTGCACTTCTTGGGGTGTATGACGAGGATGAATTAGTTCATCTTTGTACTTTGCACTTTGTACATGTTGACTAGGTGACTATTTTTAAAGGTTGGGGGGAGAGTTAGAGGGCACTAATGTCTGGCAAGGGTAGGGTTAAAACTTCCTATGTACTGACTGAGTGGTTTGTGAGGGAGGAGCATGTTTGGGCTCGGCTGAGACCAGTTACTGCTAGGGGTAGTGATGTGGAACTGAGACAGGAGGAAGCTAGAGGGTGGATAAATCCAGCTAGTAGGATGGGTGTATTGATATTCAGCTAATCCCCTGAGAGTAGGTCAGGTGAAAATACAGACCAGAATTGCTGCAGACTCAGCAGAAAGAGAACTGAATGTTTGCTTGTGATAGGTACTTCTAAGCTCTATGAGCTTCATTCTCAGTTACTATCACACTCAAGATTCAGTGCAACCACTTGGATTGTGTGCCCCTGCAGTTGGGATCTGCCAGGCACCGAGCCCAAAAGGGAGAGTTTGCTGGTTGTTCTCAATATATGAACTGTGGAGCCATCCTGTTTTGGGGCCTAGAATCCAAAAGGCTGTTTAAAACCCCTGGCCTTTTAACCTCCAACTCACCAGTCATTCTGAATTTAGGAACATAGGAATTGCTGCTCTGGTTCAGCCCAGGAATCCAACTAGAGAAGTCCCCTTCTTCAGCAGTAGCAGCTGCTTCAGAGGAAAGTGCAATAAATTTCTTGGTAGACAAATATGGAGTAACTAGACCTGTGGGGATGTTCCTCCCTTAGTTAGCCCTCATCAGTGAGTGCTTAACTCCTGACCTGAGCATGCAGGTTTAAATCCTTCTTTTGGTTCTAGCTAATGTAACTGTGATTGTTCTCATTAGCCACATAAACATCTAGTTCAAGGCTGGAGCTGCCTAACCTATAACAGGGATGCTTAAAAGCAACTCAGCAAGGTCTGAGGAGAGTTCACAGTAAACTTCATTAACAGAACCAGCTTAGCTGGATCTTACAGCTTGCAGTGTCAACAAGGGAAGCTGAGTTTTACTAGCAGTGCCTCTTCAATGCTGTTATTTTAAAGACATTAATTTGATACATGTTCGTGAAAGCAAGTTATTTGAGTAAGGCACACTATGAGCCATTTTCTCCATTCTATTAGTCCAGTCCTGGGAATCTCCACAAAACCCTTTTAGTTCATTCCTGACCTATAGCCTCCCATTCGCTGTGCACTAAGCATTGAAAGAGTTAAGCAGAGATTCCTGGACACCTGGCTGTAGTGCTAACTTTTCTCACTGCTTTTGTAAAGCTCTTAGGCTACGTCTACACTGGCATGATCTTGCACAAAAACTCTTTTGCGGAAGAGTTCTTGTGCAAAAACTCTTCCAGAAGAGAGTGTCTACACTGGCATGTGCGTTTGCATAAGAGACATGCTTTTGCGCAAGAGCATCCATGCCAGTGTAGACGCTCTCTTGTGCAAGAAAGCTCTGATGGCCATTTTAACAATTGGGCTTTCTTGCGCAAAAAATTCACATTGCCTGTCTACACTGGCCTCTTGCGCAGGAACAGTTGGGCAAGAGAGCTTATTCCTGAGCGGGAGCATCAGAGTTCTTGCGCAAGAAGTACTGATTTCATACATTAGAACATTAGTGTACTTGCACAAGAACTTGCGGCCAGTGTAGACAGGCAGCAAGTTTTTGCGCAAAAGCAACTGCTTTTGTGCAAGATCACACCAATGTAGACACAGCCTTACTGTCTTGTGACTATGGCTGCCTTGTTGTGCTTCTCTTCCCTGTCTGCATCACAACACTCACCAGTCCTGGACCCCCTACAGTTCTTCTGAGGCAGCTTGTTTATGACCAGGTATGTTTCACATGCAGACACACATCTTGGAAATCAACTGCACTCTTCTTATTGTAGGGCTGTAATGTGCAATAGACAAATCTTCATTAACTTTTGATTTGTGGGTTTGGGACAAATGCAGGGAGGGAAATAGCAAGAGAGGTTTCAAAGTTGACGTATTTTTATAGCACAGAGTCAGGTTGGTCCAGGCAGGTAGTGCAAGAAATCTGATCACAGCCATAAATGCTCCCTGTCTGCAATACCAGGGAGGGTGTCAGAGGCTCCCTGCTGCAGCTGTAGGTTTGGGCCATTTGCACCTTAAAGGTTGGCCTGGCTGTGCAGAGAACATTTTCCACCGTACAAGCTGTATTAGATCCTTTCCCTAGGATCACAATCTGGCTTCAGAAAAGCAAAAAGCCAAGGGAGTTGGGGGGGAGGGGATTTTTTTTAAGGTAGAACAAAAGGCAAGCAGGAAATCTAACAAGGTTAACATTTCTGCTGCTGTTCTACTAAGGAGACTCTGATAGGGTAGGTGGAGAGGAGCCGGGAGCCACTGTGACTGTAGCGAGAGAACAATCAAACCACACCAGGAACAAAGTGGAGAAAAGAACTTGGAGGAAGGATTCATATCAGCAAGTCTGTCAGTGGGTGAAATTAACGAGCACCTGCCACATCCCCAAAAGGTTATATTAAAAATCTGGGAGGAGCTGCTGTTAGTGAAATGAACTAATGAAGACAGATGGCTATGGGGGGAATCCTGACACTTGCTATTCCTATGTTCAGTTCCAAAATACATATACATATACACACACACACACACACACACAGAGAACTAATTTAATTATAAAATTATTCATTGGGTTTGAAACATGCACTTGTCACAGATAACAGGTTATTTTTCAGGTGGGTACTTAAGAGTTCATTAGGAAAATAAAATTGGTGGAACACAGAAGCTAGGGGCTCTAGTTAACACAGACTAACATAACTGAAAACAGAAAAATCAATATACACAGTATATGAATTAAATAAATACAGTAATGTGGTTTCCTCTACTGTTCACACTGACAGCCTTACAAGTCCATTAAAGAGGTGGTCCTGATTCAGTTTACACCATTTCAGTGAACCAATGTACCCCAAAATTGGGGAATTAGATTGGATATCTTAAACCCCTTCTTTATGTAACTATTTGAATACACAACTATTACATCATCTTCTGTGACTATAACAAGATTAATACCTACTCATTACCTATATGTGGCATTATGAATATCTCTAACTAAGCTTCTAATAATTAATATTAATAACTTATATCAATTATTCTTAACATTTTCTATATGGTATTTTAGTCTAACCATGTAGTGCCTAGCTGCCATAGTGTCAAAATCCCCCAAACCCCCTCTGAGTTTTACAATTTGTGATCGCTTGTGTACTTGCCCAGAAGGGGAGAGCATAAGTTGTGACCTGGGTTATATCCTTCAGGCCTATGCCATTTTAACTAAAAAATCCAGCTGTAGAATGACTTCCACCAAACCTCTCCCACTAGGCTTCACAGCAATCAAACAGGCTCAGTCGCACTTTATTTATATTCTCCTATTGCCCATTCCAGCTTCAGTAACTTCCATTATTATCTCTGAAAGCATGCTTAGCTGACAAATTAGATTGTACCCAAAACATGCATATATGCAGGGCCGGCACGATCCATTCCTGCGCCCCGGGCAGGGGACACACGACGCATGTGCGGCTCTGCCCCCGGGTGCACGGCGCATGCACAGCCCCACCCCCCGGCACGCTGCGCACCTTACAGCTGCCATCAGGCGCCCCCCTGAGGTTGGCACCCCGGGCAGCTGCCTGGCTAGCCTCTCCCCCCCCCCCACTTAATCCGGCCCTGGTGTATGGGCGTGCGTACACACACCACACTCATGTCAATGCACCTCATTGCTGATCTCTGGTATGCCTGGGTTCCCCATGCACAGTCCTGCGGGTGAACTTCAGTAATCCCTGCAGAGTTCCCTTTGATTCCAGAGCTGGACCCTGCCCATAAATGTTAATGCCTCCACAGTCCCAGCCTGCCACATCATCTGCTGTTCCTGTGCTAAGCTTCTCTGCGGTGAAGACTGAATTATGTTAGGTGGGCATAGTGGTATGTGTTTGAATATGTGCACGTTCCAAAGAGTCTGGTATGAAAACCTATCACATTCATTCTCATGAATAATATAAAGCACATTTGAATCCCAGCCTCCCAAGAGGAAAACCTACTGCACTAGCCAAGATTCTCCTGTCTCTTTATGATGCATATTACACAATTTGCCAAGTTTTGTCTGTTGCTCTTTAAGCATGAACTTCCAACAATGGGCCAGATGTGCCAGTGTCTAAAAATATTTTACCCATTACCTCATAACCTGAAGTGCCCTAGTGTGTCCAGAAAGGTCATGCCTTAAAGGTATACCACCAGCTGTGTGCAAATTTTGCCTGGCATCATTAGCGCTACAGCTGGTTTCTCCCATAGTCTGTGCCTTGACTTTTCTAAGTGTGAAGAAGGAAGCAAGCCATGAGAAAAAGGAGCAGCAAATCCTTTGGCAATCCCGAATTCTCCACTATTCGCTCAGTTTAAGGATAGAAGAGCACACACATGTAGAGAGAAAGAGGGGAGGGAGGTATTAACAACAGAGGCATCATCTCTGAAATTCCACACAGATGTATGTTCACATATGCTTCTAGATTTGGATGTTCCAGTTAAGCATAGTTCAGACAAGCCTGCATCCCTGAACAGCCTTAGCTCTGATCACATTGCACATTAAATCAACTGGGGCTGAAGAGCACCCAAGGTCATAGGGTGGAAATATGCAGAATATAATCTGAAAAGGCAAGTGTCTCTCAGTCATTCAGGTGTTAGCAAAAGTTAATGAGAATCTCAGTGTCTGATCTTTTGCACTCAATTCCCTTTTCTATTGTTCAGTAAGAGGCTAATATCCACGCTGCTGCAGTGCTGTTAATTCTGGGTGACGCTCCCGCCTTCAGTTTGGATGCCAAAAGAAACCACTGCATAACATTTTTGCAGCACTTGGGGAAGGTGCTAGACAAGGTTAAGTGGATGGGATTATTCTGCTCTAAAGCCCAGTACAATGGGGATGGTGCAAGTGAAAGCAATCATCCAAAAAAAGTCTCCCTCACACCTTCAAAAATCATATCTATGCTTGGTTTGGGTATAATATGTAAAACTTGTCTGTAATTCTTGGAATGGATCATCCAGCATTTGCTTGTCAACGCTGGTTGTTCCAAAATCCTGGTGGGAGTGGAGGAAGGGATTCTTTCCTTGATACTATGTCTAGTTTCTCTCCCAAATCCTTGATCAAAGGAGAAGCAGCAGGAGCAGGAAAGACGCGTCTCTAAGCTTGCATGTTTCTTATTTTTCCTTACTAAAACAAACTCTCCAGTGGCACAGATGGATTTTCATTGCTCAGCATTTGCTTTTGTTTTGCCAGCCTTGAAATGGGACCTGCACACACTTCGATAAATGGGTCAAAAGTGTGTCAGATTTCACTGTCATGTCTATCTCCTGCAATTGAAAACCTCTCCCAGAATGCTGAAAATTCCTGCAGGTATCATCCCCCTTCTGCTGTAATAGTACACAGCAGTGGGAGGCTATTTTCTCTCCACATTTGGTCTCCACATTGTCCCAAAAAGCCAACATCCGCCTGAAATCAATCAGCTTTAAAGAACAGCTCCAAAGAGTTGGATTAAGTAAGAGCCCATGTCATCTGCCAGAGAGGTGGAATTAGGGAACAGAAAGGCACCAACACAGAACGTTTGAAAAAAAAAAACAGAAACAAAATAACAAAAAAACCCAGAGCTGGAATGTTGTCTTGCTGTGAACTGTATGCAAATACACCAAGCAGATGAGATGTGCAACATTAAACTTGGCAGGCTTGTTCCTTCTGAAATGTAAATCTAAACAAGATCCTGTGTAGCACTCTCACAGTAGCGGCAAACATTTCCTAGTACAAGACAGCCGTTCTGTACACAATCCAGCACAGATTTGCTCCTGGTTAAGACCGCAGGTGACATCCGTAGCTTTGATTAAGAGACAAAAACATATAGGAGCTACTTAGGCCTAAAACAGCAACCCGTTCTAATCTGTAGTATTAATAATTAACTAACATCAAGCCCCTCTAGTCAGTGCTTGGTGCATTGATTGTTGCATGGCAGCAAAAGAGTTAAGGGGAGATGCCACCTATGTGGGGAGCGGGAAGACAAGTGAGAATTTAATGAGTTGTGAATTAATTTATGTATGCAAATTAAAAGGGAAGTCAGCAATCACAATGGCATAACATGTGTCCATCATTGCAATAGAAAATGCTTTGTTGCTAAGAAGCCCCAGACCTGCTTCATCTGTGAAATCAGAGTGGTACCAGAGTCCCTAAAGTCCCACTCTCTGGAGATGTCCTAGGGGCTGGGTAAAATCACCTCCCTCACCACCTCCCTGTCAACAGATCTCTATGGGTCATCTCCCCCATCCATATGACAAGGGGATCCAGTCAGCTCTGCAGCACTGTCCCCAGCCCTGTCTTGTGGGACCTTGCAGAGAGTGGCCTGACATCCACATGGGGAGGGGATGTGCAGCCCCAGGATGGAACTGGGAGGAATGCATTCAGGCCCCATACAGAGTCCCAACAAATGGTAGGATAGCCTGAGGCTGTATTGTTTCCACAACGCTGCCTTCCCCAGGGTGCTGAGGCAGCCACTGGCAACAGGTGACATTGGGAATGCTAGGAGTAACAGCCACAGCAGCTGCAGAGGCCCTCTGGCCTCCCATACATCTGTGGGGATCTCTCAAGGAACTATGGGAGTGGGGGACGTCCGATGCCACCTGCCATCCAAGCGACCAGGAAAATCTCTGTCCCTGCAATGGGAAGGGACACTGACCACCCTAGTGACTGGGCCCTCACGTTGGAAATGATGGCATTGTGGAGGAAGCACTTCTTCCGCGGGCTCTGGTGATGCACTGGGGTGTGAGATGCTCAAGGTGTGTGTGCGGAGAGGCCTCAGCCCTAGTGTACAGAGGCCTTGTTAATTGACTTGTTATGGCCACAGCGGCAGAGCCAGTAGAACCTAAGTGTTCTGAGGGGTAGTTCCCCTCCAGCCCCATCAAGTAGACTCATGAGGTCTCCTTTTCCTGTGTCTGCACACCGCATCCCTTCACCTTTCTCATGTGCTTTGATACCGTAGGCAAAACGGTTAGACTAGGTAAGGAAGCGGATACATGGCTAATTCTTCATTTGCTACTCGTTGCTTGCTAACAGACCTCAGCTAGCAGCAGCACTGATGGTCTCCCGAAAGAGGCCTGTACTGACACCCTTGCCCAGACAGTGCATGCAGGATGGGGGGGCCCTGGGGATGGGAAAGTAAAGTGAGGAGAATGTGGGTGAGGAAAACCCCCTGGATCCAGAGGATGCTGAAGTGTGGGGAGTTCTTGAATGCAATTTTGTTATCCACACTGGTAGCCTCTTTGATGGCATCTGATGTGGATCATTGTAATCATGACTGCTGAATAGTTTTTTGATTTGGATTAGAAAATTCATCTCCCATATGGAGGAAAGCCTACCAAAGACCTAAGGTGTTTCTACATCAGGGCTTGCAGCTTGAATAGTTTATCCTCCAAATTCTCAGCTTTGAAAGTTCAGGAGGCCCTGACTTGCGACATGATTCATTCCAGGGGTGTTGCAACTCAAACCCCCATTTACGGTAGGCACCGTGAGCCATGGTAAATGCAGGCTGAGGACATAAGTCATGGGGTTTCAGCCCCTTCTGCACTTACAAAAATGGTTGTAACTGCAGGGGATCGGAACTCTGGCAGTCGCATCTCAGGTGCCTCCTGTAAAAAAAAATAATCCCAACCTCTGCCCAAGCGATACAGAACGTGGCAGATAGAACCCACCTCCCCACACACAGCCCTATTTAGTAAGTGGAAAAGAACTTTGACATACAGAAAAAAGGGGCGACATGTAGCTTTATTTTCTGCCTGTCCTCATGAAGATCTGAGAGGGATCTTCATTGGCCCTGAATGAATGTTGCTGTTCATTAATACAGGCTGTGGTCTGAATTCATACATTTCTGTGACAATGAGTCCTTCAAGGGACCTTTTGCCTTGTTCACACTTTCACTGGCACATAAAAGGCAAACTCAAAACTGGAGTAAACACAGGAAACTTCCCAAATCTTGCTGCAGATATTCCCTAGACACCAGGCCTGAACTGGAACACAGTGGGGTAGGTTGTCACCACCTTTCACCATCATATGGAATAAACTCTGTAAACACAGTCTTATCTGTGAGGTTTGAAACTCTGACTCTCCCTGGAACATCCTGATTGAGTTTGGCCTCCCCATGGGTAACCCTTAGTCAGCATGGTCCAACAAGAAGCTGGGGCTTCTTGAGCTGTTGTCACTGACAGCATACCTAAGAGTGCCATCCATAGATTCAGGATTATTCTCTATTCCTCCAGTCCAGAGGACAGGCCTAATAGCATATCTCATCTTGCTAGTGTAAGAGTTTGTATCAGTGCTACAAACACAGCGGGGGTGGACCTCGTGGGCTCAACATTTCCACTGACCTGCCTCAGACAAAGAGTTTCAGTCTCTGGAATGCATGGACTCCCAGTTAAGGTGGCTCCAGCAGGCCTCCTATGATAACTACGCAGAGGGTGTTCCAGATCTGCAGGACCACCCATTAGGAGTGGTGTGCCAATCTAGCAGCACAAAAGAAATCCCTCAAACTCAGATGAACTGGTTCCAGCAGTCCCCGGTGAGATGGTTTCATGTCAAATACAACCAGGGTATTCAGAAAGGCTCAGCATTCACAACTGAGGCTACATTTTCAGAACATAAGAATGGCCATACTAAGTCAGACCAAAGGTCCATCTAGCCCAGTATCCTGTCTGCCAACCAGTGGCCAGTGCCAGGTGCCACAGACGGGGTTGTCCAAATGCTGTGTAGACACTTAATTCGAAATAGGGGGCCTCCAGCCCTTCCCAGGGTGCCCTGGTGGCTACTCTGGCCTCAACCAAGAACATTCCTCTCTCTTTCCCCCTCCCCTTCCCTGGAGCCCTTAAAGGGGTAGACTCTGGCCACAGTGCTTGTGCCAGCTCCAAGCCTGCCAGCCCAGAGCCAGCAGTCACTGCCCCTGACCCAGTGGCCTCAAAACATAAGCCAGCAAGCCACTAGAAGCCAGCCTCCTCCACTTGCCAGGAGCAGTCTGCCAGCTCCCAGGAACCTGCCAGGGCCCGGAGAAGGCAGGCACCTTCCTGGTCCAGGGCGGAGATCATGGACGTTATTCAAGTTTGGGAGGGATGCCCCCAAAGTCCATGATAGCCACACTGGATGGAGGAACACAGCCATCTATGGCAGGATAGTTGCCAGCCTGGCCACCAAAGGCCACATGAAAACCCAGAAGCAGGTTCGCATGAAAATCAAGTTGGTTTGGCTAGACCCCCAACCCAGAACCCTGAGCTTCCCCTCCCCTTTCTTCCCCTTGCTTCTCCCTTCCAGCTCCCTCCTCCCATGTTCCCCCTCCCCTCTCCCGCCCTCTCTCCTCCCATCTCCCACCTCCTTTCCCCAGTCTCGCCAGAGTTTAACCCCCGCCCCCAGTTTTGTTAAATAAAGACAGTTTGTGTTCATGAAAATCCGTTTATTTTATTTGACATCAGGAAGGGGGGTTAGGGAGGGGTAAGTGGAAGGATGTGAGGGAGGAATGAGAAACAAGCCCCCAGTGCGGCAGGCCAGGGAGGCTCTTAGTGCTCCTCAGGGTGGAAGCTCTCCCACAGGGCCTCCTGCTGACAGCCTACTGATGAACCTTCCAGATGGCAGCCTGCAGAAAGTGCAGCCAGGCTCACAGCAACGCCTCCAAGCGAAGCACCAGAGTGCCCAGGGACAGCTCTGGCTCCATGTTGCAGAGTGCTGTGGTGTCCCGAGTGAGGGCAAACAGAGCACGCAGAGACTAAATGTTTTGATGTCCCTCATTGAGGTAGGCAAGCAAGCAGGGAAACCTGAGAACCGGCTGTCTGGGGGGAGGGGGAGGTCCCTTTAAGCACAGGCCTCAGATAGCCTCAGGCAGCAGCCACACAAAATAACTCCTGACCTGATGCCCTGCCAGACCTGGTTCCGGCCAGCCTTAAATACGATTCAGCGTCACTCAGTTTGGTAAGATTTTTTCGAAGTTCTTTACAGTCTGCTTTGGTCTTTACTATCTTTAACAGTTTAATATCGTCCGCAAACTTTGCCACTTCACTGCTTACCCCTTTCTCTAGAACGTTTAGGAACAAGTTGAATAGGATTGGTCCTAGGACTGACCCTTGGGGAACACCACTAGCTACACCTCTCCATTCTGAAAATTTACCATTTATTCCTACCCTTTGTTTCCTGTCTTTCAAGAAGAATTCTGCTGGATTATGGGAGTTGGTGGGCACTGAGCACACATCTCAATACCTGGGCCCACAAGTCCTGGAGTTCAGGCCTCAAGACAAGAAGCAGAAGGGGAGACCTGCATAATTTCTTCGGCTGCAATAGAATCAGTTTGTGAAATGAAGCAGAAGGAAGAAACTGTCTGGTGCTTCTGCCTTCCCAAATTTTCAGGGGCCTGATGTCCTCTTCTCTTTTTTTGCTATTGCCCTCTTTCCCACCGGTGCTTCAGGCAGAGAAGAGTCAATCTTCTGTGAGTCTAGCATCCTGTCTGTTTTCTGCGGGAGAAGGTCATGTTGATTGTTTACTTTGCCAGCTCCAGGAACCTTGAGATTATCCCTTTCTTTTATTGTAATGTTCTTTTTCTGTTAAGACTTTGGTGCTTTTGTGCCCGATCTGGCTATAATTTCCTTGAACCAAAACAATGGGATGCAGTATGAGGTGCATGGCTATGAGCTGTATTACAAGTGTCTGCGCTGGATGGGTATCTTCATATCATCCACAAACCTCCCAAAGGTCTGACCCTGCATGGACAGTGTAAGAATTAGTAGGGATTCTCAGGGGCCTGGAGCTTCTCTGGATGTTCCAAAGTCCTGGTTGAAAATCCAGGAGGGATCTTCCTCACATAGTACCACTGTCAACTGATTAAAATGTATGCTTCAAATGTGTCAGGTGCTGTTTTGACATCATGAAGAAGGATGGTTCAGCGGTTAAGGCACCACCCATAACTCCTGAAGTTATTCCACAGCTTTCTTGGATTTTACCTTTGGCACATCTCTGGGCTTCTCCATCCCTTCTTTTTCTAACTGCTACCTAGTACTTTTCTATCTCCCCAGGTTGTAGCAAGGATAAATATGCTAAAGATTGTGAGATGCTCATATACTACATTAATAGGGAACAGGTAAGTATCACAGATATGTAATGTTTTCTTTGGTTTTGTGGCTGTAATTTATAGGCAGCATCTAAGAAATACATAGAGAGACATTCAGTCCAGGAATAAAATTTATTATTTAGAGTTATGTTCTAACTCTAAAAAGAATTGCACCGCACCCAATACTGAATATTTCTCCAACAACTATAAAGTCAGTTACAGAAAATGTATAATGTCATCTGGGGAGTTCTGATGATGTCACATTACGTCTTAAATATAACTGGATATTGCAACATTGCTTTCTAGCTATTACATTTCCAAATTGCCTACCATATTTGTATCTTAAAACCAATGCCAACCCAAAGGAGCATCACTGGTAGTTAGATATAGCCAGAAAAATGATACATGCTTCTATATTTTATTGTTGCTCACGGATCCCAATTCCAGTTTGGTCACCTTATAAATCAAATGGTTATTTTTCTAACTCTTGGCATCCTAAACGCCACCTAATTCCGAAAATTCAGTATGATGGCCTTTCTGCTGCTTACGTCATCCCATTATAACGATTCCCCAATCAATGCTTAGCTGACAACTTTTTGATGATACACAAGGTTTAATAGAAAGAAAATCCAGCTCATTTTTCCATAGCTGCACTGATTATGCAGTACTAAAGTAGGACAGTGCATTTGGGTTCTACAGAAATCCCATAAAGCCCAGTTTAGCATTTGTGCCTGTTGTTTATGGGATATTTTAATGCTTCAGGGTGTTAAGCGCAAACTAACTCTAGGGCCACGTCCTCAGCTGATATAAATTGACTTCAGTGGAGCGACACCAATTTATAGCAGCTGAGAAGCTGTCCTCTAGACTTTAAAATAGCATGAGGACCGCAGCTCATAGGTTATTTTGGATCCATAAAGGGATACCAGAGGCATTAACGAAGCTTGTAGAAAGCATAACTAAAATGCTTGGAAAAATCAGTACTTGCTTCAGTGCACACCCATAGAGGTAACCACTGCAAAAGAAAATTTTTAGAGTTGTTGTCACTAAAGGGAGCAGATGTGGCTTGAGACATAGGGAGGGATCAGAGCTGTTTGAAAAGGCCTTTTTACACAGTCTCTTCGCCAACCAGAACCCCACTCCAAAGCTGCTCTTGGGAACTGATTGTTGTGACAGAAGCTTTCTCCCTTTGGTCTGCAGTGTTGGTAGTTTCATGGCCTGTGCCCTGCTTTTTTTCCATTTCTGGTGCCCTGCAAAGCAACCAGCACAAGTGCCTGTTGTGAGCCACTCACCATGCTCTCTGCCCTTCCCCAGAGCATGCTGCTATCTGCAGAGCGGCCCCTCCTCGCACTTTAAATGGGAGTTAGGCACAACCCAGAAAAGAAGTGCCACCTTGTGTGTCAGTTATTCCTTTTACCCTTACAAGTAAGAGTTCAAATGCAGGCTCGTTATTACATACTACTCACTGGCCTGTCTCATCAATGATGTGGCTCACCAGTGTCAGAGAGAAGGTGGGAGAAAGAGGGTGGCAGGGGAGTGGATGACGAGAATGAGGGAAGTGTTGCCAGAGAGGGCTCAAAACACAGTAATTATATGAGCTCCCCAAAGACCGCGCTCTCTTGAACTGTAGCCGTTACCCAATGATTCGTAAAGACTCTTCAGGGACTCTGAGAGGACCATTCAACCATAATTACCTTGGCTGTCTGCCACCACCGGCCTTCCGCTCCGTGCCAGGGGACCTCAAGGCATCACTCCAATTAAGCGACGAAAGCCAGGGAAGTGCACAGACTACATTGTTCTCAGCGAACCAGTCAGTGATTTCCTGCACTAAGAAAGGGAGGGAAATAAGGCCTTGATCAAGCCCTGGGCTCAGCAGTGCTCGGAGCAAGCCGGGAGGAGACATGCGCGGGGGTGGATATGCTGTTTCATTAACAGGGACTGGGCGTGAGTCATAAAGAAAAGGAAACCTTTCACTCTGCCCCATTTCGGGCCCATAAAGCAGGTGCTGACAGAATTATATGGCAGTTTGTAGTCAGTAGCCCTTTTCTTACTAGGTGGCCTCTTTATAAGCAAAACCCACTTCGCTACAGTGCACTCTCTCTCCCAACTGGGGTGGGAGTGCAGGTTAGCATCTCTCAGTACAGTGCGGGCCCTTTCACACAAGCACACACACTGTATTCCCCTTTTATTGGTGTCTTTGCACTTTGTGAGTTAGGGCCATGTAAAATGGGAGGGAGAGACTAAAGTGTGCCTCACTCTAGGACTGAGGCTTGTTTAGCTTTAGCACACTTCACTAAACTTCACCCTGGCAACTTGTTACCAGCTGGGCTGTTAAAATTCCCTTGAGAATGGGGAATCTATTGCAAATTACGGGTTACTAGATGCAAAGAGTAATTGTGTGACATATGAGAGATCACCTAGAAATTGTAGTGATAAATGCTCTAGAAACACCAAAAACCAATAGAGAGATGATATTAGAGTAGACAGACAGTATGGGGATACAGAGGCACACAAAGTTAGGACCTGTTAGAAATACTGTGCAGTGGTATCTGTTTGTTTGTCTTTGTGGGGTGCCTTAGAAATATAAAAGACAACTAAATATGAATATATATTTATACTGTACTGAGCATATGATTTGTTCAGTGAGCTTCTGAAGTGCTAGGTGCTGCTATCCGTGGTCATACGTAGGATGGGAGTGATAAAACTGCCAAGAAAGAGAAGGGGAAGGAGCCTTTTCAGAAAACAATCAGATCACTCTTCAGGCTGCTAGGCAGGAGCGTGGAAGGGCTGCAGAAATGCCTGTGTTATGACAGAACACAGCATGTCCTGGGGCATCGTGTCCAGCCCTGGGAGCACAGGAGCATTGTGGACCTGCAGCATTCTCATGACAAGGCCTAGGAGCCCACTGCAGGTCCCATGCAGATTCCTCGCTGCCCCGTGTGAGAGGGGTGTGGGAAAGCCGCAGGAATTGCCCTGTTTCCACCCAGGCGTGGGCTGCATAAAAAATGGCCATTCTCATAAATACCAGACTCGCAATCAAACAAAATGGCATCAGAGAGAAGAGCGGAATGCTTGGAAATGTAAAAATAAAAGACACTTGAGCAACTTCAATGCATCGTTTCAATTATTTGACCATACCAACCCCTTAATGAAAGAGAACTCAGGCTCATTACATAGAAATATCAAACCAGCCAAGATAATTATCTCTAATTAGTGCTAATTTAAAAGTGAGGTCTTTTCTATTGCTGAATTGTTGCATATTTCATTACTTCATTAGATGCTGTACAGACAATGTAGATAAGAGAATCAGTTCACTAGGATGATATAAATTTCATCATCACTTCACCAGAAGCAGAAGGGAGACTGTCCTGGTGGCATACGTTGTATGTGGAGCAAAATAACCAAAGCAAACAAACCTACTTGGCTCAATAATTCATCTTCTGGAAAAAGTTAATGTAATATGGTGTTAACATCATGGAAATTAAAAGAAAAAAGGAAGCAGCAATTCATCAGACAATGATGTTGCCTTCCCGTCTCTGCAAATATCACTCAATTATATTTCATTCCGGGTTGCTTTCAGTGACTGGGATGGGGATGTGAATGCAATGCATTCTGGAGTCTCCCCAGAGGAGAGAAAGTCCTCAAATCAGGCAATGGCCCCCAAATGAGAATGCACATTGGATATTCATTAATCCTGCCGTAGGCAACTTCCAAACAGGAGGACTAGGGAGCTAGAGATATCCCCGTGTGTGGTTCATTCCACTTGTCAGCCTTCTGAGAGCTCTCTACACATCGAGACTTATAGGACCAAGTTCTCTGATTGTACCCGTAAGCACAGGGGTGTTTTGCCCATTGAAACAGCAGAACATTTATCCCATAGAAATTAGCAATGAGAAGAATACGCTAGGACATCTGGTCCATCTTTTCCCTCCAACAGCAGATCATCATAGGATAGTTCCTCAAAGGAGATCCTCCTCCGGTGCTTTCTCTAGTATAGTTTTAATTGAAGCAGGTGATAGAGTGTCCACCACTTCCATTGAGACACTATTCCTTGTCCAAACACACTTATTGAAAGGGCCTCTCATCTCCTGTCCTTGTAGCCGTCAATGTGGGAAGAAAACTAGCATATTTGCTTCGTTCTCTGTGTCCCTCTACTCTACCAGCCTTTCTTCTCGATATCTTGGTGAAGAGGCAGGGACTGGCAGCATCCTTGTCTTACCCTTTGGTCTATTTCAGGCCTATCAGACTTGGCTCTCTTGAGTCTATAGGTCTCACTCCCACGGCACTTCAGTACCTCCCTCATCCTGCCTGCTTTGAAGATATTGCACTCAGAAACCCTTCCCACCATCACACACAACCTTCAGCTTGTATGTCCCAACAGGTGACATCCACACACCTGACCCTATCCTTAGGGATTACTGTCCCTTACATTAGGAGAATAGGAAGAGAGGGCATGCGAAATGCTAGGTTTACCTCTGAATTCCTTACTGAATCCACTTCACTCATTGGTAGAACTGCTTCGGAATCAAAGGAATGATTTGATAGATGGGAATAGAAACTGCTGTTTATTAAATGTTGAACTTTTGAAGCCCTTTCCCCATAATTACGTGGCATTCGGACTGGCTATAAGAAAGGACACACTAGATTTTCAACCAATTCAGAGGGAAAATTCTGGATTAGCAATAAGGGGCGTTTAAAGTCCAGTGATAATTGGAAAAATGACTATGTAAAAATTGATCCTTCTTACTCAACAGACCTGCTCTTTGTGTGCATTCGAGTCAGGAACAGATACTTGACTATTTAAAACAACATGTAAATGCTAACTGCCTCTTCTTCCAGTTTAGCCCTAAAGAACCAATATAGCATTTGGAAAGCGAACTGCAATCCTTTCCTGACTCACACAATTTGCCAAAGCATCGGCTGACTTTTCATGGCAGAGTCCTAGGGCCCAATTTTCCTCTCACTTACAACCATTGAATACCAGTGCAATTTCATGAACTTCAGTGAAGTTAAGTTTCACTTCCACTGAGGTGGCTGAGAACAGAAATGGGGCCTTTGTTTAGTAGTGGTGATGTGTGAACACAAAGCAAACCTACCTTGTCTTTCAGATCCCATTGTGAGATTGCAAGGCTGGCAGCTAGAAAAATAATCTATTGTAAACTACACATGATCTAAAGTCCTTGCAAGACAAGTAACATCCTATTGAAGGTTGTTTTCAACAGATAACCACACTTTAAAAAGCTTTTACTTGCTGCAGCTGACAGAATGAGGATCTATTTGATCTGAGACATTCCCCGGGAAAAGGCACAGTAACTTCTAATTCTTGAAAAGTTACTAGGTAGAGATGAAGTAATTGAAGAAAGTAACCGGAAATGTTTGAAGCTATAAGACATTGTAATTAACCTTTGAAAAGAGAAAAGTATGAAGTTCTTTGAAGAAGCCAACTTTGGTGCTTTAACATCTTTCAGAAGAGTCCTTTGAATGAGAATGAAATATGTAAAGGAAAAAAAGGATGTTAACTGCAGTTACACTAGGTATATTTGTGAAATACGAAGAAGCTGGGATAAAAGGGGGAAGACCTGTATAGAATCCCAAGCATCAAAGAACCAAACAACTAGGAAAAGAATAGAAGGAACCTCAACAGCGTAACGCTGAGTTAAGCTCATTGAATTATTGAAAACACCATATATCAAGATGTTCCACCTTCCCCAGAGAAATAGTATCTGAATTTCAGCATTGATTAGCTTTGAGGTTTTCCTTGCTGAAATGCTGTTCATTTGCAGAATTGCTGTGAGAGAAGTTAAACGTGGATATATAAGTAACTGCAAGACAGGAAACATGAGATGGCAAGTGTTTTACTGCAAATGGTAGCTGAATAGGGGCATACTGTCTGTGAAGCAATCAGTGGATTGTTGTTTTTACAAAAAGACAAGAATCATGAGGATTTAATGAACAGTGATTTAACTTATTGATTAATAACAAGGCTTTCTCCTGTCAATAAAGTTCGTCTTGTTAAGTAAGCACCTTGTTCTTGTTTGGACACAGCTTCTCCTTAGAGTGCTGAATTAAAACAACAGTGATTTTGGATGCAGCCTGTGACTAGCTCAGGGAATTGGCAAATTATTAGTATTGTGTACTGTCCTTTAATTCACCCCCTCAGTTTCATCACCCTTGCCACACTATGGACTTCCTCCATCTTTCCCCAAAGAATAAACTAGAACACAACTGTTGCCTGAACGAGGCCCTGTTTTTAAGTCTCTCTTCTGACACTCAGGTATACTTTCGCTCCCAATTCCACAAAATCCAGTGTAGAACTCAGGCTAGATCTGCATTACAGACTTTTCCCACAAAATCTCAGGAAGCGTCTACACCTCAAGCGTATTTTTGCGCAAGTAAAATGAAAGAACAGAGGGGGTTTTCTGGTGTAGGTATTCCTCTTTCTATGAGGAATAAATCCTTTTTGTGGAAGAGCTCTTGAGCAAAAAGGTGTGTGTGGACGGGGAACAGGGGGGTTTTGTGCAAAAAGAAGCAATTGAAAAAAGCACAGCTGCCCTGGTGGCCATTCTGTACATAGCAATCAGAGTTTCCTTTCGAGAGAGTGTCCATGCAGTCTGGGTGCTCTCTTTTGCAAAAGTGCATCACTTTTTCGATGAACTTTTGCAGTGTGGATGCACTTTTGTGCACAAAGGTTTTGCGGAAGATCTCTTCTGCAAAAAGCTTCTTGCGCAAGAAGCCTGTAGCGTAGACATAGTCCCTGTGGTAAAAGATGAGAAACCCCAAGTCACACAATGGTCAGTCCTCTTCCCTTTTTGCATGATCTCTGATTAGTGTGGCCAAGAGAAAGGTTGGTAGAGCACCATAGTCCTGATCAGCATGTTAATGGCAAACCGAGGAATAGAATCAAGCCTCTCAACACACAGCCTCTCAACCTGCTACTGTGGTATAAATTACACCACTAATCAAGCAAAGATTAATTTGACTTTTGAGGCAATTTTTGTTTTCTTTCAGCTGGTTCCTCCATGTTTGGTGTAAAAACCCCTGCCTTCTATCACCATGTCCTAATTACTCCAGGTTCTCCTGCCTTCCTACAGGTACCAGAATGGCCATGTCTAAATCCTCTTTTATCCTTCTTTCTATCTCTTCATCAGCTGTCACCAGACAACAGAAATAATGTTTAGATTTCATGCTCAATATTCTTGATGAAAGTCTAACATCAAAACCTCAGCAGGGTGCCACGGAAAATCTAAGTGAGGGTATCAGAGGAAGCTATTTCTACAGACCAAAAGAAATCAACAAAGGATTTTTTGGTGGTTTTGGGTTTTTTTTTTCTTTTTGCCTCTGGAGAATAAGTAGGAATAATAAGTTTAGTCCTGTTTTTTTAACTATTATCTCCCTTCTTGATATCAGTCTCTGCCTTTCATTATAATAAATATTGATTTGTGCTCTTAGAAAACGGCTTCTTCTTCTATCTCCTTCTTATCTTTTTTTCAGGCATGCCGGGTGTGGGTTAGATAGTGAGATATGATTATCTCCTGGAACACCTGTTCCGTCTCTTTACAATCTCCTACAACAGGATTCACACTGATGACACAGCAGGGGAGCTGGCTTTTTTTGTAATTTTTTTTTCTTTTTTTTGGTGGTGAAAAGTGCTAGACTGACGGCCCTGAAGGCTGAAGTCCTCCGCTGATCCACACAGAGGCCCAGCACACATAGGCACACCAATAATCTTGCTCTTTCCTGACCTATCCTGACTAATCTGGGACTTAACTGCTATTTTGGTTAACACTGGAATGACTTAGGGACTGGTATCAAATGTCATTGACTGGCTGTGTCGCTGCAATTCTTTGTTAATTTAGGGGTGAGCTATGAGTATGAGAGGAGCTAAAGTCATGAGCTGAAAAACGTGTAGTCCTGTGGCACCTTAGCCCTGGTCTATCCTATTTTGAAATAACTCCCCTTATTTCGAAATAACAAGTGAAGCGTCCACATTACAAGCCTGTTATTTCAAAACAAGGGGCTGGTGATTTTGAAATAATAACTCCTGCTTTCCACAAGGAATAATGCTTATTTAGAAATAGTTATTTCAAAATACAGGCAGTCCCCGGGTTACGTACAAGATAGGGACTGTAGGTTTGTTCTTAAGTTGAATTTATACTTAAGTTGGAACTGGCGTCCAGATTCAGCCCCGGGCTTCCTGGAATCAGCCGCTGATCAGTTTCAACAGCAGCTGAATCTGGACGCCTGGGACAGAGCAGATGGGGCGCTGCCGGGTAGGTCCCCGCAGCGCCGCACCTCGGTGCTGCGGGGACCAACCCGGCAGCACCCCAGCTGCTCTACCTCAGGTGTCCCCAAGTCAGCCGCTGCTGAAACTGATCAGCGGCTGATTCCAGGAAGTCCGGGGAAGAGCAACTCGGGCTTCCTGTAGTCAGCTGCTGGTCAGTTTCAGCAGCGGCTGACTTGGGGACACCTGGGGCAGAGCAGCTGGGGTGCTGCCGGGTTGGTCCAGTAGCGCCGAGGAGCAGCGCTGCGGGACCAACCGGTAGCACCCCAGATGCTCTACCACAGGCGTCCGCGAGAAAAGCCTGGTCTGCTGGGGGGGGGGCGGACGCACTAGCAGACCAGGGAGACGCGGGCGGCGGGACCGAGATGCGCCGCGGTCCCGCCGCCCACGTCTTCCACAGCTTTGCTCTGCGTCTCCCTGGCCTGCTGGGCCCCTTCCCCCCAGCAGACCAGGGAGACGCGGAGCAGCTTTTCTCGCCCCAGAGGACGCAGGCGACGGGACCGCAGTGCGTCTGGGCGATCCCGCCGCCCGCGTCCTCCGGGGCGAGAAAAGCCCCTTTCGTAAGTACGGATCCGACGTAAGTCGGATTCGCGTAACTCGGGGACTGCCTGTAGAGGTAGTGTGGATGCTCCACTGCTGCTATTTCGAAATAACTATTCCCCAGAGTCATTCAAAGTAATTACTCCCCAGTGCTTCCTGGGGCTCTCAGTTGAGATAGAACATCCATATTAAGGGACTCTGCCTTGGACTAATTTCGAGGCTTCCCTGTAATGTAGACATGCTATTTCGAAATAGTTATTTCGGGAGTTATTATTTCAAAAAAAGTTATTTTGAAATAGTTTCCTAGTGTAGACATGCCCATCTAGACTAACAGATAGATATAGATATAGATATAGATATAGATATAGATATAGATATAGATATAGATTATATAGATATAGATATAGATAAAATGAGCTTTTGTAGGTAAAACTCACTTTCTCAGATGAGATTGAGTGGAGAAAAAAAAGGGTGAAAAGAAAAAATATACCTGTCTATTGTAGTGCCAGTGCTAATGAAGTGTCCCATACGTAGCTTTTGATGTCAATGGGGTGCTGAATGTCAGGAAAGCTGGTTTTATAATGAGCCATCTAGTTCAAGACTTTGTTCAGGCCAAGGGAAACAGTGTCAAATTTGCACAGAGCCCACCCACAGCTATGGCATGGTATGAATTGTGGTTGTTACTGAATTTGTTCAGTGCCCACAGTAACATTCTCAGCATAGTACAGGAAGCGAAATGAACACAGCCCCTGTTGCAAAGGGCCCCCAGATTACCAGATAGGCAGAATTCCCTGGAAAGTCTGGAGGAAGGGCGAATGTCGGGGGCATGGTTTGTATTGTCAGCTTGCTGTGGACATCCTGGAAGAAATCAATCTTTAGGAAGGATGTTGATTTGGAGAGGGAGGCGGCTTAGGGAGCCAGGTAGGAGAAAGCATTGTCTGGAAGAACATCACAGAGCTGGGAGTGAAAAGAGATGATTGCCACATTGAAACTTGCCTCACTGACTAATGGACAGGCCGCTTTGCCTGGCGCATGGGGACAACATTGGCTGTATGCCACCCTTCCACCATCACCATCCTGATTCTCCAGGGTACTCTAAGTTAGAGTGACTCATAAAGTGCCAGAGCCTGGGCATTCCAGCCAGGCTGTCTCCTGTCACAGGTAAATCCCTCTAGGAACTGGGGGTGGGTGATGCTCGGCAGTGATGAGGGCTCTGTACTGTGCTTGCTGCCCTTTCAGAAGAATTTCCAATCCCCTCTAGCAAGAGCATTGCACAGAGGATTTAGCATGTGCCAGAAGTCAGTCAAAGTATCTCCAGGGGTACGTCTACACTAGCCCTCTAGTTCGAACTAGGGAGGCTAATGAGGGTGACTGAAATTGTTAATGAAGCCCAGGATTTAAATATCCCGCACTTGATTAGCATAGTCCCAGCCGGTCGCCATTTTGGAAACTGACTAGCCCGAAGTAACTGCCTGCGTTTACACAGGCAGTCTGAGAAGCGGGCAGTTACTTCGGGCTAGTCAGTTTCCAAAATGGCGACCGGCCGGAAATATGCTAATCAAGCGCGGGATATTTAAATCCCACGCTTCATTAGCAATTTTGGTCGCCCTCATTAGCCTCCCTAGTTCAAACTAAGGGTATGTCTACACTACCACCCTAGTTCAAACTAGGGTGGTAATGTAGGCAACCGAAGTTGCAAATGAAGCCTGGGATTTGAATTTCCCGGGCTTCATTTGCATAAAGCCGGGCGTCGCCATTTTTAAGTGTCCGCTAGTGTGGACTCCGTGCAGCGCGGCTACACGCGGCATGGACTAGGTAGTTTGGACTAAGCTTCCTAGTCCGAACTACCGTTACTCCTCGTGAAGAAAACAGTTTGTTTCACGAAGAGTAACGGTAGTTCGGACTAGGAAGCTTAGTCCGAACTACCTAGTCCGTGCCGCGTGTAGCCGCGCGGCACAGAGTCCGCACTAGCGGACATTTAAAAATGGCAGCACCTGGCTTTATGCAAATGAAGCCCAGGAATTTCAAATTCCAGGCTTCATTTGCAACTCCAGTTGCCTACATTACCACCCTAGTTTGTACTAGGGTGGTAGTGTAGACATACCCAAAGGGACTAGTGTAGACGTACCCTAGGACTTCCCCTGGAGACACCATGAGAACAGCCTCTGCCATGGTCTCTCAGTGCATCCAGACTCAGTAATAGGTGCAACCTGGAAATACAGAGGCAGCGTGAACATGAAAAAACATGTTTGTGAAGTATCAGTGGTCTCTGAATGAATGAGGTGTGACAGCACTGTCTGGTCACACCCCAGCTCTTTGTTGCATCCAGACCACCCACCCCAAAACACCTCGAGTGTGCCACTGCCAACTTCCACCACAGGAAACACTGCTTTCATTCACTGTCCAGACCCCCTGACTCTTAAGCTGCACCTCGCCCCCTGCAACCACATTAGGGGAGTAAACCAATTGCATTACTTTGAAAAAAAGGGCAGAGTGTGTCAGCAACTCACAGCTTCTTCGCAAGTCTCAAGCTGTTTGGTGTTTTTCTTAAAGCCCCAACTCCCAGAGTCCCGGAGTGCGTGAGACTCCCCGCTGACAATAAAAGAAAAACATTCATTTCTAGCGCTCAGATTGAAAATGGGATCACTGCAGGTGCAAAATGCCAGGAGGCAAATAAAAAGGATCCCACATGAATTGGTGTTTTTAAACCATGGCTTTGGGGGCTCCGCTCATGGTTTTTTAATTTTGGCAATAACGGAAAATAGGTGACAGGAAGCTTTGTGGTAGTTCTGAGGGAAGATTTGCGCTTGCTCTTATTTCCTCCAGGCCAGGTGATGTGTGATGAACTTGTCGGTGTGTCTGGTTGTCCTCAGACTTTCTACAGCACCACCAGTGCAGTTGCGATTGACAGAAAGATGTGCTGGAAGCTTCCGGAGGCCCAAGCAGATTAGCTTGTGACATGAGTAGAGAGAGTTCATGCACCAAAGCAAACCATCTATTGACAGCATATTAATAAACATCCCAACTGGGAGGCAAAAGGCTACACCTCGCAGGCCTCTCCTTCCGTCCCGTCCCAGAGACTGACGCTCATGTGTGAAGCAGACAGGAGTCCCGCTGAGTCCATTACTCTCTGGGGCCAGACCAGGATTTGTAGGCTGTTGACAGGGACGCCATGTACAAGCAATGGAGGCTTTTCTATTGAGAAGCAGACACCTCCAGCAAACGCTTTCACTAACTGATTGATTATTACTGGTGAGGATAAGGAATCCACGTGGAGCCCACGTGCAGAGCCTAAGACTGGCGCAGTCCGCTTGAAGGCAGACAGGAATTTCCTGTGAGGTAGATGTGCCAAAGCACTAAAAGACCAATACATAAAAAACACCTCGTATCCCTCTGCCTCAGCCACCCTCCTGCTCTCCTGCAGCCACAAATAGCTGAGGAATATAAAAATGGCTACCCTGACTCAGACCAGGACTCCATCCAGACCAGTCCCTCTAAGCAGGCCACTGCCTGATGCTGCAGTAGAAAGTGTAAAAAACCTTGTCAAGGACAATTATGGAGTTTCCTGCCCTGCCCCAATTTACCTACATTTCTTCTTAACTCCAGGGAGCTAGTTTACACTTGAATAAAGAGGGCTTATTTCCCCAGTGTTTTTTCTAACATGCCTAACAGCATTATTACTACCAATACTATTGCATCCTCTAATAAGCATCACTATCACTTTTATTTCTAGAGTACTCCAGCCTGGGAGCAACAGAGAAATGGATGTTAATCAGCACAGACAGGGCAAAGAACAAGGCGGCCGGGAGAAACCCACCAAAATGTCATCCTCTAGGCCAGTCCCCAAATATTCCCCATCCATGGAACACTGACCCGGAAGTCTCATCTGGAAGGATAGCCTTACTGCAAGGTCATTGACCCTGGGCAGAGATAAGAGTAGCACAACAAACTTGCACTTCGCTAGTGTGGCCCCTTCCAAGTCCTCTGCACAGCTCAAGAACTCTGCTGCTGTTACCCAACAATCAAGTGCCACTGTCACAATTATAAAATGAACCTGTGGGCTGTTGTAAATGACTCCCACAATAGCCCTGCTCTTTGTCTTCAGATTGCTTTGGCCCTAAAGGAGCAGGTGATAGAATGTGTCACCAGATGCTGACACCTATGTCAAGAAAGACACGCACTCATCCAAGGAAACACGCAAAAGTCAGGCATTGTCTATGGAATTTTCCATAGTTACTGGGGGGGGGGGGGTTCTGTATATATTTCTCTGAGTGATCATCTCTGCTCATACGGCCTTATTCATGCTGAGCTCAGATGTCTTGTTTAAAGAAGAACTGAAAAGATTTGCTTAAAATAAGAGTATTAGAAAGCCTTTCCTAGATTCCCAGCAATTAACCAACCCTACATGCAGGCTTCAAATTTGCAAACACGTTTGAAAAGAAAATACTTTAAGTTCAGCTTCTCCTTTGCTCCCCTGCCAGGCCTTGGCCTTGTGATATTGTGATATTACCCCTTGTTAGAATAGATTTTACCTCCACCAGAAACTGTGGGTCAGATCCTGTGATCTTAACTCAGGCAAAACTCCCAGAAACTTTAATATGGGGCTGCAGGGCTAGGTCCAGTGTTTTGCCCTACACTCTGTGCATATTGAATCACAGACATGTAGGACTGGAAGGGACCTTGAAAGATCACGTAGTGCAGGCCCTGCACTAAGGCAGAACTAAGTATGTGTTGCTTTGGGTGCAGAAGAAAGGAAGAAAACTATACACAGAGATGTTATATACTCTGGGGAAGTTTGGATATGGAGTCAATTCTAGATCCAAATGGTGGAACATGGAACCATCCCTTTGTTGTTCTTAAGTCTATAGGTAACGGGACAAACTCTTTTCTTAATCACACCTGTGTAAATGGGAAGTCTATTGTAACAAATGAATCTGCTCTGTTTTGCCCATCCTCAATGAGAGGAGAATTTGACCCAGATTCTCTTATTTGTAGTCTTAAACTGTTTGGACATAATTCTACTCTCACACCAGGCTCACACCAGTATAAATCCACTGACTTCCACTGAGTAAGTCCTGATCCATGTAAGTAAATGTGAGATCAGAATCAAGTCCTTTGTGTTAGCACTTTGCAGTTCCTCTTTAAACCCAACACTATCAAGCCTTAACGGCAAGTGATGGAGTCGGGCCCATGGGCTCCATATATGATGAACCCAAACAGCAGCTCCTAACTGCTGCCGAATAGTTTCCCTTTTGGAGTGAGCCACTAGTCGTTTGGGCAGCTGTGAGCAACGCTTGCCTCTCACCCTCAGAGCAAAGAGCACATGCTGAATCCTAACAACAGCTGCAGCCTCACATATCAGATATATTGGGCCTCTCTAGTGCTGAGATTCCCAAACAACTTTCCCCATCTCCCCAAGTTCCAATTTATCAGGAGAATTAGTAAAACACTCATTTCTCAGCTGTCTAACATTTCAAACTCCTGCTGTAATACATCTGATAAATATTTACAGAGCCTGACAAAGTTTTCAGCTCACTCAACTTTGTGCCAAACAATTCCAAACATTCATTTCCCTTCTCCCACCCCTCTTTAAGGTTTATTGGGGGGAATGAGAGTTCCACCTTTTAAAAATGCTGATATTAGTCATGCAAGAAATGCCAAAGCGACAGTTCTGGAGTCTGCATTCCTCTATTTATCCTTAGGACAGGTACAGCACGGGCAGCTGGACTAACTTCCCCTCACACAGAACCCTCCCCAACTCCATGCCTGTGGGGCCCAATCAATCACTATGGGCCAGCTTCCAACACAAAAAGGGAAGTCAATGCCCATACCTGTTCCAGCCTTGCTTTTTTCTTCTTCTCAGGCTATGTCTAGATTGCAGGCTTCTTTCGGAAGAAGCTTTTCTGGAAGAGATCTTCCAAAAAAACTTCTTCCAAAAGAGAGCGTCCACACTGCCAAAGCACATCGAAAAAGCGATCTGCTTTTCTGAAAGATAGCATCCACGCTGAATGGATGCTATCTCACATTTAAGCTGTGATTAGTATGGATGGAGTGGCCACCAAGGAACCTGTGCTTTTTCCTCTTTCCTCTTCTTTTGAAAGAATTTCCTCTTTCCCCATCCACACAAACCTTTTTCCGAAAGGGCAATTTGGGAAAAAGGCTTTTTCCTCATAGAAAGAGGATTACCAATGCTGGAAAAACCCCTCTGTTCTTTCAATTTAGTTTTGACGATTGCAGTGTGGACGTAACTCAGGTTTGGTTGGAAAAACGTCCGTTTTTCTGACAAAACTGTGTAGTGTAGACATACCCTGAGAGAGCCATCAAGAAGGCTGATCATGAGGTCAGTAGTGATGCAGGTACATATCTCAGAGATGAACTGAGAAGCATGTTTCACAGATGATACCATAAGGTCACCAGGTTCTGCTAACGTCTTTGGAAATTAACAGACTGCTGGATTCTTACTGCTAAGGCCAAAGTCTCCATTAGACATGCCCAGTCTTCTGAGCCAGCCCAGCCTACAATGCTTACCTTTTCACCACTTACATTAAAAACATGGCGTTGTGTGCAGGGTGGGTTATCTAGTTCTCTCCCCCTCTTCCCCCCACTCCAGTGAGTCTCAGCATACAGCCACAAACTCTTCTTGTGTGCTGGAGTGGAGCATCTCAATGTGAGCTGCTGTAAGATTGCCAGATGCATTTCCTAGCCGAGTTTCTCCAACAGCACCCAGAGTCTGAATGAACATGTTAAAATCCTATCTGAAGTGTGGCTCATCAGTGCTATGTTTTAACTTAGCATGAGCTGGTTTGTATGTTGCATTTGCACTGGGTTGCACTTGGGCCATCCCCCATACAGAATTGGGGTTCTAAAATGCTGCCCCACCTTTAACAGAGGAGCAGTCACAGGAGATGCCAGGTCACAACATACAATGCTCCAGTTGCTTGGCTTCTTGGATCAAGATGGAGCATCATGCATTGGGATCTGATTTCACCATGAGCTATACTGTCATACTAAGGATGGAGGTGACTGCATTTGGCTCACCACAGGATCTTTCATGGTGCAAGTTTCCTTCTTATTCTTCTCAACTTGCTTCTATCCCCACAGGGCTCTGGGCTGGGGGTCTCTTTCAGGCATTGTGGCAACCCAAAAATACAGAGTAGATGATTTCAGGAAAAATCTAAAGAGAAAATTAGACCCTCCCCACCACTACTCTGGATACTTCTTCAGGGTGCTGAAAAGTGAGCAGGCTGTATTCAGGCCAGAGCCTCCTGCATTGTATGCGCTTCCTGAGAAAGCAGAGCCTCCATGCTCTTATTCAGCATTCTCATCTCTGTGACACACCAACAATCTCTCCCAGCCTCTTCTTAGCAAGCAGTGACCGATTTGACCCCATCAAAGTGAATCAGTGTCACTGTCTTTGCACCATCCGTTTGACCCTCCCAGAATCAAATGCACTGGCTCACATGTGCCATTTTATTTAATGAGTAGTGAATAACTGAGCATGTCTCAACACCATCGGGTCTGCTGGGGTCACAAGAAAGACAGACACATTTACTCATAATTGTTCTTTGTCACAGCTGATCCCCTATGGAGCACAAAATGCCATGGACACTTGTACGCACACATGTGCACAAACACGCACGTATTCCAACCATGCTGAATTTTGGCCTGTGTGCCAGGGAGCTACCAGTGTGGAGTGCACACCATGAAGCCATTGCAAAGTAACTGAGATCACACATTTTTGGCCATCTGAGTTTTCATCTATTATTCTGCTCTCACATGACATAGGCTACATTGTGATGTCTACCTTGCCTTGGAACACAGAGAACTCGGGGTCAGAGAGAAAGGTAATAGCTTATGTCGGTACCACCCATAGCGAGGGCATGGAGTTGTGGAGGAATAGTGTCTAGCTAACCCTTTGTGTTATACTAGTCCTTATTCAATGATTCACACCACCAGCATACCACATTTACACAGAAATGCAAAGGGATACAGCTTCTGCTTTTCTGGCATCATTGATTCAGACCCTTTCCACCTGATACAATTCAGTTGACTGATTTTTTTATAATAAATATCAGTTGAATGCAAATGTAAATCTAAAGTAATCCCTTTTAGGTTAACGGTGTCAGTCTAGATTTGAACAAGAGTAAGCAAGATATGAATCTGATCCTCTCCATCTGACAGTGGACTCAGACTCACCATGTCTAAGTGTAATGTAAAGAATGACTCAGATTTTCCACGTCACCATCAAAAGACTCATGACCTATGATTTCCAAATGACTGGCTATATATGACACATTTTGTTTTGGTTTGGGTTTCCATCCAGATATCCAAAGCACTGAACAAACTTTCAAACAGAATATACAGGAAATCCACAACCCACAGTGATATGCAGCCACCTCTTACAATGAACATGGCATCTGAAGATGAGCATTTGTGTGTAGAAACTACCATTTTCACTGGTGCTCTCAAATCTGATCCAAGCTGAAATTTCAGATTTCTGGCCTACTTTTAGCCAAATGAACTTTTGTCCGGCAAAAGGGTCAAAATTCTTCCATACAGAAAAAATTATGACTTTTGGCATGGATTCTTCATGAGAATTTTTCATCGGCCCCAACAGTTTTCCACCCAGTGAAATACTGGAGGAGAGAGAGAGAGAGGTTTTTCACCAGTGTGCAGACATGTTAATTAATCCACTTGTGCAGTTCTATGGAGTCTGCAGTTTTACTACCAGAGTGACTTTGTGTCCAAATTAGCAATTTTGTGCTTCCTCCAATTTCATCCCTTTTAATAAAAAATCCACAACGCTCCCACATTCTCTTGCTTCAGGTCCTTCTTTAAAATGCTCCTCTGCCATGATGCCTAGAAAAAACTCAGCAATGGTTGGGAGCTAGTGAGCTGTGATGGCTGCTTATCACGTAGACCATAATCATCTTGTAACCTTATTATACCCTTCTGTTGTATCTACCTGTTGTCTCTCTTATCTTAAACTCAGGTCATCAGCTCTTTGGGGAAGGAATTTTTGTTGTGTGTTCATAGTGCGATCGGGCTAAGGCCTTAAGATGTGACTGTGATACAAGTAGGTAACAGCAATCATCTAGCTGAGAAGATCTTTAGGACAAGGCCTTGGCTTTCTTACTTTTCTGTACCATGCCACACATATTGGTGATGCTATGTAATTAAGAATAATAATTAGGTCTGGCTGGAGCATTTCTGACCACACGCAATTGCATTGAAATATGATGTTTCATCAAACCGGAAACATTTTCTGGCGATGTATCAATTCTGATGATTTTTTTGACAAGACAGTTTCAGAGGTCTAGCGCTCTACAGACACTTTTGACCACAGAGAAAGAAACAAATCAAACACCTGACCTTACCATCTGAAATCATATATTTCAACACTATTCTGTTTTGCCACTGTGCTTGAAAAATGTTGGTTTTATTCCAATACAGAATGGAATGGCACAGAATGGACTTCTTGTCTTCCAGCCAGTAATAAAAATAAATAATTGATAATTAATAATTAATCACTTGTTTTGCAGGTTGCTGAGGTGAATTTCCTTCTTCTTTTTCCTGGAACATTTTAAGGTGGTGAATGTGCTGAGGCAGAGGGTACCAAGTGGACATTCTTGGAAAGTGAAGTCCTTGAATTATTCGTAGAAAAGTTAATGGGCAAGGATAATACCAACTTCCCTTACAGCTGCTCTATCAATGTCACCATGGCCTCTTCAGCTCTCAACTTCTTTTTTGAGAATTCCATCAAGGGTGGTCTCATAGTGATGCTGGCTTTTGTGACAGGACCCACATTGAGATCTGTGGAAGTTCTCCTCTGAATCGTATTGTGGACAGGATCTCTGTTACAAGTCTAACAGCAAAAGTCTCACTGAGAGAAGAAGTCCACCAAAAGCAATAATTTGATGAAAGTGTAATCAGCGCTTTCTGAGATTTCTGTAAGCGGGGCTTGCTGAAAATCCATCCGCTCTTTCATTTCAAGGATCACTCATTAGTGCTTTTGCAGAATTAGTAATACATCACTCACGGCACTGACAAATGGAAGTGCCAGCCTGGAATTGTTCCAGGGTCTGGGAGTTGCCAACTGCTGAGACACTAGCAGTTCCAAAACAGGGGAACCAGGAGAGTCATGGGACAACGTTCAGACTCTAGGCCGGAAGCTCTGCAGTCATCATCTCCTACGGAGTATGTGTAAACCTGAGAGAAGAGAGATGCAGGAATATGTATTGTAACACACATTCACGTGTGCGTGTGCACACATACACACACACTTATACTTCCCCTCCAATTGTTCACTCTGCTGCTGGCTAGCTGGCAAATACATTAAATCCCCTGTGCACCAGATGTATTCAGCTGCTTTTGGGAGTGCTAAGCTTGGTCCATCCTTGGAACTCCCACACCACATCCCAGTTGTTCTTCAATGATGAGGTTAACGGAAGGGGACATCATGGCCTGGGGTTTGAAGGAGGTTGAGGGAGGAAGAGGCCATAGTATAAGCACAAAATATCTTTGTTTCCTTGTAGCGTCCTTACGTGCTGGCATCTAAACAGACCTACTACCTCAGCTCTGAGGAAAGGATACTGCTCACTACTCTTCCATCTCTACCTGCTGAAGGAGTCAGGCAACGCTTTTGTACTACAGCTATCCACCGTTCCTGGCTCCCAGCCATTGTTAAACCTCTGAGTCCCCTCGTTCTAGAATAGAGCTGGGAAAATACAGCCTGCAGACCGAATCCAGCCCATCATGCTGCCTGATCTGGCCCATGGATGCAGTGGGAGCCTCAGGCCAGTTCCCTGCCTGCCCTGCATGCCACTCAGAAAAGTGGTTATGGGGCCATTTGTCTTTGAACAGCTGCAAGCCAGGGGGGAGAGGCTTTGCATATTGCACAATCCCATTGGCTGGTTTCTGGTCCATGGGAGCTGTCTGTTTGAAGCTGCCTGCACCCATACCTTTCCCAGACCCTGAACCCCAGTCTCCTGCCCCAGATCACAACCCTTTCCTGCCCTACGTCACAACCCAAACCCCTGCATCCCCTCGTGCACCCCAGTCCCTTCCCTTAGGTCACAACTGCCTCCTTCACCCAAACTTCCTTCCAGACCCCACACTCCTTCCTGTACCCCAATACCTTATCCCAAGCTCCCTTCTGCACCCAACCTCCATTCCAGAACTCGCACTTCCTCCATTAATATCATGGAAGAGTGCAAACCTTGACCACGTTCCAAATTCTTGGAGTGGCCTCCCATCAAAAATTATTGCCCACCCACCCCTGCTCTAGAAAATGGGTCCCATCTCTCAACTTGAAGAGACTTCCTGAGACCCACACTATAGCCACACCCTCTGTAGTGTCCTTCCTACACTCCAAAATCTCAAGCTCCTCAAAAGGCAACTTAGCTCAGTCACCCATTGGGGCACTGATACCCTTCTTCTGAACACAGGTTTCCCCGGTAGCAGCCCCCTGCACTACTGCCAGATGAACAGACTTCATGGCCAATTATTTAGCTGCTTTAATTCCAAAGAATATTTTCCTATTAAATATCAATATTGAACAAGTTGTTTTGTTGTATTTTGCTTTGTATTGAAAGTCTTGGAGTAGGAACAAGGAAGGGTCTGATATCAGAGTTAGGCCACTGCTATCCATTTGTATGTAGGCCTCTGAATGATGTAGTATCTGATGCTTTCTAAAGTTCTTTTCTATGTGGCATCCCTGGATGATAGCAATTCTTCTGTCCTTTGGCTGCCATGAGACTTAATCAGTGTTGTTCTATTCCCCATTGTCATCCAGCTCAGTCACAGAATGGATTTTGTTGTGCCAGCCCTGACACACTCAGCTGCAGACAGGATACCAGGTGGGAAAGTCTCCTGGCTACATTTCCTCACTGTGTCACCTAAGTGTCTACAGTCGTAAATGGGGAACGGTACATCTGATGGATCACACAGATGCCTGCAATAACTCGCAGGAAAAGAGATCTAGTAATTTCACAAACACCAAAATGCACTCCACAGCACTAAGTCTGTCTGAGATATAGATGGGGAACAGGGGTCTGCTTGGATCATAATTCATCTGTATAGTAATCCTTATCTAGTTTTATTATAGATTTTCAGAGCTGTTTTATTTGTGTCCCTGTTAGACTTTCACATATATGGAGCCAACCACTAAAAAGGCACCAATCTGTTTGGTTTCTAAAGAGTCCCACGCTCAGAGTTTTGCCAAGCGGGCTTGGAAGGATGCTATGCAGATCCACAGGAATTCCAGGATCCACTATCCTACCCTCACTTTGCACCCATGCAGCTTTACTAAAGTCAAAGGGGGTACACAGATGTAAAGGGGACAGGTAAATCAGGGCAGGTGTCAATGGATATAGTGCAGTACAATTTTAGAAGGAGCTTTTCCAAAGCACATAAAAGACTGACTAGGAATGCAAATTGTGCTCCTAAATCCAGTAGGCACTTTTGATAGTCTTGCCATTGGTGTTTTGAATGCCTTCTAACACTACCCTAATTGCAGTACTTCTGAAAACAGGAAATGCCTATTGGGCTACACTTTTCAGATTCCTTCAGAGGAAGCTGGGTGAAGTGTTGATGTGTTTTTGAAAGTGGGGGTTGGAGGCAGGACCGCATGGTGGATTGTTAGCAGCAAATCTTACATTTTCTGCCTTCCCTTACAATAAATAAATAAATCCCATATGTGCACAGTCCACCACAGGCTGGGCATTGTGTAGTTATTTATGATAGATTATTTTGCATTTCTAAGCCAGCAAGAGACACTGAGGGCAGGGGAACGGGGAGGAAGCCAGTGAAGGAGATAGAATGGGGGGTTCGGAATGGGAGATGGTGAAGAGAATGGAAAAGGTAGATGGGGAGCTGCAAAAGGGGAGAGAAGATGAAGTAATAGCAATAGAGCTGGTCAGGGATTTTCCATTGGAATAAAATACCCTTTTCACAAACTCAACGTATTCCAATTTTGAAAAAAAAATCAATTTTCTGTTGGGAAAATTGAAATAGCGGCTGTTCAGTGAGCCACCTGGAAGGTTCTCGTCACTTTTTTCAAGGAAAAGATTTACATTTTCTGACCAGCTTCAGGTTGGACACTGCCTGCTGGGATGAGAGGGGCAAAGCAGCCACATGGGCCTGGCACCATGAATATGATGGGCTGCATTAGGTTGCTTAGTGACACGTCTGACAATGGCAGAAATACAGCCTTCCAGCCTAGAGCCAGTTCTTCTGGCTGAGTTAGAAAGCCCCCAACATGCAGCCAACCTAACCCAACCTAACTCCATACCTCTTGTCCATTACCAGCAGGAGCTGCTCAAAATAAACGGCAAAGTTTCAAACACCCTAGAGTTTCAGCGAAAGTGTATTTGATTCTGGATGGGCCCCATCTTGGCTTGTAACTTAGCATGCAGGGAAGAAGAAGCTTTGCCCTAAAGCATTGATTACTCAATGGTTCTATAGGATGAGGTTCCTCAAGGGATGGGTAGAGGTCCTCTCTCTTTCATCCATATGCACTTGTTCTTTATGGTAGTGAAATAAATGGTCCTCTTTTGTGCCTGCTTGTCAAGCTGAGCTCTGCCTCCTGAACAGAAACTAGCAAGAACCCAAGCACTCAGCAATGAAGATGTGCCACAGTGCAAGAGGGAGGAAGGATCCAGCCTGAGACAGAGCAGTGATGAGAGATAGAAGGAAAAGACCAGAGAGGGAGAAGCACTTCTATAATCAGATTAGTCTAAGGGGAGTCACAACCCCCATCCTAAAGGACATGGGCGGGGGAGAGGGGAGAGGGAGGGAGAGTCAATGGTGGGAAAACTAAAAGTGAAACATATTTGTTACCGGGAGCAGAGTTCTGACCTTATAATAAAAGGATTATAGGGGTTTCCAAGCGGAAATGAACATGTGGATGTTTGGTCGGGTGATGGGGGGAGGGGAAGGAGAGAGCTTAATGAAACCACAAGTTCAGGGGGATTTCAATGTCCCCATAAGTCTAAGCATCCTTGAGCCATTCATGAGGTACCACTGCCCCCATGTGGCTCCATCCTGCAACCTTCCTGAGCAAGTGAGACAGGAGAGTTGTTTCAAAGAGGCCTGCAAGGGAAGTGGAGGCTTTTCTTGCTGGGGTGCCCCAGACATGAGCAGTAGTTAGTCACCTCTTCCTTTGACATGCTGAAAACTGAAGGAAGGACAGTTCTGGTGATTAAACAAAGACCCTGGACTCTTCTAAGCTCCCAAGGAGCCAAGGAGATAAGAGAGAAAGACTGTTGTACGCTTCAGTGCTGCAGATGCAAACCGGGAACTTAGGACTAAGAGTGCAGGAGGAGGATCGCTTTTTTTGGTAAGAAAGCTAAATTAATTTTCTAGAGAATTTATTAAAGGTTCCCCCTCCGCCCACACCCTTAACTGGCACTGAAAAAGGATGTGTTAGTGAAGGTAACACACTGAAAACCTTTGTACCATTAATCATTCTCTCTAACAATGAGTCTTATACAGGCAGCCAGCAGGCAAGAGTAGGGGGTAGGGACTGGGGACTATCAGAGACAGAACAATTCATGTTTCAATTGGTCTTTTCTGGTCCCATAAATTCCTAATAAACTCCATGCCCACTTCAGAGGTACTGTTACTAAATTGAAGGACAGCTGTAGCCTGCCAGTACTCAAGTACTTCTAGTTGGGTCTGTCCAGGCCAGGAGCCATAGTGCCATGGAGTATCCTGGTTTGGGACTAGCGGGTCTGTAAAAGTAGGAGTAAGGTTCTCCCTGCCTGCTCCATTCCTGCTCAGTTACCATCAGATTCCCTTGGTCACCTTCTTCTCCAGAAACCACTGGAAGTGGTTCCAATGTAATAGGCAGAGAAAAATTAAACCTACTTACTGATGTTTCATTGTAATCTCCGTCTCTTCCACAGGGCCCAGGCTTCACATGGGCCGAAGGCATCCATGTAGCTCCAGAAAACTTTGCTGTGGGTTTCCTATGACATCTTTTGTAATGCTCTTAGTTCTTCCTCTCATCATTCCCAGAGTTGTTCGGTCCTCACCCTCTTCTTCATAAAACACACCCAGGCCATTACCATTTCCCTTAACATTCCTCGGGTTTCTTTTCTCACCCCGTGTGTGTCCCCAATTGCCGGGGGCCAAAGGACTTACTCAGTATGGCTCACAGCTAAGCTCAGGCACCAGCTGGTTTATGCAGCCCACTCATCCAAGCTGGAGTTCACAGAGAACTCACAATCGCTCCCCAACTCCTTACTCAGTATGCACTTTATCCTGTCTAAACTGTGGGATGGAATCTCTACTTTAGCAGTTATTAAAGCACTGGTCAGAATCCAACCCAGTGCATTATTTTACACCCTTGTTCATTTTGTTTCCTTTCTTTCCAGAGGGCTTCACTCCAGAGTTCAGTGTCCAGTTTTCAGCTTCTGCTGTTTCTTGCTCTGTGATTATCTCAAAATAACATCCATAACCCACTCGTTTACACTTACATCCTTCACGATGCTAGCTATCTGTTTGAAAGGCTTGCTTAGCCATGGGATTGACATATAACAAGACAACTGAGGAAACAAAGCCATCAATCCACACACTCACCTTTTAACTGCAGATTGGTAGTTGCAGCTCTAAAGTGATGTCTCATTACTCTGCTTTAGTGATCTTGTTAAATGCCAATTTAAAGCCCGATCACAAAAGATTGTACACAAGAATTTATTCATCATGAGCAAAGTGTGCAATGCATTGTGGGAAGGACGAATTTTTTTCTCTTCAGTTCCTCCCTGGGTTGCATAGAGAGACACAGGAAAGATCTTTTATATCAATTAGTCTTTCCCCATAGGGCTTCTCTGTACTATAACCTCCAGGACTTTTTCCAATCGCCATGTAAATGGCTCAGGGTTTCCATCATATCCCTTGGGACATTAATCTGCAATCTAATATATCCAATTGTGCTGTGACGTTTTCCTGGTATTCAGCCTAAATGCTCTATTTCTTCTCTTTCCTTCTAATTAGAGCTGTTCAAATAATGGAAAAATTATTTGCAAATAATTATTCAATGCCAAATGTTGCAGCAAAATTTCAATGAATTATTCAACTGGCCCTTGTCCAAATTAAATCCTTAGGGACCTCCAGAAACTATTCAATGTCTACACCCTTCAAATAATTTTACAAGACTTTTGGATATATGTATTAAGTGCTTCAGATGCTTGCACAGTGACATGTAATGCATGGTGTTTCTCGTTATTACCAGAGATGCACTCCCTAAGCAGCCTCTCCAGGTCAGAAGGCAAAGGCTATTCCTTTGGAGCATTTACTATTGGTGTCTCTAAATTTCCTGGGCCTTGTTAGTAAGTGGGTCACTTCCTCTTGCCCACTCTGACCCTCCTGAGTCTACTCAGTTTGATTTACTTGAGTCTGGAATCAAGTTGGTTCTAGAAGGCATTGCACTTCCCACCTGCTCATCTAGGTTCAGTGTAGAATCAGAGGTGCTGGGATGAGAGATTCTGGGGGTGAGGCAGCAATTCCTGGCTTGAAATGGTTTCCATCATATAGAAGGATGATATTTTTGTTCAGTGATTTCCAGCACCCCTCATTATAAAAATTGTTCCAATGCCACTCTGTAGACCATCTACCATTTTCCATCTTAGGTACTGAATATGGACCTCATTGTTATAGTATCTGTGCATGTCATGATGTGGGATGAGATAGAGCTATTATCCTCATTGGGCAGATAGGGAACTCGGGCACAGAAAATCTAAGAGGCTCACCCAAGATCACACAGGAAATCTGTGACAGAGCAGATAACCTTGAACCAGTCTCTCAAGTTCCTGGCTAATGTCCTACCCAGCGGACAAGTCTTCCGCTCAAGCATGTTGGTTTGAACAATGAGCAGGCAAGCTGACCGGATTCACGGATAATGAGCATTTGTACTCTAGTGCCCTTTGCAGCAATGCCAGTTATGTTGGCCCTAAGATGCCCATTGTAAATGGGCGAGGAAAGGTTTTGGAGTTCTCGGGCACCAGACAGAGGAAAGGATTGGAATTACAGTGCTGAGAATACTGCATGTCAGGTTCCAAGGAGGTTGGCAGAGCAGGGGGAGGAAGGACAAGAGCTGAAACAGAAAGGGGTGCAACAGGTCACTAGCAGAGCTGGGACTCTGCCAGCACTTTCTGCCTTTATGAATCATCATCATCATCCATTGAGCAGATGTTTATAACCCATTAATGCCGGTGGGAGGCCCATTCCCCATATGTATGGGCAGCACGGCAGACCTCAGTATACTTGTCTGACTGCGGCTTTCCTCAGCCCCTTGCAGTTCACTCCGACAGGTGCCTTTTCCTCCTGTGTATTCTTAAGCCTTCCCCTTTAAGAGAGGAGCAATCATTGTGTTTCCCAGCAGTTGATCGTGACACCTTTTAGCAACAGAGTGTCAGTCAAGTGAGTGCTATAATGATGCAGGGAACAGGGAGTATGTCTAGAGGTTAATTATGTCCCTGTCATGGAAAAATACCTTCTGGAGAGGACAGTGCAGGCAGGATATGAATGCATTGCCATCCCCCTGTATTATAGCAGTACCATATGCAGCCCTTGAGAGAAGAGTGTTTGTGGAGTCCTCTACTATAAGCCTCTCTTTCAAAGGGTTTTATTATATACACAGTCATAAAACTTTGCCTGAGGCTGAATTGGCAAACAGGGCCTTGGCCCAGAAGCCAAACCCTTTTCATTTTTTAATAACATTTCATGAAAATCCATTTGGCCCTTTGTAACTCGGACAGGTGGGAAAACAATAGAGCTTTCTATTTTCAGCTCCCTCGCTCTCTGACAGGCTCCCAGCCTTATGGGAAGTGTTTGCGTGGAGCTGGCTGTTGGCTACTTTGCATATTCTGAAGTGCTGCAAGATGCTTGTTCCAGAGGCGCCCTAGAAATCCCGGGCAATGCCAGTGCTACGCTGTGCATGAGCAACTGGGGCTGTTTTGCAGAAGTTCCGCAATATTAAAGAGCATAGGAGACATTAAACACTGAATCCCTGAGCCTGGCATGGACTGTTTTCTCTGGCTGCATTGTCAGAATTGTGTTTGCCCAGCCATACCAACCAGTCACTTCCCCCTGTCTTATCCAGTCTGGCACAGAGAGAGGCTCTGCTCAGACATGACCTGGGAACCCAGTAGCACCGGACTCCAGGTGCACCCTGTGGCTGTGTCTAGATTGGCCAGTTTTTCCGGAAAATCAGCCGCTTTTCCGGAAAAACTTGCCAGCTGTCTACACTGGCTGCTTGAATTTCCATAAAAGCACTGACTTCCTACTGTAAGAAATCAGTGCTTTTTGCGGAAATACTATGCTACTCCCATTCAGGCAAAAGTCCCTTTTGCGCAAAACTTTTGTGCAAAATGGCCAGTGTAGACAGCTGAGATTTGTTTTCTGCAAAAAAGCCCCAATCGCGAAAATGACGATCGGGACTTTTTTGCACAAAAACGCGTCTAGATTGGCCACGGACACTTTTCCATAAAAAGTGCTTTTGCAGAAAAGCGTCCATGCCAATCTAGACGCTCTTTTCCGAAAATGCTTTTAACGGAAAACTTTTCCATTAAAAGCATTTGCGGAAAATCATGCCAGTCTAGACGTAGCCATATGTATCCAGTGTTCAACCACTCTGGCTCCCCATGTAGCCACACACGTTTCCAGCTGAGCCCTTCTTTCCAGTGATTACTTGTTGTGACTCACATATATAATAGATTATGACGAGTATTATCGCTGTATCTGGCAGTAGAGCCCCAAATATACCCGTGTCGCCCAGACATAGCAGAGGGCAGTCCCTGTCCCAGTGCGAAAGGATGGAAGACAGATGAAGGGCAGGAGAGTATCCTCAGGCAGGTGATAGGCCATGTTTGGTTAGTTTCAAGTGATGTGTCCAGCTGCCCCTCACCAGAACAGTCATTTGCCTCTGGCCCAGCAGCCCTCGTCTACAGACCCAAATGACTCTAATCACTTTGTTATTGTCTCTCAGCCTCCATTACAATCCTGGCTGTTCTGTCCTCTTGGCCCTGCCTCCTCAAATGCTAGTCCTGCCTCAGCCACCCTCTTACTCAGTGTCCTTTCCGCATTACCCTGCTGACAAGCTCCCCCTTCTTCATTACTCTTCCCTGCCTAGGGAGACAAGGGAGACTCTGGAAACCACAATTGCTGCCAAAGAGGCTCTCGAGGTCGTGAAGGCTGTTCCCCTATGTCACACTGTCTGCCAGAGCAGCTGCAGACTCTGGGCTCCAATGCTCACTCCTCCGATCCCACTGAGTAAGACTCTAGCTGTACTCAGTGTCTGCCCCTTCCCTAGTTCACCTTCTCTCCCCTCTCCAAAATAATCAACCTCCCATCTCCACAGACCAGCACAAGGTGCCATCTACTGACATCAGGGGAGCTCCCGAGGGCTGAAGCAAGGGACTGTTGTTGGCTTTATGTCTGAAAACTCCTGATGCCGCAGAGTGGAGGGGGCAGGGGACTGGAGGCTCAGCTAGCTCTGCCCCAATACAGCTGCTGAATTGTTTCTTCCTGGAGATGCTGTGGACTTAGGAACGACCCCTAGCCCTGGGTGTGGGTGGGAGCGTAGCTGTGGAAGCTGTGTCCCCCCATTAGTCAGGCTCTCGGGGTCACTTCACTTCCACTAGACGTGTCACTGTCCCTCGTTGCTCCGAGGCTGGGAATCTTCTGTGAACCATTCTCCTGCCCCCTCAGATGAGCACTGGAACCAGGAGGTGTCGAGGCCGTTCCAGGGCACAAAGGAGGTAGGGAATTGCTTACTCCATGTCCAGTCTCATTCCTTTCGACATCTCCCAGCTGCTCATCAGGCTGGAGGTGTTTAGAAGTCCATGTGGCTTCACTGCCTTCCCGACACCCTGGCACCAGCATCCACTGCCTGTCACACCTTAAACACCATCCAGTTCAAGGTGTCAGCACTTGCTCTGGCTTTCCCTCCATCCCTGCTGGCTTTCATTTTGCCTCACTCTGTGGCTTTCCGTAGTCACAAAAGCTGGCTCCGTCACCGGAGGATTAAGCAGTCCCTGCAAAGCACCAGGGAGAGGCCTACAGCTGCCAGGAGGCTGACATAAAGTTCAAAGACGTGTTAGATGGGTCTTTTGGCATCAGGCTGTATTTTTACAGCTTGTACATTAATGTTACCAACGTTTAAACAATTGCAAGGGACCAAAAACTTTGCAGGAAAAGAACATATCAGGTTTGTTCAGGGAGCCATGCTCAGACCTCTTCTCGGGAGATTTTTTGAAAGTCCCAACACAAGAAGAGATTATAGCCACTAGCTGAAAGGCCTGGGATACAGATGGAGAGCAAGGTGCTGTCTGGCCTGAGGGGGCATGCCCAAGATAATATTGTGGGGGAGAGTGGGGGGGAAGTTTTCATATGCATGTGGGGGGGGGGAGATGGCTATGATGTATACTTCTGGCATATTATGTGGGTGTCTGTGCATGAGGTGAGCGGCAGGATGTATGCAGAAGGGGGATGCAACAGATGAAAGAATGTTCCATAGTAACCTGTCATTGAATGGGGAGCAAAAAATAATGCTAAATGTATAGAGGGGAGAAAACCCCAGATATGGTGCAAAGCCCCATCCTGGGCAGATTTTATCCAGTTCCCTCCAAGTTCCTGGCTCTTTTGAATGTTACCGTGTCAGTACAATCTTACTGATCATTATTTGTGAGCGGGGTGTGCAGTGTATCCAAGGGCTACATGTGAAGGGAGGGGTGTGTGAAAGCGTTGCAATTTCCTTGCAGCCCAGGAGAGCCACCACAGTATAAAAAGGCATTGTCTGACTGTAGCAATCTTGTAACTAGCAATAGGAAATGATTTGGGCAACTCGTAAACTACACACGCCTTTGATGGTTCCCAGGGTAGTGCTCAGCTGCGGACTGATTCTGACTGTAAAATAAAAGTCTTGCCTTCTGAAGCAGGAAAGTCAAAGAACAGTGGAGAGGTAGTTAGGGACATATCAGCTGCCAACTTCCCCACTGCTGCTACCTGCCCTAGATACCAAAAAGGCAGAATGACTGGTCACATCCAGCAAACAAAATTGCTCCAAAAGGATTTGCCTAAGGTCCATCTTATCAATATTCAGGGCTCAACGCTGTGACATAGAGGGGAACAAAGACACACAGACGTCAACCAGCATGAGAGATACACTAAATACACTAATGGTCACCCCAACATACAGGAAGAAAAGTTCAAGGGAGTGAGAAACATTCAGGGGAATGCTGTATATCTCTTATGTCACCCAAGGGGAAAGCTACTGGGGCTCTTATCCTTAACTCACAATGTCCTGGAATCTGGGGGGGGGGGGAGGTTTCTTGGTGCCTTACTGTGAAGTAGACAACCCAATACCCTACTGCCTTCTCCTGTTCTGCTGGTGAAATCAGCCAGACTGACTTTCTTGGAGACTTACCTGCAGAGCAAGCAGAGCATGAGGAGAGACACGGCTGACATCCCACCCTCCATTTCCACCCCTCTCAATGCAATATCACCCTGACATGGAGGGATCTTCTCAGTCAGTGGGAAGATATTTATCTTCTTGGCTCTTTCAGTCCCTGACTCCACTTAAGACTGTTGCCTAGGGCACATATAAAGCCAGCTGTGGCAGTGGTTTTTGTAGTGTGGACTGATGTCCAACAGAAACTGGACAGAGACCAGCTAGCCCACCAAACAGCTATTGGGGTATGTCTACACTACCACCCTAGTTCGAACTAGGGTGGTAATGTAGGCAACCGGAGTTGCAAATGAAGCCCGGGATTTGAATTTCCCGGGCTTCATTTGCATCTCGCCGTGCGCCGCCATTTTTAAATGTCCACTAGTGCGGACTCCGTGCCGTGTGTAGACGCGCGGCACGGAGTCTGCACTAGCGGACATTTAAAAATGGCGGCGCCCGGCGAGATGCAAATGAAGCCCGGGAAATTCAAATCCCGGGCTTCATTTGCAACTCCGGTTGCCTACATTAACCCCCCTAGTTCGAACTAGGGTGGTAGTGTAGACATACCCTTGTATAGTAACAACTAACTGTACTGATCGAGGCTATATTTGAATTGATGATCTAGAGGTGCAAGTTTTATACATCCCATTCTCAGCCCCCTAAACCACTCTCCCTGTCCACCTGCGACCCTAGCCCACATGAGTGCTCTCTGTCTCTCTCCCTCCTTGAGCAATAGTTATGGAAGGGATAAATAAAACCCTGCAAGAAGCCAAAAGAAGAGAAGCTGGGGTACAGGCTGCAACCTCACTTCAGCCTCATAGGATGAACTGGGCCTCACGCACTACTGATCTGTAAGAAACATGGTGGGAGGGAGGGCGGAATAAATCTAACGGCATTAACTGAATAGAAAGGGTGGAGAACAGGAAGTGGATAGGAGATTTCCATTCTTGTGTTGGGAGCTATACAAACCACACTGAGTAAAAATAAATGTAAAAACTCTCTTTGAAGAAATGTTTGATCAGTTTGGAAGGCTTTTTCTTGTGCAGAATTTCCCCAACTCTGTTCTTTTTTTTCCTGACTCCAGACAGAAGAAATGGAAACAAGACAGTTATATTCTGGTTAATCCATAGCCACTCTAGCCATTGCAGGACACTTCCGTACAAATCTACATTCCAGTCCTGGTTTTAAATGTCCCAAGCCCTAAGACTCCTCCCACCCCACTGGGGAGACCAGTCCACAGCTGGATACGTTTACACAGCTTTTCCTGAGAATCAGCCTCATATTTTCCCTTTTTAAATTTAATGCCTGCTCATTAAGTCTCCTTAAAACATCCGAAGAAACACTTAGAATTGGTTGAAAAATGCTTTATGTTTTCAGTGAAAAAAATCCAAACAAAATGAAATTTTCTTGTTTATTTACATTTTTTTGTGGATTTTTTTAAAATTGCCAATGAACGGTTTGGCTTTTTGTGAAGAATGGGGCATCTCCTCCACCTCTGGGAGTGCTCACGCCCATCAAATAACTACACAGTTATCATGCTGCATTTTAGCCCCATATTCAAGGAGGGCAACGCATTTGGATTACTGAAGGATTCCATTTTCTTTAGAGGAATGAGTGTGAGAGCACAGTTACCTGTGGCTGCATGTATGCATGTTTGTCCTTGTCCCTGTGTATTGATGTGTCTGGCTCTATCTGAGGGGACGTGTTGTGCAAAGACCCTTGCATCCTTGTTTTCCCTCTCAGTCAGGGTTTTTGCAGACTTCTATCTCGCTAAGGCCTCGTTCACAGCTAGTCAGGGCCAGTCAGTGTTACTATGGGTTCAGTTGGCAGGAGGTCACTCAGAAGAGATACGAACAGGAGCTTCCTGGTTTCCTCACTCCACAAGGGTTGCCCATCCTCCTCTACAGCACTCCCAGCTCCTGTGCACCTGCACAAGGCAGCATGTCAATCATGTGTCGGCGGGGACTGCTCAGTCATCCCTTTGAAACCACTCCCTAATATACAGCATCATCTCCCCACCAGTGTGTGAGCTGCTTACTGTACCGAGGGATATAAGGCCTTCCTGGTGCCCTTTGCTTTCCGCATGGAAGAATCCCTAATTCATTACAACAAAGAACTAATTATAATAGCATCTGCAGCCCTGGAGTCCCATTATGGAAGAGAGATTTTTCAAATTAATAAGAGAAACCAAATGAAAACAAGCTCCCTGACTTGACAAGTCACTGCTGCGGATCTGTCAAGGATCAGCATCTCCAAACCGGAGAAGATGCTATTTCTCTGGCTGATGGAACAGTGTGTGAGGAGAAGGCAGGAGCAGGGTGAGTTAAGTAGGAATTAATATCTTGGATTTTGTGTTGTGCCTGGAACAAAGGAGACTTTCCAATGTATAACTTAATGCCCCACAGTTGGGAGCCTCTTCTGTCAGGTACCACAAAGATGAACGTGAGAGAGCCAGATTAAGGGGTTACTTCTACACAGCAGTGTTATTTCTGAATAACTGATGTTATTCTGAAATAACACAGTCCGTGTCTACACTACAAGCAGTTATTTCGACTCAATGTCAAAATAATGTTGAGCTGGAGGACTTCTTACTCTGACTCCTGTAACCCTCATTTTACAAGGAGTAAGGGAAGTTGGAGGAAGAGTGCTCTTTCTCAGACTTTCTGCTGCGTAGACAGCACCAAAAGCTGAAATAAACTATTTCAGCTTAAGTTATGCAATAGACATAGCTCAAGTTGCGTAGCTTATTTCAGCTTTAGCCCTGTTGTGTAGATGTGCCCTAACTGACTGAATTCCAACTTGTTCATCCTGTTTATGAAATTTGCCCAGTGTGACTATATGTTATAGCTGATCAAAAATACCAATTATTTTGCACAGGAAATCTTGAAAAAACATTTTTCTTAAATTTCCCATAAATATGTATTTTTGTTTTTCATCTAAAAACTAGAGAAAAAAATCTGTTTTTGAAAATCTATTTTGATTCACTTTTTCTTGAAAACCTTAAATTTTTACAGAAAAAAAACCTGGTTTTCAGTTTCCATTTTTTGTCAGAAATCAGGAAATTTTCAACCCATGGACTGAAAAAATACTTTGTCAAACAAATGTTGAGCTGCTCTTCTCCCAGCCACAACCAACTCAGCATGGTTCCTGCCATCTCAAAAACAACACATAGGGAATGTTGACCGCAAGACACACGATGCAAGAATCTTGCAATCCAGTGATCCCCAGCTCTGTATTAGCCTCTATGAGGGTCTTAACCAATCAGGATAACTTAGAACAGACCTGGGACTCATCTAGCTTTTGCTGTGGGCAGTGGCACTCATCTAGCTTCCCTCTTGCCTCAGACACGTGCAAATGCTCCTCAAGGCACCTTTGCCTCCCACCTTCCAAGTCCTATGCAGAATAGAACTTGGCCAGATCCCAAAATCCTGGCCAAAATCCAGATCTCTGAGTTATGGTGGTTCCAGTGTATTATCTTGGCCATGATGTCTGATCCCTGTTCACCTGCCACAGCCAACAGTATTTAACAGTTATAATTACCAGCTCTACTGGTGCTACCCAGAAGTTCGGTCAGTACGAACAAGAGAGTTTCAGTTAACTCATAAAGTTGCTTTTCTAAGTAGAACAGTGTAAACTCTCCTCTCCATAATGCAAAGCATATTTCTATGCTCATTATATAAAGTTGGCGGTAAGCTGCAGGCTGCTGCCAATTAGCCATAACTGGGTAAGCCTGAGATGTGAACTGTGGTTTGTGCCCAGTGTCTAAACCAGACGCTACGTGCAGTTAAAATTATACTTCTCCCCAGACCTCTCCAGCACTTGACTTTACACTGGGAGATGCTGCCTGTGAGTTAGCTGAACAGACTAGGCCTCTTCCCTGCTTTCTCCCATCCCAGACTGCCCCATGTGGTCTCCAGGAAGCTCCCTACAGCATCTGTTTCATTTTATTTTCAAGGCCTTGCTTTCACATTCAGGGCTCCTCATTTTAATGTTTTGACATAAAATATTCAGCAGCTCTGAGATGTTGGAAACACAAAATATTTTTGTGAGTGGGGAAACAACCAACAATGCATGCATTGAATAAAAACATGGGGCCCGATTCATTATGCCCTGTGCCTCTTTTATACCAGTGGGGATGAGACATGAGAGTGCAGGGCAGGTCGGAGGCCCTTAGAGAATATCCACAGTGCGGGAAACATCTTCACGTAGGCACAGAACTGGTTCTGTCAGCTCTGCACTGCCTCTGCAGCAGCCCTGGAGATAAGTGGGGGCAGATCACAGGAGATAGGAGGTAGATTGGAATGGGAGGAGACATGGTCAAGGCTGGCCTGTGTCCTGGTCAGTGGCCTACAGAGACAATGCAAACAAGGACACACATGAGGAAGGCAGCCCTAATCTCTACTAGGGTCCTTTCTGGGCCCAGATTACAAAAAGCACAAGCTCTTGATGAACCTAGCTCTTGGAAAGTCTTCACTGAAGAGTCAGCTCCATTTTAAAGAATGGTTAGGGTCTGTCAGAGCTGCTCCCCACTCTGGCACTCTGAGTGCAGAAGGTGGGGGCCCACCAAAGACCTTAAATACCTTGCTTCTATAGGCTCTGCTTACAAAAAAAACCTCCCCAGAGTCACACATGTACTGACTCTGGAAGATTGGCTACCCGCCATCAAGTGATTTTTTTTTAAGGAACCATGAAAAAATCAGGAAGGAACACTTGAATTCCTTCCCCAGAGGTGCCCCAAGCTCTTCTGCCACAAGAAAGTTTGAAAAAAGAAACAAAAGACAACATAGAAAACAACTGTGGTCTTTGATAACTGACCTCCCAGGCTAGGCAGACATACACAGACCTCCTGTTACCTTCCAGGACACAAGAATCAACTCATCGCCTTAGAAAAGAGGATTTTATTAATAAAACAAAAAGATATACTTGATAAAGCATACTTGGCTGCTTGGTATTACAGAGCAAGTAAGAAAAGAAAAGATCAAAACACAAAGAACAATCTCTTTGGGCTGTAGCTTCAATATGATGAGTGGGGAAGGGAAGGCACATAGAATTCACACAGAGAAGTTTAACCAAACAACCAAAACAAAGAAAAATACCCTGATTGTGACTAAATATACATTTTCCCCCTTATTTACTATGATCCCTTCATGGTTCAGTCCACTTCCATGCCCCGAATTCCTTAGAGGCATGGTAGCCCTGATTATTGTATACTGCTCCCTCTAGCCCTTAACTTTGAACTCACACAAAGAGAAACGGCAGCAGGTATGTATATACAATTCATATTTCAGCACTGTATCCCATTGGTTCTTCTGGCTCCCTGCCAGCAACACCCTTAGCTACCTGAGTTTAACCCTTTAGTCACAGGGTGCTGGCCAGAACTCCTCCTATCCACCACAGGGTCCCCAAAGCATCTTTGCAAACATGGTTCCTCGTCCCTCAACCCCTCTGCTCTCTGTGAGACATTGAGGCCCATTTTATTCCTGCAAGCCCAGTAGAGCCAACACAGTTGTGGGGGTGTGAGCTGGATATTCCTGTCTCATGCAGTACCAACAGAATCAGCTACCTTTGGATGCTACTCAACAGCATCCCAGGACCTGTGATTGGCATTCTGAGGAAGGCTCAGTCTCAAACATTCTTTTGCTGGACCAAGTGGTGTGGTCAAGTTTTGCTCCACTTTTCTTCAACACAGTCATCCCCCCTCACCTCCTGACACTCTATCTCTTTGTAGTTACAAACATAACCCTCCCTTGCATGGCATCAGGCTCTCAGGGCTTATTCAAAATCTTTGGTACCTCACATGTCATGGCTGCAGGCTTCACAGCCATGCAAGTGATGGGGAACAGACTAGAGATGGATCCTGTTCAGGGGGCCTGCTATGAGGAGAGAGGCTTTACATTCCAGAGCCTCCCTGTCATCCACATTTCACTTACTGCAGGGGAAAGCTTATTTTCCTGGTTTTAAAATAATGCCTGTATGTGATGTCAGTTTATTTGTCAAATGGCAGACAGGAATCGGGCAGGTTGTAGAAGGTGCAGCTGCTTTCCAGCTGTTCATTGTTCAGGCCCGTTTTCCAAATTCTTCCCATCCCCTTGGAGTTTTGCCATCGTTTTGCCAGTTTGGCAGCCATTCCCCTGTCCCCTTTGGGGCTGATTGTAAACTCTCCAGCCAACATCAGACACACGGATGCCTCTTTCAGAACCCAGGGAAAAAGCTGGAATGTGCTTGTTTAGTTTTCCAGATGATGTTTCAAAGGATTCATGCTATAACTCCCATTCAAATGGATCAGCCAAGCTAGAGATATCAAAGACCTGTTGGGTGGCTGGTCCATCCCTCTCTCTAAAAGCATACTATCGTGTGCCAAGAGAACTAGTTTGGTGGAGTTTGTGATGGAGAGGTGTGCCAGAAGGATATATCCAATTTGCCCAGAATAGGTAGGATTGAATAAACACCACACTCAGAACTAAATGAGGCCACAGTAGAGAATTTCCAGTATACCTTGGCCTGTATCGGGGTCAACCCTGAGCCCCTTTTTGCTTGTATATTCTCATTGGCCACGTGCATGGCAATTACAAAGTCTTGGAACATGATGACTGATGATTTAGTGACTCATTCAGGATTGTGAGACCCTGCCAACCAATTTTAACAGCATCAACACAGCTTTGAGCTAGCTGGACATAGAGTGAACAATAAGACCAAAGCTATGATAACAGAAGGAGGGGGACTCCCCCATTGGATATCCCAGGCAAAGAACATAAAATAATGAAATAATGTAAATACCTAGGACTCTTGGTTGCTTATAATAGTGCTCTGCTGATCAAATCCCAGCATTGTACCGAAGCTGACCCCAGCTAGGGGGAGACAGAAAGACGCCAATAGAGTTAAAAGGTAAAAAACTGTAATTTGATCCATTCTAATGTATGGAACAGCCACAAAATGCCTGCCACAAAAAAGGACGTCAGCATGCTCTCCACCATGGAAACAAAGAGTCTGAAACAGTCAGATGGTCACTCTGTGATAGGAAAGGAATGAGGTGTAAGGTGCCTAATGCAGGTTGCTTAATTGAAGACAAGTTGAGAGAAGCTAGGCTAGGTTAGCCTTAGCATATCCATTGGAGACCAGAGAGCTACATCAGTAGAATGGCTCCTGCAGTGACTCTGAATGGAAGTCAAGCAAGAGGGAGACCAAAGCCTCAGTACATTGACTCAGTACCTCAGCTACCCTCAGAGAGACCAATGTGTATGAAGGCCTGGCATATGGTCACAGGTTTTGGAAGAAGGCTGTTAATGGCATGGACTCGGAAGAAGGAAGTGGCAAGAAAAAAGAAGAAAGAAGAGTCCATCCCTCTTGCTCATGCTGGATTGATCTTTGGTCTATATTCTGTAGTGCCTTGTCCAGCTTGTTTGTAAAGATCACCAGCGGACAGTGATGGTTGAGCACACCAACAGCACACTGGCAAAAGTGACATGCATTGTAAATGTAGCTCCCCCTCACCCTAGAGCAAATGGTGAAGCTCAGACTGTATGGCTGTGTCTAAACTACATGGCTCCATCGATGGAGCCATGTAGATTAGGCTGATCGGTAAAGGGAAATGAAGCGGCGATTTAAATAATCGCGGCTTCATTTAAATTTACATGGCTGCCGCACTGAGCCGACAAACAGCTGATCAGCTGTTTGTCGGCTCAGCGCACTAGTCTGGACGCTCCCCATCTGACATGAAAGCCCTTTATCGACCTCCCCATTATGCCTCGTAGGATGAGGTTGATAAAGGGGAGGTCGATAAAGGGCTTTCATGTGGGCAGGGGAGCGTTCAGACTAGCGCGCTGAGCCGACAAACAGCTGATCAGCTGTTAGTCGGCTCAGTGCGGCAGCCATGTAAATTTAAATGAAGCCGCGATTATTTAAATCACCGCTTCATTTCCCTTTGTCGAACAAACAAATATACATGGCTCCGTCGACGGAGCCATGTAGTTTAGATGTACCCTATCTGACTCAAAATGGGGAGGACCAAGCCCAGCCAAAGGGCTCAGGCACCCACCACTTTTCATGGGAGACCATGCCACAGCCTCAGAAACCCCCTGTCAGTTTTTTAAAGATGTACACTAACTTTCCCTTGCTTACTTTCACCCTTCTCCTTCTAGTTTCATCCTTCAGGCCTCACTAACAATTCCTCCCCAATGGATACTTACGCCCTGAGATAACTGCAATATTTTATTGAGTTCCTGGTTCCCCTCTCTCAAGACAAATCTTTATCCCATAAGCAAAGCCCATGTATAAAAGTTCTCTCAGCCTGCAGGAAATACATGGGAACTGAGAAAAGACATAATCCTTCTCCATTCAGGGCTAAGATACGGAATACGAACATAAACAGGCTGCAACCCCTGCTGCAGTTTTTGGGGAACATCAACATCCACAGGTCTCTGTGAGTCCCCTCAGCAAGACTTTGGGTTAGAAAATCTATACTATGCACAGATCCATTGCTTATGCCCCCACTACTTCCCCTTGCAAAGACAGCTTGGCCAGGGTGAGGGGGGAGTTCCCATTCTCCTCCTCCCTTCTGTGCAACTGAAATGCAACATTTCCACTGCATCTGAGTCCTTGTGCTCTTACTGAAGGGGTCAGGGACTCCAGCTCTTAGTCCAAAGACAGATCCTGTATGGAAAGCACACATCATACCAAGTTAGGGGTGAAATGCCATCTTGTATGCACCTTGAATTCACTAGGATCTCTGAGACTTGTGTTATATGCTTCCATGCCATTTTGTGAATGCTTCTGTGCTAATGCTGTTAAAATGATGTCACTCCAATACCACTTCTTAGAGGGCTTTAGCAGCAGCTTAATGCTAGGTCTGTGTTTGAAAGATGGGAGTTATGAGTCTGTCAGCATTTCCATTACAAGTTCTAATTAATCTGGGGTGGTGACGGGGTTAGGGTTAGAAGTTGTCATTCCAGATGTGAATTTTTGTTTTAATTCCTTTAAAAAAAAATTTAAAAGGTTTAAATCCTTTAATTTTGTGTTTTGCCTTTCAAAGCAAAGGAAATATGTGCTGTCTGGCTCTGATTTGGTTTTGCTACATAGTTTCAAATGTTGATTGCCTGGCTATGGACCATAAAGACTTTCATTTGAACCAAACTCGCTCCGCATCCGGGTGTTTGTGGGATCATACGGACTTCTGCATGGAGATACAGTCTCCTGTCAGCCAGTTTGTCAGCATAATGAAGGATCTTCCAGAAAAATGTCTGGAGTTGGCCCAACAATATCACTTGGGCCTTGTGCTGCTTGTGGTGTTTTAATGCAACATCATGACACAAGATAAACTGTAATATAGGAACACAGGAGTTGGCAAGCTACATTAGCCCAGTGGTCCATCTACTCCAGCATCCTCTCTTCACCAGTGCCTACCTCCAAACGCCTTAGAGGACATCACAAGAAATCCCATAATAAGTGGCTGAGAAGTAACCTTCCCATAGGATTAGTTTCTCCCTAACCTCAAGTAGGCAGCAGTTGGCATATGCCCTGAAGAGAGGGAGGTTGTATTTAGAACTAGTTAGAAATTTTCTGTCAGAATGATTTTTGATGCACAGAGTATCAGAATTTTCTGTGCAAAAAATTATATTTTGCTGAAATTTTTCAATTTCTCATAAGGAAAATCAAAATGAAATATTGTGTTTTGAGTCAGGTTAACCATAATCAAAATATTTTGGTTTAGGGAACTGCACTGAAATGTTCCATTTTCAGCCAGATTATCCTTAAACTGTATGGGGCTGTGTCAGCAACATGCCTCGTGTGAGTTGTCTCATGGCCCCATTCTCCCTTATGGAAATGGGCTCCTTGACAGAACTATATCTCCTATGATTAGGGCCCTACCAAATTCACAGCCATGAAAAACATGTCATGAACTGGGAAATCTGGTCTCCCCACATGAAATCTGCTCTTTTGTATGCGTTTATAACCTCACAGATTTCAGGGGGGTCCTGACCCCAAAAGAAGATTCCAGGGAATGTCTTGCAAGATTAGTTTAGAGTGGTCATGGTATTTCCGCCCTTATTTCTTCTCTGCTTTCAGATCTGGGTGGCCAAACAGAAGCAGCTGAGGGCCCAGGGCCCAGCTCTGATGGGAGTATCCTGCGAGCAGCAGACCGGAAGTGAGGGTATGTCTACACTACCACGCTAGTTCGAACTAGGGTGGTTAATGTAGGCAACTGGAGTTACAAATGAAGCCTGGGATTTGAATTTCCCGGGCTTCATTTGCATGTTGCCAGGCACCGCCATTTTTAAATGTCCGCTAGTTCAGACTCGGTGCCCGCGGCTACACACGGCACGAACTTGGTAGCTCGGATTAGGCTTCCTATTAGGCTTCCTATTCCGAACTACCTGTACACCTTGTTCCATGAGGAGTACAGGTAGTTCGGAACAGGAAGCCTAATCCGAACTACCTAGTTCGTGCCGTGTGTAGCCACGGGCACGGAGTCCGAACTAGCGGACATTTAAAAATGGCGGTGCCCGGCAACATGCAAATGAAGCCTGGGAAATTCAAATCCCGGGCTTCATTTGTAACTCCGGTTGCCTACATTAACCACCCTAGTTCGAACTAGGGTGGTAGTGTAGACATACCCTGAGAGTGGCAACACCATACCATTCCACCATTACTTCTGAGCTGGAGGGTGGCACCTTCTGACCAAGGGCCCCCCTCTGCAAGCAACAGCACAGAAGTAAGGGTATCAATGCCATATCATGCCATCAGTGGTAGAAATGTAGCCGTGTTAGTCTGGTGCAGCTGAAACAAAAAACAGGACTGTGTAGCACTTTAAAGACTAACAAAGATGGTTTAATAGGTGATGAGCTTTCCTGGGCCAGACCTACTTCCTCAGATCAAATAGTGGAAGAAAATTGTCACGACAATTTTCTTCCACTATTTGATCTGAGGAAGTGGGTCTGGCCCACGAAAGCTCATCACCTATTAAACCATCTTGTTAGTCTTTAAAGTGCTACACAGTCCTGTTTTTTATATCATGCCATCCTTATTCTGCATTGCTGCGGGAGATGGCATTGCCTTCAGAACTGGGCTGCCAGCCTACAGTTGCTGCTCTTCAGTGCCCAGCTGTGAAAGCAGTGCAGAAGTAAGGGTAACATTCCCACAACCCCCATACAATACCATCTCATCTCCACCCAGGCCTCCTTTTGCATCGGGAGCCCTACAGTTACAACACTGTGAAATTTCAGATTTAAATGTCTCAAATCAAGACATTTTCTACTTTTAAAATTCTGTGACCATTAAATTGACCAAAACAGACTGTGAATATGGTAGGGCCCTACCTATGATGCACTATAGTCTCTGTACAGAGAAACCCATCTGCTGCATCATGGGTGCAAGGCCAGCCCAACCACATAGGCAAATTAAGCCTAGGGAACCAGGCTTTAAGGGGCACCAAATTAGATAGAAGTGATTTTTTTCTCCATTTATAAATATATATGAATATGTAATCTCTTATAAACAAACGTCTCAAATATTGTTCTTGAAAAACAGTGCACCATTGCCATGTCAGAAGTTGTTATTTATTTCACATTGTGGAGTACAGCTGTGTATGTAAATATAGTTAAAATGTGTCACAGCATAGCTTCAGTAGAGCACCATGTAGATTTGTTGCCTAGGAGTCCATGCTGGCAGTTCAGTGATTCTCAGTAGCCCAGTTTTGGCCAATCACACAGTTAAGTCAATGTTACTCACCGCTTAGTGAAGGCCGGTCAGCAATAGCTGTTCTGCCTTGTTCTGATCTGTGTTTCCGAAGATGCTGTGCCCACAAAGAATTTATGTTGTTTTGGACTTGAAATATTTGGTAAGAGGTTTTAATATGATTATAAAAGGAGAATAAGCAGTAAGTAACCTTATAAGATGAAGGTTGTGTATTTATTGTAGACTATTACTGCTAAAGTAATAGTAAATCCCTGATTTTTGAACTTTTGACTGCTACTGTTAACACATGCATTCCTTTTCATTCTAATTGCAATGATGTTCGATGATAATAATAGAAATTCTGGCTTCTGTTTAATTTTTTTAATAGTTTTAAGCGAATGTTGAAATGATAAAATAAAATTTACCGGATTCGTGTTATTATGGTATCATTGCCTGGGCAATTACTCACCGGGAAAGGTTTCAATAGGTAGAGAGCTACATGCTTTATTGTCCATGGCATTGCAAATTCATAATTTTTCTCTTTCCATGAGTTATTTACTCTACATTTAATCATTCTTACTAATCATTTTGATTCATTTATCTTTTAGTTTAATGTAAATAGTATTCTACTTTACTATCATTATTGTCTATTTTGATAATTTAGTTGAAAGAGTTGCTTACAATTTTTCAGAAAATTAACACCATGACAGATAAAAATAAACCATCTGGAGTTCAGTTTTGTAAAATCGATGGCCCAATGCAAAAGAGTTTCCATTCAAAAACAGATTTAATTCAGTACCAAGGAATAAAGATTTTCATAGCTTCCAAAAAATTTGTTCCTTTCAAAGGAAGACAGATGCAATTTGAAATGCATCTGTTTATAGCACTGACCAAAAACAATGTGTACATCTCAAAATGGTTAAAACTTTAAAGTTCCAGCTACTGAGTGGTTTACCCTAATTGTGGGTAATGAAAATTTAAAAAAATATATATATTTATTTTTACATTTGAATGCCAAGTAATTAAAGGAAAATTTTCATTCTAGACTTCTCCTTTTTCTCTATATTGAATGTGGGAGTGGGGTGCAAAAGTCATAGTTTGCCTAGGGCAATGTAGTCTAGCCATGGAACCTCCCCCATGGAAGACAATGGGAGCAGGAGATATTCAAACTACAGCTCCCATGGGGCACAGTACCCACATATACAGATTCATTTTAACTAAACACTTTGATCAAAATGAAACATTTTAACAATCTCAAATCAAGATGTTTTGGTTTGTTTAATTGGATCAATGTTTTGATATTTCCTAATAAGAACATTTTCAGAATGTTTGGTTTTGGGATGAAAATAAATGTGAAAATTTCAACATTTCCCAGGGAAAGGAATTTTATCTCACCTCCATTTATATTCCTTATCCTTTATTATCTAATACAATTGTAATTGTCATTATTCATTAAAAAACTAATTCCTTTTTTTATTTTGACTAAGCTGTTTGCCTCAATCACATCTTCTGAGGATGAGTTCTTCAGGCTGATTGCATGCTTTGTGAAAACAAACACTTCCTTTTAACATGCATTACATTTGTTCCATAAAAAGCCATCCTGTTCTTGTAAATAAGTAGCGGCTCCTGGTTTATTTTTTCTACCATATTCTTGATTTTACATATTTGTATCATCTCCCATCTAAATGCTGACAACTACAGTCATGATAAACTAGCACATTCTGCAAAAAGAATGTACTACTTCTGAAAATACCTAAAAGCTTTCCTAAATAGATCAAGATGAAGTGGTTCACATCAAAGAAGAATTAAGCTGAACCATCACCTCAAACCTCAGACCAAACAACCTAAATAATTCATTAGGAGTTTAGGAATGTTAGTTAAGTGTCTGTTCCTCCCTTGTAGTAATGCTTATGGTGTACCATTTCATACCAGCATGATTAAAGGGATATAATCCTGCCATGTGGATACACTTTACCAGTATAAATAATAATAATACTTATCTCCTACGTAGTGCTCTTCACCCAAAGATCTCAATGCATTTTACAAAGGAAGGGACATTGCATTATCCCTGTTTTACAGATGGGGAAAGTGAGGCACAGAAAGAAGGTCAAAGGTCACCCAGCACGCCAGTGATGGGAACAGAACCTAGAACACCTGATTCAGACGCCAAAGTCACATTGCCTATAGCTGACATAGCTTATTCTGATGTGAAGGGGAATAAGATATATTGGTGTGAGGCACATTCTTTTCCAATGCAGAGTTTGTATCAATTACAAGGGGGGAAAAAACCTGAAAAGTGACTAACACTTTCATTTACCCATCAGCTCTTTGTGCTGTTTCTTCAATGTGCCCACTTCCTGCCATCCCAGGCAGCTTAGGATATGAGACAGGACTCATACTCAGAGACTAGTTGGGAACAGCATCATATGCTGCCATTAGGTTGCTTAGCTAGCCAAATCAATTCATGAATCTTTGTGCATTTGTAGTCCCAATACCCCAAAACCCCGTCATCCTGGCTTAGGACCCTTGTGGCAGGAAGTGGTTAAAAGAGAGGCGCTGTGTGGTATACATGAATGTACAAACACAAAGGAGGGAGAGGGATTGTTCAGGGTGGTGAGGAGACTCATCTAGGAGAGTAAGGATGTAACTAAGAATGTGAAAGTTCAGGAAAATCAGGGGAAATTCCCTGATTGGTCTGTTACATGGTATCATCTAAATAACGGAATGGGAGCCTCATTGCTTGAGATATTAAAAAGTAGATGTGTCACATCAAATGCCTGTAGGAAAAAATCCTGCACTTGGGTTGGGATGGACTCAGTGGGACCTCATAGGCCTTTTCCATTGCTGCTTTTTTGTAATGTGACCAAAGACCTGAGAGCTAACTCTTGTGTCCAAATAGTGCCTCTGTCAAGTTAGTTAACCTTTCTACAGCTCTGGCAGTTTCACCAGAGGTGAGATAGGTATAATCATGCTCATCTACACTCTACCTAATGAGCTTAAAGTGCATCCAACACACAAGCTATCAGCACCATTAGCTCTCAGACAAGAGCTTGTCAGGCATTGCGAGTTAATTATTGCAAAGGGCTTGCTGACCCGTGAAGGAAATGTGCTGGAGTGGTGCAAAGTGTTATTTATTAATAATAAAGCCAGGATAACATGAGGATTCTCCTTCTCTTACCCACACCAGCAAAGTGTGGGGGGGGGGGGGGCGGGAGAAGCGATTATTGCCCTTGGTTCCACGTTGTTCCATTCTCCGTAGTTCTCAGGCGCGTCAAATCCCTGCTGGACTCCTGCTTCCCAGCCACATGCCAAAGGAGAATTGAGAAAAAGAATCCCAGCTGCGTCCCTCCCCACTGCTGCAGCTTTGAAGGGTAATTAAGAGGCGGTGGATACATAAGTCGAGCGATGGGCCCAGCACTCGGCGAAGATAAAAACAAAACACCAGGGTTTGCTGCAGCTGTTTGCTGAGATTTGGGGGTGGGGGTTCTCCTTTTATTGCTTTCTTTTCACTTGAAAAATCTGCCTGGCAGCATTTCAACCCATCACAGAGAGATTGTTGTTGTTGCCAGGAAAAGAGTTGCAAATAATTCTCCAGTTAAAGCCAACTTGATATCAAACTTGGTATCAGCGTTTTTCAATCAGGTCTCATATGCATGTGGAAGTGCCTAGGAGACAGTTTTGAGTGGTTGCATCTGTGTCTCAGAGCATATTGTTCATCTCACTACCATGGACCAATGAGGATGAGCAGAGACCTGCTGTGTCAGACCTTTATTCCCTTTTAATTCTGTTCTTTTGTTTCAGGGAACTGAGGTCTGGTGAAAGATGCTAAAGCCACAGCTATCAAACATATCTAGTTCCTGATTATCTCTGACCTTTTCCCTGGACAAGCCTTACGTTTACTTTCCAGCTGTGCTTCTACTAAACTTGCATCCTTGTTTGTTACTCCATTTGCACACTAATATCACTCAGGAGATCCCCATCGTGGGTTGTTTTTTTGTTTCTTTACACTAGGCTGAGACCAGCAAAGTGACAGGAGCAGGGTTTGAGCCCTGGTCTCCATGCCTGCATTAGAACCATCACTTCATTAAGCCACTCTGTCAAGCCGTCCTTCTCTCTCACGCTTCTACAGCTGAAATATCACATGCATTTTACCACACACAGAACACTTTTTGTCTCCCCATAGCCCTCAACATAGGAAACATAATGGACTGAATTCATCCCAGGTGCTTTTCCTCTGATATCATTGAATGAATTTCTCCCAGTATTTTCTACTATGGTAAAGGAGTCAACAATATCTCTCACTAGTAAAGTGATAGAGATGCAGCCATCTTAGTCTGGTCTAGCTAAAACAAAAGACAGGACTATGTAACACTATAAAGACTAACAAGATGGTTTATTAGGTAATGAGCTTTCATGGGCCAGACCCACTTCCTCAGATCAAATTGTGGATAAAAATTGGCATGACCATATATACCAAAGTGATACAATCAAAAAAAGTGAACACATATAAAATTGTATGTGTGCTGGGATGAAATGGGATAGAGGTCTGACAATGGCTCATAGGTTCCCTTATATAAAATTTCATATAATGGCAATAAAAAAACTATAAGAAAACAACAGATGAGGGTGGCTCAGATGTCTCACCAACATTCCTCTTCATGGGCATTTTTCTGCAATTGAGATACACTGGGGAGGAGAGTGCAAATATCTGTCAATGAATGACCCTTCATGGCAGGTCTGTGTATGGGCAGTCAGCTTTGATGAATGCAAGTCCCTATAGGGGAAAACAAGCACCAGCAACATGTCAGTGACGGGTGAGTAATTCCATTTGCATCACATCCTTTCTATCTGCTCTTCCCATGCCTCTCTGCACTGGAGGGAGAGACCCAACCTTTGGGAGCAGTGACAAGCCGTCAGAAGTTGATTCATCTGAGTTATTTTTCCATAACTGTGCGTGTAGGAGGACTTGGAGCGATGGAAGATCCCAAAAGGAGCAGATAAACTCTTTGCTGCCTTATTACACTGATGTTTCATTTCAGCTGGTATTCTCAGAGGAAGTCCGGAATGTGTTGGAATTATATGAGGGAAGTCCCATCTATCAGCATTCCAGCAAGTACTATTGTTTCAGTTTCCATAATTCTACTCAGCCTTCAGAGCTCTGGGGGAGGCCAAACATGGCAGAAATAAAGCAAAAAAAAATGCCCCAGAATATTCAGTATTGGTTGTATGGAAGGAGAAAATGGAAACACCAGAGATTTGGGGGAGGTGGATGGAGGGAAAGGGAACACAGGAGGTGTGGGTTCATATATATGTGCACATGAAATTGGGAGAAGTTGCTTGCCACTTAGGGGCATATTCCAAATCCATTGAAGTAAGTGGAAAGTCTCCTATTCATTTCAACAGGCTTTGTATCAGGTACTTAATGTTTTTGTTATTATTTGCAGTCCACAAATGCATTCTAAATGTGGTTTGTAAGTGCATGTATAATAACTGTACAATAACATAAAAAGTGTCAGAGGGGTAGCTCTGTTAATCTGTAACTTTAAAAATGAGTAGATCTGTGGCAGCTTAGAGACTAAGTAAAATATATAGAATCGTGAGCTTTCGTCAGCAAGACTAACTCATCTGATGAAATAGGGTTTACCCACAAAAGCTCATGATATTATCCATATTTGTTAGCCTCTAAACTGCCACAGGACTACTCATTGTACAATTATATATACAACATTGAACCTATCTAGCTATCTAGTTCCAATTCTAAAGGACCCACACAAGCATAGCAAAGAAAGATAACACAAAATATACCCAGCTAAAACAAAATGCAGCCCCATCCTCACATATCACCTTCTCAGGCCAAAACAGGAATAGACGTAGGCTTTGCACAAAAACAAGCAGTGTGGACATTTTCTTTTTGTGCAAAAAACCCTTTTTCCACAAGATTGGTATACCGCCTTTTTTGGGGCATAAGGATCTTGCAGAAAAAGGGGGTTTTGCGCAAAAAGAAAACATCCACACTGTTTGTTTTTGTGCAAAAACCGAAGCACAAAAAAACGGATAGGCATAAAATATTTAAATGAGATAGCAACTCATGCAAATGAGGCCCTCGTTAGCATATTTTTTACCGAGAAAACTCGTAGTGTAGATGTAGCTGCAGGGTAGCCCACACATATAAGGCAGTATACACTCTTCAGTTGCTGAATAGTCAACAGATCTCATAGGTTGTGTCTACACTGCACTGTAAACTCAAAATAAGCTATGCAATTTGTGCTATGCAAATTGCATAGCTTATTTCGAGTTTATTTCAAAACAAAATTCCTACTTTGAGACATCCCTTAACTCTCATGGAATGAGGGTTGTCAAGACGCCGAAATAGTACGTCCACTATATTTTGGAATAGTGATCATGTTCAAAAGATGCAGGGTATCCCGAAATAGCTTTGAAGTGAAGACATACCCATATAGAGAACTCATGAGAAGTAAGTTTCTCACATTCACTGATGCAGTTGCTTATGTGCAGAGAGCTGTAAATACTGTTTAGTCAGCACAAGGGGGACCATGGGTGCTCAGTGCTGGTATTCATGTCACTAGTGGCCATGTCTACACTACAAGGTTTTTGCACAAAAACAGCCATTTTTGCACAAAAACCGGTGGCGCGTCCACACCTCAAGCGCTTTTTTGCACACAGAAAAAAAATACAGTTAATCGACAGGACAGAGGGCTTTTGCCAGTAGAGTTATTCCTCTCCCCATGGCTATGTCTAGACTGCAAGCCTCTTTCGAAAGAGGCTCTTTCGAAAGTATCTTTCGAAAGAGCCTCTTTCGAAAGAGAGCGTCTAGACTGCACGCGGAATTTCGAAAAAGAAAGCCGCTTTTTCGAAAGAAAGCACCCAGTGAGTCTGGACGCTCTCTTTCTAAAAAGCCTGTTTGCTTTCAAGAATGCCTTCTTTCGAAAGAGCACTTTCAAAAGAAGGCGTTCTTCCTCGTGGAATTAGGTTTACCACCGTCGAAAGAAAAGCCGCATTCTTTCGATTTAATTTCGAAAGAACGCGGCTGCAATCTAGACGCAGGTGAAGTTTTTTCGAAAAAAGGCTACCTTTTTCGAAAAAAACCCTGAGTCTGGACACAGCCCATGAGGCATAACTCCTTTTTGTGCTACAGCTCTTGCACAAAAAGGCATGTGTGGACTCTCTGCAGGGGTTTCTCGTGCAAAAAGAGACTATCAGAAAAAGCACAGCTGCTTTGATGGCCATTCTGTGAATGGCCATCAAAGCTTTCTTGCACAAGAGCATCCATGCAATGTGGACACTCTCTTGCGCAAAAGCCCATCGCTTTTGTGATGCGCTTTTGAGGTCTGGATGCACTTTTGCACAAGAAGTTTTTGCAGAAGTTTTCTTCCGCAAAAAGCTTCTTGCGCAAAAATCCTGCAGTGTAGACAAAGCCACTGAGAAAAAAAAGCACCCAAGAGCTTAGTTTGAAACAAACAAACAACAACAAAGATTTACCAGGACTCCAGAGACAGAAGAAAAATGATGAGGCACACTCTGAGAGCAGGTCAAATTTTATGGGTATCAGCTTTGAATGAGTCTTTTTATGTTGCTGTGCTTGTTAATTAACATTGCATATACACAACAGATTTTTAATAGAAAAATCTGGATTTCAATTCTCTTATGCTGATCTTGGCCTTATGAGGTCTCTTCTAGGGCCTCTCCGGGGAGTCTGGCCATGTTTATCCTTATATCAATGGTTGATGGTGCAGCATGCAAGGAAGGGAGCTTCTCTCCCCCACCCCAGATTTGGGGCCTCATCCAACCCTTGTGTCACTCAGTCAATGTCAGTGCACTTGACACCTTTGAACTTCATCCTTTGTGTCATGGAATGTTGCTTCATGTACAATGCTTCATGTGCACCAGTCCAGCTACACTCGGAAATTTACAGACTTGTGTTTCTTCCCAAGGAAATTGGTGCTTCCTCATTAAGAAAAAATGATTAACTACTGACATAAAGAAAAATTGCAGGAAAGCACAGATAAAAATCAAAGGCTTAGCAAGTTAAAGGAAACTGTTTTCAAACACAGAGTATGTCTGGCAAGGGTCTGACGCAAGCCCTTCAGCTTGAGGGCTCCCTTTGTGTCTTTATTTAGTGAAAATCCCCTGGGTTTTAGGCCTCAGGTGACCATTTTATGTAAATGACCATTGCCAAATCATCATAGTGACACTGGGGAATGGTGGGGGTGGAGGGTGGGAGAGAAAAAGAAAGGTCCAACATCTGCCCATTCAGAGCACCAAAAGCCTCCATATCCATCCCCCTTTTGTGGCTCTGACACTGACCTGCAGCACTACCTGCTATTCTACTTCTACTTCCCCCGATTATCCTGCTGCCCCTCACTCCTCCAATCTGGTCACCTGTGCTAATGTTCTGCCTTGTCTTGCAGCACACCTCATTTCTCCCAATCCTGGGTCTCCCTACACACCTCTGATGAGTTCTGCACAAATTCTCCTACACGAAGTCTAGATGAGACCTAGCTGACCATAATTTTTCAACCTAAGAAGGAATTTACAAGGTCATCTTCATAGGTTTTATTTTAAATAATTGCTTTATTCACTGTGATTGGACATAACCCTGACCCTATAATTAGGCAAATGAAATCATTGCTAATATCAATCTACCCCTAGATGCTATACACCCAGCCGTCATCGGCTGGTTGATTTCTTGTTGCTCTCATAGCAGAAATGGATGTTGAGGGATTTGGAGGAGCAGTGGGGAGTGGCTTTCGGGACTAATTGAGGGATGAGGTTTCCTGCACAAGGGACAGCATGAAAGAAAAGAGAGAGAGATTTGTGGTAGAAACTTGTTTTTTTTTCCGTCAATTATGCCACTGGTTTGTTTTTTTAGGACACAAGGCTGCACACAAAGTTTTGTTTTTGTAGGGTTGCTGTACTACATATTCGTGCTGGGTTGTAAGTCCTAATCTTAAAGCAAAGGACAGACTGGGGAGATTTCTGAGACACACAGCTGGCATTTGGGGACTAACTCCAGATGCCTTTCAGTGGGAGTTAAGTGACTAACTGTTCCTTATGCCTTTGAGAAATTTCCCTCTGCGGCATTTTTTAGGGTAAGTACCACATCTGCAGAATTACATGGGTTTTGTGACTCAATGTAAGAAACCATAAGTAAAATATGCCAGCCAACCTTGACAGCCTTCTTTTGTTACGACGTCAATTGAGAATTGCCGGCTTTTATATTCCTAGGGGATTGCAGCCTCTTTGTCAGATAACGTGACATCACTGGCATTAGACTCTGCCACAAGTATGAGTGTAGTCCTCATTATATTTTATTGCACAGTTCCTGGCAAATACCATTGGGGACCAGAGCCACAGAAGGAAGTTCTATGCCCTACCACGAGGCTCAGCACGAAGAGGAAACACTATGCACTTGTAAATAAAGTCATTTCAGAGCAAAACCTGCAGATCATCAGAAAGGAACAGAGGTGGGTTCTGGCCAGGTGTGTTCCATTAGGTTCTATGGCGGCTCTAGGACACTAGAGCTGTTAATCCCAGCTTTATAGGGTTGAGCTCACACACCAAGGTGACAGACACCAAGACATAAAATGAAATTTCCAACTCCTGTTGCACATTTTTTCCACAGCTTTTGTGCATTTCCCCATCTCTTATTTTTCTCTTTTTCCTCCCTTTTGCTGGCTAGGCAAAGAATATGGGGAACAGATGTGAAGGGAGGGGCTTCCAAATGTAGAAGAGATTAGTCAAGGCAACGCAGAGCAGACGGCATCTGCCTTTGCACATCAAGCTGAAGTAAATGTGCATTTTTACCCTTCTCAAACAAGGAGGGGAGGGGAGAAATGGCTTCATTTTTTAAATTGGTGTATTCATTTATTTCTGATTATGATAATTTTTACACCTCTTTTGACAATGTGTCAACCTAGAGCAACAAGAAGAGTGACAGAATTCATTGTGGAAAATGTCACATCAGACCTTACCAATGACTGAATTCCCATTTCGGGGGCTTTTTCCTGTCCTGTCCTGTCCTGTCCCATAAGAACTTCTTATGTTCTTATGTTCTTATGTTCAACATAAAGTTCTTTAATTTCTTTTCTGAGGGGCAATGGAGGCTGAATGAACTCCCCCTCCCCCTCCAAAACCTTACACAGTGAAGTGAGCCAAGCACCAGGACGAAAGGCAGTACTTTCTGTGAAGAGGAAGGGTGGTCTTTTAGTGAAAGTTCTCAGATGGGGACTCGCGAGATTCTGGTTCAATTTTTGCTCCTGCCACAGATTTCTTGATCAACCTTAGGCAAGCCTAATTCCCCATCTGCCAGATGGAGATGATTATCTCATTTGTCCATCTCCTCTGTTTAGCTTGTACGCTGTTCAGGGCAGACACTGTCTCTTACTCTGCCTAGTGGAATGAGGCCTCAAGTTCAGCTGGGGCATTATGATAATGTTAGCAAAAGGAGACAGTCAAATGTTTTCCATCCAAACACTTTTTCAATTGAATAATGAGCTATTGACCAAGTGAAATGTTGCACAAAAAGTATTGGCTTTTTGTGGGAAATGTCAATTTTTGTCAAAACATTGACTGCCTAAAGATTGAAAGAGTTTGGGTGTCTCAGGATTGGTTCAGGGCCACATGAGGGGGGCAGTGAAGATGGGTAATGGCTCCAGGAGACTGTAGGAAAGAAGGAACAGGACACAAGGAAGGGTTAATGCAAATGACAACGTCTTAATCAGGACAGCATTGCTACACCTAAGGAAGGGCTGTGTCTGGCCTTACTCAAGGCTGCTTTGGTATACCTGGGAAAGATTCATGCCTTCAGAAGGAAGTCCTCAGAGTAGGGTGTAAGACCCAAGCCAGAAGCAGAGAGGCCTAGAGGACAGCAGGCCAGAGTTCTGGGCTCACTCCATAGGAAGCCTGATGGAAGCTAGGTAGGCTGCAAAACCTGAGAGAAGCAGGCTGGGAAGCTATCAAAGTCTAGAGGAAGGCATGGAACGGCCCAAAAGAGGATCAGCAAGAAACGGAGAGATTTTTGCAGAGGGGAGCCTGAAATAGGGCTCCATAAGGGATTGAGGGACTGTGATGGGAATTTAGTGAGGCATCAGCCAGAGTAGGAAGTATCTGAGCTGACATTGAGTGGCTTAGTTGTAGGGACACCAGGAGAAGAAGATCTGAGGGCCTGAAGTGTACCTGAGGCCATGTCTAGACTGCAGGCTTCTTTCAGAAGAAGCTTTTCTGGAAGAGATCTTCAGAAAAAACTTCTTCCTAAAAAGAGCATCTACACAGCAAAAGTACATCGAAAAAGTGATCTGCTTTTTCGAAAGATAGCGTCCACATTGAATGGATGCTATCTCGCATTTAAACTGTGATTACTATGGGTGGAGTGGCCACCAGGGCACTTGTGCTTTTTCCTCTTTCTTCTCCTTTTGAAGGAACTCCCTCGCCCCATCCACACACACCTTTTTCTGAAAGAGCTCTTTCGGAAAAAGGCTTCTTCCTTGTAGAAAGCGGTTTACCAATGTCAGAAAAACCCCTCCATTGTTTTGATTTTTTTCAAAAGAACATAATTGCAGTGTGGATGTAAGTGAAGTGTTCTTGGAAAAACAGCCGTTTTCCCCAAAAAAACCTCTGCAGTGTAGATATACCCTGAGGGTGCTGATTTATCTTTTTTAGATGCAAGACTTTGGTACCCCAAAAGAGTGACAGTATGTGCCTGGCCAGGGAGCTAAGTTGCCAGATGAAAAGGATCCCTGATGTCCACAGGGATGTGCTAGAAAGACAGAAACTCTGCTTAGTCGTACATGAGCATCAGAATGCTCACTAATTGATGGGTGGCCCTGTTTGGTTAAAATCAAAGTATAGACTGAAAAATAAACCAAAATATTTTGATTTGGTTGTATTGTTGCAATGTCTCATGGAAGTTGTAGTTTGGTTGCCTTGTATCCCCATTCTCTTCTACATGCTGGTCTTGCTAGCAGGACTTCATCTTCCATAAGGCACTGCTGTGAAGGGATTCTCATGGTGCACCCCCTCACCTGTGGAAGATGTAATCTAACTAAGTAGCCCAGCCTATAGAGGAGAGTGAAAGCATGGGCCACCCCCTTTTCTTCCCCAGTATCAGAATGGTCTCTCCTTAGGAGTAGTAGGGAGGGGGGGTAGGAGGGATCCTTGGTCCTCAGAGAGATGGGGTCAGCTGCTAAGGTAAGTAGGGAAGCCCCTCTGCAGATGCAATATAGACACTAGGGTAAGTGAGCTGGAACCTCCTCTTCTGCCACAGAGAATCTTCCAGTGGGGTAATATTGATAGGATCCAGCAGAGTAGTGCATGTTGTCTGTGTTAACAGCCCATTAAGATGCATGGGGTGGTTCACATTTCTCAGAGGGTATGTCTACACTACCATCCTAGTTCGAACTAGGGTGGTTAATGTAGGCAACCGGAGTTGCAAATGAAGCCCGGGATTTGAATTTCCCAGGCTTCATTTGCATATTGCCGGGCGCCGCCATTTTTAAATGTCCGCTAGTTCGGACTCCGTGCCCGCGGCTACACGCGGCACGAACTAGGTAGTTTGGATTAGGCTTCGAAGTGGAACAAGGAGTACCGGTATTTCGGAATAGGAAGCCTAATCCGAACTACCTAGTTCGTGCCGCGTGTTGCCGTGGGCACGGAGTCCAAACTAGCGGACATTTAAAAATGGCGGCGCCCGGCAATATGCAAATGAAGCCCGGGAAATTCAAATCCCGGGCTTCATTTGCAACTCCGGTTGCCTACATTAACCACCCTAGTTCAAACTAGGGTGCTAGTGTAGACATACCCAAAGCTACTATCTCAGGGTGTCTGCAGACTTATTTAACTTCCTCACAAGAACTGGGGTGCCTGAAGCCCTAGGAGAGTTGTCACCCCTCAGGCTGAGGTCGCTTGGTTTTATCTCTTCCGATGGGCATCTCTGTGCAGCAGTGGAGGGGTTAAGAGCCTAAGCTGGCTGACTATAAAGAGTCTAAGCCCCATGACAGCGGCACCCACTGAACGAATGAGATTTTTCATTCTGTGAGAAGGGCCATCTGTCACCCTGAACTCCAGCCTGGCTATTTAGTTGTGACTTCCCCAAATAACCACCATTAATTAATGACATGGGAGTCTTTCCTGTCAAGGATCACAACTACAAGGACTGAGGGGAGCTTGGGGTGAGGAGGGGGAACCAAGTAAGAAAGAGAAAATGGGTCATTTTTCAAAGTGATGAATGGGAGGAAAGGAAAGTGGAAGGGCGAACAAGGGAAAGAGAAAGGAATTGATTTCCAGATAAAGTTTTCAGGACACTTAAATAAACATCTCAGACAGAGAAGCAAAGGGAGGGGGGAATGGGACATGTGTGATCTGGACAGAACTGGAAGCTTTTCAACAGGACACTTAAAATGAATAGCATTTTGTAAAACATACTGGGGAAGGGATTTTCCTCTGCAATCCCCAATTTCCCCTCTTTTTAATCCCCTTCACAGTTTTAGTGTGGGTCCATAGTTCTGGCCAGTGGGGGGGGGGAGTTGGAGAGGGTAAGACAAGTGGATTGATTTGTGTTTACACTGTTGGCCACTTTACACCCCTCTGGCAGTGTAAAGATGCCTTGAAGTGGGTGGCAACTACATTTACATTCACTTTAAATCCTCTTTATGATACCAGTGCAGTCTAAAACTGGCCTTAGGGTAATGAAAACCAAGTCCTTGTGTCCACTGGATTTGGTGCCATCACCCTCGTCTTCCATACAACTGAGATGACCCTTCTGTTCTCCAGCAGTGTTCCCTGTAAGCTGAGCACTTGAGTGCGCATCTGGGAGAGATTCAAATGCTGCCCAGCTGATTAGCAGAGCACTCACCTCTGGCAGCATGTGTTTCTATTGGTGGTGCACATCCACACATGTCTCAGTGCCCATAACAAAATTTATTCTGCATGTGGGTGGAAAAAAAATAGAAGGAACATTGTTCTCTGGCCTGAATTCCCCAGGGACTATTCTCCCCTGAAAGATTAAGGAAGGAAGCAGAAAAAGCCCATCCTGTCACACACAATTTTTTTTTTTTTTTTTTTTTTGGTTGCTGATTTTTCTTTGCTTCCCTCCCTCCCTTCTTTTAAAAACAAAAGAGCAAAGGGGGGAGAAGAAAAACTGCTAAGCTGTTAAAAAGGAAATGAAAGCCCATCAATGAATTAATACAGCATTAAATGTTAATTATTAGGCAATTGTAAACATTTATGGGAACAGCTTAAAGCCAGGTTCAACTCTGTTACATTGCTGGTGTAGCTTGGACTTTATGCCCACCTTGAGAGAATAAGAAAGGGTTTGTACAAGGAGGGCTTTCTTTCCTGAGGCTGGACATCCTATTCTCACATTCAGCATGGCTGCAGAAATTCTCACTCTTACTGGGTACTTCACATTCTTCTCTTGGAGTTTCTCCCCGCTTCATCCCTGCCAGTTTGAAGACCTGTCCCTTGCCTACATAAGAACATCCCTCTCAATATGGGTGTGTCTAGACTACAAGGTTGTTTAAAAAAAAGTAGGCTTTTTCAAAAAACGTTACCTGCGTCTAGACTGCTGCCACGTTCTTTTGAAAGTAAATTGAAAGAACGCGGTGCTTTTGTCAACAGCAGTAAACCTCGTTTTACAAGGAATAACTCCTTTTTCGACGGAGATGTGTTGAAAAAATGTGTGTGTGGATGCAGAGAGCCTGTTCTTTCGAAAGAAAGGGCCTCCAGGAAGAAGCCCTGGTGGACAGTCCTTCCTTACCACGCTGAGCAGCTCTATTGTTTCTGTCCGCAACCTCTTCAACGCATAGGCACCCAGACAGGCATTGCTTTACAGAAGCCAGCCACAGCACCCGTGCCAGCCATGTCCCAGCCTCAAGGCCCCCCTGGCCCTTCTCGGGACAGTGAATAGGACCCACCCAGGAGCTCCAAAAGGCGGGCACCAGCCTGAAATAAAAAACCTCCTGGAGCTCTGGTCTCAGGAAGAATCCCTGCAGGCCCTGCAGTCACGCCGCAGGAACACAGACATATATGGGTGCATGGCCGAGGGACTGGCCAAAAAAGGGCTTCACCCCCGCACTCCAGGCCAAGTGAGGGCCAAGGTGAAAGAGCTGCGGCCGGGGTATGCAAAGGTCTGAGACCAGAGCTCCCGCTCCGGGGCAGCCCCACAGAGCTGCCCATATTATGCGGATCTGGAGCAGATTCTGGGCGGTGGGGAAGCCCAGACCCCGCTGCATGTTGTGGAGTCTGGGTTACCGCACCATATTGTGGACCAACCCCTGAGGGAGGACGAGCAGGAAAGAGGGACAGGAGAGCTGCACCAGAAGGAGGAGGAGAAGAGAGGGTATGTCTACACTACCCCCCTAGTTCGAACTAGGGGGGTAATGTATGCATACCAAACTTGCTAATGAAGCCCGGGATTTGAATTTCCCGGGCTTCATTAGCATAAAGCCGGCTCCGCCATTTTTAAAAGCCGGCTTGTTCGAACCCCGTGCCGCGCAGCTACACGCGGCACGGGCTAGATAGTTCGAACTATGTAGCCATTCCGATCTATCTGTACGCCTCGTTCCACGAGGCGTACAGATAGTTCGGAATAACTACATAATTCGAACTATCTAGCCCGTGCCGCGTGTAGCTGCGCGGCACGGGGTTCGAACAAGCCGGCTTTTAAAAATGGCGGAGCCGGCTTTATGCTAATGAAGCCCGGGAAATTCAACTCCCAGGCTTCATTAGCAAGTTCGGTATGCATACATTACCCCCCTAGTTCGAACTAGGGGGGTAGTGTAGACATACCCGAAGAGACAGCAGCAACCCTATCCCAGGAGCCGGTCCTCCAGACCCCAAAGGCCTCCCTGGAATCCTCGGACATGGTGGAGGGAACATCAGGTGAGTGCTTTGAGGGGGTCACCACACATGGGCAGGTTGGCAGTGCGCAGGGGCCATCTTGTCTCATTGCCACTGTGGGGCCACTGAGGGGCCCCTGTGATGCACAGGCTGCTGCCCAACTCACACACAACAGTGTCATGTATAAAACCTGTGAGAGTCTCCTGTCCGAAGGAGGGCCCCTTACAGCGATGGCATGCCCTTGGGGACAGCAGATGCACACATACATGATTGTCTCCTCCTCTTTTCCTCCACAGCTGGACCCCCCACGCAAGAGGGTTGCACCACACCTGCCCCACCACTATCCCGAACATGTGGCACCTGCAGGCACTGGCGTGTCTCCAAGGACCTGCTGAAAGAGCTCGTAGTGACCCTGAAGGACCTCAACAGGACTCTTCAGCAAAGGATGGAGGCAGAGGCCAAGTGACACAACAGGCTGCTGGATGAGCTGGTCCAGCACCACATTTCAATCTGTGCCACTATGCGGGAGGTTCTAGCCTTGCCTGCCCCTGGCATCGCTCCTCCTGCTCACCAGGACCCTTCCCCCTCAGTCCCCCCCTTCTCCCTCAGCCGCCCCCATTCCCCTAGCCCTCCCCCCCGCTCTCCCAGCCCTCACAAGCCCAACAGCTGCCCCCCCAGCTCCTACCCAGGCCAGGACTGGCCCTCACTTCATCTGACCCCGAGGCCATGGAGGTGCCAGGATGCAAGGTGGCAGGACCCTATGATCAGGGAAGCAGTGGCCTACTTGAGCTCCCCTCCCTGCTCCAGATTTTGAGCCCCCTACCACACCTGTGAAAGACCATTTCAGTGATGTAACAATATCTTTATTCTGGAGTGAAAGATGTAGCTTGTATATAAACAGTAGAACAGTAAAAAAGAGAAAGTTTTGTTTTAAACAGTTATCACATTTTCCTTACTGATATTGTTTCTAATAAACACCTGGTTTTCTTTATAAACAGATAGTGCTTTTTTCTATATTCTTTATGGGAAGAGGGTGAGGGTTGTGGAGGGAAAGGTATGGAAGGGCCAGGCCAAACCTCCCATAGGAGAGGCCCTGGGGAGAGTCAGTGGGCTCCTTCAGAGAATCTCTCCCTCAGGGCCTCTCGGATGCGAACACCAGACTGGTGAGCCTGGCAGATGGCAGCCATCTGGGGCTGCTCGAATTGCCTCCTCTCGCCATCAGCATCTGTCCCCCACCCCGCCACGAAGGCCTCCCCTTTCATCTCCACACGGTTATGGGGCATGTAACATGCGGCCACCACCTTGGAGATGTTGCGTTCGCCCATGTCCAGCCATGTGAGGAGGCAACGAAACCTCCCTTTCAAGCAGCCAAACATGCATTCCACCTGCACGTGAGCCTGGCTAAGATGCACGTTAAGTAGCTCCTTGCTTGCATCGAAGTGGCCAGTATAGAGCTTCATGAGCCTCGGCATCAGGGGGTAGGCCACATTGGCTACAATGCACACCGGCATCTGCACATCCCCAAGCGTGAGGTCCCGCTGTGGGAAAAATGTCCCTGCCTGCAACCTGCGGTACAGGTACGAGTTGCAGAAAATGCAGGCATCATGTGCCTGCCTCGACCACCCGACACAAATGTCCATAAACTGTCCCCGGTGGTTGACCAGGGCACCGTAGAAAAGTAGCCTCGCGATTAATAAATTGGGCTGCTCAATGGGGCGGTGCGAGGATTGGGATGTGTGTCCCATAGAGGGCTCCTCCATAGTTCGGGAAGCCAAGCACAGCAAAGCCAGCAATGATGGTGTCCAGGTCTCCCAGATGCACGAGCTTCTTCAGCAGCTCCACATTGATGGCCCTCACCACTTGCAGAAAGACACAAATAGACAGTCAGAAACCAGGGAGTTAGACAGGGTACCTAAGACCTTGGGAGGAGAACCAACGCCCCCCACCACCCCACCCCTCCCCTAGTCAGGATGCCCTCCTCCCCTGCATCAGCACAGGGTTGACTGAGGAGCCACTCCATCCCCCACTCCACCTTGCCCTTGTCTGGCAGTCCCCCTTTTTCAGCCCCCCCCCACTCAGCAGGGCCTGTCCCCCAAAAGTGACTTCCCTCCATCAAAATGGCCCTGACAGTAGACCTCCCCACACCAAACTGGTGTCCCACGGAGCGGTAAGTGTCAGGGGAGGCCAGCTTCTAAAGGGCAATAGCGACTTGCTTCTGCAGGGGGATGACGGGCCGGAAGGGTGTGTCCTGGTGTTGCAGAGCAGGGGAGAGCCAGGCACACAGCTCCTGGAACTTGGCCTTCCGCATCCGGAAGTTGTGCAGCCACTGCTCGTCATCCCAGAGCTCCAGGATGAGCCGGTCCCACCAGTCCGAACTTATCTCATGCCTCCAAATCTGCCCCCATGCCCTGCCAGAAGCGGTTCAGGTGCATTTTTTTTTTCAAAGGAGCGTCCAGCAGTCTGGATACTCTATTTTGAAAAAGCGGATCAATTTTTTGATCTGCGTAATGCAATCTAGATGCTCTTTTTCGAAAGAGGTGTATAGTCTAGACATAGCTTATGAGTGAAGGCGACCTCTAAAATGATGCAGTGTGCAGCTGGGGATAGTACATAGTTATTTAGATGGTGGAAAAGAATCCCTTCTCATTTCTGGGTCTCTGCTCTGCTATTTTCTTTATTAATGAGAATATTTTGCCCTTCCCTAGCACCTTTCATCAATCTCTCACTCTCTGAGTCAGCTAACGCTCTCAAAGCACTAAACATATATTAATTAATCCTCACAACCTCCCTCTCCCATCCTGCAAGAAAGATACATTCCATTATTCCCATCCTCACAGAGAAGTGAAGTGATTTGTTCCGTGTCATACACGGAGCCACTGGAATTACTGGGAACAGGACCCAAGAGTCCTGCCACTGAGTCCTGTGCACGGATCTCTAAACCACAAACTGTCCCCTTCCTTGTCTCCCACATTTTGGACCTCTGTCCCTAAGCAATTTGCACACACAGAGCAAGTCAGCGCTATACAATTACTTCAGTATAACCAGGCCACTCCAGGGGTGTGACAAACCCATGCCTTCCAAGTGACAGTGTACACAGCGCTACATCGGCAGGAGAGCATCTCCCGCTGACATAGCCATCACCTCTCGTGGAGGTGGATTAACAATGCCAATGGGAGAACTCTCTCGGCTGGCTTACAGTGCCTTCATCCAAGTGTTACAGCACAGCCGCATCATGGCAGCTGCACCAATGCAGCGTTTTGAATGCAGACCTAGACGGTGAAGTCATAATAAACCTTCTCCTACTGAGCCTCCTTTGCTGATGAAGAAAGAGTAGCCACACTTGCACTCACCTGCAGGTTGGACCTCCCTGGTCTGCCACCCTCTGGACCTGACTGGTTCTAAACAAGGGATTTCACTGGACCAGGGGAGGTCAAGTCCAGCCCCTCTGCTGATGGAGTCTGGGCTCCCCCACAATCCAGCAGACCTGGCTGGGCTCTCCTCTGGGCACATGCCCCCCCCCCCCCTCCGGCTCCCATTCATTCCTGACCATTGGACTGGCTGCCAGGCTTTACATCCCCAGCCAGGCTGTGTTGCCGGTCTGGCCCTGGCCGCTGGGCAGACTCCATGTCCCTGGTTGGGCTCTGCTGCTAGATCTGGTGTCAGCTGCTGGGTGGGCTCCGCACCCGCAGCTGGGCCTCACTGCCGAGTCCAGAGCCTCCCTGGCTGCCAGGTTCCATATTGCTGTCTTCTTGCCCCGGGGCTGGCTCCACTGCTTGCCCTAGCATTGGGCTCTCAGCTCCACTCTCCCAGCCGGGGATCCCTGCTGTGCTGGACTACAGATGTTGCCGGATCAGAGAGTCCCAGATCGCAGAGGTTCAACCTATAGTACACTCTCTTTTACCTATTCTCTAGAATCACAACTGCTGAAGAGAGATTGGCCAGAGCTGAAGAGAAAGAACGTATCATTAAGGCCTGGAATGGTGAGCCACGCCATAATAGCAGGGGACCTAAGAGAGAGCTCTGCTTCAGGATATCACAAGGGGAATGTGCAAGAGCAGGCTTGTCCCTGAAGTATGCCTGGATTGCTTCTTCTTACCGGTCACTGCTAGCTGTGGAGCAATGTGCATCTCTAGGGATGCATTAATAGCCTGGGGCATGTCTACACTAGAACATTATTTTGAAATAACTAAATTCAAAATAATAACTCCTGAAACAACTATTTCAAAATAACAGGCTTGGTAGTGTGGATGCTCCGCTTATTATTTTGAAACAAGGGGGGTTATTTCAAAATAACTCCCTAGTGTAGACTAGAGCCTAAGGTACGTCTTTTAAACATGCCCAATATTTCGAAATATTTTTCAAAATAACGAGCACGCTATTTTGGTATCTCTGTAACCCTTGTTCCATGAGGGTTAAGGGGTATCTCAAAATAGAGTGTTATTTTGAAATACGGCACTGTGTAGATGCGCCAAATTTTGAAATAAGCTATTTCAAAATACAATTGAAGTAAGATGCGCAATTTGCATAGCACAAATTGCATATCTTATTTCAAGTTTAGGGTGCTGTGTAGACACATCCCTAGTGATAGAAGTGCTAGTTAGAGATCAAGGCTCAATTCCTTGCTCTGTGTCAGAGTTCCTGTGTGGCCTTAGACAAATCTCTTAGGGTATGTCTACACTACAAAGTTAGTTTGAACTAACGGACGTTAGTTCGAACTAACTTTCCTAGGCGCTACACTAGCACTCCGTTAGTTCGAACTTAATTCAAACTAACAGAGCGCTTAGTTCGAACTAGGTAAACCTCATTTTACGAGGATTAAGCCTAGTTCGAACTAGCTAGTTCGAATTAAGGGCTGTGTAGACCCTTAATTCGAACTAGTGGGAGGCTAAGGCTTCCCAGGTTTCCCTGGTGGCCACTCTGGCCAACACCAGGGAAACTCTATTGCCCCCCTCCCAGCCCCGGAGCCCTTAAAGGGCCACGGGCTGGCTACACAGTTTGTGCCAGTTGCAAGGCTGCTAGCACCCGTGCCAGCACAGCCTGCACCTGCCACAGGATGAGCCAGCCATCCGAAGGCTCCCAGCCCTCCACTGCTCCCCAGGACCAGCCTGGAGGCTCCCAGGAGCCTGCCCGGGGGCACAAAAGGCGGGCGCCAGCCTGGTCAAGTGCGGAGATCGTGGACCTCATCGAGGTTTGGGGGGAAGCCTCCAATGTCCACGATCTCCGCACTAGCCACCGGAACGCGGCCGTCTACGGCCGCATGGCTGCCAGCCTGGCCACCAGGGGCCACCAGCGCAGCCGGGAGCAGGTGCGCTGCAAAATTAAGGACTTGCGGCAGTCCTACTCCCGGGCCTGCCAGCCAGGGGCCGACCCGGAGACCTGCCCCCACTTCCACGCCCTGGACCGCCTCCTGGGGGCTCATGCCGTCCCTGCCCCCCGGGACGTGATTGACCCCGGGGCAGAGGGCCCGCTCCTGGAGACGGAGGAGGAGGAAGAGGGCTCTGAGAGCCAGGAGCCTGCCGCCAGCCTGCCCAGGACCCAGGACCTCCGAGGCACGCCACAGAGCCGCTCGCCTGCATTGTCAGAGGCCGGGGAGCCGTCCACCTGTGAGTACCCTCATGTTCCCCTTATGTGTACGGAGGGCTGGAGCGAGAGGGAGCCCCGGGACCGTTCGCCTGGGCCTTGCCCACCAAGGAGCAGCAGCTGGGGATCCTGCAGGGGCCCTGGCCTTGCAGAGGGGAGCTGGGTTTCACACACCTGGGCCCCTGGGGAAATTGACCGCTGGTCTTGTTGCACCACAGCCACAGCACCTGGGACTGCAGGGCGCACCACCCCGCCTGCAGCAGCCGCCTGCACCCGGGCAAGCAGGACAGCCAGGAACCAGGAGGAGTACCAGAGGCGGCACCTCCGGTTCCTGGATCAACAGCTCCGTCTCCAGGACCACTGGATCCAGGAGGACCTGAGGCTGCGCCGGAGGAGTCTGGAGGCCCTGGAGGAGCAGGGCCGTGCCCTGCGAGGCCACCTCTAGAGCCTGCTCGACCGCTTCCCATTTCCTCCTCTCCCTGCTCTCCCTGCTCCTCCTGCTCCCCCTTCTGCTCCCGCTCCCCCTCCTGCTCCCGCTCCTGCTTCCGCTCCTGCTTCCTCCACACCCCCTGTCCCTCCTGCCCCCCCCCCTCCACAACCATTTCCCACCGACGCCCCCAGACCCACAGTGTAGCGAGACGGGAGAGGCAGCCGGACTCCCACCCCTGAGCTTTCCTTTCCCTTCCTCCCTTCCCTCCCCTTCCAGCTCCCTCGTCCCAGGTTTCCCCTTCCCCTCTCCAACCCTCATTCCTCCCTTCCCGCACCCAGTTATGTTAAATAAACAGACGTTTTTGTTTCAAAAACAGGTGTCTTTATTTTACAGTAGATAGGGAGGGGAAAGGGGAAGGGGGGTAGGGTGGAAGAAGGCCCCAGTGGGGCATGCAGGGAGAGGTCAGTCCTCCTCCTCCTCCACCAGGAAGCTCTCCCGCTGGGCTTCCCGGATGGCGGCGGTGTGGGGCTGACCGTAGTGTCCAGCCATGCGGTCAGCCTCAGCCATCCAGGCTGGCAGGAAAGCCTCCCCCTTTCGCTCACACAAATTGTGGAGCACACAACATGCCGCCACCACAGGAGGGATGTTGTGCTCGGCCAGGTCCAGACGGGTGAGGAGGCATCGAAAGCGGGCTTTCAGTCGCCCGAAGGCCCCCTCCACCACGATGCGGGCCCTGGTCAGCCTGGCATTGAAGGCCTGGCAGGAGAGATTGAGGTGCCCCGTGTAGGGCTTCATCAGCCACGGCTGCAGTGGGTAGGCGGCATCCCCCACCAGGCAGACGGGCATGTCCACGTCCCCGACCCTGATGTGGCGGTCGGGGAAGAAGGTCCCGTCCTGCAGCTGCTGGCACATGGAGGAGTTGCGGTACACCTGGGCGTCGTGTGCTTTGCCGGACCAGCCCACATTAATGTCCGTGAACTGGCCCCGGTGGTCACACACGGCCTGCAGGATCACGGAGAAGTACCCCTTTCTGTTGACGTACTGGGACGCCTGGTGTTCCGGGGCACGGATGGGGATGTGCGTCCCGTCGATGGCCCCCCCGCAGTTGGGGAAGCCGAGGGCGCCGAAGCCCCGGATGACAGTGTCCGGGTCGGCGAGGCGGACCACCCTGCGGAGCAGCACCCGGTTGATGGCCTGCGGAGAGAGACACAGCAAAGCGCCAATCAGTGGGGCGCCCAGGTGGCTGGGAGCGTGCGTGCCCTGGCAGTGCCCCGCGCCCCACTCCCGGAAGCAACCCCCCTGGCGGCGTGTAGTACGGCCGGGTCAGCCCGACCCCTCTGGTGCGGGGCGCTTTCACCTCCTCCCGCCCCCCCTTTGTCCCTGGAGCGGCCCATCCCCTCCTCGCAGCCCCCCTCCCCCCTGGCTCGGTGGCCGACGAGTGCCGTACCTGCATGAGCACCGCTCCGACGGTGGATCTTCCCACGCCCAACTGGTTCCCGACGGATCGGTAGCTGTCCGGCGTGGAGAGCTTCCATAGGGCGATGGCCACCTGCTTCTGGAGGGGGATGGCGGGCCTCATGCGAGTGTCCCTTCTTTGCAGGGCAGAGGCGAGCCACTCGCAGAGCTCCAGGAAGGTGTCCCTCCTCATCCTGAAGTTCTGGGTCCACTGTCGGTTGTCCCAGCGCTCCAGGACGAAGCAGTCCCACCAGTCGGTGCTGGTGTCCAGACGCCAGACGCGGCGGGGCACGCCGGTGCTGGGGCGCCGCCGCGGCTCCTCCACGGCCCCCAGGGCGGCCAGACGGAGAGGCAGGGGGCTGACGTTCACCAGATGGTGCCAGCCAGCCTCGAGCCATTGGTGGCAGGCTTGCAGCAGCAAGTCCAGAAAGTGCACCAGAAGGTGCAGGGCGAGCTGTGGCTCCATGTTGCCACCTGCGGCAGCCCCCCCGAAGGGAAGCACCGACACAGATGGGCACAGAGACCAACGCTTTGCTGTCCCTCGGCGAGGTTGGCAAGCAAGCAGGAAAAGCTGAGAACCGGCTGTCCAGGGGGGGTCCCTTTAAGCTCGAGCCTCAGATAGCCTCAGACAGCAGCCACACAAAGCAACTACTGACCTGATGCCCTGCTGGAACCGGTTTTAGCTGCCCTTAAATGCCCCCTTGCGTCCAATCAGTGTGGACGCGCTAGTTCAAATTAGCAAAACGCTAATTCGAACTAGTTTTTAGTTCTAGATGCGCTAGTTCGAATTAGCTTAGTTCGAATTAACTAATTCGAACTAAGTTAGTTCGAATTAGCGCTGTAGTGTAGACGTACCCTCAGTCTCTGGGTGCCTCAGTTCTGCATCTGTAAAATGGGGATGCAAGTGCTTCCCTACTTCACAAGGGTATTGTGATGATAAACCTATTAAATATTGTGGGGAGTTCAGATACTGTGGTGATGCTGTCATGAGTCCAATGTAGGAGCTTTGGGCAGCAACTGCCTCTTATAGTCGGCCTACTAAACAGTCCTTTAGCTTTTCCATTCCTGCCGTTGTCTGCTTCTCTGTACCCCAGTTCAGAAGCCAAGTCACAGGATTCCCAGTTTGTCAGACAAGTCAGCGCATCTCTAACACATACATTGGCAGAGTTTGCCATGTTATTTAGGATGAATGTGCAGGATGGCATATGCAGCCAGGACATGAGGGATACAGGAGCAATTTATCCTGTTAGCACCGTCCCGAAGAACAAGGTTGTTTTCAATGTTTGCCAGCTAGACTGTTACATCTCTGTGGGATTGGCCTTGCCATGGCAGTCATCTCATCATTAAGAACCTTTGGATCAATAGAGTTATTATTGAACCCTACATCAACTCACAGAAATTAATCCACATCTCTAGAGAAGACCAATCTGGGGCCCTGACTCAGCCTGGTGCTCTCATTTACAGCAGTGCAAAGTGCATGTTAAATGTAGATAGAGCACTTAAAAGGGTGGTAACATTTTACATCCACTTACTTTGCTCAGGGTGAATTGATTAAATAGGATGCCAGCCAGTGCAGAATCAAACCTGATATATTCTTCTTTTGTTTCATAACGGTAAGAGTGAGGTGGGCTTGATTTTAATAAAATCAGATTCTGTACATTCTAATATCTGAAGAGTGAATCAACAGAAAGGCCCTGCTCTGCTTCACCATGTTAAACATGTCAGGTTATGACAATCATTCCTTTCATAGTGAGTGAAGAGAGGCTATGATTGCAAATGTCATGCTTTGGGTGTATGAGCAATAATAATGCCACAGTTAATTATCCAAGAGAAACCCTCTGATCCTTTCTATTTATTTGTATTATTTAGGAGCTATATAAAAGCAGACAAGCTGAAAGCATATGTTTATATGTGCCAAACATATTTGGAGTATTTCCTGAACATCTACATTACTTTTTCATATGTTCCCATCTATTGTTATTTTATGTTGGGGGTTAATTAGCTCACAACAAAACTTTACACCGAGTAAATACTATAGAGCATTATACAATAACAACAATACAACTCTATTATTGATAGGTGCTTTATCTACATTAATAAAGCCTAAAACCACAGAACTTCCTGTAAGCATCCACATAAGCTGGATTCTTATGGATTCTTAATTTTTATTTTTCTGTGATACCTACAAATAATTGCTAGGACCACTATCTGCCACACTGACTAGTAATGTCTCGTTGTTTTTGTCTACCCCAGAAATAAAAATGTTATATATATAATTTTGTGTCTAGAGCTTTTAAAATCAGAGACAGGACATTTTGAGCACTTTTTCCCAGCTGTTCTCACAGTATACCCGCCTATGTGGTGAATTCTTATCCCATCTTTACAAACAACCAAGCTGAGGTGACTCAGTCTTGAAGCTGGGAAGAGAATGCAGGAGTTCTAACCCTCAATCCCCTGCTGACAGTACTCCCTCTGGGTATGTCTACACTACAGTGGTAATTCGAACTAAGCTAATTCGAATTAGCACATCCAGACTTAAAAACTAGTTCAAATTAGTGTTTTGCTAATTCGAATTAGCATGTCCACACAGAGTGGACCCTGAACCGGGGTTATGGATGGCCAGAAGCAGTGCCGGCAGGGCATCAGAGTAGGACTTAGAGCGTGGAGCTGCTGTCTCAGGCTAGCCGAGGGCTGTGCTTAAAGGGACCTGACTCCCACCCCAGACAGACAGTTCTCAGGGTGCCCCGCTTGCAAAACAGTCCTCTCTTGGAGTGCCCTGAGTGCCCACACTGGGCACATCACAGCACTCGGCCATCAGCCCAGCTGCACTTGCCGCACGCTACCATCCGGGGGAGGAGTCAATCGGGGGGCTGCAGAAGAGCTTCCACCCCGAGGAGACAGCAGAGCCAGCCCAGTCCTCCCCATCGGGGGCTCGTACCCCATTCCTCCCTCACCCCCTTCCACTTACCCCTACCTAGCCCCCCTTCCTGATGTACAAAATAAAGGACACGTGTGTTCAAAAATAGAAACTCTCTTTATTGTACAAAACTGGGGGAGATAGGAAAAGGAGGTGGGAGAGGGGAAGAGAGAAGGTGGGAGAGGGGAGGGCAACTAAAATGATCAGGGGTTTGGAACAGGTCCCATATGAAGAGAGGCTAAAGAGATTGGGACTTTTCAGCTTAGAAAAAAGGAGACTGAGGGGGGATATGATAGAGGTCTCTAAAAGCATGAGTGGTGTGGAGAGGGTGCATAAAGAACAGTTCTTCATTAGTTCCCATAATATAAGGACTAGAGGATACCAAATGAAATGAATGGGTAGCAGGCTTCAAACTAATAACAGAAAGTTCTTCTTCACAAAGCAAAGAGTCAACCTGTGGAACTCCTTGCTGCAGGAGGCTGTGAAGGCTAGAACTAGAACAGAGTTTAAAGAGAAGTTAGATAAAGTCATGGAGGTTGGGTCCATGGAGTGGTATTAGCCAGGGGATAGAAATGGTGTCCCTGGCCTCTGTTTGTGGAAGGCTGGAGATGGATGGCACGAGACAAATGGTTTGGTCATTGTTTCGGTCCATACCCTCCAGGGTCCCTAGTGTTGGCCACTGTCGGCAGACAGGCTACTGGGCTAGATGGACCTTGGTCTGACCCAGTACGGCCATTCTAAGCTCAGGGCTCAGGGTTGGAGGGTCTCACTGGACCACCCTGATTTTCATGCAAACCTGCTCCTGGGTGGCCAGGCTGGCAGCTCTCCTGCCCAAGCCAGCCACTTTCCTGAGCCTAGTGCGGAGGTCGTGGATGAGGTCCACGATGTCTGCACTAGACCAGGTGGGCGCCCGCCTCTTGCGGACCTGGGCAGGCTCCCAGGAGCCGCCAGCCTGGTCCTGGGAAGAGGCGGAGGGCTGGGTGGCAGCGGGTGGCTGCCTCGAGCCGTGCCAGGTGCAGGGTCTGCTGGCTGGGTGCTGGCAGGCTTGCACCTGGCATGGGTACCGTAGCCAGCCCGTGCCCCTTTAAGGGCTCCGGGGCCGGGAGGGGGGCAATAGAGTTTCCCTGGTGGTGCCCAGAGTGGCCACCAGGGAAACCTGGGGAGGGCTAGCTTCCCACTAGTTCGAAATAAGTGGCTACACAGCCCTTAATTCGAACTACTTAATTCGAACTAGGCGTTAGACCTCGTGGAATGAGGTTTACCTAGCTCAAATTTAGCGCTCCACTAGTTCGAATTAAATTCGAACTAGCCGTTTGCTAGTGTAGCACCTATCAAAGTTAATTCGAACTAACGTCTGTTAGTTCGAATTAACTTTGTAGTGTAGACATACCCTCTGATAGCAATGGAGCTTAGAGATGTGGAAGTGAACGCTGTAAGAGCTGAGAGAACGGATATGTGACATTGCCTGTTAGAAACCTCTGAAGATTGCCTTGAAATTTCAGTTTATTTTATAATGGTCCCAGCCTATACGATAATCAGTCAGATCAATATATGCAGGGCAGACAAACACACATGAATTCATAGCTGTTTTATCGCTTGAGAATAAGGCAGTTATTTTAGAAGCCTAGAGCCAGGAACCTGAAGAACAGATACACGGGTTATAAACTCTTTGGCTGCGTCTACACTGGCATGATTTTGCGCAAATACTTTTCACAGAAAAGTTTTTCCGTTAAAAGTATTTGCGGAAGAGAGTGTCTATACTGGCATGTGCCTTTGCGCAAAAGATTTGTTTTTGCGCAAAAGCATCCGTGCCAGTGTAGACGCTCTCTTACGCAAGAAAGCTCCGATGGCCATTTTAGCCATCGGGCTTTCTTGCACAAGAAATTAACGTTGCTGTCTACACTGGCTCTCTTGCACAAGAATACTTGCACAAGAGGGCTTATCCCTGAGCGGGAGCATCAAAGTATTTGCGCAAGAACCACTGATTTTGTACATTACAATGTCAGTGTTCTTGAGCAAATACTCGCAGCCAGTGTAAACGGGCGGCAAGATTTTGCGCAAAAGCAATTGCTTTTGCGCAAAATCTTGCCAATGTAGACCTTTGGGCCTGGGACTGTCTTGGTTCTGTTTTGGTACACCACTTAGCAAGATGGACTCCTAGCTGCTATCACAGTAAAAATCAAAACAATGATAATAAAGCTAGTTGGCCAAAGTGGCTTACCCATCATTTTCTTTGGCTCACATTTGATTTCTCCCTCTGTTTGTTTCTCTCACTTTCTTCAGGGAACAGCCACCCTGTTCCACTTTGCCACACCCAAGTCCAGCGTGAAACCTCACCTCCTCCACAATGCGAACAACAAACTATTCACAATGAGTGAAATTTAACCCTGTGCAAAGGGGCCCTGCATTGCACTGCAATCAAGCAAGAACCTACAGCTGGCCAGTGTGAGCTAACTCAGACTTTCAGTGCTTGGGTAAGGGGCTAGTCAGTTATGAGTACACACACTGGCCTGAATGTACCACAATTAAACAGTCCCTTAGCCCAAGCCAGCTGGCATGAGCCAGCCACAGGTGTTTACCAGAGTGTAGACATACTTTTGGGCCCCAGGGTTTGCTGACTTTCTCTGATGGGGTCATTCTCAAATGGAATGAATAACCCAAATGTTAATAGACAGAGCTCTTTTTTTTCTCATAGTATATAGTAATTATAATAATAATGAATGGACGCCTAACTGAGTTACCATGATATGTGCACATAAGAGTTGGATGAAAAATGACAATTATTTTTCAAGAGGAAATTTCTAAAATTTCACCACAATCTCTCACGATGTTTTTCAATAAAAACATTTGGTTTTTAAAAAATCATTTTTGGAAACCTACATTCCTCTGAACAAAATCTGGTTTATAATTTTTCATTTAAAAAACAGAGAAAATGTTAGTATAAAATAGAAATTTTCCAAAAAAAATATTGTATTTTAAATTACTTTTTGACAATAGAATTTTGACCAGCTATAGTGCACATGTCTTGGCTGTGTAAGTGTCTGATCAGAAGGTTGCTGCTGTCACCTCTCTACTGCCAACTGCATATAATAAAAAATCATGAATCAAGACCCCAAAATCAAGATGACAGCTTAAGAATCATGAGATTATTTTTAAAAATACATTTGTGCTTATTTACCTTCTGTTCTTGAGCCTCTACTCAGGTCAGCTTTGTAAGATTTTCATTATAACCTTGTCTTTTAGTAACTTACATTTTTTAAAAAGGACTGAGATTCTCCTATATTCATTCATATGACACCAAGAGCTGTTGCTTTAAGTAATACAGTAAATATTGTGCTTCTCATGATAAAATCAAAAGAGCTAGCGATTTTAAGTTTGTTCCCCCTCATTGACTGATGTGTCTAACATATAGAATATAAATTTTTAGGCACACATACTGTCTTTTTTTTTTAACTTAAAATACCTTTGCACATTATTATGTGTGTGTCCAAATTTGGGGCATCAGTTTCTGCCACTTTCATTCACATTAAGTATTAACTTATTCCATAAGCAGTCCCAGAGTAAAGTGTTAAACAACAGCAGAATCTGGTCCCAAATGGATATATCTGTCGTAATAAGTGGGGCATGGTAGCTGATCACTGTTCTGATTAGAGTTGATCCATCTATAAATAGAAAACAATTTATCTCATAAATTTAGCCTACATTTCTATTTGTAGGTGCACTGCCATAGATCTCCATTTTGATTAAATAGTCAGATAACTAGTTAGCCTGAGAATATCTGGGGGTATGTCTACACTACAAAGTTAATTCGAACTAACAGATGTTAGTTCGAATGAACTTTGATAGGCGCTACACTAGCGCTCCGCTAGTTCGAACTTAATTCGAACTAGCGGAGCGCTTAGTTCGAACTAGGTAAACCTCATTCTACGAGGACTAAGCCTAGTTCGAACTTACTAGTTCGAATTAAGGGGTGTGTAGCCCCTTAATTCGAACTAGTGGGAGGCTAGCCCTCCCCAGCTTTCCCTGGTGGCCACTCTGGGCACCACCAGGGAAACTCTATTGCCCCCCTCCCAGCCCCGGAGCCCTTAAAGGGGCAAGGGCTGGCTACGGTGCCCGTGCCAGGTGCAAGCCTGCCAGCACCCAGCTAGCAGACCCTGCACCTGGCACGGCTCGAGCCAGCCACCCGATGCCCCCCAGCCCTCTCCCTCTTCCCGGGACCAGGCTGGCGGCTCCAGGGAGCTTGCCTGGGACCACAAGAAGCGGGCACCCGCCTGGTCTAGTGCGGACATCGTGGACCTCGTCCATGATCTCTGCACTAGGCACAGGAAAGTGGCCGTCTAGGGCAGGAGAGCTGCCAGCCTGGCCACCCAGGAGGAGGTGTGCATGAAAATCAAGGTGGTCCACTGAGACCCCCGACCCTGAGCCCTGAGCTTACAATGGCCATACTGGGTCAGACCAAGGTCCATCTAGCCCAGTAGCCTGTCTGCCGACAGCGGCTAACCCTAGGGACCCTGGAGAGGATGGACCGTAGACAGTGACCAAGCCATTTGTCTTGTGTCATCCCTCTCCAGCCTTCCACAAACTTTGGGCAGGGACACCACTCCTACCCCCTGGCTAATACCACTCCATGGACCCAACCTCCATCACTTTATCTCACTTCTCTTTAAACTCTGTTCTAGTTCTAGCCTTCACAGCCTCCTGCAGCAAGGAGTTCCACAAGTTGACTCTTTGCTTTGTGAAGAACAACTTTCTGTTACTAGTTTGAAGCCTGCTACCCATTCCTTTCCTTTGGTGTCCTCTAGTCCTTCTATTATGGGAACTAATGAAGAACTTTTCTTGATGCACCCTCTCCACCCCACTCATGCTTTTATAGACCTCTATCCTATCCCCCCTCAGTCTCCTCGTTTCTAAACTGAAAAGTCCCAGTCTCTTTAGCCTCTCTTCATATGGGACCTGTTCCAAACCTCTGATCATTGTAGTTGCCCTCCCCTCTCCCATCCTCTCTCTTCCCCTCTCCCACCTCCTTTTTCCAGTCTCCCTGAGTTTTGTTCAATAAAGAGAGATTCTATTTTTGACCACACGTTTTCTTTATTTTGTACATCAGGAAGGGAGGCTAGGGAAGGGTAAGTGGAAGGAGGTGAGGGAGGAATGGGGTACAAGCCGCCGATGGTGAGGACTGGGCTGGCTCTGCGGGCTCCTCGGGGTGGAAGCTCTCCTGCAGCCCCCCAATTACCCCCTCTCCCCAGATGGCAGCCTGCAGCAAGTGCAGCCGGTCTGATGGCCGAGTGCTGTGATGTGCCCAATGTGGGCACTCAGGGCACTCCAAGCCAGGAATGCTTTGCAAGCGGGGCACCCCTGAGAACTGTCTGTCCGGGGTGGGGGTCGGGTCGCTTTAAGCACAGCCCTCAGCTAGCCTGAGGCAGCAGCTCCACGCTCTAAGTCCTCATCTGATGCCCTGCCGGCACTGCTTCCAGCCATCCTTAACCCCGGTTCAGGGTCCACTTAATGTGGACATGCTAGTTAGAATTAGCAAAATGCTAATTCAAACTAGTTTTTTAGTCTGGATCCGTTAGTTCGAATTAGCTTAGTTCGAATTAACTAACTAAGTTAGTTCGAATTAGCGCTGTAGTGTAGACATACCCTGGGTCTGTTTGTCATGAATATTCAATTAGTTATTCAATATTCAGAACATTATTTCAAGCAATGAATATAGTCATCCAAGCCACAGGGTCGTCTTTCTGTTCATTGATTGGAGCACTGTAACCTTTATAAATTAATTCTGTTCCCACATTGTATCACTGTAACCATTATAAATTAATTCTGTTCACACCTGAAAAACAAGGCTTCCTATCTACTTCATTCAGGAGTGTGAAAAATCCGCACCTTAGGCTATGTCTAAACTACAAAGAAAAGTGGAAAAAGATACGCAAATTGCACTTCAGAATTTACGTATCTTTTTCTACTTTTCTTTCAAAAGAGGCTTTTCCGAAATTTGGTGCGTCTACACAGCGCCAAATTTCAGAAAAACCTGCTCTTCCTCATACAACGAGGTTTACAGGGATGGCGAAAGAACAAGTCCACTTTTCTGAATTTTTTTTCAGGAAAGTGGACACATTCCTTGGACACAGCATTACTTTTCTGGAATACCTTCAGTATCCTGAAAAAGCTCTAAAGTCTAGACGTAGCCTGAGAGATGTAGTTAAGCTGTCCTAAGTCTCAGTGTAGACAATACTGTGTCAACAGAAGAAATATTCCAGTGGCCTAGCTACCACCTTTTGGAGGGATGGACTAACTAGAGGGATAGAAAAGTCTCTTTCGTCTCTGTATCTAGCTTTATTTACACTGTGGCACTCCAGCAGCATAGCTGCACTACCAGAGCAGCGCTGCTTTAACTTTTGTAGTGTAGACATGTACTAAGTGGTGTATGGTCTTCTGCTGACCTCTGCACAGGAGTGAATTTGACCAGCATTAGATAAACTTGCTTTGTTGGCATCAAGAGCCTGTGTTTGAATTTTAGGTTGCATCTTTCATAGTTCTGGTGTGAATTAGAAGAGTGGAGCAACTGCATCCTAGATAAGCTATGAATGGCACAGGCACAAGAAACTCTCAAGCCTTGTGTAAAATTTATTATAAAGCCCTGAAATGTGACAGGAGAAACATAACTAATGAAATAACAGGCTAAAGCAGCCTTCTTTGCAAAATTATACCTGGGATCCTGGACCATAACTAGTACTACTGCAAAAGAGATAATAACAATACTCATTACGGGTGTGTGTAGACTACAGGGTTTTGTTTGTTTGTTTTTCAAAAAAGTGGCCTTTTTCGGAAAAACTTCCCCTGCGTCTAGACTGCTGCCGTGTTCTTTCAAAAGTAAATGGAAAGAACACAGCAGGGTTTTTTTGACTGCGGAAAACCTCGTTTTACAAGGAATAACGCCTTTTTTCAAAAGTGCTCTTTCGAAAAAAGGCGCTATGTAATGCAAACTGTGCTTTTTCGAAAGAGAGCATCCAGACTGCCTGGGTGCTCTCTTTCGAAAAAGTGGCTTGCTTTTTCGAAAGTACTGGTTGTCGTCTAGATGCTCTTTTTTGAAAGAGGCTTTTTCAAAAATATCTTTCAAAAAAGCCTCTTTCGAAAGAGGCTTGTAGTCTAGACGTAGCCTACCAGTGGTGAATAATTGCTTTGACTGGTGAACAAAATAGCATTAACTGCAATTGTCAGACAAATATATTTTGTGGCCAGGGCTTGTATATTTTCTTGGCTATTTTTCAAGGTTGAGTGAATATTTATTGTGCTGGAACTGAGAACAGTTTCTCCCCATCAGTGTAAATTTTAAATGGAACACCTTCTTGTTTTCAGGCTGGAGCCATCTCCAAAGCAGGCGACAATTCTGCATGAGGCATGTGCTGTGTGTGAAAGCACACTGCTGGTTGCTATTGAGCTCTGTCTCACAGAGAGGAACCATGTATAGTCACAGAGAATGATCTTTATTTTATATTGATTGAATAGTAGAATAAAAAAGAGCATAAGTCTCTACCAGTGAGAGCACGGTGTGGGTTTCTCCTGTCATAGGATGCATAGGGACACAAAATGGCAGGTTGCTTTTTAACAGAGAGGGTGATTTCTTTCCATTTACATGTGTTCACAGGTGCACTTTGCAGCTCAGAGAGATACAGCCACATATCCAACAGAACATTTTCACACTGATGGATGAGGATACAAGTGATGATTCTCGGTGGTTTTAGCTTGTGTCTCCTTCTGAACGTGATCTTTATAAGGATCCAGTCCTTAAAGACCTGCTGCAATTCACTAAGATCCTGCCTTCGGACACATCTGCTTCCCCTCCCCTCCCTTCCCCTCTCCTCCATTCCCAATGTATGTGATGGTGACATTCACCTTGATGGGAGGGAATGTATATTGCTGAAATATACAATGCATCTTGGAAAGCTAATAGAAACTGGCAGTCAAATCAGTCCCTTTGCTTTATCTCTCAGGAAAAATCCTATCTCCAGTTTGCATCTCTTGCTTTGGGCAGCCTCTGGAACAATGCAGTTCTGTACAATCAGCAGGGAGGGAGGGAAAACATATGGGCCCCATCTAGGCCCTGTAGTCCATCCAAGTTGGAGTGTGTTGTTTTTGGCTGCCCCAAATGGCTTTCTCTGTGCAGGAGGATGGAGCTCAGGGTCCTTGATGGTGGGGGCCTTTTGCAATATGAAGCTTCCTGCTGAGGACCATTCAAGGGCAGCCCTTGTAGCAGATCTAATTATACAAACAATTTTGTTCTGCTTCTCCAAATAAACATAGCGAGGTCTGCGGGACACGGCACGATGGGAAATTAGAAATGAGAACGCTTGCTAATGGGCTCCTTAGCTGCAGGGGTAAACAGATTATTTGAAAAGCCCTGGCCGCCCCTCTGACATCTCCAGTCGCTCCCCCAGCTTTCCTCTCCACCTTCTTCTTCTTTCCTCCACCCCCCGCACCCCCGTTACACCAAATATTAACAAAGCTTGCAATTTAATCAAATCTCTGAACTGTGAAAGGAGACTTCTGTAGATTTCATTTCAAGGTTTTTCCACGTCAGGATTTGCATTGAGAAAATTAGATTAGAATCCTGCGTGCAAAAGGAAGAGGAGCTGCATGTAACGGGGTAAGGGAGGAGTAGAGCTGGTGGTAGGGGAAGTCAGAGTTCACCATTTGAACAGATTAACCCAACTGGTGGATGGTTGTGGAGTGGAAAGGGGGTGTCTTCTCCCTCTTCCCAAAACCCCTGGAAAAAGTTGCTGGGTTTCTATGTACAACCCAAAACTCTGATCTGTCACCAGTGGGTGTGGGTTTGGAGTATTCCCCATAGCATTATCCTGCATGGGGACTTAAATCTCGATGAGCCAATCATAGCAACCTGGCAGAGAATCTTGCCCTCCAAGCTGGCACCAGTCATAACAAAAAAGAAGCTGCTTTCTTCAAGATCCCTTTCCATGGAGAGCAATTTAAAACTCACACACACTTTTAAGAGCCAGGCACGCCATTCAGTTCCTAGCAATGAATGCACCACAGATAATCTGATATATCACAGGAATGATTCCTGATTTCTATTCCTAATTCATTCCTTCTTGGCATGACACTGCAGCCAGATGGGATGTGCTCTTTGGGCATCACTTCAAGGCTGCCCATTATATCTGGCCCCATGCTAGTGAATAGCTCTGCCCCCAATCCCTGTGCCTTCCACCTTTTCCTTTTCAATAAAAAGGCCAAATCCCAAGCTGCTTTCTCAGGCTTTACTCAGTGCTAACTCCTGGAACTTTAAAATAAAAAGTGTGAAGAACTTCAGCATTATCTTGAATCAACCAAGTTTTGGCCACCACTAAGGAGATGAGCTGAAAAAGTGCAGCATAGTTGAATCCCTTTGCCCCAAGCCCTCACATCCCAGAATGGTCAGATCTACTTGTCACAGAAATAGCAAGGAGGGCTGCATCTTTTGAATCCACCAGGACTTTGGCCATTAACTTAGTGCACAAGCGGAAACAATATCTGGATCCTGTCCCTTGCTCTGAGTCCTTGTTGTTCATGTCTAATAATATGTTCATGTCTCTTTGGGCAGGTCAGGCAAAAATATCAGACTGGATTATTCCTAGAGCTCTCATATCATGCAGACCAAGCGTTTGCCAAACTATAGATTTGATCCAACACCACTGAAACACTGACTTCACAGAGAACTAAAACTGTGGCTCTGTCACTGGATTCACTACTCACCAATGAGGTGCCTCCTTGGGGCTCATCTATGGGTTAGCTCTCAACCAATCTGACACACTCTCCATCAGTTGCTCACCCAGTGGTGTCTCTCTGGACTCAATTCCACCCTCTTCGTGGCTTGGCCCTCCATCCAGGTCACTATCGTTTCCCCATTCTAGGATATCAAACTATCTTTCTTCCGTCTCTGTCTTCTGATCTGCTTCCGAGTCCTATGCCACTTTACCTAGGGACTCCAGGGCTGTCAGGGGAACCCAGCCTGCTCACTGCTTTGGGTTCCAGTTGAGGGAGCCTCTTGTCAGTGGCCAACATCTGTTCCATGCCAAATCTCGCTGCTGTTTCCCCAAGCGTTTTCCTATTCTGCCTTTCTCAGGCTTCCACTCCATCTCCTTCCAGGTAAATCCTTCCTTCAGGGCCGGCTTCTCCTCTTCCTCAACGTTTCCTCCTTTCCCTCTATAGTGCAGGCCTCCTCTCTGCAGCTCATTTTGGCTGCCAGGTTCCCTGCTCCTTCTCAGCTGGGCTGTATCATTAGTCAGGGGATGCTTAGGGAGCCTAATTTCCCTCAGGAGTGACCTCTTAGGTTAACTGGCCTCTTCTCAAGCTCATTAACCCTTTCCAGGTTAGTGTGGGTGAACACCCAATCAAAGCCTCCCACATACTGCTTATAAAAAAGAATCACTTCACCCAGCACTGAAAGGCAGCCATTTAACAGGACACAGCAGCACACTGTTTCAGGATGTGTATGAAGAGCCCCTAACCCAGTGGTCTCCAACCTTTTTACACCCAAGATCACTTTTTAAGTCTCAGAACAGGCGAAGATCTACTGCCCCGCCCCTTCCTTGAAGCCCCGCCTACATTACATGAGGAAATCTAATGTAAATGTACTGCGCAGGTGCGCAGTTCAGAGAGGGCTCAAGAGCTACTCTTTGAGCCCCTGAGATCTACTGGTAGATCGCAATCTACTGGTTGGTGACCACGGCCCTAACCTAACTGAAACTTCTGGGGAGATTCAGGGAGGTGGAATGGTGTTCATTCAATCTTGTGCTGAGACAATCCTTTCCCTGTGTGACACGTGTACTGATGTCATTGGCAAACTGCCCTTCTCTGGGGCAGGCAGTCACTGCCAGGACATGTAGTATTGGAGCTGAGCGATTTGGCGCAACCATCCTTCATGGCAATACTGAATGATGCTGCCTGGAATGTCATGGCTGAGCTATGCCAGACCTGTGGTGAAATCCTGACACTGGATCCACCCCAGACTAGTGTTTTCTCCAGGGCCCCTCCTATCTCCACAAATGGAGTCTCTCAAAACACCTTCATGAAAAGAAATCTAATTCCCGTCACAGTCCCTTGATGGTGTCTTGGCAGGAATATACTGTTGGCCAGGAGTCTGTTGTTATTACTTCTCCATGTAATTGATAATCGTATCAAAACTAGAGAACTAATTGCAGTTGCTGTCTTGCTCCATGCCTCACTACTGCTGCATCACACTTCCCGCAGGCAGTTGGAGAGCACTGTTTTCCAACAGGTCTGTGAGAGGCTCGTTCCATCCAGAAAACCTCATGTAACCCCGGTCTTTGTGGCGGATCATGAGCCTTAAGAAACATCACTGTGGCTAATATTACTTTGCACACATTAGCATCTTCAAGTTCTCAAAGTACTTAATTCAATAATTAAGCCTCACAACCCTTTAAGTAACATATCGACCTTTCCTTTTTCCATAATACATGCAGCACCTGAGGCACAGAGCAGCACCTCTGAAAATTAGATCCCCTATTTAAGCATGAGTTTAGGAGCCTAAGCATGAGTTTAGGAGCCTAACTCTGGGAATCTAGAGTTGATGGATTTGGCCTAAGTGCCCTGCCAAAACTCACAGAGTGGGCGGGTGGTTGGCCTAGGATTAGAATCCAGGAGTTCTGCCTAATTTGAGCCAACAAGACTATATGCCCTCCCTCAGCACTGCTCTGAATAGCAGATGGATGCTTAGTTGCAATGGGACCTACTTTACTGTACTTACAGTGAAACTTTTTTTGAGGGGAAGCCCCAGTGCAGGGAAGCTCTGTGATAGATGGAAGATACATTGTATGCTTCTTCATCCTCGTGGCTACTTGGGAGATGTGGGAGGGTTTTGGTAGGCACAGGAACATCAGGTGCCTTCAATTAAGTCGCAGATCCACTATCCCTGCCTCAGCATTCATCCTCTGTCTAGCCCAACCTCAGTAGCTGTGCAGAAGAAGCCTCCGTGTTAGTATTGTTGCCCCTCCCCCAAACAACAGAAATATGGCAGTTAATAAAAGAGGAGGGTTCGATGGCACAAAGACATAAAGGGGTCATTGAAATGCAGCTGCCTCTGGGGAGGGAGACAGAAGCCATTTAGGAAAGGAAATGAGGAAGAAAGACCTGTCCAATAGAAACTCCATGTGGAAGATTAGGAGGTAACATGTACTTGCTCCAGTTGGAATGCATCCAGGGCTTATTCCACTGCCTTATATTCACAGGATATGCAATATACTTTTAAAGTTTTAGGTCTCTGCGCATGGAGGTTTCTTGTCACATTAAATCATTTCTTTTAGCATTCTGGCCTTTATTACAGCTAAAGAATCCTTGCTTATCAGTCTTGCAGAACTTCGGGTTACACTGTAGCTCGTTAGTGGCCATGCTGATATCATATCCAATCCGGCTAAGCATGACTCTTGCTCATGACTAGTTTGTCTCCTGTTTGTTGCTGTTGTTGGGACTTGTAGCAGGGCAGAGAGAGAGGCAAGGATTAGAGTCTGCATTCCCGGCTGATGCAGCATCCCTCCAAGGGAAAAGTGTCAGGCCAGGAAAGAGTGGTAACTGAACACTCTGTTACTGAGAGGCACAACTGTAATGAAGCTGCTCACAATAAAGAACATGTAGAGCCCTTGCAAGAGTAGCAGGGCAAAGAAGCAGGGATACAGAGTTCTTTGCCTCCTTTCTACATCTGGCACTGTGGCCTCCCACAACCAGGCAAAGGGAAATCCTTTCCTGTCTTCACCAGAGATTAAAGAATTAAAGGGAATGGTATTTCTTATGGATGTAAGGGAGGAGTTGACTGGTGTTGATCCTGTGGATCTAGAGCTAGGAGAGAAGGGGGTTGTGGAGTTAGCTCTCTGGGGTCTGATTTGCACCCACAGAAGAGTTGTAAATGCTCTATGACAGAAGAATTGAGCCCCTTGTATTCTGTTATCTTTTCACAGCCGATTCTGCCACATTAGCAAGGAAGAAGATAACCAAGGAAATTATATTCCAGGTCCAAGGGGCTACAGGCTGGCTTTTTCTCCTTGTGGTCATTCTTTACTTTTTCATGGTACTAGATGACAAATTGCCTCTGGTTAGCAAGCAAAATTGCCATTGTATTCTTGCTTTCTGGAGTTATTGTCCAAGCCCACGTTCCCCCTCTCCCCAAAAGAATCACTGGGTTCCCTGTACATTTTAGATCCCTGGATTTAGTATTAGGAGATCCCTTCCGCAAAAGCCAAGCTCGGATGACACAATCTGCATGCCATGCAGAGCTTACTGTGCACATTTTAAATACCAGCGACACTGCTTGTGCCCTGGAAGATGATGCAGCTCAAGGCTTAACTGTTGGAGCTCAACTTTATTAGCACTTGTGGGCACTCAGCACCCCACAGGATCAGAATCTGGACCTTCCCTCATCACAGTTCTGATCACCAGAGGCAGGCAACCTGAACAAAAAAGGGTTGTGGATGCCTCAACATGCACTCCCCGTCCACCTCTCTACTTGGCCTATGGTCAGTCATCACTAGCCAGACAGTTCCACTAATGGCACCCCTCGTCTCAGTGTGTTCCCACTAATGTGCTCCCATTTGAGGACTGGCAGGGAAACATAGCGGCTTCTTAAATGTGCACACCTGCAAAATTCAGTGCAAAATACTAAAAGTCATAATAGTCATCATCAGCATAACAGCAGTGGTAATAATAAAACACACGGACAGAAAGAAAGAAGAGCTCTCAAAGGAAATGCAGACTGTTGAGCATGCTAAGCTGGGATGCTGAGCCCCATCTGTGTCTGGGGCTATTGAATTGCAGGACTAAGTGGTTTCCTCTCTGCCTCACAGGGGAGCTGCTTTTATGTTCTACTGAAAGGGTATCCTGCTCAAACAAGCAGAGCCATAATGGGGAGAGCATCCATTAAACAGAGGGAAATGAGGGCATGTTAAACATGAAATATTCATGGGGGCGGCTGCCTTGTTAATGCATTTGTGTTTACAAAATGCCTCTCATTCGGGAGGAGGGAGGAAGGGAGTATCAGATAAAAGAGGGGCCTGGAGAATCCATGTCTGGTTCTTGCAAGAATTGTAAGAGGGACTGGGTGGAGGTGGGGGGAGGGGAGCATACCTGGTAAAGACGATGAGCTCACAAGAAATGTTCAGCAGCTTTTGTTCCCAGTGCGCTCGGGCTCATGGGGATTTCTGGTTTCCAAGCGTCATGTACTCTGCATATGCACTCGGATTGGGAGGCTAATGGATAACTGTGATCATGACGGAGCTCATATACTACAAGGGCTGTACTTGTATGGGAGACACAAACTGGAGTTCTCCTGAGGGTGCTAATGGTGACTGAGTGAGGTGCCTTTTTCCTAAGCTGTCCCTAGGAACTCCATAGTTCTAGCAGGTGTTCATCTGCAGGACTTGCTGTAGGGGGCACTCTTTCTTCTGCTGCAGGAAGTATCACTGGTGAATTGGCAGGTGGCATTCTTTCTCTCTGCCAGTACTGAGTTCATTCCTCCAGCATGGTGCTTAGGGTACCATCTAACAGAAGTGCCCTCTTTTTAATAGACATAAAACTAAGGGCTCAAGCTCCTGGGGTCATTAAATCTCCATTAGTTCTTAAAGCTGCTTTCTGTTGCCCATCAGCATCATCGGTGTATTTCTGGATGGATCTTACACTAGTTACCATTGAGCCTATGTATGAAAGGATCATTTCCAAAAATGCAATACCTGGCACGTTATCTAGTCTAGATTTAAAATCCAAGCAAGGAGACTCCCAACACTTCCCTTGGCTATTCCTAACATGTTTCACTTTCCCAGTCCATCAAGGCGTTTATCAGCCTCTGTCAGACATGACTATGACGGATGCACTATCAAACCTGAAGAGAAGATATTTTCTATTTTTAATATCATTCCATTCCTTCTAGTTTTATTCTAAACAATCAGCCTTCCATTCATGCAGTTTACATCCCTTCATAGACTTGAATTATTTTCCCCACTTGACTGTGGCTTAATCAAGTGATACATACTGGCAAAAAAAAAAAATTCCCAATAAGTAGACTGGGTTTCAGAAGTAATGATGCAAAGAAGTCAATGGGAACGGCAGGTGCTAAAATTTCTGAAAAATCAGGCTACTCATTTACAGAAGATGCTTAAATCTGGCTTACTTTAGGCAATCATGTTCACCATTGTATTCAGCACTTTGAAAGAGCCTCTTTTTCCAAGGCCCAGTATTGTATGCGTCTGACAGGGGGAAGAAATAGTCCTCTAAGTCCATCAGAGCCATGGGAGGGCAATGCTAAGCAGAAGTCCTGCAGAATCAGGAGCAGATGTAGGGCAGAGCATTGTCAAGACAGTGATGGCACTTTCGCTTACAAAAATTTCAGAGCCTCTACCCAAGGCTTCACATACACGTTGAAGAGGATGTTTTGTTGCCAGACCCTTCTTGGGGTGAATGGAGGAACTGCCCATAACAAGCCTCTGATCCTCTGCAGAAGAGTGGAGCCACCAAATGGTGATTCTCTTTACACCCTTGCATATTCACTGGAGCAGGGGAGCTAGCCAGGTCTAATTTCAATGTGGGTTATTCCTGTATGTACATTCTACTGTCTTGAATTCCCTCTGCAGCTCCAAATGGATACATTCTTTTCCATTTCTGAAACTAGATTCTGCCTGTTTTAAACTAGCGTGTGGGGTTGATGTGCACTGTTACCAATCTGCTTCTTTCCACTGCTGAGGTGGCTGCATTCCAGAAGAGGAAGAGGCCATCCCTGTGTGAATAGTTAGATTCTGTAAAGTGCTTTGGGACAAAAGCTGTTATCAAAATGTAAGCTGTCACAGTAGCACCTCACTAATCCACACACTTTATAATTCACATGGAAAAATGACTCTCTCCCCACTCTTCTGCAAAGGCCTCCAAGCATTTCTCATTGCTGTCCTGGGGGGCTGTATTACCAGGACCTCAGTTCTTTTACCAAATGTACTACAGTACATTTGCAAGGATGTTACTGAAACAGCATCACTAATTAAAGGCAACCGCCAGTTGTCAAAATGAATGAACAAAGGGCATTTGATGATGAATTACCTTGGCTGTTTAAAATTGTGTTGGCTCTATTGCTTGCTAATCCATAGACTTCAGTAACTCACAATGGGTCTCCCAAACAGTAGTACAAATTAGCAAGGCTCTACTGTATTTGTCATTAATCATTATCATTATTATTAAATAATCAGAGAATCCCCAGAATCCCACAGCAAAGCAGAGGGCACAGGCTTTCTTCATTAGAGCAGAACCAAAGACTTCTGGATTTGGCTCTTGGTGGGGCTAGATTAGAGTCTAGTTGAAGATTCCACAGACTTCAAGTAACATATGCTGGGATGGAGATACCCAATCAGCTGGAAGGCTGCTGCTGCCCATGTGATTTCAGTGAAGGAGTCCTTCCTTTAGCAATTAAAATCCCAGTCCTTTAGCCAAAGAGCTCTGAGTCTGAGTACTCTAGAGTCTGAGGAAACTTTTAGTTTCAGCAGGAGAATTAAAGAGATGAAAGGAAGAGATCAGGAGGTAGGTGCATGAACTCTTCACACTGAGAGCAGTTGGATAGAACCATGACAAGCAAGCAAGAGTCGGGGGAGAGGAAAACTCGTTTTAATAAAGAAGAGCAATTTTAATGGTTGCTTCTTATTTTCCAAGGGTATGTCTACACAACAGAGTTATTTCAGAATAATGGCCGTTATTCTGAAATAATTATGTGAGCGTCTACACAGACATTCCATTATTTCAAAATAATTTCAAAATAACAGGCAGTTTATTCCAAAATTTGTAAACCTCATTCTACAAAGAATAACGCCTATTCCAAAATAGCTATTTCGAAATAAGGCATGCGTAGACGCTCCTCTGCTGCTATTTTGAAATAGCCCCTAACGAGGACCATATTAAGTTATTCCTCCCCAGTGCCTCCTGGGGATCTAAATCAAAATAGCACATCTACATTAGGGAAGCCTGCCTCAGACTAATTTTGAGGCTTCCCTGCAGTGTAGACATGCTATTTCGAAATAAGCTATTTTGGAATAACTATTCCAGAATATCTTATTTCAAAATTAATGTGCAGTGTAGACATACCCTGAATGAGAATAGGGCAACCTATTACCTTCTCCTGTTTGAGCGTAGCAAACAGGAGCAGCTAACATGGAGTTTCGTAAAGGAATTCTCCAGGTGAAGGAGGAGTGATTACGGGACCCTTGGGGTAAGTGGTTGTAGTTTGTGTATTTGTTATTAGTAACTGGGGAAACTTTTGGGAAAGGGGATCCTTTACAGGAATGATGGGCTCTGCCTAAACCAAAATGGAACCAGATTTCTGGCACTTAACATTAAAAAAGTTGTAGAGCTGTTTTTAATCTAAGGGCTCCGGGGTGCAGATTGGAGCACATGGGTTGGACTCTTAGGCATCTCTTAGGGGAAAATCTATTAATAGAGATTCTCTATGTTCTAGTAAGGAAGAGAGGATGGAAGATGATAAAATATGGGTAAGATCAGATGAGAAACAATCAAATGAAAAAAAGAGTGTCATTCAAACACTTTCAGAAATGGCAAACAGCTAAATAGTGAGAAATTTTTAAAGTGCTTATACACAAATGCTAGAAGTCTAAATAATAAGATGGGTGAACTAGAATGCCTCATATTTAAGGAGCATATTGATATAATAAGCATCACAGAAACTTGGAATGAGGACCATCAATGGGACACAGTCATACCAGGATACAAAATATATCACAAGGACAGAACAGGTTGTGCTGGTGGGGGTGAAAGAAAATGTAGAATCAAATGAATTAAAAATTGTAAATGAACCAAAATGTTACATAGACTCTCTATGGATAGTAATGCCAAGCTTTAATAATAAGAATATAGCAGTAGGGATATATTATGGTCCACCTGACCAGGATAGTGATAGTGACAAAGGGTATGTCTACACTACCCCGCTAGTTCGAACTAGCGGGGTAATGTATGCATACCGAACTTGCTAATGAAGCCTGGGATTTGAATTTCCCGGGCTTCATTAGCATAAAGCCGGCGCCGCCATTTTTAAAAGCCGGCTAGTGCGAACCCCGTGCCGCGCGGCTACACGCGGCACGGGCTAGATTGTTCGAACTACGTAGCCATTCCGAACTATCTGTACTCCTCGTTAATAGTGGGGGATTTCAACTATCGCTATATTGACTGGGTAGGCAATGCTTATGGTGTTTAATATGAAATCAAATAAAACAAGAAAATTAACACCACCCTAGGGCTGCATCTAGACTGGCATGATTTTGCAGAAATACTTTAACGGAAAAATTTTTCCATTAAAAGTATTTCCGCAAAAGAGCATCTATATTGGCACGGATTCTTTTGTGCAAAAAGTGCTTTTGCGCAAAAGCATTCGTGGCCAGTCTAGACACGATTTTGCGCAAGAAATCCCCGATCGCCATTTTAGCCATCGGGGCTTTTTTGCGCAAAACAGTTCATCCCTGACTACACTGGCCCTCTTGCACAAGTATTCTCGCACAAGAGGGCTTTTTCCCGAGCGGGAGCGTGAAAGTATTTGCACAAGAAGCACTGATTTTGTACATTACAAAGTCAGTGCTCTTGCACAAATTCACGTGGCCAGTGTAGACAGCTGGCAAGTTTTTGCGCAAAAGCAAACAAGTGGGAAAAGCATGATTTTCAGCATCTTTCAGTACAGCATTTTACTTGGAATCTGAAAACAACTAGCTTTGAGAAATGACTGCATTTGAGCGATGTTGTTATCAAGAAGTCCCATATCAGGTTCTGATGCCACTGTTGTTACACACTGGCTACGTCTAGATTGCATCCCTTTTTCGTAAAAGGGATGCAATCTAGATGTAGCCACTGTATCCTGTGTTAGTCATAAGTTCTTGCTCTTGCTGCGCAGCATCTCTGAGGTCCTCATTTTCTGCCTGCAGTCTCTAAATCGAGCATAGACTCTGCATCTGTCACTACTGTTGACATTTCTGTGTCTTGATTAATGACCTCCTCATTTTGAGGCAGTGGCATTGAAATGTCATTTCTGGGTACCAAATCTTCATCATCAGAACAGGAAGTGTCACTGGAAGTATGGTCACCATCTAATGGCTGAGTCATCTTTTCTCTGAGAAATGGTGTTATTGGCTTTGAACTCTTAACTACTGCTTGACTTTGTTGCTTTCACCATCTCTTACTTGCACCACTTTTAAATCTATGCTTCATTTTTATAAAAGGGTTCTTTTAAAACACAGTAATACACAATAAATTAATTCGCTAAACGCTATTGGTATACTACATTTTAATTGTATATGCTTTACAATAAATATTATATAATAATGGTTTGGGGGTGTTATTTGCTATGGCCCTCATAACCTTATTTCAATTTCTTGAAATTTCATCTGCTAACATGTTCCCATTATTAAATTCCTCTAATAACTGGTGCATTATTATGAATATGTACATGGGTCAAATGCCAGATTAGATATAAAGTTTATTAAACAACTAGAATTAAAAGTTTATTATCACAAAAAAGCCTTTAAAGGTGATTCTAAAACTGGAGTAAGAGGCAGCTTACAGCTGAACCTTATATGGTTATTTTATATAAAGACACATTAGAAAAAACAGGAATATGAAAATCTCCTATGCAGAGATAAACATCTAATTTAAAGGTTAAACTCATCCTCAGACCAAGCAAAATCACTTTACAGTAACAGAATTAATTATGACTTTCAAAACCTTTAAACTATGCAAAGATTCTAAATAGCATTTCATAATGTAGAATCACTAATCACAGAAGTTACTCCAGTCTCCAGTCATACAGATAAAAATTCAGATGTGACCAAAAAATTGGCGAAGGCCTGAGGTCCCACAATGATTTAAATAATTTTTTGGTGGGTGTATATATAGCTTCTTTTGTGGTCTCAGTTATAACTGCAAGGTGTATAATAAGTGGAAATTACTTGGTAGAAAAATGTCAAAAATTGTGGCCCCTTTGTCTCCTCAGGCCTAGGCCCAATGGCCCTCCAGGCCTTCCCTCTGACAGGGTGTGGAAGAGAGGTAGCAAAATTTTCAGAGGATACAAAAATATTCAAGGTAGTTAAGTTGGAAGCAGACTGCAAAGAGTTACAAAACGATCTCACAAAACTGGTTGACTGGGCAACAAAATGACAAATGAAATTCAGTGTTGATATATTGAAAGTAATGCACATTGGGAAAGATAATACTAACTATACATAAAAAAATGATGGGTCTAAATTAGCTGTTACCACTCAAGAAAGAGATCTTAGAGTCATTGGGGATAGTTCTCTGAAAACATCCATTCAATGCACAGCAGCAGTCAAAAAAGCTAATAGAACGTTGGGACTCATTAGCAATAGGATAGATAATATGACAGAAAATATCATATTGCCGCTATGTAAATCTATCGCACACCCACATCTTGAATACTGCATGCAGATGTGGTCACCCCATCTCAAAAAAGATATACCAGAATTGGAAAGGATCGAGAAAAGGCAACAAAATTATTTGGGTTATGGAACAGCTTCCATATGAGAAGAGATTAACAAGACTGTGACTTTTCAGCTTGGGAAAGAAACTACTGAAGGGGGATATGATACAGGTTATACAACCTTGACTGATATGGAGAAAATAAATAAGGAAGTGTTATTTACTCTATCTCATAACACAAGAACTAGGGGTTACCAAATGAAATTAATAAGTAGCAGGTTTAAAAAGGAAGTATTTCTTCACACAACACACAATTAACCTGTAGAACTCTTTTCCAGAGGATGTCATGAAGGCCAAGACTATAAAAGGGTTCAAAAAAGAGCTAGGTAAATTCATGGAGGCCAGTAGCTAGCCAGAATGGGCAGGGATAGTGGTGTCCCTAGCCTCTGACTGCCAGAAACTGGAAATGAGAGCTGGGGATGAATTACCTGCTCTGTTCATTCCCTCTGAAGCACCTGACATTGACTTCTGCTAGAAGATAAGATGCTGGACTTGATCGACCTTTGGTCTGACCTAGTATGGCCATTCTTATGTTCTTTTGTGCCAGAGCCTTCAACATTAATACTTAAAGTCCACAATTTTCTGAAGTCTTCGGCAGCCACAGGTGAGGTGAGATTTTCTAAAGGTTACAACATCCTGAGTGGATACTATGAGCTGAGTTTTTCTGAACATCTGGCTGTAAGTGTCTCAGTGGGATCAAATAGGAGATGAGCGGAGCTCTTTGGAAAGTTAGGCCCCATCTGTGGCTACTGAGTATATCTGAAAATCTGGTCCTAAGCTCATTTGAGAGGCTGGCTAGAAGAGCCTGATTTTCAGAAGCAGCAGTGTGTTTGCACCTGCAGATAGATGGGAGCACAATTTTGCAGGCAGGAATGAGTGTAAATACAATTATGCTCAAATGTGTGCATAATGGGAGACTGAGTTGAGGCCCTCCTGAAAATCTGGGCCTAACACTCCATGTTAGAAGTAAAAAAGCAAAAAGGCCTTTATTGGATGCCTCCACAGAACTCAGTCTAAAGTTCTTCCCTTTATTATAGTACCTGAGCACCAGAGGATCTGTAATATGGATATAGTCTCACAACATAGGGAAGTATGTTTCCATCTTGGAAAGGGAGAATTGAGACACACAGAGAGTCACTAAGGCCTGGTCTACACTAAAGGAGAAAGTCAACTTAAGATACACAACTCCAGCTACGTTAATTACGTAGCTGGAGTCAAAGAATCTTAAATCGCATTTTGGCGCCACCCACACAGCGGAAGGTCACCAGGAGCACACTCTCCCTTTGACTTCCCTTACTCCTCGTAAAAGCAGATCTACCGGTGCCAATGGGCATGCCCTCTCAGTTCAAATTAGTGTGTCTTCACTAGACCCTCTAATTTGAACTCCGGAAACTTTGATCTTCTCTGTAGTGTAGACAAGCCCTAAGTGACATGCCCAAAGTCACATGGTAAATTACTGGCAAAGTACAGAATTGATTACAGTTGTCTGAGTACCAGGGAAATGTCCCAACAGCTGGACCATTTTCCTCTCCCAGATAGGCCTAATTACAGCAGTTTAAACATCTTGCCAATTTTTCCTATAAATATTTGCTTGAACAAAAAGTATTGTTCCATCTCTCTCTGTTAATGCTCCTTTTCTATTTACTTTCTGTGAATTTCCCACCAAACAGGTGTGTTGGCATTAATGTTGAGGGAAACAACTTTTAAGCAAATATTATTGAATATTCACCAAAAGAGAATTCTGAATTTATAAACATGAGGATTTGCCCCAGAAACAAGGACTTCAATTATTCAACCACTCACAGAACATCCAAACAGTGTTATGTGATCTATGCATCAAATTAGAACTGAACAATATGTATTAAATGTTGCATTTCAGACATTTGTAGTAAATGGCCCAGAACAACCAAGTGTTATTCATTTACAGTGTGCAGCAAATCATTTAAAAAAAATATTGAAGAAAATCATAAACTGCAAAAGAAAATTGGTGGTTTGTAATATTGAGTGAAAATTGTATTTAGCAATACTGCTCACTGGTCTCTTTTAGGGTTGGGGTGGATCTTGAGTCATTGCAAAGTGCTGGTCAAGGTCACTAGACTTTTTCCAAGACATTAACAATTCCGGCCATGCTAGTCCCGTCAGCACAGTGGAAGGGTGGGAGAAGTGTTCTCAGCCAGTGGATCTAGTTTCCTGGTCTCAGGTGCCTTCCATAACAATAACAGGATGTTTTACCCTAGTACTGCTAATATGAGGCTTTGTCATTTCAACCTTTGGCTTAATTCAACTGCTAAGTAAAATGTACCCGGCTATGCAAATGTACTTCAAGCCTGATCTGTGGCACTCCCTACTATTCTAGTCCTGGGCTGCCACCCAGCTCTGCCCCGGCACTCAGTCCTGACCTGAAATGCCCTCTGCTAGTTCCAGCTTGTGCCATCACCCAGCTCTCCCAGTGCACTTCCTCTTTGATCTGCAGCAGCTCCCACTAGTCCAGACTTGTGCCTTTCTTGAGCACTGATTGCATCACATCAGCCCTTGTAAGGGGACTCTCTGGCTTGCTAGCATGTTTTATTCTTATCAGCACAAATTCCTGCCTTGTCAGTCAATAGCAGCACCAGTAAAGACCACATTCACAAAGAAATGATGACATAAGTAACAGCAACAGGCAGAGAGCTTGGGAACTGGGGACACTGACAAAACAGGGGAAATCAACATTCTGCTAGGCTTAAAATAGCTATAATGATCTCTGGGGCCTGGCATTTCATGCCTGTGGGTGAACAGCTGGGTTACTGGTTCAAAGCTCAACTCCTCCAGTCAGGAAATAGCTGACCTGAAGGTCATCATGGGTCATTCATAGTCAGGTCCCCTGGTTCATCTTACCTGGCCATCTTTCTCTGATATCAGGGGTATGTCTAGACTACATGGCTCCATCAACGGAGCCAAATAAACTAGTTTACCCGGTACAGGCAAAGAAGCGGGGATTAAATAATCCCCGCTTCATTAAAATAAACATGGCCGCTGAGCTGTGCCGACGATCAGCTGATGCGGCACAGTACAGCAGTCTAGACACGGATCTGTCGGCTGGGGAAGCCTTTGCCGACCGATCCTGTAAACCTCATTTCACGAGGCATAAGGGATCAGTCGACGAAGGCTTCCCCAGCCGACAGATCCGCCTCTCTCTAGACTGCCGCGCTGTGCCGAATCAGCTGATCGTCGGCACAGCACGGCAGCCATGTTTATTTTAATGAAGCGGGGATTATTTAAATCCCCGCTTCTTTGCCTATGCTGGGTAAACTAGTTTACATAGCTCAGTCAACGGAGCCATGTAATCTGGACATACCCCACCTGAAACCTAGAAAGTGAAGGGCCCGCATCCGCTCTCAGGAAGAGAATTCCCAGGCCTGATTACCTGCACTCTGAGTGCAAATCTCATTTATTTAAAAAAAAAATCCATAGGACTCAACAGTATAATACACTTCATCCTTAACCCCTGAGGGTATGTCTACACTACCCTCCTAGATCGAACTAGGAGGGTAATGTAGGCATACCGCACTTGCTAATGAAGCCCGGGATTTGAATTTCCCGGGCTTCATTAGCATAAGCGGGGAGCCGCCATTTTTAAATCCCCGCTGCTTCGAACCCCGTGTAGCGCGGCTACACGGGGCTCGAACTAGGTAGTTCGGACTAGGGTGCCTATTCCGAACTACCGGTACTCCTCGTTTCACGGTAGTTCGGAGTAACGGTAGTTACTAGTTCGAGCCCCGTGTAGCCGCGCTACACGGGGTTCGAAGCAGCGGGGATTTAAAAATGGCGGCTCCCCGCTTATGCTAATGAAGCCCGGGAAATTCAAATCCCGGGCTTCATTAGCAAGTGCGGTATGCCTACATTACCCCGCTAGTTCGAACTAGCGGGGTAGTGTAGACATACCCGGAGTGACTCACCACGCTGGGGGAGTGGCTTTGAAGCGCTGGTTAGTGGGTTCCATTTCCACTACAGAGAATATATACCAGGGGCAGTTGTCGTTGAGGACTAAGGTTTGCAGCTGGGACTCAGGGCTCCTCAGTTTTCCTCTCAGCTCTGCCACTGATACAGAAGGTGACCTGAACTGAGGGAATCACTTCCTGTTACTCTGCTCCAGTTTTCTCATCTGTTCAACTTACTATGCCAGCCCTCCTTTGTAAAGTGCTTTGGGATAAATGGGAAAGCAGCTACCAAATCCCAGTTACTGTCACACCCTCAGACCTGCAGGCCATTCCATCCATAGAGTCAGGAGTCATTGAATAGCGCTGCATTCCTGGTTAACTCTGCATGTGGGTGCATGTCTGACAGGCATTCTTCAGCATCAGATTGCAACCGAAGCGGGGCGGGGCGGGGCGGGAGGGAGAGGTGCGGTGGGGAGAGAATCAAACTGCCATTTTTATGCCACTGTTTGCTTTTTAATACTGATGCTTTGAACATTTTCAGGAGCAACAGGAGGCCAATTAGCTGACAGCAAAACCCTCTTCCCTGCCAGCTGGATGGGAAAAACACAACTTTTGCCTTTGCTGGTGGGTGAGTGATTGTTTGAGCCAGCTCCAGAATTATCAGAACAGGGTAGCATGCTATTAATCCCCTACCACCTTCTGGCTAAATACCAAGGGGATGCTCTAATCCAAGAACATTTGCACTAATGCTCACAGATAAGCATTACCTCCTGGCTCTAGGGGAGAATACACTGAACTTCAGTCCAGAAGCGAGTCTGTCAGATGGGAGGTGGTTCTGCACTGGAGTAAGATGTTAATTTGCTCTAATTATCCCTGGCTCCTTAGGGCTTAGGAAAAATCAGAGAGAATCCCTTACTGGGTTCTGCTACATGAGGGGATACTGCCAGACGTGTGCTTCTTCAGAGCCCCATGTTCTTTCCACAGTGGCTACATCTAGACTGGCATGATTTTCCGCAAATGCTGTGATCGGAAAAGTTTTTCCGTTAAAAGCATTTGCGGAAAAGAGCGTCTAGATTGGCATGGATGCTTTTCCGCAAAAGCACTTTTTGTGGAAAAGTGTCCATGCCAATCTAGACGCAGTTTTGCGCAAGAAAGCCCCGATCGTCATTTTCGCCATCGGGGCTTTTTTGTGCAAAACAGTTTTTAGCTGTCTACACTGGCCCTCTTGCGCAAAAACATTTCCGGAAAAGGGCTTTTGCCCAAATGGGGAACGTCAAAGCATTTGCGCAAGAAGCACTGATTTCGGACAGTAGAAGGTCAGTGCTTTTGTGCAAAATCAAACGGCCAGTGTAGACAGCTGACAAGTTTTTGCGCAAAAGCAGTCACTTTTGCAGAAAAACTTGCCAGTCTAGACGCAGCCCATGTGTCTGACTAATGCTTACCCCGGTGTCGGAGTCCACCACAATGACTCACTTCCATGTACAGAGGTTGGGGCCTGCACCAAATGAAGAGCACGGGGACAAGAGCAAGTGGGGAGGAAACAGCAGGGAGGATTTTTCAAGAGCTGGGGCAATTTAGCAGTACTCTTCGGAATCCTCTACAAGCATGGAAATACCAGGAGTTGGAAAATGTCCTGGACACACCAACCTTTTGCCTCTGAAGAGCGGGGTTCAAATCCTGATATCACAAATCCACGCCACAATCGGTGGCTGCTCAGGAGGCTTTCTAAGACTGGAATAGCAGTGGGAGTTGTGAGTCAGGCTAGAGATGCTTTGGCAGAGCTGTGGGACATGGCTCAAGACTAGAATAGCAGGAATGCTGCAGATCAGTGTTGAGGTTGCATTGGCACAGCTGAATGGTAGGAAGAGACAAGCCGGATGCTCTACTTGAGGAACCAATGGTTGACTCCAGTTGAAAACTATGAACTGTATATTCCTGTTAAAAGGGACTTCTTCCAATGGAACAAGCCATAAGCTGTCCTTCCTGTATTTTCTCCCCATCTCTGAAAATTTAACATACTCTGCAAATACAGAACTTACCACAACTACATAGCACAGCCAAATAGCCCAATATCTGGTTAGCACCAGGTTATAGTGTCACCCAATACCTGCAGCTTACAGTGTAATTAATGGATAATGTATTGGACTGAGATTCAAGAGACCTTGAACTGCAACTAATCTGCCTGACCCAGGGCCAAGTCACTGTGCTCCTCCATGCCTCAGTTTCCACAGCCACAAAATGGGAACAATGATATTTTCCTTCCTTTGAAAAGTGCTTTGAAACCTGGTGATGAAAAGTGCCAAGTATTGTCGTTATTTCACTTTACTGTTACTATGCACCTTAATAATCCATATTGAGGTTTGGTGTCTGAATACCCACCCCATGTCTTGGTGTCTCTCTGCAACACATTCAAAACCTTCTGTTATCTCTTCTCCCTAGCAAATGCAAACTTGAAGCAGTTTCAATGGCCCTTCCTGCTGCATTATGTTTAATCAATTTACCTCAACAGAAATATGTCGATGAGGAGAGAAGCAGGAGTCTCTTGGTGGCTTAATCAGCAGCCAAACAATTGACTCCAGAAGGAAGGTAGGTGGCTTGACCCTAGTGCTTCCATCAGCTCCCACAGCTTTACTTTTAATGGCCAGTTTGAGCATCAAAACCACAGGATCAAATGTTCCCTTCAAAGTCTGCCCTAGTTCCTCTCAGACCCTTGTTTACTGCAAGGTTTATGCCTTTGTGTGTGTGGTATTACCAGTCTAAAAATAGCCACACTTTCCATCTCCGTCTGTAATGTAAAACCAGGTTAACGTAACTGCACAGTGGGAACTGCAGCCGTCTAGTTTGCTCTGAAATCAAATTTATTAAAGCATTAGGCTGTCCATTCCTCCCTCCCTCCCTCTCATATGCACATACACACTATTTTTCAGGCAGACATCATAGCCACTTTACACGCAGGGTGCAACACAGAGAGCAAATTCCAGGGTGACAGAACCGGGACTGAAACAAAGAAGAGTGCACTTGTGGTGTGAGGGGAAAGGAGGAGAAAGGGGGTGCATAAAATTACAATAGTGGGCAACTTGTGGTCCTCTGGAGCTGTTCAGCACAGTTTCTGCCCACTTCCTCCTCCAATGTGAAGGAGCAGCTGGCACAAGGAATCTTAACAGTCCATGTTCCATTGTGATCAGAGTGATCTCTTGTCTCTGCTTGGATCAGGATGGAGCATCATATGCTGGAACTTGCAGTTTCCATGGCATGTAGCATATTAAAGATGGAAACAACTGCAGTGATTTGCTCCATTGTAGGCATGCTTGGTGCAGCTCTAGGTTGTGTATACTTTGAGTGTCCCCACATTACCATCTGCAAACCAGATGCCTGACTTCCTGGATATAGTCTGATGTCTCCGGAGGCAGGGCAGGTCTGTTAGCTTGGAGATTGATGGCTAAAGGTAAATTTGTTCTATTGTCATGCAACTGCACACAGAGAGGATGGGTCAAGGAAAGCTGCTTACATGTCAGTAACAAAAACAATACTAATTGGCTGGACTGGAGGAGCCAGAATGAGCATTAGGGGCCAGTACTAGTAAGTAAGGAGTTAATATCAGTATTAATTAAGAAAATAGAGCAGATGTGAAGGGATCTGGGAATATATATGGCACTGAATAGGCAAAAAGAGAGAGAGAGAAATGGTACCATTTTGATCCTTGGTGGGACATCCCAACTACAATGGAATAACATTAGGCATAAATGTAGTTTGGGCACTGCAAAGCCATAAAAGCTTTCCTTGAGCCCTGGAGGATAGAAAGGAACAGTTACAGTAGCAAGACTAATCGCAGGACAAGTGACAAGGCTTGTCAACAAATTGCTTTGGAAACTTCCTAAGTGCACCTGCTGGTAGTTTACACTTGCTGATGCCCCGATTGTGGTGCTGAGCTCAGGCCCGTGCAAGTTGTGATTGGTGGAGAGAGGGCATGCCAGAGAGACAGCTCCCCTTAGGCAATCAAAGCAGCTTGAAGGAAATGGAGAGCAATGGAAAGCAGAGCAGGAATAAAATTCTGGCTCTGGGGGTAATAACTTGGGTTATGGTTTTATCAAGCCAGCTGCTGGAGTGCTAACATTTGCTTGTGTATACATGCTTACCAAGGGGACATATGGAACATTACAAAGGCACAATTCAAAACAAGCGGAACACAGTATTAAAGTAATTGTTAGAGCCATTTGAAAATGTTCAGCAGAAAGAAAGATCTGATGAGCTACAAATTGTCGCAGTGTTGCTGCTCCAGCCGCTTGCACAGAAAGCTCAGCATCTGAATGGGGGAAGTGAAGCTCACTTAGGCTGTGTCTACATTGGCACCCTTTTCCGGAAAAGGGTGCCAATGTAGACACAGCCTTAGGATACACCAATGCAGCACAGAACTGCTTTGGCTGTCTACAGTCACAGAATAATAGAATACTAGAACTGGAAGGGACCTGGAGAGGTCATCAATTCCATCATGGCTTTAATGTATTTCCTGAAAGTAAATTAGTCTCTGTTACAGGAGAGGATGCCTCAGTTAAAGAGAGGGGTCCACATATTCCATGTGGGTTGGTGTCTACAAGCCGAGAACCCTGTTAGAATCCCAGATACTTAGGGATTTGTTAATGAACAGAAGCCATAAGGGGGGATATAGTGAGTGTTCCTACAACTGGGGAAGCCAGGAGCATCCTTGTTTTGAAGGTTAGGTAGCCAGGATAGGTAGGAATGGTGTCCCTAGCCTCTGTTTCTCTGGAGGTGGGTGACAGGGGAGGGATCACATGAGGATTATCTGTTGTGATCCCTCCCTCTGGGGCATCTGGTATAGGCCACAGACAGGATACTGGGCTAGATGGACCTTTGGTCTGACCCAGTATGGCCGTTCTTACGTTCTTATGTTGTAGGGTGTTCACAGCCCTGAAAACGAACTATCACTAATCCTACATACAGCAAACCAGATCTGGTGTCCGAATCTAAGGATGTTTCAAACTCAGACCGGCAGAGGGAAAAGTCTAAGTAAATGGACTTTGCTAGCTATCAGCTTAGGTATAAAGGGTGAAAAGGGAGAGAAGAGACTTATTGCCTGTCTGTGTCAAGTAAAAGAGCCCTGAGTCCAGAAAACAATCCAGAATGAAAGGGTGATACAGAAAGGCTTTAAGAGACCTAGAAGTGAGAGTAGCCAGCAAATCTCACCTGAACTTGAAATAAATGCACTGAGGCACCTAGATATCTTTAAAAATTTGGCTCTTGGTAACTGCGTACCACTTTATTAGAAATGCTGTGGTTTCAGCAGTCTTGCTTATGTCCTTTGGTTTTTTTTTCCCCTAATTCCACTTCTCTCTCCTTCCTGTGGTCCTTTTGCTTGCAGCCCTCTCTTTCCTTTATGCTTCCTGATGTGACTTGATGATAGTTTACACTTGCTGATGTCCCTGACTGTGGTGCTGAGGGAGCTTTCCTGAGCTCAGGCCAATGAAAGTTGTGATTGGTGGAGAGAGGGTCAATGTCTCATTGGCGAGCATGCAGGAAGGCTTCATGGAGGTGATTGTTCCCTCCTCTTGCTTTGTACATGACTCTGTTCTGGTCACATCTCTGGGCTGCATGTTACCTGACCAATATTAACAAACTGAAATGAGTTTCTCTGGAAGTGGGTGACAGGAGAGGATCACATTGTATTGGCCACTGTTGGCAGATAGGATACTGAGCTGGATGGACCTTTGGTCTGACCCATTATGGCCATTCTTATGAGTTCCAGGCAACTCAACCAAGAATGCAGAGGAGTCTGGAAGGAATAAGTGTGAGGGAAGAATGAAAGAACAGAATCCCAAGAGCCTGGCTAGTGAGGAGTAAGGGGTCAGGAGAGAGGAGGTAACGGTTTGCAAATGAAACATGCTAATAGCAAGGAGGGAGCCGGGGTGCTCGCTAAAGGGTCCTCGCTGTAACACATAGCAGTGTAAGCAGGAGGAATGGAGTGAAATTAAAGGAAAAATCCCTGTTAGTGAGAGAATTCTTGGGTTGCAGAATAGACATCCAAGTGACGTGGGAAACTTCCTCACTTGGGACATTTACATCTAAGGTGATGAAAATAGTGAAAAATATACACTAGCAAGCATTCTACATTGCACACAGGGGAATGGGCAGAATTAGACCAGTTATGTCATTTTTGTCTCCAGCAAATATGATTTTATAGGGCACTAAGCAGCTGGGAGAAAGCAAAAACTGGATGCTGAGTTGCCATCTTGTTCTGCACCTGAAAGGTAACTGATTCTTCCCCATCCATTTCACCTGCCAGAAGATGAAGTGGGGCTCAGTAATCCCTTTCTCTTTACTCAAGCTGATGAATGGGTGCTGGAGATTGCAGGCCCCTCCTTATGATCTTACTAGCCAAGAGGGAGGGAAAGACCCGCTCTCGGAGTTAATAGGCAATGTGTTCCCTCACTGTTCGGGGGAGTTTCAGACCTGAATTACATCTCCCTAAAGTACAAGGTCCCTTGTCTCACATACACCTCCTAGATGGGGGTGGGACCAAGGGGCTCTTGGACCAGCCTGAATGGAGGCTGGAATCTGGCCCAAACTCTGAACGAATGAAAGAGGCTGTGTAAGGTACTTTTCATGTACTATGTACTCAGATGCCAGGTCATTATAGACCAGTAGGATCCTTCATAAATTATGAACTAGTATTGATTCCCTTTGCCGGTAAACATAGTGACCTTTATTAAAAATACACGAAAAAATGCACTTAGGAAAACTCATTGACTGTTCACTTCAGACAGATTTACACTAAAGACTAATTTATTCTGCTGCAGCCGGAGACATGGTAAGTGAGAGACACAGACAAATGGAGAGAGCTGTGGACAAAGTAGGGTTCTCCTCTTGTCTCAACTGCACAAGCTGCATTTATTATTACAGTGTCACCCAGCTATGCTGTTGGTGGTACCTGAGCCTAGTGGTCTTCCCCATGGCAAACCCTGATTTTTTTTGAACAGTTTCCATCTCATCCATGCAAAAAGAAGTACGACACAAGTTATCAGCCCAGATGTAATTATGAGGAGTAGAGGAGGGAGGAGATTGCTTAATGCAGCTGGAAGGGAGGAGGGAAAATGATGGCATTTTAAACACCTCATAAGAGTGTATTACACATGCACAATAATCCATTCAGGCACTTTTGATTTAGTGATTTGGAACCTGCTGGTGGGTTTTTGATTTGTTTTTAAACTGTCCATTCAGCATCTATAATTGCATGTGTTAATTCTTTTTATCAGGACACTGCTTACTCAGCCAAGGGTGTTAGAAGTAGTTTAAGATGCTGTATAAATCAGAGAATTTGATTCGTAGTTGCCCTCTATTTGTCTGATATCTTTGAGTCTTTCTGACATTAATTGTTATCTACTATATAAAAGAAAAAGGTCATTCCTTCTGCCCAAGATTAAATATCCCAGAATTGCAGAACAGGGGTTAGGCTGGCTTGAAATAAATCTCCCTTGTTCCTCAGGCAATGCTACTGCTGCTAATTTTTTTCTAGAGATTTTTTTCCCATGAGTTGCTTTAGGTCCCTGTGTTAAGCTGTGAACAACTTCTTTGGGACTGGTGCAAATTGTTCATGACCTTATCACAATTTTGACAATTTGATTACTCATTCAGAACTGTTCAGCAAATACTTTGGCTAATGGGCTTTGCAGCTGGTGATCCTCAATTTGATTTTAGAATTTCTTCAGTGTAATTGGTCACCTACATCGCAAGTTTCTTTTTTCTGATTGGATGACATGTAATCTTTATAAAGAAATAAACTACACTAGAACCTGGAATCTCTTCAGCAAAAAGGGTGCAGAACATTTTCCTTTCCCACACTGTAAGGCTGTGTCTACACTGGCACCCTTTTCCGGAAAAGGGATGCTAATGAGACACTTCGGAATTGCAAATGCAGCAGGGATTTAAATTTTCCCCGCGGCATTTGCATGAACATGGCTGCCGCTTTTTTCCGGCTCGGGGCTTTGCCGGAAAAAAGCGCCAGTCTAGACAGGGATCTTTCGGAAAATAAAGCCTTTTCCGGAAGATCCCTTATTCCTGATTTTAAGAGGAATAAGGGTTCTTCCGGAAAAGGCTTTATTTTCTGAAAGATCCCTGTCTAGACTGGTGCTTTTTTCCGGCAAAGCCCCGAGCCGGAAAAAAGCGGCAGCCATGTTCATGCAAATACCGCAGGGAAAATTTAAATCCCCGCAGCATTTGCAATTCTGACTGGTCTCATTAGCATCCCTTTTCTGGAAAAGGGTGCCAATGTAGACACAGCCTAACTGAGTATATACGCAGGACAACTGAAAGAGCATTTCATCTTTAAAAAGAACGATTCATGCATAACACTCATTTACATGGGAATATGCCCGTTTGTAAAGAAATGACCATCTTTTCATGAATGAAGGCCCCTCTCCAAATATTCATGTCTGCAAACCCTGGTCTCATGAAACACAAGGGGGAAACAACAGATGCTGAGACAAACATGACTGGATCAAGCCATGAGACAGACTCAAGGAACACATCCAGGAATTGTTGGTTCAGTGACTGCCAATGGGTTCTCACTCAGCAAAGATCGATACTGGACAACCCCAGTAATATCTGACAAATAGTCAGTGTCCTGTCATGCCATGCTGGGGATTCCCAGCCTGTTTCCTTGTGTCTGTGTCACAGAAACAAAGGGCACAGCCGGAACATTGGTCGGTCTCGGCAAGGGTTGAATGGGCAGCAAAGACTGAACTCCTTTCTCCTCCCCGTACAGGAATCCCCTTCAGGGCATGTGTGAGAGACATAGCAGGGTGGCACATAGGGAAAACCCACTTTGCTGCTGCCAGGCCTGTACCCATGCTATGGCTAAGGAGATGACATCCGTTCCCATGGGAACATTTCAGACAGAGACTAGAAAGAGGGTTACAACCAGAGGTTACTGGAGGGAGTTAAAAAGTCACTTCCCCAGAAATAAAAGGAAAGTGTTTATCCTGGCAGTTCACAACTGCACACTCAGAGCCCCCTGGCCTCCCGCTATGACTGAAAAGGAGTGGATGTGAGTCCCTTGGAGAGGGATCTGCAGTGCCTTTTGAAACTGAGCCAGAGGGTCCTGGGAGAGTCATCTGATATGCTCCCCTCTCTCTGGAACTGACCAGGAGCCCAAACTCACTGCCTCTGCAGTATTCCTGCCTGCTTCCTGCACAGGAAGGGCAAGATCCATATTCCAAATAAAAGCTGAAATTGCCCTGCCCCACCCCCTCTCTGATCTCAGTGAGGGGGCTATAAAATGTGCAGGTTGTTCCGGCCCAGATGGCTGGGGAAAGGAATGTGAAATGTACAGTATCAGGCTGCACCACAGGATGAGTGATTCTGAAAAGCCAGTATGGATCAGGGCCGAGGGAACAAAGATTTATTAATTAGAGTACATATGGGTAAGTGGCATTGATTGCTAAAGTCAAGGGAAGTACATTACTTACGGGTTTTGAACAAATGCTCCTGGATTCAGTTTGACTGGTTAATTGATTTGATTTGTTGGGTTTTTTTGGTTTGGTTTTGTGTGATTGCTTTTTTTTTTTTTTTTGTAACCTCCCCTGTTTTAAGGGAGACGTATACTAAGCAGGGATGATGCACAGCCTCTGACAGCCAGTTTAAAACCCCAGGCTATAATGGGGGCAGACACAAGTATGGTCCTAAGAGAGGTGATCTCTTCAAATGCTGTGTGAGGTAGAGTTACAGTCTTGCTTGTGATTCCATGATTACCATCTCATGGGGCTGACACTTCTGGTGGGTCCTCCTCACCGGTTTCGCATGAGCCTTGGAGGCACAGTCATCACAATACACCCCTGCTGAATCTTGAACTAGAGATTTTCAGAACAAAAATTACCCATGCAAGCAAGAGAAAAGTCTCCATTTACAGCGTGGGTGCATCTCCACAGCATCCTTAACTCGAAATAGCTTATTTCATAATTTGGCGCTGCCTACACAGTGCCAAATTTTGAAATAAATCGCTATTCCAAAATGCCCCTTAACCGGTTACCAGGACATTGGAATAAGCTGCCCGTTATTTTGAAATCTATTTTGAAATAACAGGCTGCTCCAATGGACGTGGAATAGCTATTCCCAAAATAGCTCCCCAGTAAGGCATACTCCATGGCTGCCAGGCATCCATTCCCAGGCCCAGGTGACAGACTTGGACCATCAACACATCTCACAGAAAACATCAAACTGCCATCAGATGGCCAATTTCAATTATTGTCTGATATTTGTTACATTGGCCTAAGTAGGCCTTAAAATGCCTTCCAGACTATTCATTTATAGAGAGATGACCCATCTCCACAGGATAACGTGTGAAGCAGCAGCCCACTAGCCTCTCCACCATCATCCTTTTGGTAGTGGCTGTCTTCTGTTAAATGTAGGGCTGCCAATTTTGGTTGGACATCTTCCTGGAGGTTTCGTCACATGACCTAATCTTTAATTCCTGGAGACTCCAGGACAGTCCTGGAAAGTCAGCAACCTTAAGTGCCCATCAGTGCTGAAACCTTTATGGCTAATCCCTGGAACTAGCCCTTCCGTGGTCTCTGTGAAATGAATCGGTGGTTTCTTTCTAGTTTCTGGTAGTTCCACTGCACACGTTGTCTGGGCTGGCAGGAGCAGTAGGCCACTCACCCACTTGCCCAGAAGCCTAGTTATCAACAGGCTCACTTTCAGCGGTGTTCAATAGGTTCTTACAGTGAGAAGCACCACACGGTCCTCCATTATGGCTACTCACATGGGGGAACATGCTAAACCACTCAAGTAACTGAATCCCCGAGTCCTGACAGTAACAAAAGCCACAGCACTGCCAATAAATAATTCAAGTCAGCAAACTGCCTGCGCTCACTGTCACAGGATATACCCCAGGGCCACAGTGCTCGCCCCAGAAAGGCAAGCTCTCTCTCTCTCTCTCCCGCACGTACTGAGTGGTGTATCATTGCAGCTTGTCCCTAGGCAACAGAGGGGAATCATGAGTCTAGAGCACAATGCTTTGTAACACTAGACAGGCGCAAGTCTCTACTGGAAATGGACAAAGTGGATGTACGAGGGAAGAACTCTGGGGATTTCATTCCTGTAGCTAACTACAAAACCAGGATGAGCTGGGCAAGTTGGTTTTCCCCACACTTCCCTGCAATGTAATTCAACTGCAAGCTGGAAGTAGAGGGGAGCTCATTCTTGGTGTCCCATTTGCTCCAGGACCTTTCTGCTGACACCAACAGGAAAAGGCCAGTTGTAGTGGTTTGTGTGATAGGGGCATGCTGGGAGCTGAGTGGAGATGCTTTCTCATCTTCTTCAATTTCATTTCTTCTAAGCTGCTGAGCTACCACTAGGTATGCGTGACTGTCAGTACTATCTTTGCAGAGCTTACCTTGGTGATACCCTAGAAGTGAAACATCCTATCTCACTGGTAGTGCACTTAGCCATGCCAGCTGTCATCCCAGTGTTGGTCATAGAGAGGGTCAGCAGTCTTTTAATGACACTCTTTTTCAGGAGGTCAGAAAACACCAATTTGTTGAAATCAGAACTGTGAGGGGGGTAGAAATGGTTTCCACTAATTTCCTCTATTGAAAAAATGTTGAACAAAGGTTTCACCGTTGACAGAATGTGCCGTTTCAGCACCATCAAAACAAAATGCTTGGTTTTAATTCGCAATAATGTTTTGGTCTGAAATTTAATTTATAGTTTAAAAAAGTTAAAAGTCTATCTCAAAACTGAATAGTTCAATTAACCCAATTTTTATTTCTTTGGATGGGTGTGTTTGTTTTAATTTTTGGCTTGCAAAACCATTCCTGATTTTTAACTTTTCATCGCAATTTGGAACAGGAACTTTTGTTGAAATCTCAAGTTTTTACAGGTCTGGAAAAGTATTTCCCAGCTGGTTCTACTCAGAAAAGACACTCTGACTTCTAATTAGCTTTGACTAGATTTCATATTAAATCTTGACTGAGGTTATGTGTACACTACAGAGTTTTTTTTGGAAAAACGGCCATTTTTTAAAAAAGCTTCACTTACGTCCACACTGCAATCATGTTCTTTCGGGGAAAAAATTGAAAGAATGGAGGGGTTTTTCTGACATTGGAATACCTCTTTCTACAAGGAAGAAGATTTTTTCTGAAAGAGCTCTTTCAGAAAAAGACGTGTGTGGACGGAGAAGAGAGAGTTCTTTCAAAAGTAGAGGAAAGAGGAAAAAACACAGGTGCCCTGGTGGCCACTCCATCCATAGTAATCACAGCTTAAATGCGAGATAGCGTCCATTAAGTGTGGACTGAATATCCGTATCTTTCAAAAAAGCAGATTTCTTTTTCGATGCGCTTTGGTAGCGTGGATGCTCTCTTTCAGAAGAAATTTTTTCGGCAGATCTCTTCCAGAAAAGCTTCTTCCAAAAGAAGCCTGCAGTCTAGACATGGTCTCTGAGCCAAGAGTGAAAACATGAGTAGATTGTGAGCAGGCACATGGTGCTGCCACGCCGTCCCCACTGATCATGGACCTATCATCGCACTCGAGCCAAGATCCCTGGATTCTGTGTGATCAACATGTGCAAAGTGCCAACCCTCAGAGCGTTCTGTCACTAATGGCTAACCCAGCTGTAATGTATGGTAGACAGATGGGACACACTTTGGAGAAATAAATGATTCATTGGCCCTTCTCTGCATTCTACTCAGTCCATTCATGCTTACACCCACCAACTTGTTTCCATCTGAGTTCCAGGTCTGTTCAAATAGCATTCTCATCATGGCTGCCTTCCCTCTGGTAGGGTCCATCTTGGACAACAGCCATTCCCAGAGCTAGAGAGAGCATGATAAAGTGATGCCCATTGCCTAGGGTAACCATATTTCCCTATGGTGACTATGGGACACCTGGTAAAATTAGTCGTATTCAAGTGACTTCAATGGCCATCAATCAGAATGATATTGTATTCCCCCACTCCTCCCAAAAAACATGCTATAAAAAAATCCCAGGTCCAGGGGGAGAAAGGAGGTCATGGGAGTCTGTGCTAAAAGGGGGCCTCAAATAATGGGGGTAACAGGATCAATTGATGAGGGATGACACAGGGGCCACTAGCCTTGTAACACACACACACACACACACACACACACACACACACACACACAGCCTGGGGAAGGGCCAGGAGAACCATCCTTTGCCCCAGGTCTCACCTCTTCCTCACCCTTGTTCTGTCCCTGCCCCACCTCTTTCTCCAGCCGATGCAGCGTGGGGAACTAGTGAGGCCAGGGGTCAAGTAGGGCAGAGGGTCCAGTAGAACTGAGGACTGTCAATACAACCTCCAGAAAAGGGGGGGAAGTGAGAGACCATTGTAGTGGGCAGTGCCCTGAAGAGGACACCGTGGTCTGGGAGCAACACAGGTCCAGAACATGAGCATAGAGCAAGGACAGGGACGACACCAGCCGGAAGGAGGGACTCTGCTGACAGCAGCTAATTCCCTGGCGCTACCAGTGGGAGGCACCACAGCAGTGAGTCCTGCCCCATTGCAGTTCACACATTGAGATTTTGGGTTCTCCTATATAACCTAATTCAAGAAGGGAATACAAGTAGGAAGCCAAGCGCTGCTCCGAGTTTGCTGGTTGGATTGCATGAATAGGAACAGAGAGAGAAACTGGCAACATCAGTCCTAGGGACGGAGGGAGGTAGAAGAAAATGTGTGTTGTCCCCCAAGTAAATTGTGTGAATAGTCTGTGAGTTCTCTTCCAGCTGATATCTATGATTCTGTAAAGGGAGGATTGAGTAAGGTCTGAGCTAACTTACATGGGCAGAGGTGAAAGCAAATGTAAATAACTACCCATTGAAGTTTTCATTATTCATAATGTATTTGCATTTTTCTGCAGGATTCTTTTAGAGGGGATTTGTAGTAAGATTATCTCCCTAATCTTCAAAATAGGCTGAGAAAGTGGAAAAATGAAGGTACACTAGTTCAGACTCAACTCCTGGCATAATTGACAATAGCTCCGTTGATATCAAAAGGCTCTGTCTATCTTCTTGTATCATTTTATTGCTCCTATTGCCAGGCTGTCTAAGCAATAGTATTTCTCAGCTAGGGGGAACAGGGATGGGAAAAGCAATAGCAGAATGTGGACTGCATACTGGTTTTAGGCCTAGTATTCTGGAAATTTTGCTGCATAGCAAGTGGCAGACAGGATTAAGCTGTTATCTTGCTGCCAAGAGCTTTATTCAAATATGGCTGAGTAATTTCTTTTTATAGAAACAAGATTACTTGTGTGCCTTCTGTAAAGAGTCCTACTGGTTTGGAACCCTCTCCCTCCACCCTGTCCCAGACAGCCATCCTGCCTCTTGATCTGCGCTCCCTATGAACAAATAAATAAATATACAAATCCCCACTTTCTATGAATACTAAGTTCTCTCCATTTAGCAAAAGGGAGATTGACTTTCAAGTGAAATCTGCACAGGCCCGGCAGCTGCTTTCCTGCGACGTGATTGAGAGCACCAAGTGGAATTGTCAGTGACAATCCCAGATGCTCAGACAGCACGGACCCTCCACCAAGCCCAGGGAACCTTTCTAAAAGAGACGGCACGCTTTCAATATGCAATCAGGGGGCAAAGAAATGGAGCAACATTTGAAGACGCCATTGATTTTTCAAGTATCAATCTCAGGCTTGTTTTGTTGGACTAAGTTGGGTGCTAGCTCTTGTTTCTTAGCAACACTAATAAGCTGATGCTTTGCATTTCTCCATGAATCACACAAGATGATTAAACCCAAGTATTTCTGTCATAGCGTCCTCTGCACATCTGTCTGCGCACAATAGACAAGGAGCAGCTCCAGTTCCATTGCTGTGGAATTTACAAGGCCTGGTGCCTTTAGGGTACCCAGTGTGAATATCTGTTTGTCATCTTCCTCCTCCTTCAGCAGCAGGAATTAGAAGCCCTGGAGCCACAAACACCAAAGGGAGCTCATGTTCTCTAATGATGATTTCTCTTCTATGGTTCACAGATTTCCTTTTAATTGTTTATATTATTATTATTTGGGTAAATTTCCATGTTTAGGAAGAAGACTGATTGTAGTCAAAAATCAGTGTGTATAAATGCCAACTTACAACATCCTGCCTATCCCAGTCCTCTATTCCTCTCCAATTCTTTCACTCATAGATTCATAGACTCATAGACTTTAAGGTCAGAAGGGACCATTATGATCATCTAGTCTGACCCCCTGCACGGCGCAGGCCACAGAATCTCACCCATCCACACCTGGAATAATCCTCTCACCTATATCTCAGATATTGAAGCCTTCAAATACTTTGAAGACCCCAAGATGCAGAGAATCCTCCAGCTGTGATCTGTACCCCATGCTACAGAGGAAGGCACTCCTTTGATGCCTCTTAATCCTAACCTGCAGCCTCCCCACTCATATCCTAATCCTGCGCCTCCACACAGCTGTGCCAATGCATCTCAGTTCTGATGTGCAGCAGCTACCCCAGCACAGAGAGTCAAGACAGTCAGTCATACAGAATTGTCAACTCTTTCCACGTTAAAAAATGCCCTCTAAAGACTCTGTTGAGGTTTCTCAACCTCACTACCACTGTCAGGTCCAAGAATATGAATCTTGGGAGTCTCTGGAGGGTTTCAGAGAAGAAGCCAAGTCTCTTCCGTAAGTGATGGATGAATCACTCTGAGGGACGCTGGCCTGATGAAGTATTCATGAGGCTGCTGCCCTGATTATGGGCTTTCTCTCATGACGAGTCTCAGTTTAGCAGAGGCTTCAGAAGAGAACCTCACACCAGAGATCGGCAGATGGCAGCCCTCTCTCCACAGTCCTGCAGTATTTCCACTGGTTTACATTTAAAAGTCGATCAAATGCAACTGTGCTTTTCTTCATGTTTCTTGGTGACTTTGGATCTAGTTGATGCCACAGCACTATTACGGAGGGAATATATTTTAGCTAGGGTTGCAAATTTTCCTGGACTGGACACCATTGATGTAAATGGCATCCGGTTTGTCCGATTGGGAGAGTTGGCAACCCTAATTCCAGCCCCACAATGAGCTGAGGAATCAAGATAAAATGCTTAATGGAGCCTTGTGAATTGCATTAATTAAAGAAGCAATCAAGATATAAATTATAGGTCATATATGTGCTTGGTATGACTCCTCTGACTTTAATGGGCTTATACCAGAATTGTATAAGGCTCTGATATAAATTGCAAAAGCTCCTTAGTTAAACTAATAATCACTTTGATTATAAGAGGGTTTTTTAATTTAATCTCATTTATGCCATCTATATTGGTTGATATTTTTTGTTCTTATTTCAATTGGTATAATGAAGGTAGGCAGGTCAGTTTCATGTAATAGTTTCTGCTCATTTTCGCTCTCCAGCTTTCAGCTTGCTTGGAAGCTACAGGCAGCAGGAGTGAAAATGTAGTAATCACTATTTATAGCAGGAAAGTCAGCAGATATAATTTAGAATACAGACAGGGAGATGATTTTTAGAATAGGTGTTTCTTTCTCCACAGTCACTATTAAACCCTGCTTCCATTGAATAAAAAAGAAATATGATAGCTATGAGTTTCACTCATGAGATTGCTATTGTCTCTTGAGTGAAAGTTTTGCCTAGAGTGAAATCCTCCTTGTTTTTAACAAGTTATTTCTGGTAAACTTTTGTTCTGGGAAGGTTAGGTTTGCATCTCATTGAATAGCATGAACTATTTCTATGGGCAGAGAGGCTCATGATAAAAGAAAACATGGCATGTAGCTTTATCTGCTTAACAAGTTAGCTGAGAAGCTTTTAAGGATCTGTAATAAATTTCCAAATTCCATACATGTTATGTGGTCTGTTAAAGTGCAACTCCAAAATGGTTGAGCTGAACTTTCCAGTCGGGCAACAGGGGGGAGAGAATGCAGCCTACTTCCCTTCACCACATGGCTCATTAAGAAGTTGTCAGGAAGAAACCAGGGATGACAGGATGGCCATAATGTGAAGTATAAAGGGAGGAGTGGGGCAGGGAAAGCTGGTACCGTATACCACCTGTCCTACCCTGTGTGTGTTGGCAGAGAAACATGGAAATAGCCCATGTGCCTGCTTCCAGCTGAAGAGTGTTGATGGGGACTTCATTGTAAGTCAATCAACAGTCTTTGTTCTTCTCAGCCCTCGCAATCCTACCACTGCAAACAGAGAGGGAAACTAAGATGCCGGTTGTGTATCAGTACTTTGCTTTTGAAAAAAATAATTTACTTTAATGTCAGTCCCCCCATCACTTATGGGCCAGGAAACAAAAGCCATCCACTTTAAATGCAAAAGGCAGCAAGTCTGCTCCCTCCTCTCCATCTATTCTCCAGCAGCTCTGCATTTCTACAGACATGCCCAGACATGGTCACTAGAGCCTGAAGCATCATTCATTGCCAATAATTTATCTGGTGAATTACACCTATTTCTCTGTTTGTGAATCCTTCAGGCAATCATCTGAGTATCTGCAAATGCATGTATTTGTTAGCATTGGCCCAATAGTTTATACAAGGCATGGGAATGAGTGTGCGTGGAAACGGACCACTTTGATGCTTCATGGAATATGATTGGTCAACTATGTCACATGATGGTAATTCTGCTTACTGTATGGGTGACTGAGACTTGAGAACCACAAATGATAAATTGTACATTTACCAGTATGCATTTTGAGGTGCATATTTGTTTCTGCCAAAATACCTTGGGATTTGTGAACATTACTGCAGCATCACTGATGAAACATTATTGTAATTTTATAGCCTTCAGGAAATAACTCTCTATATCAGCTAGTTTTACATACTATATATATATATATGTTACATTACAGTGCATCTTTCAGTCTGCGTGTCTAAGAGTCCATTTGTTCAAGAACACATCCTAAATGTAAGAGCTAGGGCCATGCAGCTTCCTCTTCTAACTTAAAGCATGATCAGGGTTTGGTTGTGCCAGGACAACTACTCCAGAACATGCAAAGGGAGGGACTGCTGTTCTGAGGGACGTGATACTGCGATTGGCCACTGGGGGTAACCGCACCACCAAGGGAATGTCCAGCAGGACTCAGGCTCTGCCATTTGCCTGCCAGCACACTGAATAAATAGCTCCCTGTCCCCAAGTTCTTTCCCCCACTCCCAGCCCTTGGCTGCAGCACCAGGGTAGGGAGAAAAAGGCCCCTGGTGTCCATGGGAGTAGACTGGTGGGAGATAAAAGGCCCCTGGCAGCTGGAAGGGGGTCTGGGAGGAGAAAAAGACTCCTAGCAGCTGGGGAGGGGATTGTGGGAGAGAAAGGGCCCCTGCCAGATGCCTCCCCACACACCTTTAGCCCCAAGTCTCAGACTCACACTCGCACCCACTCCTACCCCAAGTCTCCTGCACAGCCCCAGTCCCCAAGACCCTGTCCTGTACCCCCCACACCTCCATCCCTTCACCTGAAGGACCCGGGCAATGCTAGGTAAGTCTGCTAGTAATATAATACAATTATGGTCTTCAGAATAGGAGACTACTCGATAGTTAGAATCATAGTGTTGGAGGAGACCTCAGGAGATCATCGAGTTCAACTCTCTGCTAAAAGGACCCATCCAGTCAGAGCTTTGTCAAGCCGGGACTTAAAAACCTCTAGGGATTGAAATTCCACCACCTCCCTAGGTAACCCATCCCAGTGCTTCACCACCCTCCTAGTGAAATAGTTTTCCTAATATCCAACCTAGACCTCTCCCACTGTAACTTGAGACCATTGCTCATTCCACGCACTGCAGAGAACAGCCTCTCTCCATCTTCTTTGGAACCCCTCTCACACTTCTAGTCTGTAGACTAAATAAACACAAATCCCTCAAACTCTCCTCATAAGTTATGTCCTCCAGCCCCCTAATCATTTTTGTTGCCCTCCACTGGACTCTCTTCAATGTGTCCACATCCTTTCTGTGATGGGGTCCCCAGAACTGGATGCAGTACTCCAGATGTGGCCTCACCAGTGCCGAATAAAGAGGAATAATAACTTCCCTAGATGTGCTGGCAATGCTCCTCCGAATGTACCCTAATATGCCATTTGTCTTCCTGGCTACAAGGGCACCCTATTAACTCATATCCAGCTTCTCATTCACTTTAATCCCCAGGTTCTTTCCTATAGGGCTGCTGTTTAGCCAGTTAGTCCCCAGCCTGTAGCAGTGCTTGGGGTTCTTCTGTCCCAAGTTCAAGAATCCACACTTGTCCTTGTTGAACCTCATCAGATTTGTCTAGGTCTCTCTGGACCCAATCTCTACCCTCCAGCATATCTACCTCTCCCCCTTCGTGTAATCTGCAAACTTGCTAAGGGGGCAATCCATCCCCTCATCCAGGTCATTAATAAAGATTCTCATAGGGGTAGCTGTGTTAGTCTGTAACTTTTAAAACCAATGAGTGGTCCTGTGGCACCTTAGAGACTGACAAAAATATACAGTATCATGAGATTTTGTGGGCAAAATTCACTTCACCAGCTGATGAGCTGGAGATGTTGAACAAAACCAGCCCCAGAACCAACCTTTGGTGCATTCTGCCAACCAGACATTGAGCAGCTGATCACCACCTGTTGAGCACAATGATCTAGCCAGCTTTCTATCCACCTTACAGTCCATTTATCCAATCCATATTCCTTTAACTTGCTGGCAAGAATACTGTGGGAGATCATATCAAAAGCCTTGGTAAAGACAATGGTATATTGCATCCACTGCCTTCCCCATATCCCCACAGCCAGCTACCTCATCATAGAAAGCAATCAGATTGGTCAGGCATGACTTGCACTTGATAAATCCATGTTGACTATTCCTGGTCACTTCTCTTTTTCAAGTGCTTCAAAACTGATTCCTTGAGAATCCCCTCCATGTTTTTCCTGGGGACTGAGGTGAGGCTGATTTGTCTGTAGTTCTCTGGATTGTCCATCCCTTTTTTAAAGATGGAAACTACATTTGCCTTTTTTCAGTCGTCCAGAACCTGCCCAATCACCATGGCTACGTCTACACTGGCATCCCTTCCGGAAAAGGGATGCTAATGTAGCACGTTGGAATAGGCAAATCCGCGGGGGATTTAAATATCCCCCGCGGCATTTGCATTAACATGGCTGCCGCTTTTTTCCGGCTTGGGGAAAAGCCGGAGAAAAGCGCCAGTCTAGACGTTATTCTCCGGAAAATAAAGCCTTTTCCGGAGGATTTCTTATTCCTACAGTAGGAATAAGAAATCCTCCGGAAAAGGCTTTATTTTCCGGAGAATAACGTCTAGACTGGCGCTTTTCTCCGGCTTTTCCCCAAGCCGGAAAAAAGCGGCAGCCATGTTAATGCAAATGCCGCGGGGGATATTTAAATCCCCCGCGGATTTGCCTATTCCAAAGTCTACATTAGCATCCCTTTTCCGGAAAGGGGTGCCAATGTAGACACAGCCCATAAGTTTTCAAAGATAATGGTCAATGGCTCTGCAATCAAATCAGCCAACTTCCTCAGGGTATGTCTACACTACCCTCCTAATTCGAAATAGGAGGGTAATGTAGTCATACCGCAATTGCAAATGAAGCCCGGGATTTGAATTTCCCGGGCTTCATTTGCATAAAGCCGGCCGGCGCCATTTTTAAATGCGGCTACACGCGGCACGGAGTAGCTAGTTCGGATTAGGCTTCCTAATCTGAACTAGCTGTACTCCTCGTGGAATGAGGAGTACAGCTAGTTCGGATTAGGAAGCCTAATCCGAACTAGCTACTCCGTGCCGCGTGTAGCCGCGCGGCACGGGGTTCGAACTGCCGGCATTTAAAAATGGCGCCGGCCGGCTTTATGCAAATGAAGCCCAGGAAATTCAAATCCCGGGCTTCATTTGCAATTGCGGTATGACTACATTACCCTCCTATTTCGAATTAGGAGGGTAGTGTAGACATACCCTCAGTTCCCTTCATATGCATCAGATCTGGCCCCATGGATTTGTGTATGACCAGCTTTTCTAAATAGTTCTTAACCTCTTCTTTCACCACTGAGGGCTGCCCACCTCCTCTTCATACAGTGCTGCCTGGTGCAGCAGTCTGAGAGCTGACCTTGTCTGTGAAGACCAAGGCAAAAAAAAACAACAGGACTGAGTACTTCAGCTTTTTCCACATCATCTGTCACGAGGTTACCTCCCCCATTCAGTAAGGGTCCTGCTGTTTTAAAGTAGGTACAGTAATGTCTATTCAGTCAGAGTTCTGTTTTAAAGCAGATAATGTCTACTGTCTTTCTTTCCTCACAACACGAACGGCAGTTCCTGAGACCCTAATGGGAAATTCAAGGGAGTGAATAGCATGGTCCCAGAACATGTTTGACCACTGCTGTTTTCCTGACAACTCCCGGGAAAGCTGCCATCAGTTGCGTGGATTTACTAGCAATTCTTGGCTTCACCGCCTCACCAATACTACAGCTGTCTGCTAAGCTTCTAAACACTCGTGCAGGTCAAAGCTGATTCAGGACTTTTATAAAGCACTGGCCTTTCACATCAGTTAAGCATAGGGAATTTAAACAAATACATACTAAGAGTGTGATACACAATGCTTCCTGCAGGAGACAACCATGCAAATATGTAAATGAAAGGCTCTGATCTCAATTTTTGCAAATCAGGCACAGGTATAAATGAAACAGGAAGACTTAAATACTGTGGAGGAAGCAAAGACGTAGGTGCATCTTTTGTAGGGCTCAATGAGCCACAAAGCTTGGTCTCAGGTGCTCTTCCCAATTCATAGACGCAGCTCAATATAAAAAGATAAAGAGGGAGCACAGACAATGCCCTGGTTGGGAAACTTAGGTGGCCCACATCATTTCTATCATCTTCTCAGTTCCCCTTCCAGTGCTAAGCCAGCCCCCAAAAGCCTGCTAGATGTGACAAATTGTCTGATGTAACCCATACGAGATGAGGCCAACGATCTGGTTTCAATAAAATTAGTGAATTGCTTCATGGATGGATGGGAAAGTTGTGACGCTCCAGGATTTGCTCCCCTCACAGCTGGATTCTGTTTGGCCATCACTGTTTCCCTTTATTATTACTGTTTACACTATCTATTTATTTTGATATGTGTATTTAGTGCCAGGTGCTAAACTGACAGTGCTGGAGAATTACATGGTCATGGGCAGCGGTAGTCAGGAGAACTTCCTCCATGCTCTGCCTCATGAGCGGGCGTCAGTCCTGATTTGAAGAACCACCATGCAGGGTGAGAGAGAGTTCAGTCCGCAGGTTCCTTCAATCTTTGGCCTCTCTCCTGAGGCAGCCAATGAGTCAGTGATGGTGCGGCTCTGTGTAGTGTGTCTGTCCACCACTAAGAGTTGCACTGGGACCAACTAACTCATATTACATGCTGGAAAATCACCATCACCCTGTAAAGATTTTGGACACTGGTGATGTGGACTGGTTTTGACCCAGTGGCTTAAGTTTCTCTTCCTCTTGCTGTACAGACCACTTTGCTTGGAGAGTTGTCCTGGTGAGAGACTGGCAACAGGCATAGGGGAAGCTGACCTTCCATCTCTGACTTCAGTAATTATTGTGTGATTTCTAGAACAGTTGCCAAAAATTGGGGACAGCACATCTAGTGGATAAAGCACCAGATGGGGAACCTGGGTTCTGTCCCAGTTCTACCACTGTGGTCTGCTGTGTGACCTTGGCAAGTCACTTCACCTCTCATCTATTTAGACTGTAAGTTCTTCAAAGTAGGGGCTCTCTTTTATGATGTGCCTAGCACAATGGGGCTCTGATCTTGCTTGGATGCACTCTGATTTGGTTTATTATTCGCATTATAATAGTGTTTAAACACTCCCAAACTTTATGAACTGCCTGAATGTCAGTAAACTCCAACAATTATGAGAGAAAACGTAGAGTACTGATTGTGTGTCTGGCAGGCAGGATCTAGAGCTGTTTAATGGACTCTTCTGGCAAGGCTATACCAAAAGGATCAGCAGACCTTCCGTGCCACACAGCCTGCTTGTGCTAGGTCTGCTCTGCCAGAACCTGTAAATGAAAAATGACTATAAGCTTTCATGCGAAATGTGCTGACAAAGCCACTGCCCTGGGTTACTTAACCATGGTGGCATCCCACAAAAGTTACAAAGTAAGTGTGGGATTTGGGATTTATTTTGCGGAGCCCTTCCAAAGGGCTGCATTGCTCGTGGGACGAGCTTAGGTCATGCTGAAGCATTTAACAGTCGGTCCTATGCTGTGAGATGCTTGAACATCTTCGAACACCAAGCTGGCAAAGCGCCCAAGCATGTGACATCAATGGGGCTGCAGCACATATTGAAAGTTAAGCACATGCTCAAATACTCAGCTGGACTGGGACCTCCAAGAAGCTGATTCAAAGAAGGAGCACTCAGCACCTCAGGGCTGGGTTCATTCTCTTTTGGTTTGCTATTTAATATTCCTCTGCACCTTTGAGTGCAATCGGGCTGCTCCACAAGAAAAGGCCTTTTAAATCTGTAAACAGCTGCTTTCCCTCCTTTAATAGTAGAGCATTTAAAAAAACACTAAACATTTAACAGCTCTTTTTTTATTTTATTTTGCAGCTTTTGGGGAGGCAGGGCAACATCAGGGGTTTGTCAAGCATATTCTGTAACAACATGACATACAGTAATTTCATCCCCAATAGTCAACTTGGCCTGCTTCCCTAACTTGCCTTTATTACAGGCTCTAACCTAGCTTAAGAGGACTTTCTGCTGAGTATTTAAATGAACAGAAAGGTAATAAAGGGATATTTATAAAGAAGGGCTTGTGTTATGTCCGTTCCGTGTGATGTTTTTATTTTACTTACAGTTCTTGGATGTCTTCTATTCTGGACAGGGACAAGAGTCGTAATTTATTCCCCTCCCCCAACCTCTGTCCCCCAAATGTGCACTTAATTCCAAATCTGAGACTGAAATATCAGCTTTCTGTTCTGAAAGGGAAAGAAAATCCCAAGCAAGATGGACCATCTGCATTTAGAGCCCCATCAGCTAAATTTCTATGAAATCGGTTTGACGAATTGTGTAGGAAAGGGCAGGGAGAGCCCCATTTACCGTACATTTGCTGTCAATTAATTGTCTGCTTTTTTCCATGTTCCTCTTCCAAGCTGTTGATGATCTAAAAGCCCAGCCCTGCTTGCACAGCACAGCTTTCTTTGACTGGCATGTGGGGAAGGAGGGGGTACATTCCAGACTGTGAGAGCAGAAAGGACAGAAACAAGCCCACAGAAGAGGAGGATGAAATGAAGAGCTTGTAAAGAAGACATTTTCCTCCTACAAGTCCTTACCTCGAGAGGCAACTGGCAAAGCCCTTTGAGATGTGTGAGGGATAGAAATGTTATAGAGACAAGGTTCGCTTTAGCATCTCTCATACTTTCCAATCTGAGTGAGTCTACATTTTCTTAGGGCTGCTCCATTTTTAGGTCTTGCAACACTGTGACCCCACTAGAAGTCAGAGAGGCATCCCATTTTGGGGCCTCTCAATAGTGACCACAGGTGGCAAATCCTGAGGGGTGGGGAAAAGGTTTCCTCAAATAATCATTGGGTTTAGCAGGAGGGAGTGAAGGAATAAAATTGCTTTGTTTTCATTGACTTCTTGTGAACAGTCTAATGAATGAGTTTACTGGGAGGTGAATTCTAAGGGACTGTTGGAGCATGTCCACAAAAAGCAAATTTTAGATTCATATCTATTCACCCCAGGAACCGAGGATTCATCCAGCCATGGAACAGAACCAGAATGTAGATAGCAGAGTGAGAAGAGCAATGTAAATATGTAGAAACACAGACCCAGTCTATACAGCTCCAATTTGAAAAATTCACATATCAAACATTCACAATTTTTTTTATCAAAACTGTTTTGGTAAAAAAAATTCCATGAGTTCAAGAAATATTGAACTGCTGGTGGATGTCTTGGGAACAGAAACAGTGAACTTTTCTGAGATAGTATTTGTCCAGCTTCAGTCTCCTTTTCCTCCTCCTCCATCTCCATCATCATCCTCTGGTAGTGCCTGGAGTAGGAACCAGTGTGCTAGGTTCTGTACAAACACAAACCAAAATGATGGCCCCTGTCCAAAGGAGCTTCATCATCATTCCATTGTGTATGTTGGTACATTGTTCTGAATGACACACATGCCATAAGCCATGAAACTTCCTTGGTACAATGCCCACATCTATAGGTTGGTTTCTAACATTAATTTGTTCCTTTGCTGATCCTCGGAACCACAAGGATCTCTCAGAAGATTTGCCTCCCTCCTGTTTCCAGTTCTTTCCTTAGTCATTTCTGATTTTCTCAAAACTTCCTTCACCAATGTCATGTATTCTCAGGTAAGCCTGGTCTGATCAATCCTCTGTATTCTTTAGGTTGCCTAGCATCATTGTGAATTAAGAGGGGGATAGAAGTGATTTCCACTAATTTCCTCTATTGAAAAAATATTGAAGAAAAGTTTCACTGTTGACAGAAATGCTGTTTCGGCAACATCAAAACAAAACACTTGGTTTTGATTCACAATGAAGCTTTGGTCTGAAATTTAATTTATAGTTTAAAAAGGTTAAAAGTCTTCCTCAAAACTAAATAGTTCAATTAACCCAATTTTTATTTCTTTGGGTGGGTATGTTTGTTTGTTTTCATTTTTGGCTTGCAAAACCTTTCATGATTTTTGAAACCTTTCCTGCACAGATGGAGCACTTGCCAGAAATTGTTGCAGTGGTGGCCAATCCGCAGCTTGCGAGCCGCATGCAGCTCTTCAAAGGAAAAATTGCGACTTCTGCACCTGCGGCTGTTCTGCGTTCCCCTTCTCTGACCTTTTTTCTTTGTCTGATCAGGGTGCCTCTTGGGGCAGTGAGATCTGATGCTGCGGCCGACAGAAGCCTGCGTGGGCAACACGTGACTCTTAAAGGGGCAGCAGGTGTTATTTTTCTCAACAACTTCTTTCCCACAGTTCTTTGCACTGTATCCACCACTATTTTGGCTCTTTGTCTATAACAGGTTGGCCACCCCAGGTCTAGAGGAACAAGCTAACACAGACAGTGTCCAGCTTTGCAGAGGAGTCTGTAAGAAATGGGACTTCCCAGAGCCAGGGAATGGTAAATGTTAGGGGAAACCAAGCACTGCATTTAGGCTGCTCTATTGTGCTTCAGATATTTTTTTCCTGAAATTCTTTTGTTCTAAATAAATAAATGATCTTTTTTCTACCAAGGCTGTTGGTTACTGAATGACACTGACCTGGGCCTGGAGGGAAGAAAACTGCAGGGTCTGAACTTACCCCTGCCAAAGCAACATGATTGATCAGTCACTGAGTGGGAGAATCAGGTGATTCTCTGTCAAGAGAGGTGACATCCTGAGCCTAGAGGGGGTGGTTCGGAAAAACGAGGAGGTGCCAGAGGTGCAGTTGGCCTGGTGACTGAAACACACTGTACACAGAAACAAATACTCTGCACATTCCAGGTAAAACAAAGCACCTACAAAACAGTCACACCCCTCTCTCCAATAAACACAGTCTGGGGAAGTTCTGAGGGCAACCCAATGTGCTCATCACCTCATTGGATTGTTATTCCACATGCCTGCCAGTTACCAGAGGTCTACAGACACATCTGCTTGGTCTCCATGGCTTATGTCATGAAAAGGGTGGCAAAGCATCAGGCTTAGTACAAAATACTTGTGTATATGTAGGGTTGCCAACTCTCCCAACGGTAATGGAGTCTCCAGGAATTAAAGATTAACCTTTAATTAAATATTATGCTGTGTGATGAAACCTCCAGGAATCCGTCCAGCAAAATTGGCAACTCTATATGAAACCAGTGCTCATTGGTGCACATTTTTAACCCTCCCACCTAAGAAGGGTGGTTCTGACATACCAGGATATAATCCAGACTAGTCCTGGGGGGCTTGTGTCATAACTACCCTGTATTCTAGGCTGCCTTTACAATGCCCTGCTACTGTAGCCTCCACCCGGACAGCTCACAAACAGCCTCCAGCATGCAGTCACTCCCAGCTATTCCTGTGTGTGTTGCAGCCAGCCACACCTTTTTCTGCAGTGTGACCCCCCTCCCACACAGTCTTAGATTTTCCCCCCGAAACGTATGTCCTGTACTGCTCAGCCGTCTCCTGGACAAAACACACTGATAAAGCCTATTATTTCTTTTATGGAAATAATATACGCATATGTATGAGAGATTTTAATTGAGTACAAGTAATGAGGCATACAAGAAGTGGTTACGAGGAAAAGGCCTAACTTATCCAATGAAAGCTACCTCTGTTGCTTCAGATTCAGAGAATGTGATGGGCAGGGTCAGAGAAGGAGTTGCCTTGGGGTGTTTCTCCTTTTTATAGCTTCAGTCCTTTTTGGAAAACATTTCCAGCTGAGTACCAGGAGACAAAAAGTCTCCTGGATATTTCTGCTGCTTTGTTCTCACCTGTTTCAGCTTCCTTTGCCTCCCCTTGCTGCCTAATGACTCTGCTTATGACATAAATGCAAATTAAGCAGAGCCCGCTTTGCTTTGTTTGAGACTGACCTGTTTGCCAAACTCAGTTCGGAACACATATTAATAACACCACAAAGTGGAATCTTATTATTTCACGGACAGAGGTGCCACACACATTTTATCAGGGCAATATTGCCCACCAATGTATGAGTTTTCAGACGATACCTTACAAGGCATGCTTTGTACAAAGATTATTACAAAGGAATGCCGAGTGTGGACATGGATACTTTCTGTCACAGTGATGTGTATACAAGAGCAGATTTCATGCAGAGTGAGTACCTTAAGCAATGAATTTCCATACTTTCAAAGTCTGGGTTTCTTGTAAATTAATTCTGGATTTCCTGGTCTTTTATTTTTAATCTTCAAAATACACTGGCCCTACTCTGCAACTACACTGGCCCTACCCGTACCTGCCCAAAGCCCCACTGATATCAGCTAGGGCTCCAAACAGATGTAGGAATCCCCATGTGTGGACTCATTTAAAGGATTATGTCGGAAAACTTTCTTATAAGGAATTTTCTCCTTGAATTACTGATATGTTTTGTCAATCTTAACTTTATCTTCGCTAAGAATTTTCTCTGGGCACCATGTCACAATAATCCTTTGTCCTGGCATCTGAGAAGCAAAATACCACCCTGTTTCTGTATCTGGGCCACAGATGTCAAGCCCTGGAGAGATCTGCATAACAAGTTTCTATACAAACTAGGCTCTGTGTCCCCTAAGTCACCATTTCAGCTCAGAGGAAGAGGCTAATCTGGAGTCTTTGCAAAAAAAAAAAAAAGTAATTTGTTGCTCTGTCACGTGCTAAATTATCCTAACTAGAGAGAAGAATCCTTGTAACATTTGGTCCAAATTAACGATAGTTTGTTTTGAAATGCAAATAGTATTTATTCTGAGGAGGAAAGGTGGAAAGAAACACTGTTTATTTCATCCTTTTTAATAAAGTTGTGAGACTTTTTTTTATTTGCAAAATAATTTTAGCGTGGTCTGAATTAGCTCTAAATAAAAGCAAATAAGCATATTTAGAAACTGGTTTGCTTTTCTTTTTTCTTCTCTGTCTGGCAACCATGTTCTAATAAGGTGTGCATCTGGCAGGGAAGGGAAACCACCTACAGGACAGGCTGAGAACTCTCTGATTTTTGAGGAAGATGGTACGCAAGTCAGGAGCAGAGAGATTAAGGGTTGGATGTGTGACACTGATTTGAAAGAGGAGCCGGGTTGAACTGGGAACTGAACAAAATGCCTGTATGGTGGTTGGTTTGGAGGGTATCTCAAGTTGGAGATGTACTTCTAAATCCAGTGGTCTCAATGCACACAATCATACTCTGCCCAGATGGGCAAGTTTTAGCATACGTCTACACTGCACGCTTATTTTGGAATAAGCTATTTCAGAAGAAATACTCCAAAATTGCTTATAGATTGCGCTGATCTATTTTGAAACAGAGCGTCTTCACTCACTTGATGCTGAATCGCATTTAAGGTCTTCCAGAAGCAGTTACTTCCTGGATCTGCTGCCTGAGGCTATCTGAGACTCGTGCTTAGAGGGACCTCCCCCTGTACAGCCATGTCTCAGGCTCCTTTCATTTGCCTATCTCTTTGAGGGACAGCAAACCCATTCCTTTGCCTGCTGTGGTCACCCTTGCCGGCACCTCAGCACTCTAGCCATGGAGCTGGAACTGTCTCCGAGCACTCAACAGCTGTTATCTGTCATGCTGCAGCTCCTGTAGGCTGCCCTCCAGACCCTGAAGGAATGCCACCCCCAGCTCCTTGCGGAGAACCTCGTCATCTCTCTGCAAGCGCAGCTCATGCAACTGGACCCTACTGTGCACTTCTGGCATCTGGACACCAGTTCCGACTGGTGGGACCAGCTTGTCATGGAGCGGTGGGATGACCAGCAGTGGCTCCAGAATTTCCATATGTAAAAGGACACCTTTCTGGAGCTCTGTGAGTGGCTCACTACTGCCCTCAGGTGATGGGACACCCACATGCGACCCGCCATCCCCCTCCAGAAGTGGATAGCCATTGCCCTGTGGAAGCTTGCCATGCCGGACAGCTACAGATCCATTGACTGTTGGGGCCCTGGTCATGCAGGTATGGCGCTCTCAGGCTATTCTCCCTGAGGGTGGTGAAGTGCTGGCAAGGGATACCCTAGAGAAAGGGGGGATTGGTGGTGGTGGTGGTGGTGGAAGCACCCTCCCCAGGAGGTTTTTCAGTCCCGCTCTCACATAGCACTTCTGGGGGATGGGATAAGTAGGGGGTTGCTCTTGGTGTGTAGGGGGGTTGAGCTTGGGGACCTCCCAAGGGCTCTGGCAACCTCATGATTCTCTGATAATTAGTCTCCATCTACAGGTGGTGAGGGTCATCAACACCGTCCTGCTGCACATGGTCATCAATCTGAGTGACATGGACCTCGTCGTAGCCATCTTTGCTGACATGGGCTTCCCCAACTGTAGGAGTGGAAGGGGAGGGGGGTGTTGACGGCACCCATATCCCCATCCAGGCCCCATCTGGGTCGGGGACATGGACATGCTGATGTGCATCATGGAGGATGCAGCCTAACCTCTGTTCCCTGGCTAATGAAGCCCAACACTGGACACCTTGACCACACCAAGGAGCACTGCAATGCCAGGCTCAGAAGGGCCTGCATGGTGGCAGAGGGCACCTTCAGGATTCTGAAGATACGGTTCCGCTGCCTCCTCACCCAGCTGTTCATCCGGGAGCGGAACATCCCCCAAGTGGTGGCCACATGCTGTGTTCTTCTTAATATACATGAAAGGAAGCGGGAAATGTTCCTGACAGAGTGGGGGGGGCAGAGGCTGACCAGATTGGCAGGGCATGCAAGCAGCTGCACACAGATGCCATCCGGCAGGCCAGTCAGGGGGCTGTGTGCATCCGGGAGGCCCTGAGGGAGAGTTTCTCGCAAGGACTCCAGTGACACTCTCCCCTGGGCCTCCCCACAAGGGGCCTGTGCATTGACCCTCTTTGACTGTCCTCCCACACCCCTCCCTTCCCCCTCACCTCCTTCCCTTGCCAACAATAAACCACAATTTTTGCTTTGGAAAAAATAAACTATTTTTTTTATTTGGGGTAGACGTAACTGCGGAGGGACTGGGTAAAAGAACAAGGAGAGGGGAGGAGAGAAGGGGGAGGGGGAGAAGCGGCGGGGGGCAGAGACTCAAGGCTGAGGCTGGGAGTGGCTCCTGGCTCTACTGGTCCCACTTCCTCGGGTGCAGGGACCTTGGCAGCCACGGGAGCAGGGACTGGGGGAGAAGCAGGAGTGGCAGCAGTAACTGGGACAGGCACCATGCTGGCAATGAGTGCTTGTACAGCTGTGCAGGTAGTGTGGCCCTGCTCCAGCATCTCCCACCAGGTCTCTCACCGCACCTGGATGTCCTCCTCCAGTCTCTGGTCCAGGGTGTGCTGCAGGGCTCGCAGTGCAGAGATGTGCTCCTGCTGGAATTCCTCCTGGGTTCTCTTTCTTATACCCTTTTGTCAGACCCTACAAACCTCTCAATGCCTATGGCTCTCCAGTCTGCTGTCTTCAGAGATACCCTTTCCCTTCCTAACAGTCCAGACCTTTGAGAATAGTCAAGCGTGAAAACAGGCACAGCGCCAGCTGCCCAGGGAGTACCTCTGAATAAGAGAGAGAGATTTGAGGAGGGGACATACAGAAAGAGGACTTGTTCATAGTTCCTGTGACTTTTCTACAGCCTTCCAGGATAATTATGCTCTAAGAAAATTATCATAAAGGATTAGTTGTTCAAAGTCCTGGCTAGGCTCATGAGACTGAAAAAAAGGGCATTCCCCGAAAAATATCCAGATGCCTCTATTTATCCTCACTCTTGTGCTCAATTTGGGTTGATAGCTCACTGTAATGTTCAGGGAACCTCTGCTGGTTTTCAATTTGGGGTGAAGCGAGAAAGGTGGTACCTCCCCATTACCCTGACAGCTACAAAACATTGGCCATGCAACAGTCTTTGTGTCAAACTACCTCTCAGCTCCTACTGCGGAGGATACACTCCAACATTTCCTCAATTTTTTGTCCATTCGTAGGTGGAATAAATTTTATTATGTGCACCCAGGCATGTGCCGATGTGCACTACAGCAGAAACACATGCTGACGGCTACAGGCACTGTGGGCGCTCTGCTAGTCATCTGGGTGACATTTAAATCTCTCCTGGGTGGCCGCCCAAGTGCTCAGACTCTTTTTAGTGAAGGTGGTTGTTCAACCTCGAGAAAGAGTCCATTAATGCACAGGGAAGCACTTCTACCTTCCAACTACAAAAGAGTCTTTGCCTGAGAATTATGATCTTGTATGAAAGTACCAGTGATCAATGCTCTGCCCAGTGGTGATTAACAGAGACATTTGATTTTCCTGGCCACACACGCATCTCCTCATACGCCATTCATCTACCCCTTTGCAGCCTCTCGCGGATTACCTACCCCTACGGCTGTCCCTGCCCTTTCTTGCCAGACAACGGAAAGCCTATCCATCACTGTGGTTGCAATGTCACAAGAAAACCAGGAGCTGCACCCTTCCTCCCCCCGCCAAGTCTCTTCCAGGCTTAGGTAATTGAATCAAATTGTCAGTGAAAAGCTGGATGATGATTCAGCTCCCACCAAAGGCTAGACTATTACCTAGCAGCTTAATAATGAAAACTGTCATCATTTCTGCAATAAGGAAAGATAAATAAGTTATTAAATGCAAGAACCCACCACCCTCCTCAGGCAGGGCATGGTGCCAGAGGAATGTTAACTTTGGCCCTGGCCTATCTATTATAAGAGATGTGCGGAATACACAGAATGTGAAAGAAGCAAAGCGCTCTCTCCAGTCAGCTTTCAAACAGCTCCTCTTTGCTGCCTGCTTAAGGAAATGACAAATCCGCCAATCCTCACTCCTCCTCAGAGGCTAAAAAACAAGCGTTCTCTTCAGTTCTGGGCACCTCATTTCCAGAAAGCTGGAGACAAACGGGAGCTATCGATGTGGTTAAGGGTCAAGAGGCTGAGTTTTGAGGAAGGACTAGGGATGGGTTCAACCAGGCATAATTTGGACCCAAATCTAGATGTCAGGTATCCCTTGGGGGCAGAGAGGTTGGATCTGGCATTTTAGTTCAGCCCCATCTTTAGGAAAGATTAATGAATGGTTAACAAAAAATTAATACGCATGCACATACGTGTTGTCTGGCCAAAGTGGCATGGGGTGACCTGATTAATGGTAGCTTCAAAATCAAAATAAGCCCCACATGAGGTTGGCAGACTGGATTAGAGCATCTCCTACCGAACTTTTGAGAGCCTCTTCCTGATGGTTCCCTGCCAACTTTGCCCTGAGGTTTGTTCAGCTTTATAGGGAATATTTCCAAATTTCAAATTTTGATTTTAAAAAAACAAGGGGACCGGGAGGAGGAAAAATAGTGCCTTTTATGCTCGTTTGTTCTTGTGAGCTATTCAGTGTCCTTTGCCTGGAGAATGTTCATGGCATAATTACATGCTCCTGCTGGGGAGTAGACAGAGCAAGACTTATATGGGCAGAGACAATCTTTTGGGTAGGTGGGTGCATGTACATTGTGTTAGCAGAGTGGCTAAGATGAGATTAGGGTGTATTGGTGCTCTCACAATAGCAGTAATTACAAGAAAAATATCTAAACTCCCCATGTTTTCAGGCTAATCAATAGTGGGGTTGGCGAAACAGATCACATCCTTCCTCATAAAAACTGCCCCTTCCTCTCTTCTGTCACAGGCTCTTTCATTGTCCCCACAGCTCTGGGGGCCTTTCCTCTGAGGTAAATCCCTATAACTTGTTCATCACATTCTCCCTCTTCTAAAATCCTGGTGCCTTGCCCATCTCTCTGAACTTCCGGAGGGGGAGGGCCGGAGGGAGAGAGGAATATTCACAAGTGGCTTATCTCTGGGGCATCTCAGAATCATATTTAACCTCACTGCAGCCCTGGGGAATTTTTAATCTGGAGACTTTCAGAAGCTGCTGAAGTGCCTGGACAAGTTTCTGAAGTCAAAGACTCTGAGCTGCTCCAAAGGTAGGAACCAACAGCATCATCCCCTCACCTTTAACTGGAATTGCACAGGAGTATCTGTATGGACATGTCTTGGGCAGAAAGGTGGGGCCCATAAAGCTCTTCAGTGAAGCCTGCAGCCTTCCTCCTTTTTAATTAGACAGCCACCCACAGAGACTATAAGTTCCCGCATCCAATGCTCCATTTTGACTCAAGCAACTTAATTGCCACACTGTTCTACAAGCTCCTCATTTCATCCCAACATTTGCCTCTTTTCCCCATTGATGCTTCTGAGACTTTTAGCACACTGCTGGAACAGACTTTCAGATCCTGGGCCACTCCTTCAAGACACTTCTGAGCTTTCCCATCTGCTGGTCAACTTCCCACCATTAACTGCCTTCTGCTGATCTCTTGCCTACAATAAAAAATTCTATGATCTAGAACATTACTGTATAAGCTAACACCAGAGTTACGCACTGACTTGTCCACCACACACTTCATTTGGAACCAGAAGTGCACAATCAGGCAGCAGTAGAGCCAAAAAAAGAGGAGGGAGGCAACAACAGTACAGTATGACTTGTGTTAAATGTAAACTACTAATAATAGCATAGGGAAAGAAGTATTTTTCTTCTGCATAATAAAGTTTTAAAGCTGTATTAAGTTGTAAACACTTGTAAAAAAACTATCAGGTTTTGTTCAGAATTATGAATGTTTCAGAGTTATAAACAACCCTATTTCTAAGGGGGGTAGTAACTCAGAGTTACTCTGAAATGTTCATAGTTCTGAAGAAAATGTTATGGTTGTTCTTTCAGAAGCTTACAGCTTAATACAGCTTTGAAACTTTACAATGCAGAAGGAAAACGCTGCTTTCCCTATCCCCCCCCCTTTTTTGTTGTTGTTTGTTTTGGGGTTTTTTTTGGCCTTTGCTACTTTTTGACTGTGAACTTCTGGTTCCAAGTGAGGTGTGTGGTTAACTGGTCAGTTCATAACTACGGTGTTTGTAACACTGAGGTTCTGCTGCACTTAAAATATCCTAGAACTACAAGAAATGTGCCAAACCCCAACACCCCATCTCAGCACACCTGAGAGACATACCCCAACCTCTTCCTCAGGCATAGATTGTAAGCCCTTCGGAACTGGCACTACCCTCTCTTGTAACATTATTTGCCATTCCCACAGAGGTCGTTAATGTCCAGAGTCCTGAGCTGTGCCAAAAACTGCCACTATTAAGGTGCTGGGGGGGGGGGGGGCGTTTTGAAGGGGGAGGCTCATGGAGGAAGGGAGAGATCTACATTATTTCTAATTGGCAATGCTTTCTAAATTTACAATGCTTCCATGGTTTTAGACCTGTCTGCACCCCTTTGAAATAAAGTCCCCATTCTGGGGAATACAGCTTACAACTCTGAGCCTGTCCACCCCAGCAAAATCCGTCAGCCCTTCTGGGGGGTTCACTAACGTGCCAGTGATAGAGTGAGCTGGTATGCAGGGAGCTGTCTGAGTTTCTTATCAGAGCAGATGCCAGGCCAATAAATAATCTAAGGAATGTTGTCCAGATGCATGGCAGAACTTGTTCAGACAAATTTTGTCCCAAGTCAGACTCTCGGAAGGCAGGAGAGCTTGGTGCCTGCCAAAACGAAGGAAAGAGGCTGTTGTTAAGCATCCACCAGCTATGATACCCAACTATCTAGGGACCTTGTTTTGTTGGTGACAGAAAACATATCCTTACAACCTATATTGTGGGTATCTCTGAGCTTGAGAGCGTCCCTCCTCCACTCTCCACTACACACACACTCATACAGAGTTGCACAGAACACAAGGCACATATACACACGCGTGTTCGCACCTATATGCTTGCACAGGTGCGTGTCCCTCACATGCACACAGATAATCACAGGTGCATGCACATGTAGATACTCCCTCTACTGAAAGCCCTCCCCTACAGCCTGTGTGCTTAAATGTACAACCTATGAGTGCAGGCTGCCTTTCTCGCCCCACATGCTGCATGCGGCCATACACGGCTCTCTCAGGATGGGGGAGGGGAGTCATTTAAAATAAATACATTCAGCTGCACTTAGGAAGATTCTATGTTATGTAGCATTATCAGTCTCCCTAATAAAACTCCTACTCTCCACCTCTTCACTACAGCCATACCCCTCACTGCACCCTCAGTGTATCCTTAGCCTCTCCAGAATCCCTTAAGAAAGCCTCAAGTTCCCATGCTTCTTGAATGTAAGACCTTGCAGCCGCCCCCGCGCCCTCCAGTGCATCCTCCTCCTCCCTCCCACCTGTAATGTCTGACTGTATTCCCCACATGCCCAATGGGAGACCCTGCTCCTCACCTCCTTTCCCTTCCTTTGCTTGTGGAACGTTCTTATAAAACCTGCAAACCAAGTGCCATAAATTCTCAATTCATTCTGCAGATATTTCCTGCATTGGAGCTTTCGACAGCATCTGCTGGTTTGAAATTTGCTTTTTATTTGTCCTGGGGGCACCATTATTCTCAGCGTTAGCAGTTCTCTCCGCTCTGTAGTCCCCGCCAGGCTCCATCCACAAGAAGAGAAAATTGGTGAAAGAATAATAATTATGATTGTTATAAATATATATTTCACTGTGGTGGCCTTTGGTGCATGTATTCGTCCCTGATGAGGAGAACAGAGCTGAGCTGGGGAAAAGACGCTCCTAACAGTCACCTAACCGGCGGGGACCTCACCTACTGGAATGCCTCTGCCAACATGCATCTGACGAAGTGGGTCTTTGCCCACGAAAGCTTATGCTCCTACACTTCAGTTAGTCTATAAGGTGCCACAGGACTCCTCGTCGCTTTTGCAGATTCAGACTAACACGGCTACCCCTCTGATACTTGCCAACCCTAGTGCCTTCCTGGCCCAGGGAACACACAGGCAACTTTCCCTGGTGCCTGCTGAGCGAAGAGACCCCCAACTCTAGAAAGCCTCCTACACTTTCCATGTTATCACAGTGATAGGGTCCTATCGTGGCAATCAGTCTATGCAGTATTGTTCCCCAGCGCTTTGTCCAGCTGAGCTTAAATGGTACAAGCATCTCACTATAGGATCTGCTTTTGCACAGCAAAGAGATCCTGGTGTTCTGGATTCATAGTAGGAAAGACTGAAAAAGGGAGTAGCCAGTTTTCCCAGTTAATGGGGGTTCCTCATGGGAAGGATTTGAGTGGCACTTAAAATCTTATGGCTCTTGGATTGGAGGGAGTTTGGGGAAAAGCCGGGCCATGTCAGGAGCTTCTGGAGAGCGAGTCCTGACTGGACACAGGAAGAAAAGCCCTGCCAATGGAGCAAGGAGGAGAAAGTGCTTAGGCATATCTTCTGGGCCCCACCCAGGCACTCAGGACATTTTCACTGCCTTAGCGGCTAACTGGAAAAGGAACTTGCCGTCAAGGGAGCCTGTAAAGGACACTGGTACAGGTGGTCAAATGTCTCCTCCTGGCTGGTCCTGTCTTCCCAATGAATGATACTTTGTCTGTGCAGTTCCTTCTCTCTCTTCCCACAGCACCCAGGCTGAGGCACTGGAAGGTTAGATATTTGTCACTGGGATAGAGCTGTCCAGTGAAGTAGACCTATTGGAGATTTCTAAAGTGATACCTGGGATCCTAATATTTCTCTGCTGCTTTGGGGAAGCCAACAGCCTGCAGTGTGACCCAGACCATGGATTGCCCCACCCCAGCCCTCAACGCCACCCGGAGCACAGTACATGGGACTCCAGCAGCAATTTAAAGGGCCCAGGCCCTTGTGAATAATCAGGCCCTGGGGAAATTGCCTCCCTTATCCCCACCACCGTTGGCAGACCTGGCTGCAGTTATGGCAGAAACTGGGTTTGAGAATCTTCCGAAATGCTGCCGAAGGGGCTAGCAGAGGACCTATGAGAAACAGTTAAAAAGACTTGGATCTGTTTAGTCTTGAGAAGAGAAGACTGAGGGGGAACCTAATAACAGTCTTCAAATATGTTAGGAGATGAAAGTTGTTAGATAGTAGGGAAAACTTTCTGACTTCAAGGAAAGTTAATCATTAGAATAGGCTTCCAAGGGTTGGTTTGGACGTCCCTATGAAGGTTTTTAAGAACACCTTAGAGCACGGGTGGGCAATCATTTTTAAAGTGGGGCCATGTCACAAATCTTCTGAAGTGGCCCAGGGCCCCGGGCAGGACCTTGGGCAGAAGGGGTGGGCCAGGACACTTCCATGCACCCCTGCCCACAAACCCTAATTGGCCTGGAGGTGGGGGGAGCCGTGAAGTTTCTGAACAGCTGGCAGTTCCCTCCAGGCGCCACAGGCACCTGGCAGCAGAAGAAGACTTTGAACGCTCCCCCTATCTCTAGGCCAATCAGGGCCTGGGGGCATGGGAGCATGTGAAGTCTCTCAACCCCCAACCCCCACCCTGCAAGGGACATGCAGCACCTAGAATGAACCGCCAACTGTTCAGAACAGCTGGCATTTCACTCTAGGCTCCACGCACCCTGGTGGGGAGGAAGAGATTTTTCATGCTCCACTGTCCCCAGCTCTTGATTGACCTGGGGGCAGGGGAGTGGCAGGCTGGATCCGGCACTGGATCCGGCCAGGGGAGTGGCAGGCTCTCTTGTCCCCCTCTGGGTTAGACAAACACCTCTCAGAGATGCTCTAAGTATATTTGGTCCTGTCTCAGTGCACAGGGATGGACTAGATGATCCCTCCAGGTTCTTTGTACCCCAACAATTCTATGATTCTATGGGGATTTGGGTAAAGTTTTCTGGAAAACTCTTCTTAGTCCTCTGATCTTGGATGAAGACAGAGGCTGTCCTCATGGGGGCTTAACACCCTGAGGGTCTCACATGGTAATCTCAGTGTTCTATCCCCTGATTTCAGAGCTTTTTGGAAGGGGCAACTCTCCATTTTCTACTGGCTAGTTTCCAAATAGTTCTCAGCTTTCAGCTTTCTCACCTTCTCTACCACTTCCATAAATATCCAGTAGATGGCAACATCACATACTAAATTTCTTCAGTGCTTCTTATAGTCGGTGGATTGGATTCACTTTATTGATTGTATTTCATTATCAGCTCCAAGAACCTGCTTTGAAAGAAATTTCTATTAATTCCAAAGTTATGCCCTGGTTAGGTGATTCTATTTTTCAACACTTGTTTTTCCACATTAGACTGTACCATTCTTATCACTTCTCTAGTGCAACAGTGAAAGAAAACAAGCAATCCCTTTTTAGTCTCTAAACATTCCATAAAAAAAACAAGACAGATTATTCACATAAAAAGATGTATATCAGATTCGTAATGCAAACAAATGTGCAGTTTCCAAGTTGGGGTGAACTTATATAATATAGGATTTCCACAGTGTCAAGAAGTTTGACCTTTGGAATTTTCAAGTTTTCAAGTCACCAGTCAAGCTATTTCTAACTGGTTTTAAACCTACAATTTGTTTGTCCTCTCCTCTGGTTCTCAGTAAATGTATAGGAGACAACAAGGGCACTTTGCCCAGAAAAGTGGGCAGTTATTCTTGACTGTCATCCTGCAGGAATTCTCATTAGCTAGAACAAGAGAGATGGAAGTTGCATCCATAAGTCAATTCTGAGTGTCTTTGGTTTGAGAAATTAACAATAGTTGGACAATTCCTGATGAAACATCCTGGAAATTGTGCACTTTAGTTTTATCTGAATTAATGCTTCCCAGAAAAGATATCCCACCTGGGATGGGCATATCGACTCTCCTATAGCTCTGATACATAAGATTTGAAATATGCTTATGTTCAGTTGCCATTATCTAGCTAAAAGGAAAGAGAGAGAGAGAGAAAGAGAGAGGTTGTCAACAATATATTTTCAAGGAATATTTTAACCTGCAAGTGTTGTCATACTGGATCAGAGCAGTGGATGATCCATCTAGCCCAGTTTCCTGCCTCCAACAGTAGTGAACTCCAGAAACATAAGAGGAAGGTTAAAGAAATCCCAGTGGACAATTACAGAATGACATGTCCACAGAGAAATGTTCCTCCTAACCCTCATCATCTAGTGGATGGTTTATGCCCTGAAGCATGGAGGTTTATAGCCCTTATACAATGATTATCTCATCTAATTTTACTGTGGATGTTCTCATTATCCATATAAATGCTGAATCCTTTCCTAATCCTACTAATTTCTTAGTCTCTATGATATCTTGGGGGCAGTGAGCCCCAGAGGTTAATTATCTGCTGCTTAAAAAGGTCTTTCCTGCCTCGGTTCTAAATTTGCTGCCTTTTGGTTTCATGGGCTGTCTCTTGTTCTGTCATTGCAGGACTGCACTTCCCATATGAGCGTGTGAGCACAGGAGACTTCAGAACATGTTACAAGGGAAATTCTTACAGTGTTGGAACAATTCTTGGCTACATTCACAGTAACTGAACAGCTGTACCTGGGGAGGTCGGAGGGGAACTGAGCTGCTGAACCAGCTCTTCCTTTGGTGCTTCTTGTCTGGGCTTGTTATGCAAGAAGACAAACTAGATGATCATCTGTGGGTCCCTGCTGGCCTTCGAATGGATGAATATAATTATGCAGCTGTGAATCTACCATAACTTTGAAGATGTTCTGCTTCCCACACATTCGGGTGGCAGCTGCATTCCCTGAGTCCTAAATCACAGCTCCTGCGGGGAATAGCACAACAGCATGAGCTTCCATTTGGGGACCATTCATGTGGAGAGAGAGAGGGGGAGAGAGAGAGTCAGGCAGGTCTTTCTACACGCATGAAAATGTATCTTTAAAATATTTATTCTTGCATTCGTACTAGTGTATCTAATACTCTACAGAGCTGGAGTGAGTCGCTGTATTTGTTTGTCACATTGCAATGGGATAGGGTAGCAACACTTGCACCCCTGCACCCCCCCCCCACCCTTGTTCTTCCCCATTGTGCCAGATGCCCCACGCAGGAGCTGGCGGAACACCACAGCACAGCCTGCGACTACTAACAACAGGCCCCCGGGAGCAAGGCTGAGTGGGAGGGATTAACAGTATTAAGACACTTTGCATGGAGTTTCTGAGCAGCCAGACAAGCGCCTGGGGAGCCCTGGGGTCCCTGGAGGTATCTTTAGGGATGCAAGAACAGAGTCAGGTCTAAGTTTAGGCATTTTCATAATTGTATGATGGTTGGGGAACCCAGGGCATAGTCAGGGCCCGATCTTTAGCAGGGGTGAACAAGCGCCATTACTTTTAGTGACACAGACACTGGCCTTATTTCAAAGAATATATTGATTTTGCTTCAGATTATCACAAGCCTTCCCCTGACTGCACACCCTGGGAGCCTCTTAAGAGACTCACTTCCCATGCCCTGGATCTCCAGGGCTCCTTGCTAGTCGGTGTTTTGCTCCCAGAGCTGCCGCTGCTCTGTGCCTTTGCATGCACACTCTAGCTGTCCGGGATGGATTCCAGCTAGGCTTTCAAGGAATCACTCAGGTCAAACCAGAGAACGCCTTTCTAGTAACAGCATTTAATATGCGCAGAAAGGCGCCGTAAATAGGGCCAGACGGATGGGAGCTGGAGACAGGATTGTTTCAGCAGCTGGGCCACAGAGCTGCCCTCCCTGTCTTAGGAGCTGAGGATGACCCCAAGCATCATCGCCTTCAAGACAAAATCAAGACCCACACGGCTGCCAAAGCTTTCCCCTAACATCAAAGTCTCGCCGAGGACAAAAGGGCTGGTGCATGGAATACACGGCAGTGTTTCAGGCTGGCTGGGGTTTCGGAGAACAAGGATAAAAGGGCGGAGTGAAATTTCAAGCAACTCTACCTGCTCCCAAAGTGGGGAAAAGATGAGAAAATTCAGGTGCAAAAGCAACCATGCGCTATGGGTTCTGTAGTTGTGTAAGGCACTCCGAAACCATGGTGATGTGATCCGTACAAATACCTGGTGAGACAGACAGGCACATAGTGCAAACACTCGGAGAACAACTAACATGCATGCCTGGGACATTTAATTCTACCTACAGCAAATCTGAGGGAGGAAAGTTACATGTCCGGAAACGTGGCATACAATACACTTAGCTGTCCGTCTTGCCTCACTGAGCACAGGGCTTTTCTATGGTTTTAACCTCATATAGATCGGCTTTTTGGATAGAGCCCAGAAGCTCATTGCGCTTCTCTAAATCTCCTGACAATTCCAAGTCAGACTGGAAATTTTGTGAAACTGGGGAGGTTTCCAACCTTTCCTGTGGAGCTGTTAATTGGAGCAGGAGAAGGAGGAGCCTCAGGAGGCAGATTACCTCTTGTTATCCTGGACTAGCTTAAAGCAGGATGTGCCTCTTCTGCATGAAAATAGGCAAGAAGGGAGAAAATAGGGAAAGGGGGTTAACTATGGAAGCTTTCCCAAATCTTCTGAAGGCTTGGAGGTTGGAGCAAAGGACCAGGTCATTTCTTACTTGACTTTGAACTTCAGGGTTCTATCCAAAAAGCAGATCCATTATGAGGTTACCCTGTCATTGAAGAGGCATTGTTCCAAAGGGAACAACAAAGGTTGTAACCAGCGCTGTCCTTCCCCATACACAGAATATGCCGCTAGATAGGACACCCAGAAATTTAGGGCACCACTGGATCTTACTATCCACCTCTGCTGACCATGCTTACTAGTCTTGGTTGGAAGAAATAGCTTATCACCTCCCCATTCTTCAGAGTATTGACTATCACCTCCCACTCCCACTGTTGATCCTCTACACTTCCCCGTCCTACAAAAACGAAGTAAAGTAGATACAAAGTCAGACTGTCCTGCAGCTATTTCAGCACTGCGCCTGCCAGAGGAGCCTTCCAAACATTTTCATATATTTTTAAAACATAAACACGTATTGGTATGGAAAACCAACAGCTCAGCTTAAATAGCGGAACAGGAGCATTTGCTGAAATCTGCTCTTTGAGCCTGGGACAATTTTATGCAGCCAAAAGAGCCTCGGTTTCCCTTGTTTGCACTTGGGAAGCCGTTTCTTATGGTAATTTGTGTCTCACTGAACATGAAATAAAATTAATTCTGATCTTCCCCTAGCTGGCGTCATCAAAATATCCCTCTGTTTATCCCATCATAATAGTTGCCCTGGTGACTGATAGCAATGTAGAGACAGGGAATTCGGACTGCAGGTGGGGACAGGGCACCAGACTGACTCTTCATAAACAAAGATCTTATTTTCGCACAAATGTCTCTGGTGCCACAAATGGTGGGGAGGGCTGGGGGGGATATTGGAAACCAAACATGAGATGGAAGCAAAATGACTTGTGAAAAGGATGCTCCTGACAGCTGGCAGGCTTTGTGGGGCTCCCAACAGGCCTTGCCTACAGCTTTCCTGGGGATTTTACAACCAGAGAGGGCCCCAAACACCCCTCATTCTGGGATCTGGACTGAGATCTAGCTCCAGCCTTTATCACTGGCTCCAGTAGCAAACAGAAAACCTAGATCCAACATAGCTGACCTTTGAGGAAGCATTGGATGGGATCTGAGTTCCGCTTTGAAATTCGCAGCTCAGGCCCATTGTGGGCTAAAATCAAACTCATGTGCATGTCTCCAATCTATCCTTCCCTGTGCCTCTCCCCGTGTTCTCCTGGCCCTCCCCCACCCAGCTCTGAGCAGGTGTTGGACGCGTCCATTTGAAATCCCACCCAGTAGTTTGGCTTTCACTGATTTTGCTCTCTGAATTTGGTTTCACAATCCACTTTCCAAATGAGGTCATCATTCTCTGATGATCCTAAAAAATATTCCCACTAAACAAGGCAAAGCCTGCAGATTTCTTTCTCCTCCTTCTGCTGAATTGCAAAATGTATTTATTTCTGTAAATTAGAAATTCCCCAAAGGAAAGCCCGTATCATTTCCACTTGCTAGGCTGCCAGCCTGATATAATGAGAAGGAGTGCCCTGATTTGGCTGAACTAACATGATCCTCTGTTGCCATCTACTGTTGGCATCTGGGATCAGTTCTCCACGTTCTCCCCTAGTCAAGATGCACAGAGCAGTCGCTTACACAATGCCTGTGGAAACTGACTCCATTATGTAGCCCATCTGATGCCCTCAGCAGCTGTCTCCAGCTCACTGATGTGCACCCCGTAATCTGAGCTAATGGCATGGCCTCCTTACTGTCAGCTGAGGGATGCCTTGTTTGTGTGGTCACTGCTCTTCTCAACTCCTCACTCCTCGCAGCAAGTATTACGCCGCATGAAAAATGTGGCAAAGGCAAACCAACAGGCTGTGTCTACACTGGGCCACTTATTCCGGAAAATCAGCCGCTTTTCCGGAATAAGCTGCGAGCTGTCTACACTGGCCCTTGAATTTCCGGAAAAGCAACGATGCTCTACTGTACAAAATCAGCCGCTATTCCGGAAAAACTATTCTGCTCCCGCTCGGACATAAGTCCTTATTCCGGAACACTGTTCCTGAAAAGGGCCAGTGTAGACAGCCCAGGAGTCTTTTCCGGAAAAAAGCCCCAATCGCGGAAATGACGATCGGGGCTCTTTTCCGGAAAAGCGTGTCTACATTGGCCATGGACGCTTTTCCGGAAAAAGGGCTTTTCCGGAAAAGTAGCCTGCCAGGGTAGACGCTCTTTTTCTGGAAATACTTAAAATGAAAACTATTCTGTTTTAAGCATTTCCGGAAATTCATGCCAGTGTAGACACAGCCACAATGTCATTGCAGGATGCAACACAATGGCCATCTAGATGCCTCCGGGCCCTGCACTGATAAAAGCATCATTTCCCATCCTGTGGTGTTTGCCAGGGAAATGGGGTTGAACTTCTGGAGATCTTCACTCTGAGGGTACGTCTACACTGCATCCCTAGTTCGGACTAGGGATGCAAATGGAGACGACCGAAGTAGTTAATGAAGCGGGGATTTAAATATCCCGCACTTCATTAACATGATCTTGCCAGCGCGCTAGTTTGAATCACAGCTGATTCGAACCAGGAAGTGCGCGCCAGGACGCGTTAGTTCGGACTAAAGCCCTTAGTCTGAACTAACGTTACTCTTCACTTCCTGGTTCGAATCGGCTGTGATTCGAACTAGCGCGCCATCGAGATCATGTTAATGAAGTGCGGGATATTTAAATCCCCGCTTCATTAACTACTTCGGTCGTCTCCATTTGCATCCCTAGTCTGAACTAGGGATGCAGAGTAGACGTACCCTAAGGGAATTGTGATCTGGAAGAAGGGGGTGCAGACTGCAGAGGGTTTAGATGGTGACCTGGGCAATGGGGTGCAGGGTCTGGAAGGGTGTTTGGGTGCAGGAGAGGATTCTAGCCTGGGGGAGGGGTGTAGGAGGGGTTACAGGGTCTAGGGGGAGTTGTGACCTGGGGGGTGCAGAGGGTTTGGATGGTGGCCTGGGGGAGGGAGTTGGGGTGCCAGAGGCAGGTTTTGGCTGGGAGGCACTTACCTAAGGCTATGTCTAGACTGCAAGCCTCTTTCGAAAGAGGCTCTTTCGAAAGATACTTTCGAAAGAGCCTCTTCCGAAAGAGAGCGTCTAGACTGCACGTGTAACTTTCGAAAAAGCGGCTTGCTTTTTCGAAAGAAAGCATCCAGTGAGTCTGGATGCTCTCTTTCGAAGAAGCCCTATTTACATTCAAGAACGCCTTCTTTCGAAAGAGGAACTTTCGAAAGAAGGCGTTCTTCCTCGTGAAATGAGGTTTACCGCCATCGAAAGAAAAGCCGCGTTCTTTCGATTTAATTTCGAAAGAACACGGTTGCAGTCTAGACGCAGGTGAGGTTTCTTCGAAAAAAGGCTACTTTTTTCGAAAAAGCCCCTGAGTCTGGACACAGCCCAAGTGTCTCCTGGCCAGGAGCCCTGCAGCACCCCCAAGGCAGCCTGGGCTCCCTGCCTGCTGCAGCCCCAGATCACTTTAAACTGCAGGCTGTTCCCTCCACATGGCTCTCAGCTCTGAGAGGGGGAAGAAGCTTGCACTGCTTAGCCCCCATGCTAATCTCTCAGCTCCGATTGGCTGGTTGTTTCCATCCAATAGGAGAAGAGGATTGGACTGGGGGGTGGGGAGATCACATGCAGCCTCCCCCTCCCTGCAATGTAGAGAGCCCATGGACTGTGCTTTAAACCACAGCATCCCTGGTCTAGCTTTAAAGCGTTGCCCATCCCTGGTCTAGCTACTGCTGGATTCCTGAATGCAGCGTCCTGCGCCAGAACGTTGGGATCTCCCAGCAGCATCACAGCGTGTGCCCTCCACTGCAGGGGAAGGGATTTCCATTTGGGGTCTCATGGCTCTCTCCCCACAAGCCCTGCTGCCCCGCTGATCTGTGCTTTGCTCAGACCTGTCCCCTATTGCACCGCCCTCCCCTACTGCAGGTTCACACCCTTGTCTGCTTTTAATTTCTACCGACTTTGCTCTGTTTCGGGGTGTGGCTTGTGGAGAGAGGCTGAGCAAACAGGTTTATTTTGAGGGGTTTCTCCCGTGATCCACCTCTCGTCCTCTCTTACATCAGCCCTAGAGCAAGGAGGAGACGAGACACCAATTCCTCCGGGGTAGCCTGGCTCTGCTGTGAAGGGAAAGGGCATGAGCTTGGGTATGAATTCTCCTTTTGGCTGGGGATGTTCGCGTCTAATGGACTAGTCAATGAATCGATAAGCAGGAGCTTATCAATTAGCACTATCGACTCGTCACTTCCCCCCAGCTGCCACTCTGAACCGTAAAGGCCAGGCGAGACAGTCAGCCCCTGCTCTGTGGGGCTCTTTCTAGTCATCAGACCAGAATTTTCATTTTCAGAATGAAAAGAGACGTGCGGAGCAGGGGGCGAACTTCACGCGCAGCTTCCCTGGGCTGTTTAATGCAGAGCGGCAGTTGCGTGAGGGGGGTGTCTGATGAATAAAAAGAGACGTGCAGAGCAGGGACCAAGCTAGCACCTTCATGCGGCTTCCCTGGGCTGTTTAATGTAGAGCGGCAGCTGGGGTGGTTGTGCCGTGAATCGGCACAAGCCAGACTGAGCTCCACAACTGCCTTCCCTTGTCGACTAATCGAATAGTCGGCAGAAAAATCTATCAACTGTTCAATTAGGGAAATATCACATTTTAACATCCCTACTTTTGGAGCTTCAGCTGGAAGCTCAGGAGCCCTGGTGGCCAATGCGGAGAGTCAAAGAGCCAGGACTGCCTCTGCAGGGTAAAAGCGAGACAGTACCAGCCACCGGGAGAATCTGCTGCTCAGTCTGATGTCACATCAGTGTCGCTTCATTGATGTCTGTTGTCTTTGCTTTATAGCGGTGTGAGAGCGGAACCAGAGCCTCCATGGATTGGGATTGGGATGTCTGGCGGCATCCACAACTGGTGGAGTGCAAACATGGGAGCTCTGGTAGCATTTGCATCCTCCTTTGGTCCTTCTACCTTGTCAGTATGCAGCCATCCCTGCTGCCAACTCCTCATGACAATGCGATGGACGGCGCTCTACCAGTGTCCCCAGCGGGGGAGGATCAGACAGATGGTGCCCTCACCACAAGTGACCTTTCGAAGAGGCACTTGGCTGGCAAAGCCGGTAAAGGAAGGTTAAATTCTGAAAAGTTCTATCATTACGTGCCTGTGTACTGACCCCTGCCCTGAATCTAACATTATGCTCCTGGCAGGGTACCATGGGCTCCCTGAGCACGTCGCAGTCGTCTCACGCAGCCACAGGCACCTCTTGGCAGCTGTGGATCCACACTCACTCTCACCCGCCAGACAAGTAGAAAATTAGTCAGCAGCACCACCTCTGCCCTTTTCTCCTGCTGACCCTAGGCCAGGAGTAGACTGACCTGAGAACTGCTGAGCACTTCCACTTCCACAGCATCAGGACATAAGTTTGCCCGCTTGGTAGGGGACATTACCCTCCTTTCCACTTGAAATGACTCGTGGAAAACTTTCCCCAGCCTCATCTGGGATCTATTAGTGCCCTAGACCCTAGTTACTTGCATCCCAGCTGTGGATTTCTTTGCAATGTCTCTCTCTTCTCTAGTCATTCAGCCTCTCAAGTGTCCTTTCTGGTTAACCAACTGAAGTAACCGAAGCAGGGCCCTGCTTAATTAGCCACAGCCCCCGCGAGCCCGCTGGGGAGCCCTTGCACATGAGTGCGCTGCATCTAGCGCTGCTCCTGACCCACTGCTGCCCAGGCCGGGGGCCCAGGGGCTCTGTTACCTGCAAAGCCTGGCACATTGCCGGGGGTGGTGCTGAGAAACAGCACTGCTCAAAGCTGCAGATCACTGGAGCAAAGTCTGGAAAAATCACTAGCATGAACAGGATCTGCCTGTGTCTCTGTGCAGGGGACACGCTGCTCCGAGCCCCCAGCCTTGCTGGGACTGCTGCTCGCCTCTCTTGCAGCCAAGACTTACGGAAGATAACTCAGGCAGCAGCTATTTAGGGTCACACCCAGCCGCTCCTGTCGTGCAGATGCTGTTGGGCATGTTGCCTTCTGCCTGGGGTGTGGGGTATTCCTGATGCCACTGAAAATGACTCTTGTCTGAGTCTCTCCAGGGTCCAAGGCATTTGAGGTTCAGACCCTCCATGGTGATGTCAAGGGTGAGAGTTCCTTTGGGAAGGGCTTTAATTTTTTAGTTTTTATTTTTTTTACCGGACAGAGGGTGCAAAAACCACAAGTGATCCACCCCATCTTGCCCATTCCCAGCATCTGGCAAACAGAGACCAGGGACACTTCACTGCTCGACTTTGCAGGATATTAGGGGGTCTGCCAAAGCACCCTGGGATGAAGTGGGGGATTGAGGGGGACTCAGAGGGAGAGGTTGTGAGGAGGCAAGTGGAGGGTTGGGGGCTTGCAGAGGCAGTTGTGGGGTCTCCCAGGGGGGAGGTGTGGCGGGGGCTCACAGGAGCTGCCTGCCCAGGGCGGGGACCCAGCGCCTGCACGTGCCATGTATCTCTGACCTCACATGGTGCTCTGAGCGCAGCTGCTGGGTCTGTGCACGGGATGGGTCCCGAGTCCGGCCAAGCCACAGCACTCCCGCTGCAGGGACCCAAGCGGCGGGTCCGTGTCTCGCGCCAGAGGTGGGGCCCAGAGACATCACGGGGCTGGGGCAGCCACTGGCCGCAGCCAGAGACCAACGGGCTGAGCCCCCAGCAGGCACTCCCTCTAGTTGCTAGCAGAAGCCAGGCAGGGGTCAGGGGAGTCCCAGCCATTCCCCCCGCCTGGCTTCTGCACGCAACCACAGGCTCCCAGGTGGGAGGCGGGGCTGCAATTGGGGCTGGGAGCCTGTGGTCACATGCAGAAGCTGGGCAGGGGGAGAGGCTGGGACTCCCAGCCACTCCCCCCGCCCAGCTTTTGCATGCAAACACAGGCTCCCAGCGCCCAGGGCCGGACGGAGGCATGGGCGAGCCAGGCAGCTTCCCAGGGAGCCAACCCATGGCGGGCGCCTGATGGCAGCTGTAAGGGGCGCATGGAGTTCCTTACAGCTGCCATCAGGAGCCGCGCACCTGGCTCCCGCAGCACTGGCCCCGGGGCGCCGGACAGCAGCGCCCTTGCCCCCACGGCTGCGGGGCCCTGCACCGCCCAGCGCATGCACCAGCAGCGCTGGCCGGGCCGGGCTAGGCAACACATGCACCGTGCGCCCTGAGGTTGGGCCCCAGGCTTCATGCCAGCGGCCATGGCTGGCGTGCATGCGCCGTGCACCTAGGGGTCGGGCCCATGCCCCCTGGGGGGGTGGGCCCACGCCCCATGGGCAGGCCTGCGCATGCGCCCTGCGCTTGGGGGCATTACCGCACGCCCAGGCCCAGGGCGCCAAAAGGGCTCGGGTGGCCCTACCAGCGTCAATCGTGGCCCCGCCTCCCAGTCGCTCCCCTGCCCCCACCAGGTTTCCGTCCGGCGCCCACACAGAAATTCAGAAAATACTGGACATTGCACATGCCCGGTATTTCTGAATTTTTTTACTGGGCAGAGAGTGCAAATACCGAACTGTCCAGTAGAAAACCGGACACCTGACAACCCTAAATTGGAGGCAGAGGCCAAAGGAGCAAGATGTCATTGCATAGCAAGCCCTTAGTTCTCAGTTATATTTGACTGGATTTGCTTCATGAAAAAACCAAGTGACTTAAATGCCCCTTTGGTCAGCACAGGACCCAAAACCTTCACCGAGTTTGCATTCTTCGTATCCTGGGGCCTGCCAGTCACCGCTTAGTCAGCAGCCTTTAGCCAGCCAGAAGTCACTGCAAAGCAGCAGTGCTTCAGGACAGCCCTAGCACAGCAAGGCCAGAGGAGCGGCAGAGACCTGTACCATTAGGCTTTTTTTTTTTTTGCCAGCAGGGGATTATGCCAGGGAATTCTTACCCCTCTGCCTGGTTCAAGGCAGTCCCACAACTCCTTTGCATTGCTCGAGTGGTGCAAAGGGACCATGCCAAGCTAGAAATCTGCTCCATACATTCAAAACAGTATTTTAAATAAAACTAGATCTTTCCTGCAACACACTTCTGGATCCCAGTGCCTAGAGATGGTCACCCACTCCGAGAACTAAATAGGGGAGAACCAAAAGATCCCAACAGGAGCAACAAACATGGTTATTGCAAAAGCAAGAGGTGGCCTGAAATGGGATACAAGCGAAAATGATCCCTCCTCACCCACCCAGACCAAACCTCAGTGCTCAGGAGCATACAAGGAGAGAGCTTCTTGCCATGCAGCTTTGGATGCAATGAAAGTTCAAGAGAAGGATGATCTTCCAACTGCTATGAAGGAACAAGTGGACCTCATAGACTCATAGACTCATAGACTTTAAGGTCAGAAGGGACCATTATGATCATCTAGTCTGACCCCCTGCACAATGCAGGCCACAAAATCTCACCCACCCCTCCTAGAATAATCCTCTCACCTATATCTCAGGGTACGTCTAGACTACAGGCTTTTGTCGACAGAAGTTTTGTCGACAGATACTGTCGACAAAACTTCTGTCGACAAAGAGCGTCTACACTACATTCAGTTCTGTCGACAAAGCAAACTGCTTTGTCGACATGGTAGTGTAGACGCAAAAGACAGTTTACATGCAATAACACCTTCTGTCGACAGAAACTCTGTCGACAGAAGGCGTTATGCCTTGTAAAATGAGGTTTACCAGCGTCGACAAAACTGCTGAGTTCTGTCGACGTTATGTCGACAGAACTCAGCGGTAGTGTGGACGCAGGTATAGTTTTGTCGACAAAAGTCCACTTTTGTCGACAAAACCCTGTAGTCTAGACACACCCTTAGATATTGAAGCCTTCAAATACTTTGAAGACCCCAAGATGCAGAGAATCCTCTAGCTGTGATCTGTACCCCATGCTACAGAGGAAGGCGAAAAACCTCCAGGGCCTCTGCCAATCTACCCTGGAGGAAAATTCCTTCCCGACCCCAAATATGGCGATCAACTAAACCCTGAGCATGTGGGCAAGACTCATCAGCCAGACACCCAGAAAGTTCTCTATAGTAACTCCTATCATCCCTCCATTGACCTATTTCCCACTGATAATGAATGGTCAATTAGTTACCAAGATCATGTTATCTCATCAAACCATCCCCTTCATAAACCCATCTAGTTTAATCTTGAAACCAGATAGATCTTTTGCCCCCACTACTTCCCTTGGAAGGCCGTTCCAGAACCTCACTCCTCTAATTGTTAGAAACCTTCGTCTAATCTGAAGTCTAAACTTCCTACTAGCCAGCTTATATCCATTTGTTCTTGTGTCCACATTGGTATTAAACTTAAATAATTCCTCTCCCTCCCTGGTATTTATCCCTCTAATATATTTAAAAAGTGCAATCATATCCCCCCTCAGCCTTCTTTTGGTTAAAGTAAACAAGCCAAGCTCCTTGAGTCTGCTTTCATAAGACAGGTTTTCCATTCCTCGGATCATCCTAGTGGCCCTTCTTTGTACCTGTTGCAGTTTGAATTCATCCTTCTTAAACATGGGAGACCAGAACTGCACACAGTATTCCAAATGGGGTCTCACCAATGCCTTGTATAATGGCACTAACACCTCCTTATCCCTACTGGAAATACCTCGCCTAATACATCCCAAGATCGTATTAGCCTTTTTCACGGCCATGTCACAATGGCGGCTCATAGTCATTCTATAATCAACCAGGATTCTGAGGTCCTTTTCCTCCTCCGTTACTTCCAACTGATGTGTCCCCAGCTTATAACTAAAATTCTTGTTATTAATCCCTAAATGCATAACCTTACACTTCTCACTATTAAATTTCATCCTATTGCTATCACTCCAATTTACAAGATCATCCAGATCTTCCTGTATGATATCCCGATCCTTTTCTGAATTGGCAATAGCTCCCAACTTTGTGTCATCTGCAAATTTTATTAGGACACTTCCACTTTTGGTGCCAAGATCAGCAATAAAAAGATTAAATAAATTTGGCCCCAAAACTGATCCCTGAGGAACTCCGCTAGTAACCTTCCTCCAACCTGGAGCTGAGCATCAGCAGTTTTATAACCATAGATCTAGTTAGGAATGTTACTGTCCACTGCTAAATGTATTGCCTTGAAAAACTCCTACTGCACTGTATCCCAACACAGACACCTGTGTTTGCATTGAATATTACTTCCTGTCCAGCCTCAGGCCTGTCTGTCTTGGTTTGCTAGAAGAGATGGCCTTCCCCTTGCCCCCTGAAGTCGCTTGGGACTCCAGCTCTGAAGGAAAGCAGGAACAATGCTCAAATCCAAGGCAGAGAGCAAAGATTAATTGGATTATCATCATCATCATCACCATGAGCTGACATTTAGGAATGAATGACAACCACTCTTTCTTACATAAGGGAAAGTCTAATTTAACTCCTTTAGAATACATGTATCTTTTAGTGCATGGGACTTTGGTCACTCAAGGCAGCAGAGCTAATTCCGGTGTCAGACACTGACTCTTTCCAAGATCCCCAGGGACTGACATCGGTTACTATTACCATCTGTCTTCCCACATACAGCCCCTGGAGAGGACACAAGCTTGTCCAACTAGCAGCTAAGACAGCAACAGGCAAATGCTTTTGTTTCTAGTCACATGGGTTTTATGTTCAGGTATTTCTGGAATGCACCACATTAAGGAAATGTGTTTTATTCGACTGGATGTGCTTTTCTTCCAGTAGTGTGATGTAGCATTGCTATGCACTGTTATAACAGCTGTTGCATACCATCCAGCACTAACTGCATTTCACTGATGGATGGAGTGGCACGCCTGTATTCCGTACCTATGGTATCTCACAGGGGAGTTGTAAGGCATGTTGTGCTTTGAAATCCTCAGATTCAAGGTGCTGTAGAAGTGCAAAAGGACTGTTGTTTGCTGTTGTTCAGGCATGTAGGGCCACAAAGGCTCAACCACAAGCAAGACACATAATAAAAGCATTTCCTTCTTCTCTTTTCAGACTTTGTTTCTAGGAAGGGCACTTTTTCTTCACAGGAATTAGTACAGTATTAACAAACCATCAACAACACAGCTGGCGGCCACGTGTGTTAACTCCAAAGCAATTAGGACTTTGTGATTTACCAACAGTCTGGGACTTAGGGATAGAGAAAGCAGCTCAGAAAACCATGAGATGTGACCCAGACCTGGAGCTGAGCCTTTTGTGAGGCATAGAAATGGTGTTTGTTTTCTTCCTGTTAATTTGCAACTTTATCCCTCAAGAGCATGAGCTAGCAGAGCCCAAATACAATGGAGACAGTTTTGCTCACGGTCGAATGATCCTCTGTAGCCCAGCTGACCCACATGGCATTTCTGGGTCCTTTGGGAATTTCCTGATCTGCGCTGATTTCCGAAACAACTGAACAGCGTCAACAGTATTTGTTGCCCTGTGCTAGGGCAGCAGGGGAAGGTGACCTTGATTCGTCTCTCCCTGACAGGGGTGTAAATCAGGAATAATTCCACAGGCATGAATGGAGTTACAGAGGTGTAAGGAGAATCTGGCACTGGTTAGATAAGTGGCAAGCTATGACTTCCTCTCTACTCTGCACTGGTTAGGCCTCACTTGGAGTATTGTGTCCAGTTCTGGGCATCGCATTTCAAGAAAGATGTGGAGAAATTGGAGAGGGTCCAGAGAAGAGCAACAAGAATGATTAAAGGTCTAAAGAACATAACCTATGACGGAAGGATGAAAGAATTAGGTTTGTTTAGTTTAGAAAAGAGAAGACTGAGGGGGGACGTGATAGCCGTTTTCAGGTATCTAAAAGGGTGTCATAAGGAGGAGGGAGAAAATTTGTTCATCTTGGCCTCTGGGGATAGAACAAGAAGCAATGGGCTTAAACTGCAGCAAGGGAGGTTTAGGTTGGTCATAAGGAAAAAGTTCCTAACTGTCAGGGTAGTCAAACACTGGAATAAATTGCCCAGGGAGGTTGTGGAATCTCCATCTCTGGAGATATTTAAGAGTAAGTTAGATAAATGTCTATCAGGGATGGTCTAGACAGTATTTGGTCCTGCCATGAGGGCAGAGGACTGGACTCGATGACCTCTTGAGGTCCCTTCCAGTCCTAGTATTCTATGATTCTATGATTCTATTCCCTGCTACAGGTGTTTCTTTAGGCCTGCATCCCTAGAATTGATGGGAGATTTGCCAGTGACTTCAGTGAGTCATTTTTATCATTTATAATTACTTTATTTTCCAATGCCCCTTGTCCATTTCATTCGTCATGTTCAGCACTCTTTTGGGGCACCGACTGTCTTCACTGTTCTTTGTCTATACAGTGCCCACTCTGCCATGAGGCCTTGATCCCTGATTGGATCCCTTGTTCCCAGGGATTACCAGCACACAAATCATTAATGGCCAAGCCTCAATGTGAAAAAAGACAAGGCTGAGGGTTTTTGGCAGTTCAACCTTCTTGGTAAGCAAACTGATGCAACAGGCATGGTCAGACTCTGGTGCTTCCCACCTGGGCAAGCCCACTGACTTCATCAGGGCTGCTCTGATTTACACTGGCATAAGTGGGTGCATCAACACAGCACCTTAAATTGGAGGGTGGCACAGGCAAGCTCTCAGGACTGCCTGATGCTGATTATCTGTGGCTGGGCACTGATGAAGGGAGAGATGTAGCACTTGGGAGGAGAAGAGGGAACTCTAGCCAAGGGGCCCTTCCAACAAGTGGATTTGGATGTTGCAGAATGTGGCCATGTCACATCAAATGACCCTAATTAAGCAGTGTGTCTGGAGCCTTTAATGTCTAGTCATTACTCGTTTCTCAAACACATCTATCCACCAGCCAAAGAAAATCAGCCAGACTTGCCTGTATGCTGGGATTAACTCTGTTCTCTCATCCTGCTGGATGGACAAGTCTCTGCTTGAATGGCCTGGATCTGCTGTCACTTGGCACTGGGGTGAGATTAGAGCCAGGCAAGATTTGGCCCTGTCGAAGGGAGATTGGTGAGAAAGCCCGATCTCTGTAACTTTGTTTATTCCCGTGTTTATTTCTAATAACCTAGCCCTGATTCTCCTCCCCCTTCTTCCTGCTAAAACTCAGCTCGGGCATGGGTCTACTCCCATCTTTACTCTTGCCGGCTCCACCTCTTCAGTCACTATCACTCTACCCTATCAAGATCACTGTAGTTTCCTGCTGCATGCAATCAGTCTCCCCACCCACCTCCACACTCCATCCATCTCTTCTGAGATGCCAGGGCCTGAAGCAAATCCCTAGCTCAAGACACTCAGATCCTGATCCAGACTCTGAGGCTTGGTCTCTATTTTTAAGGCTCTGCACAGCTTAGTCCCTTCTACGCCGCTTCTCTAGTCTCCAGCCTGCTCCTTGTGCTTAATCCATAGCTCATCTCCCAGGTGTTTGTCCTGGCTTCCTTCACCCATTCCTGACTTGGTGACCTCTTCCATACCACCCTAGACACTTAAGTGGTGATCTTAAGTGGGGCTTACCTATGTCTAGGCCTTGTGTGGGGCTGTCCCTCTGCGCACAATGGTGGCAGCTACCTGAGATGACTTGACCCTTTCTGCCACTGTGATTCTTCCCATCTTTCTGCTGATGCTCCTCTATCTTGTGGTCCAGCGCTGAGATTAAAGTCCTACTTTCTCACCATCAATCAGCATTACTGGCCTTTTTTGATCCTCTTCTGTGCAGTTTCTGGTTTGCGTCAATGTTTCTCGATGCTTTAAAAATGAGCTGGACAGATCAAATGAAATATCAGCCTGTCCTCTCTCACTAGACCTTTCTGTTTGCATCAGCGAGTCCTAAGGGGGTCACATTCTGTAGGCTGCCATGGCACACAGGAGTACCTGCCAAATAGGTGTACGCCTACAATGCAAAAGTAACCCTGACGAGGTTGTCTGTAATGTGGCTCAACCTTAACATCTGCCAGTGCATGTGAGCATTCCACACACTGTTTCTTCTGAGTACAAATAAATTGCATGGGAGGTTGTGAATAAGAGGTATGACTTGCTCAGGATTGCTGCATGGGCCTGATTTAAATCCCACTAAACTCAATGGAAAGTCTCTCAATTGACTCTGGATCAGCCCTGTGTGCATATGGGGTTGCAAGGTGTCCAGTATTGGCCTGGACAGTCTGGTATTTGCAGCTTCAGTCCAGTAAAAAAAACAGAAAATATCAGACATGCAAAACGTCCAGTATTTTCTGTGTTTCTTGGACGGAAGGCCACTAGAGACATTCTTCCCCTTCCAGAATGGGGTGGAGGGAGCGTGGGGGCTTTAAAGGCACAGTGACTCTTTTTGTGCGTGTGTGTGTGTGCTGTTGGGTTTTTTTTTGCTCTACCAATTCTTTCCCAGCCATGTTCGGTATTTTTTGTGAAATTATCTGGCAACCCTAGGCCTTTGAACCAGGCCCCTTTCTCTTCATATACATGCTTGGGCCTGGTGCAGAGCAGATCTTCCTTGTGCAGCCATGCAAACTAGATTCCCCTCATGCTTCCAGACTTGCCCTTGTAAGGATGGCATTTCCAGTCATATACGCCTGTAACGGTGCACATTAGTGTGTGGGTTTCTGGCGTGCACGTCCACAGAGCCAGGCTGCCAAGCTTTTCAGAAGGCCTGGCTGAGAGAAACGCCCCCTGCCCTAACAGCAGTGGAACGCTCTACTGTATTAAATATTAATCAATGCATGTTTGTCTAGTGCCGCTTCAAAAATGTAAAGTGCTGAGCTTTCTTCATCTTCTTTTAAAAATTAAAATAGAGCAGAGTTAAGAAGCATTAAGGATGAATGAAAAGCTGAGTAGTTTGTGCAACTGTGCTTCATTAATTACATCAAACCAATACACTCACTTCAATGATGCTTTCTGGGAAATCTGAACCGCCCATGCTCTGGCATCCACTGGCATTAATCCAGCTGTTCTTATTCCTTGCAGGTGAACAGTTAAACAAGTAGAAGAAGAAAATACAACTTTCCCATATCATGAAATATTAACATTCTACAAACGCAGTCTACTGAGAATTTAAAAAATGAGATGTATCAGTTTGCCATAGATCTTGATTTATCACAAACACAAAAGTCCTTGCACCGTGCATAAAAGAACTAAGGTAAAATTACACTACTCTAAAGCAATATTAAAACCCACATCAGTTTTGATACAGCTGTGTAATGCTATTGTCCATTTCTTTGCCAAGTTACCTCCTATGTCATTTCTCAGACAAAGCAGAGAGCAAATTGCTCAAATATGAGCCCAAAAGTAGCATACTGGGTTTTTGATTTCCCTTCCATCAGTTGAAATCCTTTTCTCTGCAATTTCTGGAAGACATCCATTATAATTAATATTACCAGGAATGTGTGAACACAGTGACACTTTAAGGTTTGTCAGCAACAGAAGCAGCCAAGCGGATAAACTTGCAGGAAACAAAGATTGTGTTTTAGTAATGATAAAAGCAGCTCATACGTGGCTTATGCGTTTTATCCCAAAGTGTTTCAGTGCTTTGCAGCTCCTTGTAAAAGGGATCATTCACACACCATTGGATTGCAGTCACCTCTAGGATGGAACGCAGCAGCAGTTTAGTAGTACACAACACAGCTAAATGATGCTTCAGGACAGCCAGGGGAAACTTAGTCAGACTGAAACTGTAGCGGGAATGTAAAGAGGCAAAATGTAATTGCCAAGCTGAAACAATGGGGCGCTGTTGCAAAAATGACATGGCAAACTGGTGCAGGCCTCCATGCTACCCTGAGAATGACAGACCTCACCTCATGCAGTATAGCAACCCTTAGCAGTATGGTAGGGCATTGAGCGAATGAGAGAGACTAGCACCACCTACGGCTTCAGAAACCTCCCTGGGATCGGGAACCAAGGTTACAGATGTATTGAACTGTTAAAATTACAGAATGGAAAGCTCAAAATTTAAGTTCCGTCAATTCCATTTCCAGGGAAAGGCAGGACTGCTTCCGGCAGTGGCCTCTTTAAGCTTTGCCCAGGTCATAAAGCTCCTGGCCCTGTTATTTAGCTTCAAAAATATCCCTTTGCTCAGTTTCACTCCATTCTACCTCATCACCTCCCCCCACTCAACAACCCCCAAGGTCCTTCCCCTCCAGGGTGCGTGCCTACTGTGTGGTGAGCCAGGTGGTTCCCCAGTTGTCTTTTGGCAACTCCAGCCATCTCTTAGAGCAGCATGACGGCTCCAGAGCGAGAGGAGTGGGGAGAAGCACAGGAGGCTGCCAGGTTCACTTCTAATGAATTCCAGGATTAGACTACTCACCTATGCCCCCAAATTCCAAATAAAGAATGACAGAGCCCCCGTCTATCCCCACCTCCTCCCTTAAGGGATGGAGCAGCTAATCCAGAGGGTACATCTGCGATCTGACAGTTTGTGAACTCTGCCAGGAAGCATTAGTGCAGCATTTTCTCCTGGCCGGCTCCAGGGCTCATTCTCAGCCTTTTCTACTAACCCTTTCCCTCCTGCCAGAAAGCCTCCGGGCTCTGGCAGCCCCTTGGGTACAGACCGGCCCTGTGAGTGACTAAACCTTCTGCTAGACCTTGGCCAGTGTCACAAGGTGCAGGGCAGTGGATGCCAAGCCAAGGGCAGCGTTCTCTTCTCAGCCCTGACTGGCTGCAGTTCAATTATTCTGCAATTGCAATGGGATTCCTGCTCAGGTAGTGGAAGAACATTGGAGTGAAGAACCAGCGGGAAGATGCAAGACCCAGTCCCCTCGCTTCTGCCCTGATTCAGACAACACCTTGCAGAGAGAAATGCAGAAGCAGGATCTCATTTAGCTGGGGTAGGGATTGACTGAGTACTGTTATGCCACATAGCTGAGTGAGTGATAGGCAATGTTCCCTCTAATTTTTTCCATCCATGTATGGAATAAATTTTGGCATGTTTACCAAGGCAAGTCCCAGGATACCAGCCGTGGGTCAGCTGGGAGGCACCTGAATCTCTCCTGGGTGGCACTGAAGCACTCAGATTACAGGGAATACTGGTGGTGGGCAGCCAAGATTTGTGGTAGCAAAGGCTGTAGCAGCCTCATCAAACTCTCTGTGTGGCCCAACCACACCAAAGCGCGGTAGAGCACCATTTGGAGTGGGGGTAGGTGACAAACAGCACAGCACTCAGGATGTGACACCTGTCAAGACATAGCAATGGGATGGGAAAGGTTCCATGACAGCAAGGCAGGATCAACAGGGCCCTTGCAACCCAGTTTTCTCCCCCTTTACTTCAGCATCCCCTACCCAGCATCTGAATGGGCTCCCAAGAAACTTCCCCTCCCAGGACAGGCCCCACCCTTTTTTAAGGGCCAGAATGCTGGGGTGATAAAGGTGAGCACCAACAAGTTGAATGCAGGTTTAGACCTGCTAGTAACAGTCATTGCACAGGGGCTCAAATTGCCTCCGAAGGTATTTCTACATTGCAGAGTTTTTCCGGGAAAACAGCCATTTTTCCAGAAAAACTACACTTACGTCCACACTGCTATTGCATTCTTTTGGCAGAAAGTCAAAAGAATGGAGGGTTTTTTCAGACAGCAGTAAACCTCTTTCTATGAGGAAGAAGCCTTTTTCAAAAAAGCTTTTTTTGGAAAAAGGCTTGTGTGAATGCAAAAGAAAGTGTTTTTTAGAAAGAAGAGGCCTCCAGGAAAAAGCACAAGTGCTTGGGTGGCCACTCCATCCACAGTAATCACAACTGAAATGTAAGATAGTGTCCAATCAATGTGGATGTTCTCTTTCAAGAAAACACATCTCCTTTTCATTGCACTTTTGCTGTGTGGACGTTCTCTTTCGAAAGAAGTGTTTCCGGAAGATCTTTTCTGGAAAAGCTTCTTCTGAAAGAAGCCTGCAATCTAGACATAGGCTGGTGGCTTTGGGGGACAACCTAACATGACCCAGCCCCTTGAAGCCCTTTTGAAGTGAGAATCTGAATGTACCCCATAAATGGGAGCACTGTTAAGTCTCTCCTCCATGCGTGGTCTCTCCTTGCTCTTTCAGGCTGGCCCTCTTCCTGCCTACCCGGTGCTGCTAATTACCTCTGTATTTCTAATTGGATTTTGTTCCATTTAACATATGATTGTGCATTATCCGACCCAGGGCCTGAAATCTCCAGGGCACCAATGGTCTGCCCCACCTGCGCTCTCCATTTACATGTTTATTAACTGCCATTCAGATCATCACGCGTATGCTGTGCCGCCTATGACAGATAAATAACTAAGGCCCTTGTAGGTCAGATTGATTAAAGGGATCTAATTAATGAGACAGTCTTCTCTCGGGGATGGGTCCTGTGACAATACAAAACCAGGCCCTTTTTATCCTGGAGCTACAGTGTTGATTTAAACAACACAAGGCAGTGAGAAATTGAATAAACGCATTGATTTTATGACGAGAATAAACCAGCAGGAGCAGGAAAGGGGGAGCATGTGCTGGCTCACGGCTTCTATTACACTACATTCCCTCCTCTTCCCTGTTCAGCCATGAGCTCCCTACAGACCAGGCACATAGCTTTTCTTCTACAGTCGGGCCCCTTCCTTTCTGCCTTATGCTCTCCTGCAGAAATGCACTAGACAGAGAGATGAGCTATGGCTTCCTGCTCATGTCTGATGGGAGTCAAGGAACACGCCAGCCTATCAGAAATGATGGGCAGGTACAAAAAGGGAAGTGGGGTTTGGGTGTGGGGTTTTCTTCTCTACACTTGCAGAGATTCAGGTCTCTGATCATTTGAGCCTAAGGTTCAGAAGCTGGTAGGTAGCTGGCTGGGTTCATATTTTCTCCACATCAATTAAATCACTCGGTCACAAGATCAATAAATGTTTGGGGGGAGAGCAGAAGGGAGAGAGACAGATTCAGTCTCTGGAAAGAAATAATTTTTCAGAGGAGACTTTTGGAGAGGCAGAGAATGACTGAAAAGTGTTGCCAGGCAGCGGGAGTTGCAGTGGAAAAAGCTCCCACACCGGAGCTATGTCTACACTCGCGGCTTCTTGCCCAAAAACATCTTGCGCAAGTGTTCTTGTGCAAGAACTCTTGCACAAGAAAACGTCCACACTGCCACGTACGCGCTGTGCTTTTGCGCAAGAGCGCCCATGGCAGTGTGGACGCTTTCTTGCGCAATAAAGCTCTGATGCCATTTTAGCCATAGGGCTTTCTTGCACAAGAAATCCCTGCCGAGCGTCCACACTGCCCTCTTGTGCAACAGCTCCTGCGCAAGAGAGCTTACACCTGTTAAAAAAGAGCGTAGCTCTTGCGCAAGGAGCCCCCTCTTACCACGCCGTACTGTAAATTTACTTGCGCAAGAGAAGGCAGGCAGTGTGGACACTCTTCAGATTCTTGCACAAGAACAGCCGTACTTGCGCAAGAAGCCACGAGTGTAGACATAGCCCAGCAGTGGCCAGGCTGTGTGAAGGGAAAAAAGATCATAAGAACATAAGAATGGCCATACTGGGTCAGACCAAAGGTCCATCCAGCCCAGTATCCTGTCTGCCGACAGTGGCCAATGCCAGATGCCCCAGAGTGAAGGATCACAACAGATAATCCTCACGTGATCTCTCCCCTGTCACCCACCTGCAGAGAAACAGAGGCTAGGGACACCATTCCTACCAATCCCTATCACATCATGTGAGGTGATGCAGAGGAAACTAGTCTTTGAGGGTGGCTGAAGTGCCTGCATTGGAAGGCCATATTGAATTGCCTCCTAAGATAGCAGGGAAGCCAGTGGATGAGACTGAGACTGAGCCTGGCTGACATGAATTGCCTACTGCAGGCCATGTGGTATCATATGGCATCCAAAACAAACACCCCTTTTGCAGGGATAAACAGAGCTTCGGGCAGTCAGGCATGATCCCTTAGCTCCTGAAAGCTGCAGGAGATTACTCATGGCAAAATCAGGGGCTGTGTCTAGACTGCAAATAAGAAATAAGGGATCTTTCGGAAAAGGCTTTATTTTACGAAAGATCCCCATCTAGACTGGCGCTTTTTTCCGGCAAAGCTCCGAGCCAGGTTTATGCAAATGAAGCGGGGGGGATTTAAATTCCCACTTCATTTGCAATTACGATGTGTCTAATTTGCATCCCTTATATGGAAAAGGGATGCAGTCTCGACACAGCCAGGGAGCGCAGAACAATTTGGAGCCCTGGGGAAGACAATGAGAAGGCAATCATGTCACAGCTGGGATACCTAGTGAGCACATCCCTTGCCCACATGACATAGCCACACAGCAATCCCCCCCCTCCCCTTGGGTCACATGGGGAGGTGTAGTGGTGATGAGCTCATTCCAGCAGAAAGAAGGATAAAAGCAGGCCTGAGGCAGCCTGTACAAACCCAGCCAATCAGGGCACAGCTGGGCCCTATAAAAAGGCTGCAGAGTGCCACTTGGATCCTGATCTGCAAGGGAGAAGGAGCTGGGTCTCCACAGGAGATGGAGCCTGTGGCACGTTGGAGAGAGCAGTGCTTGGCAGGCTCAAGGAAGCCGGAAAGAAGCTCTATCCTGATACCCCCCAGGCTGCAGTGCAGGGTTTTGACACAAGGGCCAAGAAGGTGCAACAGTCATGGGGAAGTGGCCCAGGGAGGGTGAACACTCGAAGGGAGTGAAGGAGGACAGGACATGGCTACTGCCAGAGGGTCCCTGGGTCAGGGCCCAGAGTAGTGGTCGAGCCAGGGTCTCCCATCTTGCACTGCATTTAGCCACCACAGAGTGTGGTCTTTACAGACTGCCGCTTGCTCCTGAGGCAAGGGGCTGCAGTTGTCTGCTCAGGTGGGTGTATGGTCTGAGGGCTGCAGTGCCAGAAAGGGGGCATTGAGTGGTGGGCAGCATCCTGAAGAGGACACTGCAGACTACAGGAGCGAGGCGAGTCCAGAGGCAGAGGGTGGAGACCAGGAGAGCAGAGCTATGGTGGGTGAGACACCCTCTCGAGGTGGCACGCTCGACAGACACAGCTAATTCCTTGACCCAGCACAGAGGTGCTGTACAAAGCGAAAGCGGCCACAGGAGGGCGCTATGAACTCAGAGGAATGGAGAATGGGCCCAGATGGGAGAGGCTGAGCTGTGCCTTCCTCAGGGTTCAGGTTGGGGGAGAGCAGGTTGGGGGAAAGAGCATTTGGGTTAGCAGTGAATCTAGTGCCCAACTGAGAGCCTTGGAGACTGACATTCCTCAAGCCCCCAGGGAGCTGCTTTTATCCTTTCCATGTACAAGCTATGGTGCTTGCAGGGGGCTGGTTACATGCCAGGCTCTCTGAAGAGAGGAGGGGGCAAATGAAGTACATTCCTGCAAGACTAGATGGTGCATTGAGGGGGGGATGGGATGGGAGAGGGGGGCCAGAATTCAGCTTGTGGACCCTGCTAATAGATAGTAAGCTAGAGAGAGAGAGATGGAGACAGATGGAGACAGTGCCAGACACTGAATCAGTTTACCCATCTCCTGTCCCCAAGCCTAAGTCTCCAGTAGAATCCTAGAGAAAGCATAACACTGCGCTGCCCCCACAGTGCCAGCTTTTTCTCCAGACCACTGACTCCACTGGGGCCCAGCTCTGGGTTCAGACCCCCTTCACCTGCAAGGCATTTGTCTCACACCACAGCAGGTGGGCAGAAAAGGAGGGTCCTTGCCTCTGCAGGCTCATAGTCTGAAGAAGCAGTGTGCAAAGACTGGAGGAGGTGAAGGCAGCCAGGTTGGGGAGAGATGAGGGAGAGCAGGGATGAACACAGCGTGGAAGGCAAGAGAGAGAGAAACACATGCAGGAGCAACACGGTCAGACGAGCAGAGTGAGCACAGATGTACTACAGTCCAAGAGAATGCTGAATACAAAGGAAGGCTGATTCAGAAACCCAGGGTCTGAAGGTGAACCACCTCCCTCACTGCTTCTCGCTCATGGATCCTTGGCTCTTTGGTGACTCCCCTGAAACCATCCTACTACAGCTGCACAGAGCATTTATACAGCACCACACCACTTCTGGCTCGGCTGAGCATGTTTAGGCAGGTCCCAAATCCCAGCATTTATAGAGCAAAAAGACACCCTTCATTCTGGACTCTTGCACACCATCAGAGTCTAACAGGTGACAGGCACCTCCTAACTAGGAAGGAGTTCTGATGCAGCCCCCAAAATTAGACTCGGGGGCTGCGTCTAGACTGGCAAGTTTTTCCGCAAAAGCAGCTGCTTTTGCAGAAAAACTTGTCAGCTGTCTACACTGGCCGCTTGAATTTCTGCAAGAACACTGACGATCTCATATAAGATTGTCGGTGTTCTTGCGGAAATACTATGCTGCTCCCGTTCGGGCAAAAGCCCTCTTGCGCAAATGCCAGAAGTATCCCAAAGTAGCATCACGGTGTAGATGTACCCTTAGTATTCCCTGAGCTGTGGCAAATCCAGAACTTCTGGACTATTCCCAGGCTTCACAGGGGCTCAGGGTAAAGTTTGGCTGCAAGGACAGCAGGGCTACAGTGTGTCTAATGCTTCCCAGCTGCACTGATGAACCTGCCTGCACACAAGGCCCTGCAGCACTGGGGGAGGGAGGAGGCTAACAGCAGGTAACTGACAGATGAGTAAGTGGAAGCAAGGAATGTTATGGCCCTGCTTTCTGTCACTGGCAGATGCCCTACACGTAGGACTCACAAGCAGATACTCTAAAAGCAGCCTGCAGGAATCTTCTGCCCTAATTCTCCATTAACAAAAGCAAGGACAGGAGGGGCCAGGCCACTCCATGGCAGATAACTGAAGCTTTACAGCTCTGAGCACCTGGGCTTGAATGTGGGCTGAGCACGAAAGTGCAGTGCTTTTTGCCCTCAGTTCACCCCTCATGCTGCTGGAATGCCAGCACCTGCTGGATGCCTCCCTCCTTGAGGCATACAGACATTTGACCCAATCTGAGTAGCAAGGGATGATGCGGGACAAGCTTGCAGGGCCTTACCAGAGCTGGGTGAGGCACCCTGGACTGGAACAGCAGGAGATGCTGTAGCTCAGGATGGAGGTGCTTTGACAGGCCTGTCACTGATGTGAAGTAACAGGAGCTCCTGCACATCAACCTGGAGGTGCATTGGCAGTGCTGTATTTGCGGAGAGTAGAAACAGAATAGTGGAGGTTCAGCAGGTCAGGACTGAGGAGTGGGAGTATGTGGGGGAAGAGGGTCTATTCCCCTCTCCCCCCGTAGTATAGCTGTGTCTGTCATTGCCAGGCTCACGTCAGTAAAAGCAATCTGTGCTCTCACAAATGTCTTCCCACCTGAGCCAGACACAACTTCCGTGGCAAGTGGAGCAGAAAGAGACAAGCAGACAGTGAACTGCTCTTTGTCTAAACATCTCCTTGTCTCAGGTCTGCTTGTGATCTCTGGCCCTTTCCAGCAGAGTCTCTGGCCCTTACTGCTGGTCCTGCCCAGTCGAACTTGGCAGCAGCACAGAAGCTGCCACATGCTTTTTTTTTTTTTTTTTTTTTTGCAGCTAATTGGGATCTATGTGCTCCCCTGAAGCACCCTACTCAATATTAGCCAGCAACGCACGGAAAGCTGCCCAGTGAGAAATGATTGCAGCTCATTAGCACCAGTGAAATGCCCTTGGGGTGTCCTGCACCAGTCTTGCCATGTGTCGTCCTTGCCATCTGAAGCAGATGTCAGCAGGCTCATTTTAGTGACTATCATCAGATTTTAATTAGGTTAAAACACAATTCCTGTCTCAAGCACTCTGCCAGGGGCTTGTTTGTTTCAATTTGGCTGGGGGGAGGGGCAATGAGAAAAGGAGGGTAATTGAATTTGACCAAAATTATTGGAATGCAATTAAAGCTAATGACCTTATTTGCATAATCTGATAACTGCAAAGCATAAAGTTTCTTTTAAAAACACTTCAAGGAAATAACTATTTTTACTCATCCCTAGATGGCACTGCTGGCACTGAAAACGGGTAGGTGATCAGTTATGCAAATCTACGGAGGCACTTGGGCTCTCTCCAAAAGGGTGTGAATAAGATCCCAACCCTAAGATCCTGCCCATGAACTTATCTGGTGCTGACCCCTGCAGTTTGGTGCAGTGGAATGCCGCAGTCATCTGTGCAGGTGGATTCAGTCAGCTCCAAGCCGGGTGTAAAAAGGATGAGCACCTCTCCTGGGGGCAAAGGCAGCTAAGTCTGGAGCAGAGCTTTTGCAGGGAAAGTACTAGAGCAGCCAAGCACAGGGAGACAGCCAGGCTAAGGGCTGTGTCTTGGTGATCCACTCAAGCCATACTCCAGGAAGTAGTTTGGTCATTATATCATGTAGGGAGAACTCTTCCTGCTCCCTGCAGGACTCTTAGTCATTCGGTGCTGTTAAAGCTACTGTTAGAGCTGTTGGGGGGGCATTAAAGATGGTTTTCTTATCCTTAATGAACTGCCAGGGGAATTAGCAATGTTGCTCTTTTTAGGGAAGGAGGCTCAGCAAACCCTACAGCTGTGGAGTCAAGATAAATCCTTTGCCAGGTATGTAACCAAAGAAGCCAAATCACTACGCAAACATGAGGGCGTTAGTCCTCCCTATTTCTAGGCTGCTGTCAGATTGTCTACACCACATCCTGCTCCAGTCAGACTCTGTAAGAGGCATAAGCATCCATCCTTTCCTGTTCTTAAACTCCATATTGGCGAGCTAACTGGCTGAAATTTCAGAAACCATGTGTGACAGCGAGTTGGGGTTTCCCCGATCCTGCACTCCCATAGCAGCCAGAACAGTCTCCACCAGCCAGTAGAATAGAGAGGGGTTTATTGATTTTCCAGAATACAGCACAGCACATATGTGATGTGACTACCGGGGGCAGGGCCAGGATGGCTCAGGCCTCTAGGGTCAGGGTCCATCACCCTTAGCCCCCAGCTTAGCCTGTTCTCTCCATGCTTCCCAGACAGCAACTGCCTCCCCCCAAGACCCTGCCCCCCAGCCAGGTATTGGTCTCTGCCTTCCTCCCTCTGTCTCTCTCCCTGGGCGGCTGAGCCTAGGTGTCTTGGTTAATACACATTTGGGTGAGTCAGTGGGAATCGCATCACAGCTTAGGGGGACACTGGGTTACAGAGCAGACAGCACCCCCACTACACCACACCATGGCCCCGTCTCTTCTGAATACACCTACAGTTCCCATCTCGCTCCAGGACGTCTGGCACCTTGCCCAGCTTCCTTGGCCTGAAGTGGTGGCTAGCACAGCTCTAGCGGCACAGTGAACCCAGAGGTAGGAACGAGGGGCCTCTCTGAAATCAGCCATCGCTGCAGCAGGGACCCTTCTCCTCATGTTTCCCCTTTTTCTGCCTTTCAGCATTTGCTACGTTTCCTCAAAATATTGGGTGGTGCGAATCCTAGGAGCAATTGCTGCTTCAGGGAGGGCTCCTTCAATTCCTCTCTTGTTGAGTCTTTGTCTTAAGCCTTTGGACATTGCTGGCTGTGTCTGAGCATGGTACAGAGCCAGCGTGGCACAAAGTTAATGAAACCCTGAGCTTGAAAGAACATTTAATCAGTAAACGTTTCTGCCGCCTCATCTTGAAGCCGCACTGGGTTGCTTTACTGAACCAGCTCCTCAAAAACAGCCTTGGGAGACTGGCTGGCTCAGAGAACCTTTTGCTTCTAAGTCACCACTTGGATTTCAGACCAGATCAGCAGTGACCGAAAGCGGCTAGCGTCTGATCGCTGTTTGGTGGCCTATGTGAAGAAGATGATTGAGTCTCAGTCTAGCTCTTTATGTGGATAACTGTTCACATCATGAAAAAAGCCATCACCACTGCACGCCTTGTTTAGAATCTCTAGGGAAGCTAAGGCTGCCAGGAATGAGTCACTTTGGAAAGGCAGCCTGGGGAAAGCAGTCACAAGCTGTCAGCTCTACACAGTTCACCTGCTAGCACATTTACTTCGAACAGAATTGTAAATAGCAAAGAGTCCACAGGCACTTTAAAGACTAACAAATGTATCAGGGTATTAGCCTAATAAATGTGTTAGCCTTTAAAGAGCCACTGGACTCCTTGTTGCTGAAACAGATTAACATGGCTATCTCTCTGAAATCTGTCATCATGCAAGAATTTTAAATGCCATCTTCACGTGTCATAGCCTAAGCAATAGCCCACATGAAAAAGGGTTGTATTCATCCATATGTTTGATATGGTGATCTGCCATAAGCAGGTTAATATACATGTACCACTGCCCTCTATTGAATGGAATCAGCATTGCTCAGCCGTGTGTCATATACTCTATACTGTTAATATTTAAGAAGATTCTCCTTTAACTAATGTGGGAGGCACATAGGCTTTTGTAGTGGAAGGATATGAGTAATGCCACTGCTGTCACTTTCAATGTTCATGTGACCATGCCATGTAAGTTATTGGCAATCTTTAAAACCCAGGATTTGCTATATTATTTTCCATGCATACTACATATATGGGGCAATACATGACATTAAATATCATTAAACTGGGCAGTTTCCATTATCATAGGGATATAACAATCCCTGTCCTTTGGACTGTGCCAAACAGCAGTTTCATCAGGATCCTGTGTCACCTTGCAACAGCTCTCTGTGTCACAAGCCTGGGATTGGTCGCTAGGTTGATACTAGAGCCCAGCAGACTGCTCTGTTGACGAGCAAAGGGCCTTGGGGGTGTTTCCCAAAAAGACTCTGGTTTGCTTCTCTGTCAATAGAGTAGGCACAGTGGGAGTTTATAAGTGGCAACCCGGAGTCCTGCCTTAAAAGCCCAACTCTGATGAGGCGTAAGCCACATTATCTGTTCCTCAGTTTCCTGAGGATATTTGCCAATCTGCAGGGGGTGGCAGGATGTGCTTGTTAATCTGTGTAAAGTGCTTTGGGAGGGAACAGTGCTATCCAGGGGCTAATAAATGACAATCCCTGTAAATCCTCCTCTGACTCAGCCTGCCGATGGGAGAGCAGTTCTGGCACCCCAGTCTCTCTCCTGTCTGTTGCTCAGAGGAGGTTCCTGACCATCCCCTCAGCCTCTCAAACACGTAATGGTCTTTTTGGAAGGAGACAGAGCTGTTTCACCAAGCGAGTTCAAGGGGTCCTAAAAAATTAACTAGCTGTTTTAGCACCTCTGGTGTGCGGCTTTTTGTGCTCTACAAACTGGTCTCTGGATCTTCCAAGGAAGCAGTGGCGCAGCCCTCAGCAGGAGATAACACTCACCTCAGTTAAAATAGAAAGGCTGATGTAAAAGCCCCACATCCGTTCTTTAGGCAAAATTGCTGTTGAAGTCAATGGGGTGGCACCAAAGGTGGCGATGGCCCATTGCATGTATTGAAGAGGATGAAGAGGGAGGGAGGCATCTCAGGTATTGTGGGCAAGTGAGCATTTGCAGCTCTCACTGCTGTGGAAATAGGAAACCCGCACCCAAATACAAACACTGCCTGCCTTTTAGCACCATGGAAACTCAGTCCGTCTGCCAGAGAGACTCCTCTGGGTTAAACATGGGGTGAGAGAGCAGGGCGGGCCACTACAGAGTTCAAGGCCTGGCTGTTGCAGACTGATAAGCAGTTGGGCCAAACCAAAGCCAAGCACTTAAGCACAACTCTTCTTGCTTGTGCAGCTTTGATCTATCTGATGCACCATTCTACAGGGACAAGGGCCACAGCACAGCGAAGTTCCATCTGGCCAGACATCCTAGATGGATGGGCCTTCTAGTGAGCTAGTCCATCCCCATGAGGATGGACCTAGGTTGCAGTTCCATGGCAGGCAAGGAAGGAATGGTTTGCTTGACTCCAGTGAGTGATTAGCATACTCCTTGAAGCCTGAAGCTCCACAGCATCAATGTCTTTTATCTTTTAGCGTCTTCGCAAGTGAAATTCTAAATTAATTTTGGTGTCTTATCGTCTGGCTCTGACCTAGCTGTTTGTCACAATAATGTGCTGAGGCAGTGAGTTCCATAGGTAAAAGAAGACATTGAGTCGAATACTGTAGTGTTTCCTTTGCCCCTTTTGAAAATGAGCTGCCTTTAGTTTCAGTGATTCCTCCCCTATTCTCCTGTGAAGACAAGGGAGTGAATGGGAATTTGCCTATGTATGGACAGAAGGATCTGGCCAAGGGTTTTATTTCTGAACAATGTTACATTAATGATAAGGCGCTGCTGAGAGATGGAAAGGGGAGACCAGCTCCAAGCTGGGACTCTCCTTCCAAAGCTCTTCACCCACTGAGGCAGCCCTTCCAGGACTATTTGCCCAGCTGTGGTTTTGCTAGTGCCAGGACACTGGTGAGGCTGATACAGGGATGCAGAGGTGATCAGATGAGGTCACGTTACTTGTCCATTTTTCCAAGTGGCCTGTTGAATCAAACCATTGTGAGAGACTGGCCTGCACCTGCTCTAGCTGAGGCTTGGTTGGCAGAGGGGTCACTATGTACCTTAATTTTTCACACACTGTCTTGCCTGCTGCAGATTATCCTTGTAGGACAGCTAAACCTCCATATTTGTTTCAGGCAAGGTGACCTTGAGATGACATTTCAGGATGTATGAAAAAACACTAGGCCTGCCTCAGGCCACCATCCTGTCATGAATGTACTGGAACAGGAAGCCCCGCCAGACGAGACCATGACTCTACGCGCAGGCTGGCTGTCTCAGACAGTTTATCAGACACTAATCAAAAGGCCTTAGCAGAGGGCAGGGATCTGAAATATTTTCCAAGGAAATTTCTCATCCTCCTTCTCTTAGCTCCAAACTCATCCCAGTCGTGAAGTTGCCAATCTGCCTATTGCTCTGAAGTTTCCAGGGCTCTGAGAAGGGACAGAGGAAGTATCAGCGACATCCCTGCTGTCTCCGGCTGCTTCCATAATTAATGGCTTGTTTTTTACTGTGTGTTATAAAGGCCGCACCCATGGGAAAGATTCGGTCAAAGCTGTCAGCAAACATTGCCTTGCACTCCAGGCCTGTAACACCTCCATTCAATATGCAGATTGAGTGGAAATCACACAGGCTTATCTGCGGCAGACATGATAGCAAAGCCATGGGGTTGCGGCAGTGCTGAAATGGACTGTATCTCTAAGGGAAACAAGCTCTCTCCCCTCTCACTTTGGTCTCAGCAAGCTCATCTTGTGTTGTACAAATGGGCCTTGATGTATTGGCCTGTGGGATTTATAGTGAAGACTGTGAAAAGCTGAGGATGAACCAGCCTTTGAGGGTAGCCGACCACCCCATGGAATGAGGTTTAACAGAGAGAGGCTTCTCTGCCACATGTAGACGTGGGCAGTTACTTCGGGCTAGTCAGTTTCCAAAATGGTGACCAGCCGGGAATATGCTAATCAAGCGTGGGATATTTAAATGCCGCACTTCATTAGCAATTTCGGTCACCCGCATTAACCTCCCTAGTTCGAAATAGGGGACTAGTGTAGACGTACCCTCACTTCTCTCAGAAGCAGGAGTACCTGCTGCCAGCAGGAGCACCCTCTGAGTTGGATTTAACGAGTCTTAACTAGAAGGGAAGACATGGCCTAAGAAGTGGTGTAACAGGAAGTTAATGAACCTGCTAAGCAGATACCAAACTCTAGGCAATTGCACATGTGTTTTGGATCTGCCTTGAAAAGTGGATCTGCCCTGAGCAGTGGACAAATATTTGCCTTGTGCATTGTCTGTCACTGAAGCAAATGTTCTGAAAATATGTTCCAGGTGACTGGGGACATGCTGACATTAACTCTGGAGCAGGCACAAAGGAACAGGGGAAGATGAGATGCTGCCAGTTTATGTTGTGCAGGAAACACCCGGGTGTATCAGAGAGAGGGATCGCAGTAAAAATAACTGGTCTCGTGCAAGCTTTTAAATCCCTCCAAAAATGTTTGGCGTTGTTCATATCTGGAGGTTTTGGTTTGGTTGACTATAACCATAAGAATGGTGGTGTGGCCAGCCAGGATGAAAACAGACATGCCTTTGCCACTAACTCACTTGTGAGCCATAGGCAAGTCATTTTACTTCTCAGCACCTCTCTTACCCCATCTTTAAGATAAAGGAAATGCTATTCCTAACTTCCCTGAGTGTTATAAGTTAAGTGACTGTTTGTTAATTGTAACTATGGAGTTGATAAATTAGCTATTAATGATACTTGGTAAGTATTTTATTATTCATAATTAAGGAGTAGGGGCACCAATTCCAATTTGGATCTAAATCTGAGGTCATTTTTTAAAAGGAAAATCCCTAATTTGGGAAAGAGGTCTTTGGACCCATGATGTTGGTTTGGAGACATCACTAATCAGAGCCAAGATTTCTGGGTGTTGCTCTATACAGATCAGTTGCTACAGGCAGAGAAAAAATGGTGTTAAATGATGATTTACAAAATAGTGAAAAGCACAGGGAGTGATAGTTCAGTTCCTGTCTGGCTCTCTGATCTCGGCTGCAGCAATCTGTGATCCTGGCAACAGAGCCGAATCCATCCCAACCGCTGACTAGGATAGGCCTTCCGTTCCTGAGACCTCACTTAGCTGCAGCACAAGGGGCAACCTGTCCAGTGATACTAAAGAAAGGCATTTTATGTAAACACTGCAGCCTGCACTCTCTATCCACAAGAGTCATTTCATGGCGAGGAAACAGGCAGGTTCAGAGGGAGGGGATGAGCATCAGCGGAAGACACAGAATGCAGGAGCCCAGGACATTTCTGACATTGTATTTGAAACTAAGAAATGGCTACACATGTACACTGCTTGAAAACACTTAGATTTAATTTAAGAACAGGTCGTATCTCCCTCGTCCAGCACCCTCGGGACCTGACTGGTCCCAAACAAGGGGATTTGCCAGACCAGGGGAGGTCTTTCCCAACATAGCCTGTGCTGCCTTGCTGCCTGCAGCTAGGACACCAGCCTGGCCCCACTGCTGCCAGGCTGGAGCTCCATAGCTACCACCAGGGCCAGATCTCCGCCACTGTCACTGCTGGTCTCCAAGCTCGCAGCCGAGGCTGGAGCTCCACAGCTGCTGCTGCCTGCCCCTTGCTACTGTCCAACCACAGGGGCCGGAACTCCCTGCTGCCCCTTTGCCTCGTCCCCTGACTGCGTTTCTGTCCACCACTCCTGCCCCACAGCCCAACCTCCCTATACCTGGGCTCTGTGGTCCTACCGGCCCATGGATGTTGCCAAATCACAGAGACCCTGTTAAGGGAGGTACAACCTGTATATGGAATTACACATTTGAGCTGTGCTGATTTAAGTCACATAATACATGCAGACCGTGGCAAAAGGAGCAACTTCCCCAGGGTGTGGCAATTCAATAGGGCCTGGGCTCCTGACCACTGCTGCTGTCACTGCAGTAGCACCCAGAGCGCTGGGCCCGTGACATTGCAGTTGGAGCGCTGTGTGGTGCATTCTGGGGGCCTCTGTGTGCTGGGCAGGGAGCGTTGCTATCTGGGCAGCATTGAGAGCTGGCCGCCCCTGGCCTCGCCCCCTTCCGACTGAGACCACGTCCCTTCCAGGAGCGCGGAGTGTCCCCACCTTGCCCAGAGGCCCGGTGAAGCTGTCAGCAATCCTGCATAAATGTCCATTCCTGACTGGACGAGCATCACCTTGTGAAGAGGCTATGGGGGGAGATTGCTTGGGAGGTGCATTCAAAGTTCACCCTCCATGAAGATTCTTAAGCATTCACTGAACAGTTGCTGTTTCTCACCATGTCTCCTCTCAGCTCAGCTAGCTGGCAGTGACTCCCCACAGAGCCCATCTCAGCATAGTCCCTCCCGGCTTGGCCGAAGATAAGTGACTCCTACCAGCTCAGCCAGGAGCATGGTGACTGCCAGATGAGACCAGCTAAGTGCTGTTCCTGCTAGCCAAGGGAAAAGAGCCCCTGTTTAACCCAGCTCAGAACAGAGACTACTGCTAAAGCCTACAATTTTAGATATTACTTGGAACAGATCAATTCACTCTCTGCTAGGAAAATCCCCTTTGCAATCCCTGATTTTGCCTAGAGAGCATTGTGCAGAGCTCAGGAGATTTTGTTAAAGCTGTTTCCGATGATTTACTATAATCTCTACCCTAAGCCAGGAGCTATAGGCAATGGGAGACAGCTGAAGACTCTCCCTTAACCACAGGATTTTCCTTCACTAATAGCTGTTCAAAGGAAAGAGAGCTTTTCTCACATTGCTTCATGTAGCTATAAAAGCAGCCGTGGCTGGAAGAGCCAGGAGACATACAAAATGAGCAGGTGTGTTGACAGCAATTCCGGGCCCCAGGACAGAACAATCAATGGGTTCTTTCCTACCCCCACCTCCCGCCTCCAGGCTGCAGCCACACACCTCACATCCAGAGAAACCTTGAGCGCATCTCCGCCATTGACCAGAGCACCCCCTGGCTGGACACAGCACTGTCCCCCACCTGCTCTGAGAACCCCTGGGCCAGCTGCAACCACACCTCCCCTCCTTTCCCCAGACGCAACCCAGCAGTATCTGCGTCTCAGCTGCCCTGGAACCTGCATAGGGCATATCAAAAGCATCTTTGAAGAGATGTTTTTCCCCACAGCAGGTTGTGCTTGGGGAAGGGAGAGCAGACACTGCTGTGGTTGGCCCTGGCTCCTCTGGGCAGGAAGCCTGCAGCTGGCCCGGGATTCCTCTGGCTGGGGCGAGAGTGCTAAGGGCTTCTCTGTTTGGGGGGGTGGGGCTTATGGCTCTGGCCATGGGAGGGGAAAGGGGGAGTCTTGGGGCTCTGGCCACAGGGGGAGAGTGCAAGTGGAAGGAGTGGAGCTGAGGCCTAGCCTCCTCCACAGGGGACTCCACCTGCCACTCACATCCATGCCTGTGGTCCACCGAGGTGATTTAAAAGAGTCCAGTGTGGCTCCTGGCTGCTGCTTTTGCAGCAGTGGCCTGGGCCTCCTCTCCCCGCCCCCCCCCCCTCCCGCCCCTGGCTCTTTTAAATCACCCCGGCCTCTGAGCAATTTCCCCTTCCTCCCTCCCTCCTTCAGTGGGCCTGAAAATGAGCATCCCAGAGGTCATTGTGAATAAGCAAGCAAGGAGAAGGGACAGAAGGCTAAAGAAATAAAAGGAAATGCTCCATTCTGGTGTCCACTTCCTCTAGAAGGGAGAGGTGGGGAGAAACAAGCATTTATAGCTGTATAAACACACAAGACATGGGTTGGCAGTCACCTGGCTAGGATAGAATCCAACACTGCTTTATTTTGCAATGCATCATCCTTACATGTTGTCTCCAATGTTACAGTGAGAAGCACAGGCAAGAGAGAGGAAGAGATGAAATTTTCTCTGGCTCTCTAGTCACAGAAAGAAACAAGAAACCTATTCCAGACACCCAGATAAGCAGGGAAACCTCGTGCAGCTACAATATGTGGCAGTTTTAAAACAAACAAAATGAAGTTTTTCTTCACCCAGCGCATAGTCAACCTGTGGAATTACTTGCCAAAGGATGTTGTGAAGGCCAGGACTTTAACAGGATTCAAAAAAACCCTAGATATATTACTAGAGGATAGATCCATCAATGTCTATTAGCCAGGATGGGTAGGAATGGTGTCCCTAGCCTGTTTGTCAGAAGCTGGGAATGGGCTACAGGGGATGCATCACTTGATGATTACCTGTTTTGTTCATTTCCTCTGGGGGCATCTAGCATTGGCCACTGTTGGAAAACTGGATCCTGGGCTAGATGGACCTTTGGTCTGACTCAGTATGGCCATTTTTATGTGCAATGTGGGAATGATGTGGACAAAAACAAGAAAGGAAACACAATGAAGGGCAGAGACAAAGCTTGTACCAGACAAATGAAGACGGGAAGATAGAGAAGGCTGTAAAGCAGTCTGGAATCCTTGAAAAGTTTTAAAGACAGAGGACAATTTTGAACTGGATCCTGTCATAAATGGGCAAGTGGAGCTGTTTGAGGATGCAGTGAGCTGACTGTACTGTGGTGTATGTATGAAAAAGTGGTGAGGATAAAATCATCTGGGCTACCAGCAGAGAAGCTGCTAGAATTAGATATGAAGCCTTAGCTCCCATATGAGGCAGTATTAATATGTAGAAGCAAAATGGAGGGTGAACACTTTTCTGTGATGGATCCAGCATGCCACTGCTGCAGATAAAAGAACAGACTTACTGTCATCAGAGCATTAGTCTCTTGTTGTCTGGTAGTTCTTATGTTCTTCCCCAGTGCCCATAACCTTTATGAGGTAAGGTGATGGTATTCATGTTTAAATAATGGAGTCTACTTACCGGGGGCTTAAGCAAAATGGGATGCAATAAAAAATCAATCACATGCAATAGTGGAGCAGCATCTGTCAGCACAGCTGATGTGCCTCTAAAACCTGCTCAGAAACAGGCACAGTCATTCATTTCACACTTACATACACTGCTCATAAATCAAGCTGGGGGCAGCTTTCCCTTGTCTGTGCATGCTAGGAAGATGTGACAGGATAAGGGCAATGGATTTGCTAGAAGAGAGGATAGCAAACTGCGGCTCATGGGCCACATCCAGCCCAGCAGGCCTTTTAGTCTGGCCCTTGACCTCGTGCCAGGTAACAGGGTCAGGAGCTTGTCCTGCTTCACTCCATGCATGCAGTAGCTCTGGATAACTCCCGCAAGCAAAGGCAGCCAGGGGACACTGCACACTGCCCTCACCCCCAAGCATCAGCTCTGCAGCTCCCATTGGCCAGATCATGCACCTCTGAGCCTTTCTAGGTCCCATCCCTGATCCCCTGCTTTCCCCCAAACTCCTCCCTCCCAGCCCAAAGCCCCATCCTGCATCCCAAACCCCTCATTCCCAGCCTTACTCCAGAACCTGTAGCCTCAGCCCCACCATGTAGTCCAATCCCCTGCCCCATTCAGGAGCCCCCTCCTGTCCACCTAATCCCCATGCCAGCCCAAAGCACTCTTTTGCACCCAAAGTCCTCACGCCCAGCCCACCCCAGAATTTGCACCCCAGTCAGAGCCACATCACCCCCATGTCCCAATCCCCTGCTTGTGCCCTAATCCCCCTCCCATCCCCTGAACTCCTCTATCCCAGCCTGAACCTAGAGACTTCAACTCCCATGCACCCCAATCCCCTGCCCCAGTCAAGCTCCCCTCCCACCCTCTGAACCCCTCAGTCCCAACCCAGATAGCCCTCTCACACTCTGAATTCATCATTTCTCCCCCCGCCCCAGAGCCCATTCCCCCAGCCAGAGCCCTCACCTTCTCTGGCACCTCAAACCCCAATTTAGTGAGCAGTCATGCTCCCCCCACACACACACACAATTTCCATACCGAGATGTGGCCCTCAAGCCAAAAAGTTTGCCCACCCCTGGACTAGAGACACTAAGATGTGAGTTGCAGAAAGCTATTAACACATCTAATCCCACTGCAAGATGGCCGTCTACAAAGCATTCTGCGCTAGTGTGAAGCTCACCACTTTCCTGGAGAAACTATTCCATAGTCTAAGAGAGGGCACAACCAAGAAATTGACCCTAATCTTCAGTCTGTAGTGTTGTTTGCTCAGTAGCTCTCTTAATCCCACTTATTCTGCCTGGATCATTTACTGCCATGGCTAGAACAGAGAGCTGGGAGTGCTGGGGTTTATGTCTAGCCGTGTCACTAATTTGCTGAATGACTTTTGTAAAGTGAGTCCCTTAAGCTTTGTGCATCACTTTATGCATCTGTAAAAAGGGCAAGATGTTACTTACCTACTATACAAGGTCAGGCTTCAGCTTTGTGAATTAGCTTTTATGTCACTTGTTGGAATCCATGGCTGTGTCTAGACTGGCCAGTTTTTCCGCAAAATCAGCTGCTTTTGCAGAAAAACTTGTCAGCTGTCTACACTGGCCGCTTGAATTTCCGCAAGAACACTGACGATCTCATGTAAGATTGTCGGTGTTCTTGCAGAAATACTATGCTGCTCCCGTTCGGGCAAAAGCCCTCTTGCGCAAATCATTTGCGCAAGAGGGCCAGTGTAGACAGCACAGTACTGTTTTGCGCAAAAAAGCCCCAATGGCTAAAATGGCGATCGTCTAGATTGGCACGGACGCTTTTCCGCAAAAAGTGCTTTTTTGCTCTTTTCCGAAAATGCTTTTAACGGAAAACTTTTCTGTTAAAAGCATTTGCGGAAAATCATGCCAGTCTAGACGTAGCCCTTGAGCAAAAATCACTCTGGAGTGCCAAGTACGAGTCTACCCTGAACAAATCCTCAATACGTCTCGTCTGTCTTTGGTTTCGTGATTCTTTCCCCTTGCAGTCCTCCTGCATTGTACAAATTCATCTTCAGTCTGGTGATCTCTGCTTAGATGGCCACATATTCAAATCCCAGGAGCCCAGGAGCTGCTTAGAATGGCAGAAGGAATTAGCCCATTCTAGGAAATCTGGGACCAGGAATGCACCAGAGACAGAGAAATTTCAAGACAATGGCCAACCAGAGCTTGGCATAGGGAGTGCCAAGCCCCAGTAAGAAAGCTAGGCCAAGGTAGAGGGATTTTCAGAATCAGAGGGTAGCTGCCAGAGATCAGTCTCCTTGCATTCATACTCTGGTCCACTGGTAATGTTACAGCACTTGTTTGAAGGCTAGTTCGTCTGATCAAGCCACATGGCTAAACACTCCTCCATGTTTGATTACCTTCAGAAAGCAAGTTCCTTTAGATCCTCAAAACTGGACATTTGAATCCCTAAATGACATTCAAACTGAACCTGCTCTTAACTTGGTCACCAGAAGAAAAAGCAGTGGTTTTTAAAAAGCTGTATCTTTCAATCAGATATTTAAAGATAATACAGTGTGTGGAGAAAATAAACCCTTCCTGCAGAAAGGCTTAGTGTCTATCCTAAAACCCAAAGTAAGGAAGTCAAATTTGTCATGCTTTTGGCTGCTTTAACATGTGTCGGGTCACACAACTTCAGTGTGATTGCTAGAAGGCAAAGACCTCTGTGCTCACTTGGACCCTTGGAACCATTCAGTGTCAACTGACAAAGGGCTTGCTGGTCTGTTACAGTAACACCTTACAAACTCATCACACACAGCTTTCATAGTATTTGTGCAAGGAAAGTCAAGTGAGGCATCTAATAAAAGCTTGCGTCACACAGATCCTCGTGATCACGTGAGATGTACGTACGGATGGCATTGAAGGGATAGTGTAAATACACTGGAAAGCATGCTTGAAATCCTGACCCAAAGCAGTATTGACAAGCAGGTTTTGACCAGGCACAGGCTGTAGAGTCACCTGTCTGCCTTGGTTCATAAGCACTGGGAGCCGTTGGCATACAACGTCTACATAAGGCTGTGAAGCAGCCTGGAGCGAGCACACCAGGGCATAAGCCTGGGAAGGGGATCTCCTTGGCTTTGGAGACAAAACAATGACTTTGTGGGGAAGGCAGAAAGGCCCCTCTTCATCCTTCACACAGCACTTTTTGTACTCATAAGGGGGGCGGGGTCTTAGCCATGGTGCTTGTAGGTGCTAGGAGATTGCTTTAAGTGAGAGAAACTACATTTAACAGGTTAAAAGCCCTTGTCCAAGTTCAGCTTAGACTCCTAGGAATGGATTATACTTTTTTGTTTTATATGTAACTGTTTCCGTTTCCATTATTACTCTCATTCACTACCTGTGAAGCCTTAGCCTATGATAATAAACATATAAGCCACATCTCAGTGCTGTTAGATTGTTACTATGTGATAATGGAATTGATGTTCACTTGAATGCAACAAGCTGGTGCTCCTGTGAAGACAACTTTGATCATTTATTTGAGTGTCTGATGATTAAGAGCTGAACATTTCAGGGGAACTCTTTGGGGCACTTGGCAAGAGGGGTGCAAAGGCAAGTTAGGACTGGCCAAACCCTGGGTATATCATTTGGGTAGTTAATAAGCTGGTGGCATGAAGGACCTGACATGTTTTCCTCCCACTGAACTGGGGGGTAACAAGTCCTGAGCACCATAAGGGTGCATCTACACAGCTGGGCTTAACTCAAAATAAGCTATGCAAATTAAGCTACATCAATTGCGTAGCTTATTTCAAAGTAGCTTATTTCAAAATTGGGAGCATCTACACAGCACTTATTTCAAAATAGAGCACTCTTCCTCCAACTAACCTTGCTTCTTGTACAATGAGGATTACAGGAGTTGGAGTAAGAAGTCCTCCAGCTTGACAGTCTTTTGACATTATTTCGAAATAACTGCCTGCTGTGTAGACACAAACTTATTTCAAATTAACACTAGTTATTTTGAAATAATGTTGCTGTGTAGAAATCCCCTAAGAAAGCATTGCATGCATGATTTGCAGAAATAAGAAATGTCTAAATTTGCAGCATGTCTGGTCTGGTTTAAATGACATCAGCAATTGGCTCTGCTTCCACGATTGTTGCACTGCGTGGATCATTTAAAGTCTATTGAATCTCCACCTAGTCAGTTCACAGTGCAGCAATTTCTGTTTTCCAAGCAGATCTTAAAAAATAAAATAAACGAGCTAGTTCTTTTCTCTTCAAATCATATAACCTTTCTGCCTGTTGCCATAGCACCTCTGGCTGGTTTTTCTATCCATAAAAGGCTGGCTGAGACAGTTTGTTTGTCTATGCATCTATCCAGTCTGTCTGGGTATGTCTACACTACCCCGCTAGTTCGAACTAGCGGGGGTAATGTAGTCATCCGCAGTTGCAAATGAAGCCCGGGATTTGAATTTCCCGGGCTTCATTTGCATGAAGCCGGCCGGCGCCGTTTTTTAAATGCAGGCTAGTTCGAACCCCATGCCGCGCGGCTACACGCGGCACGGAGTAGCTAGTTCGGATTAGGCTTCCTAATCTGAAATAGCTGTACTATTCATGCAAATGAAGCCCGGGAAATTCAAATCCCGGGTCTCATTTGCAACTGCGGATGACTACATTACCCCCGCTAGTTCGAACTAGCGGGGTAGTGTAGACATACCCTCTCATTCCTTTCTCCCTCCTGTTATCTGAGCACTTCCTCAATGCTAATACAGAAATGAAAACCAATCCCTTCTTTCTTCCCATGGAGTAGTAAAACTTGGAATAGTTAGTAGAACTTTCTTTGGGAAGAAGGGGGCATTGTGCTTCTGTGCTGCACAAAGAATGTACTGTAAGGGTATGTCTACACACTCTTTTGGGATACCAGAGGTATTCCAAAATAGCTACCCCACGTCTTTTGAACATGTCTTCTATTCCAAAATATAGCGGACGTGCTATTTTGGCATCCCAGTAACCCTTGTACCACAAGGGTTAAGGGATGTCTTGAAATAGCACTTTATTTTGAATGTGGTGCTGTATAGACTGAACCAAATTTCAAAATAGCCTATTTTGAAATAAACTCAAAATAAGCTACACATTTTGCGTAGTGCAAATTGCATATCTTATTTCAAGTTTGCAGTGCAGTGTAGACGTAGAAAGCTAACTGGGAAAGAGATGGGCTTCACATTCAGTTCTGAACGAGATGATGTCGCTGGTCATTCTTACTTCTTTCCACAATCTTTCTGTCTCCCACATTCTCCAGCCTCATCTTGTAGGTTGATAGCTCAATTGTTCTGGGCCAATCCCTTTGGGTATGTCTACACTTAACCCCTGGTTCGAACTAGGGAGGCACCTGATGCATACTGAAGTTGCTAATGAGCGCGGGTTTAAATATCCCGTGCTTGATTAGCATATTTGCAGCTGGTCGCCATTTTAAAAAGCCGGTAGCCCGAATTAACTCGCCACATGTAGACACGGTAGTCTGATCCAAAACCCTTGCCATGGGTAGATGCGGTAGTCCGATCCAAAACATTGCATGAGGAGTAACAATTAATTCGAGGGAAGGGTTTTGGATCGGACTAAATATAGACATACCCATGGAGAGCTCTACATTTCAGGGCAAAGACCTTGAATTGGGCTCTGCATTCACTGAGGGGCTCTATTCAGAGTGATCTGGTGACTTATGTGTTTAGTTGGCAGGTTGCAATGCCACGCATCAATTTTGAGAAGGGGTTTTATGTACTGTGTTGTTTAATCCTTAGGTATAATTTTCAATAATCAAGCTGGGAGGTGATGAATGTGTGGATCATTGTGGGCAGGTCTGAGCCTAATAGGATGTCCATAATCTTTTGATCCATAAGAGATGGCATGAGGGTGACTTTTAGAAGAATCCAAAAGGACCACAAGGCTGTGGTTGAGGCAGAGGCCAAGAGACTAAGGAGCATTTTCTGCTTCTTTTCTTTTTGATATCACCTCAGTGCCCCATTCCTTTTTTGGCTAGGTCTGCTGAATCATAGTGTATTTACCCAGTAGTACATGACTATTTGTTCTCTTTAAACAAGGATTGCCACACGTAATTTGTCATACAGATAATCTCCACTGGTTATTACTCCTGTGACAGAAACATGCCCTTTAGCAATTACAGTGGATGATGGGCATGCAAAGGAGTATGAGAAGTTTGCAAGTGAGTGATCAGGGAGATGATTGTGAAACCTGTGTACAGAATTCAGCTGAATGGTGAAAAAGGGATGGATTGTGGATCAATTTTAATGCCAGAAAGGACTATTGTGGTCATCTAGTCTAACCTCTTGTATAAGACAGTGTTTAACCCCCTTACAGTTAGGAAGTTTTTCCAAACATCCAAACTAAACCTCCCTTGCTGTAATTGAAGCCCATTGCTTCTTGTCCAGTCATCAGAGGACAAGGAAAACAATTTTTCTCCCTCCTCCTTGTAATACCCATTTCGATACTTGAAAACCACTATCATTTCCCCTCTCGGTCTTCTCTTTTCTAAACTAAGCAAGCCCAATTCTTTCAGCCTTACCTCATAGGTCAAGTTTTCTAGACCTTTAATCATTGTTGCTCTTCTCTGAATCCTCTCCAATTTCGCCACATCTTTCTTGAAATATGGTGCCCAGAACTGGACACAGTACTCCAACTGAGGCCTAACCAGTGCAGAGTGGAGTGGAAGAGTCAGTACATGTGTGAGTACATTTGTTCAAGAACTCCTCCTAAACAGCAAGAGCTAGGACCACCAAATTTGGAATGCAGCTTTCTCTTCTCCTAACTTAAACCCAGGTCAGGGTGTGGTTGTGCCTGGAAAATGGGAAGTGCAGGGAACGGGACTATTTTTCGTAGCATGGAAAGGGAGGGGGCAGAGAGCGGAGAGACATGAAAGGGAAGGGCATAGAAAGGAGGGATGTGATACTGAGAGTGGCTACTGGGGCCAGCAGCAGTACAAAGAGAGTGTCCAGCAGGGCTGGGGCTCTGCCATCTTGCCTGCTACCAGACCAGGTAAGGAATCCCCCATCCCAAACCCGGAGCCTGCCCCCATCCCATGGAGAGCCTGCAGGCCGTGCGGGTGGATCTGCTGGAGGAGGGGGCAGCTCTAGAGTATGGCCCCTCCCCAGACAGGCTGCAGGATGAAGGGGGCCACTGGAGGCTGGGGTTAGTCCCCAAAGTGCCTCACCCACCCCAAACCAGCTGCGGGGCAGGGGGCAGCTGGAGGCTGGGGGCAGCCCACAGAGTGCTGCTCCCCTCAACAGGCTGCAGGACAAGAGGGCCTCTGCCCCAAGAAAGGTTCCCCCTAGAGCAGCAGCAAGCCAAGGGCAATAGCTGGCTGAGGACTGCCCATCCCCGACAGGCTGCAGGCTGGGGGAGGCAGCTTGAGGCTCAGGCTGGCCCACAGAGCCCCAACCCCCATCCAACAAGTGCACAGACCTGGATCCCCCGCTCCCAGGAGGCGCCGCCTTCTGCGGAGCGCAGCCCCGACCTCTCGGGAGTTGCTACTGGCACGGGAGCATTCCCACGGCCTCCTGGGAAGAGCTGCTGCTGGAGCAGCACCAACCCCGCCTCCCAGACCCCTGCCCTGTGCTCCCTGCTGTGAGTCTTGCACCTCCCATCTGCTTTGACTTCTGAACCCCCATCTCCTTTTCCCTGAGCCCCTGTCTCCTTCCTCCTGCCCTGAGGCTCCCACCCTCTGTGTTGAGCCCCCCATGCCTCCCAATCCTCTGCCCTAAGCAACCCACCCCTGCCTCTCTTCATCCCTGAATCCTCACAGCAGCTTTCATTTTCCTTCATTTTAAAAAAATACAATCATTGAAATAAAGCATGTACATTTTTCACTTATTTTCAAAAAATATATATATTTCAGTTAAAGACCTAAGCAACATCAGGTACATCTTAGGGATGTAAGCCACTAGTCGTTAGGGTTGCCAGATACTTTCAAAAAAAATCCCGAACATAGCGTGGAAAAAAATGGTTGAGAAAAAAAAAGTGGAGGATCAAACTTGTTGAGCAAAAAAACCACAAAAAAAACAAACCAAAAAAAGTCACTGCACCTTTAAATTCCTGCTCCCCCTGCCTTCGCCAGACGCAGCAGGGGGGAAATGTCCCTGCCGGTTTTTCATACAAGAAAAACAGAAAATACCAGACATTTTACATGTCCGGTATTTTCTGGGTTTTTTTTTTTACTAGACAGAAGACGCAACTACTGGACTGTCCGAGTGAAAACCGGACACCTGGCAACCCTACTAGTCGTCTATCCGATAAGCAAATGCTTATCGGATAGTCAACTAATAACTCAAATAGTCACTTCCCCCACCCCTTTGCTGTCCCTATCAGAGAGAGGCAGCACGGTGGGGAGCAGGATTTGGTGCTGGGGGGAGTTGGGTCCCTCCAGCACTGGCTCTGTGGGGAGAAGGGGCAGGAGTGCAGCGAGGAACTGGCGGTGTTTCCATCTTTGAAATGTAACAAGAACAGGGCTCTTGCTACATTTCAAAAGCAGAAGCGCTGCGAGGAGCCTACGGCGAGTGGGGACTCAAACATTCCCTGCACCATGCCCACCTTTGAAATGTGGCAAGAGCTGGCAGGGCTCTTGCTATATTTCAAAGGAGGAGGTGCCCCTATCAGCTAATTGAATAGTTGATGCAAATTACATCAACTATTCAATTAGTTGATTAATCTAAATTTAACATCCTTGGTACATCGGCTAGTAGTGTATGTTTTAGACCAGGGCTACTCAACACGCGGCCCGCAGTGTGATTTGGGCTTACCTGGAGCTCAACATTTGGCCCACGGGTGTGATCCTTTGAACATGGCCTCCACTGGGAACACGTTCCACAATGGTGAAGGGTCTCCCAGGTGGGGTGAGCACTGAAAGACGCAAGGAGACAGGCTGACTGGAACAGACGGGTACAGGGTGTCGGCATTTCTAGCCCCCAGGGAGGAGGCTCCAGGAGTGCCAGGGCATTGTGGGAAGTGCTGGCTGCTTAGCCTTGTGGGCAGAGCCTGAGAGGTGCAGTCTGGCTCACACTGGCCATGTTAGGGTCTGGCCCTGCGGCTTGAGGCTTAATCTTTGTATTCATGCCCGTCAGTGTGAAAGAAGCTATTTGCATATATATTTGCATGTATATGCAACCACACTTAAATTGCGGCCCTTGGCATGTGCTGTGAGTATCATTGTGGCTCCTGGGGCTTCCAAAGTTGAGTAGCCCTGTTTTAGACAGACATCCGATCTTGATTTAAATAGGTCAAATGATGAAGAATGCACCATGCTGCTTAGTAAGCTTTTCCAGGAGTTAATTATCCTCACTGTACACACTTGCACTTTATTTCCTGAGTTTTTCTAACTACAGCTCTCAGCCTTTGGATTTTATGCCTATCTCTGCTAGATTAAAGAGTCGTGCAGCCTCACCGTTTTTCTCCCTAGGAATGTATAGGCTTGTCCATGAGCAGCTTTGGCCGAGACTCTGTCCTGAATAGACTGAAATTCACAGAAGGGGTTTGAATGGGCCGTGAGCAAATTTAATAAATAATCAGAAGGCATAATAGGAGAAAACGTTCTGCATGTTTTTGCCCAAATCTAATCTAATGAAACAAACCCTGACATGGCTCTGTGCTCCAGGTTGATTTTTGAAGCCACACTGGAGGAACCATTGCACACAAAGCTTTCTCATTCCATGGGTAAGCAGTGAAACTCTGTGCCTAAAGGTGGTTATGGCAGAACATTTCAACTCCCTACTGTGTAGTCCTGCCCTCACTATTCCTAGGCTATTTTTCTATTTGTTTTCATATGTTAAGCTGTTCCATGCCTTCATGTGCACCCATCCTCCCACTTCCCAGAAAGACTTCACGAGTGTAATGAGATGCTGCTACAACTCACAAATGAGTCCCAATGAAGTTTGTCTGGCTCCTAATTAGCACCCGTGCAGATGCTGAGAATGAGGCTTGGGAATTCTCTGTCGAGGTTTTGCTTCCCCAGACTTGAATGATGCACACAGCAGATGCTGCCATGCAGAGGTGAGATGTCAGCACTTATTAAAATGAGAAAAACATGACAAGAAGCATATTGGTTTTGAGCACAGGGCTGCAATCTTTTAGCATGTGCCATATTTAAGAGAATATAAACAGACAACAGGGCGTGGATTCCTTTAGGGTTCGGTAATGATCACAAATGAGCAGGATGGGTCTACACCTCATTCTAAAGATGGCACTTCCACCAACACAATGCCACAACACTCTCACTCAGTGCTCACCTGCAGAGAAACCCCTTCCCATCAAATTACTAGCACTTCTTCTGTGCTGAACCCTGGCTTTTCCCATCCAGATTGGGCCCAGCTTGACTCTATTTGGTTCTCAGGTCTAGTCGAGCTCCCCGCCCAATGTGGTATGGCTAATGTCCTACGCCTTCTTTCCAGGATGGTAGAGAGTGACAACCCACAAACAGGACAGCTCAGGAATTCACACAGAGACTGCAATTTCTTCTCCTTGTTCCATTGTTGCTGCATTACCAACACTGACAGAAGGCTGAAATCAACTGCAGCACAAGGAGAAGGTCATCAGAAAACAACTAGCAAAAGAGCCAGAGGTTGGCCTGTTGAGGTGGCATGGGGCAGACTGGTTTTCATGGCAGCAATTCTTCTCTTTGCGCAGGATTTACAAGTGATACATTTCTATCCATTCCTGTCCCCAAAGTATCAAAGGATTACTGATAAGGAGGCAGATGCCTTCCCCCTGTCAGAGGTCCACCCTGATGGCACAGAGAAACTAACATGCACAAATGGATGAGCAGCGCCTGGGTAGGGTTTACTGCTGTGCTCCATCCGTCCCTGCAGGCTGCCCCTGAGAAGATCCTGTGGGCTGAGCATGGTGGATATTAGCGCATAAGGAAGCAGGACCAGGAAAGCAGAGCCATGGTGCTGGACAAAATACGGGTCTGGAATAAACTCAGTGTGAGCAGCAGGAGGAGGAAGATCTCATTGGTACGAAAAAATTCAGCGCCATTGTTCCTGGCAGCGACCTCCCTTGAAATAACACTACATTCCACTGATTCATTTAGGCCAACTAAATAATTTATTGGCCTATCCTTAAGTTTAGTATGTTCTCCTCTGTCTGGCCCTGGATTCTTGGAACTCCTAGTCTTCCCAGCTGTACGCAGCAGGTTTTGGGATCTCAGAGTCCTTTAGATTTATAATGATCACAATCTTTTCCTGAATTCCAGTTGTGGTTGTTGTGAGGGTTGCAGCTGGGAATGCTTAGAGGAGAGGACCCTGTCCTGTGACATATTAAGAATTATCATCTGTATTGTATAAACACTTTTTAAAAAGAGAATAAACCAAGGGAGGCAGAGTTTGAACGCTCATTGCGTAACCTCATTTTCCAGAATGAGATTTGCTACTCTAGTCATGGAAGATGGGAGAAGAGAGGTGGTTTGCTGGTCCAGATGGGCTAAATTACCTGGGGGAGGTTGAACAGCTCCTGAAGGTAAGTGTGCTCTATCTTCAGCTGGATGCAGTACTGCAACAAGTATCAAAGGATGGTGTGTGGTGTGTGTCCGAGTCAGAACTACAACAATGGCTGCCCATCGCAGGGAGCCATAGCCTGTAATATCTCTAAGGCTGGTATAGGGGGCTCTGTCTGTGAGGTAGAGTGTTTTCCATATAAGGGCATGTAAATTAATAATCTCCCCCTGCTCGCTCCACCCATTGCAGTAAAAGATCAGCCAATGGGCTGACTTGTGCTCAGGCCTGCTACTCCACCCACTGCAGCAAAAACCAACCTATGGGGTGATAAGTTCACAGGCAATAAAACAGGCAGGCAGCCCCTCTCTCACTGGGGATTCGCATCGAGTGAACGCCTGGCCTGATCACCCAGATGCCTTGCACCCCCCGCTCTCGAGCCTTACTGAGCGTACTCCGAGTTGGTCGACCCGAGTGGAGACAGTTTATGAGCATGCGACCGGTACTTGTGTTCCTGCTGTCTCCAGAACTGGTATAACACCCCCCTCCCCCCCCCCCCGCCATCATGCCTATCCTAATTGATTTCTTAGTAGTCCTTATTGCTTGTCAAGTGACAGTGGCTAAAAAGTTACTAAGTTAGTTTATAAATAGTTGTGGTTTAGGTTTTTTACTGTTTCCTTGTATAAAGTTGTGTAAATAATCAGCCCTATGAACAATACCAGTGTTAATTCAACTGTTCCTAACCCCTGGGCAGTTATTAGGAATTATTGTGATTTAGAAAAGCCTCAAGGAATTGTTTTGTGTTGTCTGGCAATCTGCTTAATTTTTGTTCTGATGATTGTCTGGCGCCATCAAAATAAAATCAGTTTGTGCTTTTTAAAACCCCCAGTTGTGGTCTCATCCTTTCCGGCATCCCTTCGAACCTCGTGTATTACGGGGACTGACATGGCGTCACGAACAGGATGCCGGAACCCCGGAGACCATGACAACTCTGACAGTTGCCCCTGGGCTAAAACTGAGACCCCAGGTTCTGAGGAGGATCAGTTTAATCATTTGCAATACCACCTCCTCTGTACTCAACAGCGCGAAGGGGCCCCTAACACCTTTGACTGGGTCTGTATCATAGGACACGGCCATGATTGTAGGACCTACACCGTTCCCTTGGGGTTGAGCGATGTGGGCTGCTTGCTAACTTGCCATCCCACCTTCAGGGCCACCCCGGCCAATAATAGCCTTCAACCGTGTCTCACTCAAGTGGGTGAGACAGCCCCTAATTCAAACCCTCTTAGCCTCTGGAAAGAGGTGAACAGGGTAATTAAACTCTGTGGGGTAGCCCCCTCCATCTTGGCCCCCGAACCAAGAGCCCCACATGGATCACCTACACACCACCTGTTAATAGGATTGGTCCAAAGGTTAGATGGGATAAAAAAGGTTAAAAAACTACGCCCCGATTCTTATAAATCAGAAGATGTTCTGGCTGCCATCTGCAATACCCTAGCAGCGGCCCTTGATAAAGTTACTGTCTACCATGGGGCCGTTACAAAATGCTCCCGTGGGGTGGCGCACTCGCAGTCGGAGGGAGAACCAGAGTCTTCCCCTCAGACGCCAAAGACGCCTCCTTTAGAGACACAACTTCCTCCCCCATACCAAGGCTCTCATGATCCACCAAACATTTACCCTGGCTTGACTACCCTGAGTTCAACCATACCCACAGCTCCCGACCTGATTGTACCGGAGGCCCTTCCTGTGACCGTAACCCGATTAAAAATGGATGGTCAGGGGAATACCTCTTAGGTAACTGAGACCCGCCCCGAACCAAGGCAGAAATGAAGGAGTTCATCACGGATACTGCCCGACGTCCGGATGAGCCTCCTATAATCTGGGTAGGGAGATTAGCCTTGGAACAGGGGAGTGACTGGGTTGACCGGGAGGAAGCCTTAACGTTAACCCGTACTGGGAGTTGGTCACGGGGCCTTATGGGGGGAGTATTGGCAGTGAATAATCATTGGCCTGTAACGGCCGCAGCTGCCGCGCACCTCCAAATACAAGGGGGATTTCGCGCAGTACAGATGCCACCTGATTGTGTGAATAACTCCGCTACACTTATGTACGCGATCGCTGGGAGTTCTATTCTGCTCTGGGATCCCACCGCACACCCCCTCAAATTAACTAATGTTCAGACGGTAGCACAAAACCCATTTCGTTTTGTTGATGATCCCACTCAGATTCCCATAGAAGATGCGGCTGTTACCCTAGCCGTGGACAACAGCCCTAATCTAGACACAGGGGCTCTTCTGTGGCTAAGGGGATACACAGGACAACCTATTGGCTGACTATACGACGCTGTAGAGAGGGTGAAGTGGGCAACACTAAAGGCCGCCCTACTTGCAACCCCCTCTACTCTGGTGAAAGGGTCCAAAATGGCGCCCAAACCCAAATACCCCGAGCGTTCGTTCATCGAGCGTAACATTTTTGGATTTTTACTGGGTAAGGGACTCACCAAGAAAGCTATTAGGAAAATGAATAGTGATCAACAGAAAGACTTGGCTGTGAAATTGGGGTGGGAAGATCACCCTATTCCCCCGCAGCCAAAAAACGGGGAGAGGCCGAGTGCCTAGCGGTCACTCAGCCCGATTTAAATGACCCTCGACCCTATCAAAACCTGACTACTGAAAACGAGACAATTATCCCCTTTTTGTTAGACACGGGGGCACAGATATCCATCATCCCCCCCGATATGCCCCACAGCCCCACTGGAAAGATAGTCTTTGTACAGGGATTAAATAGCGTTGAAGCTCGTCTGGAAGTTAAAGTCCGGGCCCATCTTAATGGGAAGGCTGTTACCTTTACTGGTCTCCTGGGAAACACCCCCCTTTTGGGAGTGGGGGAGATACGCCGCTTCCGATTGGCACAGCGGGTGGTCGAGGCGTTGCCTGTTGTGATTGCAGAAGGCAATCGACCCCACCAACCTGTGCTGCTAAATGCTACCCCATGGCAATTCTCTCCCATCCCCACACCTGAAAGAGGTCAATTGAGTATTAGGACACTATTGAACCACCTTTTAAGCCAGGGCAAAGTCCAGCAAATCCCTATCAGTAAATATTTGTCACCTGCATGGGGAGTCCCAAAACCTCATAAACCCAATGAGTATCGAATGGTCATTGATTATCGGGCCGCCAATCGTCATATCCAGCCTTTAGCTTTTGCGGCTCAGTGGAACATCCCCTCTATAGAGCAGATTTTGGTAAATAACAACTACCAATGGGGCTGCACTTTAGATTTGAAAGACACGTTCTTTCAAATTCCCCTGCATGACCCAGAGGGAATTTTAAATTTTGCTTTTGAAGGAGGCCTGTACCAGTGGAACGTTTGCCCACAAGGGTACCGTAACTCCCCAGCATGTGCTACTACAGCCCTAGCAAAAACTTTAGAGACCATTTTAACTCTCCCTAAAGTTCATACAGTTCATTATGTTGATGATGTTTTGATATGTGGGTCAGATCCCCTTGATGTCCAACAGGTCACAAACAGTGTCTTAGAAGCCCTTAGCTTTGATGGATGGGATATTAATCACCAGAAAAGTGCTACCACACCCTCTCAAACATTTCAGTTTTTAGGATTTAAAATTGAAAGTGGTTGTCTCCAACATCTCGTGTATCATCCACTAACTAGTCCAACAGAAGTAGGATCTGTTCCCATTAAAAAGAAGGTACAGCAGCTATTAGGTGTTGTAAATTACCATCGCCAATTTCTCCCCACAGACCTTCTAGGCTCTCTGGCTGTAGTTCAGGCTTATGCGAAAAACACTCGCAGGCCATGGACTACAGAGGCAGATGAGGCAGTAGCTACATTATCCCGTTGGTTAGGGTCAGCCCCCACCCTATATCGATGGAATCCTTCAATTCCAGTCGTAATAACTTTTGTAGTTACGGCCACACATGTAGCCATTTCTGTGTCCCAAAATGAATGGCCTGTATACCACCAAGCAAAGAAGCTGTCTGGACCAGAGCACCGATATGGTGCAGTGGGTAAAGCTTTGCTAGCAGCTCAGTTAGCTTTACCCTGGGGCGAAATGGCTCAGCCTAGCCTCCTCAAAGGCCCCCATGCAGAGTTAATCCCATGGCTTACACTTACTCCAGCTCCTGATTTTCAAGGCAACGCCAGTACCTGGCAATGCCTCGTGTACGGTGTCCAACAAAGCCTAGGTCTTTGGCGATTTCAAACTCAGGGATCTGAAAGAACTGGTAGCGAAGCTTTAGCTGAAGTAGCTGGCTATCAGCCATAGATTGTGGCCGATGGGGGAAGCTCCCCTACCCCACGAGCTAGAATGTTATGCTCTGTATGTGATTTCTTTTATCCCGAGTCTCTACCCCTGAATGATTCCGCCCAGAAGGCCAAGGCTCAAGGAGTTTTGCTAGCTGCCACCCATCTCGCAGTCATCCACCCGACTCGTCGAGTAGTTTTGGGCCTAGACTCCAGTTACTGCATCTCAATTTTAACTGGAGAAGGGATTCCTATAGCCCATGAAGAGATCTGGGAAAAGGTATTTGAGTTAGCTACCCGAACCAAACAGCCATGGTTCGTAGTTCATTGCCCCTCCCATCGTGTAGATAGTAATCCCCTCCATTCCCACCTGGATACTTTACTTAGAAGCCATAGTTTTGAGGGTTCAGGTAAGGACCATTGTGATGTTTTTTATGCAGAACCTAGTGATGTTGATCCCTTTACTCAGTGGTTACATGAACAGTGGGGTCACTTACCTGGTCGCGCCTTACATTCTGTTGTGTCAATGCAGTCCAATCAGAAAGCCGAGGTTACCCGACAGCAATGCACTGAAGCAGTTCTCCGATGCTTCAACTGCCAACAAGCACGAGCCCTTACTCGAAATAAAATAACTACGGGGGCATATGATCCTCAGTATTTCTCTCCAGGGGAAGTATGGCAAGTCGATCTTATTGGTCCCCTCCCAGGAGCCAAACAATACCAAAAGGTATTGTAATAGTGGACCTTGGAACTCGGCAGCTTTTGTGCTACCCCCTACGTAAAACTACTGCCCCTGCGGTTATCACAGCACTCATGCAAGCCATAGCTGCCTGGGGTCCACCCACGGAAATTCAGTCCGATGGAGGACCACCTTTTACCAGCCAACATCTAGCCCAAGCTGTGTCTCAGTGGGGGATATGTCTTCATGTCCATCTCCCATATCACCCACAAAGCAATGGAGTTGTGGAACGACGTATCGGCATGTTAAAAAACCAGCTATGGGCTGCATTGGGAACTCCTGACTTTAAAGGATGGAGTAGAGTTCTATCCCAAGTCCTCATTTCCTTGAACGAGGCGTATTCTAGATGGCCGGAAGTTAAAGCTAAGCCCCGGCCACCATGGAAGCCACAGTTCGCAAACTCTCAACTTGTCTGGGTAACCATTCCCAATGCCAAAGGATCTCGTAACCCAGTCCCAGGTGCCATTCTTAATTCCGGTCAGTTTCCTAACACCTATCATGTCCAAATCGAAAACAACAAACAACCTACGTTAGTCCATCACAATTGGCTTTCTCTTCGATCTTAATTAGCCCGCCTTGAGGGCGTTGTTTGTCCCCTTTTTGTTTTTCAGGTACCAACCCATTCGAGCCCATCACTGGCTGAACAATCTCTACAAGGTAGTGGAATATACCACCATCCCCACCGGCTGTTTGACTTCAGGAGCCGACGAGAACCATCAAGATGGAAAAAATTTAAGTCTGCCACTGAATCTTTAGTTTGGGGATATGTTCAATTTAACCCTCTTTCTTATGCCCTTATTTTAGGTCAGATTGACCAAATGTCCCACAATCTCGAAGCCCTCACTAATTTGACCGCTGAAGGGTTTCGACAAGTCGATTTGGCTCTCACCGTACTAGCTCATTATGCCGAACAGAATCGTCTAATGATACAGGTTATATTGCAGAAGGACTTTTGTATGGCACTCGAGGACCTTGACCCCAGGTTTAAGGACCAATACTGTTTGCGTTTCAAGCCCGGGTGGAACAACGTTTCAGCCGTCACCCAACAGCTGACCTCACTTGCGGTTTGGATTCGCGAACAGTGGGAAGAATGGGACTGGTGACAAACAAAACTTTCCTCTTGGGGACTGAGTACTTGGGCATCCACCATTAAGCAGTGGTTGATTGTATGTGCTCTTGTGTTACTAGCCTTTTTAGTGGGCACTGCTGTTGCAGAAGCTCTTATCCACAAAGTTGTTTCCGCATTCCCTGTTACTGTTACTTATTCTTCCTTTCCCCCCCTTTCTGAAAACAGCAGCTCACCAGAACCTCAATTTACTCAATTGGCTTCTTGCTAATTACCCTTACGTGCTCTCTCACCTTAGGCAACCCCCTTACCGCTTGCTCCGGACAACCACGGGGGCATGTCCGAGTCAGAACTACAACAATGGCTGCCCGTCGCAGGGAGCCATAGCCTGTAATACTTCTAAGGCTGGTATAGGGGGCTCTGTCTGTGAGGTAGAGTGTTTTCCATATAAGGGCATGTAAATTAATAATCTCCCCCTGCTCGCTCCACCCATTGCAGTAAAAGATCAGCCAATGGGCTGACTTGTGCTCAGGCCTGCTACTCCACCCACTGCAGCAAAAACCAACCTATGGGGTGATAAGTTCACAGGCAATAAAACAGGCAGGCAGCCCCTCTCTCACTGGGGATTCGCATCGAGTGAACGCCTGGCCTGATCACCCAGATGCCTTGCACCCCCCACTCTCGAGCCTTACTGAGCGTACTCCGAGTTGGTCGACCCGAGTGGAGACAGTTTATGAGCATGCGACCGGTACTTGTGTTCCTGCTGTCTCCAGAACTGGTATAACACCCCCCCCCCCCCCCGCCATCATCCCTATCCTAATTGATTTCTTAGTAGTCCTTATTGCTTGTCAAGTGACAGTGGCTAAAAAGTTACTAAGTTAGCTTATAAATAGTTGTGGTTTAGGTTTTTTACTGTTTCCTTGTATAAAGTTGTGTAAATAATCAGCCCTATGGACAATACCAGTGTTAATTCAACTGTTCCTAACCCCTGGGCAGTTATTGGGAATTATTGTGATTTAGAAAAGCCTCAGGGAATTGTTTTGTGTTGTCTGGCAATCTGCTTAATTTTTGTTCTGATGATTGTCTGGCGTCATCAAAATAAAATCAGCTTGTGCTTTTTAAAACTCCCAGTTGTGGTCTCATCCTTTCCGGCATCCCTTCGAACCTCGTGTATTACGGGGACTGACAGTATGATGCTTAGAACTGAGAGCCAGGAATCTTGGGTTCTGTTCCTGGTTCTACCACTGACTCAGTGTCTGTCTTTGGACAAATCACTTTCATCTCTCTGTGCTTCAGTTTCCTCCTCTATAAAATGGGGATTATAATACTTCCAGTGTAAGCTCTAATGATTAATATTGGCAAATGCTTTGAGATCCTCAGGCTAGAAATGGGAACAGGGGTGTCTTCCTGCTGGAGGTTGCCCTAAAGGAAAGTCCTTTCTGTTGCCTTATGAAGAAGTATTAAGTGTAAACAGTTGCTGCTCTGTCTGAAGAGATCATTGCAGAGGCAGGATTGGGCTGACGATGAAACATTGCTCCGACTAGCTAATCAAGCGACCTGTTTGCTCGGGACAGCACTGGGAATGAAGAGAATGGTAAAAACAAGTCCTTAATGTTCCTCCCCTTTTTTATCTACTCGATAAGAATAAAATTCCTATTTAGCACCACAGTATGCTCCTTGCTTCTCTAGATTTGATTTAATTACATTTTTGAATGAGGAGTGGAATCACAGTCTAGGGAATGGAGATCCCGACAGCATTAGAATGTTGTGGTGAGAAATGTATTGCAGGTGGCCACGAGAGATAAGCAAATCCAAGCTCCTTTGCTGAAGGGAAAGGGACACAGGAAGGTTCCCTTATTACTGTCTTTAATTACAGGTGAAACAGACGATCTCCAGATTGCAACGTTTATGCATAGCGAGCTCAGAATGAAGCCACAGAGCCCAGCTGGAATGGGACTGGGATTGCCAGTTCTCATAGGGACTGGTTTCCTATTGCACTAGTAATGAATCAACATCCCATTACAATGCCCTGAGGATGAGATGCACAGCTCCACACCTACATGTGTTCATTAAATATCCCCCGGTGCTTTCCAAGAGAGCGGGGGTTTTGCCCTGGAGTTCTGGACATATTCCTTCTGGGGTATCCACGTTCTGCCTCACTTCCCCTGTGCAGCTTCAGCCAACTTCATTACTTTCACGTATGCACCTCATGTACTTGAAAACAGTTAATCAGTTCCCATGTTCAGCACCAGAGATGACAGCATTAGCGTGGTACATCAAATAATGTGTGCCTAAGGGATTCCCTGGCGTGAGAGCTGCTGTTTGCATGAGCATTGTATTAATGTTTTATTATTTGTTCATTATAGAGTTCAGCAGAGAGCAGGAATTCTCGCCCACTCACTCATTGACATGCTGTGACCTCTTCTTCTCAGGTAGCCAATGAATCCTCCTCAAGGAAGGTGCTCCCAAAGCTCATTGCTTCAGCCTCTTCTTCATCAGCCATGGAGCTGAGAGTTGGACTGATCTTGCCTGTGGCCTTGGGCCTTTTGTTCATCTTTACCTCATCTGTCTAAAGTAGGAATGCCTTCCCTGGAACCTTGCTCCCTGCTTTATTCTTTCCCAAGTCCTTGGGGCTAGGAATAGAGGTGCTACCTTACCTATGCTAGCAGCATAATGAAATGAACTCTGGGGTTTTGCAGGGTCCATGGTGGGCACTGTGAGAGGTGAACACGCTAGCACTGTGAAATCAGTAGCCTGCACAAATGTAGCTTGCAGGCTGGATGGGAAATGGTTATGGGCTTGGCTGCTAGAACTAATGTTGCAGGGGTACTGTTTGAAGTCATTTTCATTATATACATGGTTTACAGGTTGGTTCAGTGGCTCTCAGCACCCTCACTATACAAATTGTTCCAGCACCCCTGGTTATTGTAAGTAACATTGGTCCAAGGTCAGCTGGTCCCTTCCTGTGAACATCAATATGGGGGTCCCCTTCCATTCCTCCACAAGATCCTGGAAATGACCCCCATCATTTCAAGGGGCATCCATAGAAACAGAGACTTACAGCTACCAGGAGCTGTTCCTGACAGTAAATTGCTTCTGCATATCAATCAAAGCTCTCCCAGCATGAGTGTCATGAGAAAATCTAGTGATAGAAATCTCCTGTCATCCCCACAGTTGCCTCTGCCCCAGGCAACAGCAGACAAGGACACAGTCACAGGGCTGATCACTGGACTAGGGAACAGGAGTCCCTGACTTCTAGCCCCATCTCTGCCACAGATTCACTTTGAGAGCTTGGCAAAGTCCCTCTTCCTCTACTTTGTAACATGGATACAATAATGTTGACCTTGGAGGGACACCATGATGATGAATTGGTTAATAGACTCTGCTCTGAAAATGTAAAATGCTAGACATTCTGAAACATTTAGCTACCATTTTATAGTTAGTGCACGTGAATATGCTCTCCAATCTCTGCAAATCAACACTACAGCCCAATTCCCATTTCACACTTCGTGGCCCCTGCAGCAGTCAGCAGTACCTGCTGATGGAGAGCCAGGTTGTCTGCCTTCCATTCTATTTAAACTACAGAAGCTTATTTCTCCTGGCATGTCACACTTGATCGGCCCCCACCCTAAGTATTTACAGTGCCATGGAACATCTACCCCATTCATTTAGGCCCTAGGGTTATCTAGCATCCCTCCCCCCATATCTTGAGACCCTAATAGCTTTTCAACAGAAGCTTGGGATGCTGGGTATTTTCTCACATGGGCCTCATTGTCAAGAGGACAGTTCTTTCCCTTTGGGCCTCTCAGAATAACTTAGCAGGCTTATAAATATTGCAGCACTTGTCCTAACCCAGCATTGAGAAAATGTGCTTTGAATCCATGTAACAAGCTGTCCAGTTGAAATCAGAGCAGGTTAACTTGCCAAGGTCAGGAAAGGAGGTATGTAGATTCTTTTTGAATAGTTCTATATACCGTTTCTAGTACCTTTCTTGGAATAAGAGGGCGATGCTTAGGAACAGCTCAGATACTGAGATCCAGGGCTGTCAAGTAAAGCTGAAGGAGTTTGTGTAGCTGGCAAAGCAGCACCCCTGGGCCTAATGGACAAAGGAGAACTCAAAATAGATTATAAATCAAGATTAATACATAACAAGATTCATGGTTATATCAGATTCTTGTATGTATTGAGGGGCAACAATTTATGTGTGGGTTCATGGACGGATCAGATATACTCTATTGTGGGACAATAATCACACCAGGTGTAAGCTTATACCAGATAGATACCCCCTCCCTTGAAGATAACACTGCTACCTTGTACTATTCCTTTAATTAAAATTGGGTGTTTTATTTACTTGCATTGAAATTGTCTAATGTATCATGGCTGAATTCTTCCTGGTCAGAACCTCTTTAAGCTAAACAGAATCCCTCTTTCACAAGGTCCTCTTACTACAATGATGAATCAATCCAAGATGGATTTCTTTTGTGAATAAATATCATTATATGATACATGCACACATCATTAAATAGCTTGTGTCTGTTAGAATTAATACACAAAGCCCTCCTGCAAATGCTTACACCATGTGCTTAACTTTACAAAACCTTTTGCAGCCTCATCTAAGTGCCCATCTTTCTTTGCAGCATTTGGAATACTAAGCAAACTTGCACACAATTAAATAGAAGTTGGATATAATCACCAGAAAACCCCCATCCACTTCATACCCACTGTGTGTGTATGTCTGTGGGGGAGGGCTGTTTCACTATTTCACTGCTAGTCTATTACAGGATAGTTCATCTTGGAACAAGTTTTCTGCTGAGATACAAAACAGGACAACTTGCCATCTTCCAGATATATGCAGGCACCCAGGGTAAGCAGTTCTTGGCAGACACCACCCTTTTGTTCTTTATTTGTCCTGCATCTTGCACAACTGGTTCCTGGTGCATGACTGAGGCTCCTAGTACAACCGCAATACAAGTAATACCACCTATTTATGCATCACCCACATATTACATACCATATGCCAGGTAGATGGATGTGATAAATGGAGATGTGTATGATAAATTTCACAGGCATAAGACCAATGCCTCACCTTTGATCACATCACCTACCCTCAGCCCAGCAATCCAGCTTCCTGAAACTCATTCTGACCTTCTGAATACCTGTGTCACTCCAAATAGCTGCCTTTAAAAAAATAAGCCTACTACCTATCTAAAGATAAATCCCCCCCCCCCAATGGATTTCTTCCGAAATTATACCTGGGACTCTAGATCTAAAGCGCCAGGGGAATTTCCCCCAGGGGTGTTGGAACAATATGTATAGTGGGGTGCTGAGAGCCATTGAACCAAACTGAATATATTGGAAACCACTTCAAGCCAGAGGGGATGGTAGCACCTTCAGTTCCATCGCGTATGCTACTGAGACCCTTTCAGACACAGACCCATGACTTTGCTTCTTTTTATGGAAATGGCAAAAGCAAACCAAAACAAAATCACATATCCCTATGCTCTCAATGTCCTTGCCATGATTAGAATGCACATCACAATGATGCCTGACATACAGCAGTCTAGTTTAGTATAACACACCATCACGACACTCGGTAACTTAAAAACTCAAATCACACTTTGCTCTGATCACTGCAGGTGACTGTGTATGAGCTCTGGGGGCGTTTACTCCAGAAAGCGAAAAAGGCAGGGTAATTCATACAGACCTAACTGGATACTTTGAACATCTCCCCTAGCAGAGAGCAGCCACCCTGCTCTTCTTTACCTATTTCATATCTCACAACTGCTACCCTATGTAAATATATTTTCATGATCAGTTTGAAGTCAAGCACAAAGAAAGGTAATGGCAGTTCAAGTGCCTACTACAACAACCTACTCTTTGAGCTCATCTCTGGCCAACAGTTGAGAGCTTGCCGGTACCCCAGCTAAAGAGGAATCATAGATGAGGGAAGAAGAGGAGACACTGTGCACTGGATATGGTGGGCCAAATTTGTCTCTGTCTTCACTCACATGATAGCACTGGAGTTAGCAAGCTCTGTATATTTTCCTAATGAAGCAAGCTCCTAAGATAAGAGCAGTCAGCTTTTGGAAAGTGAATCTGGTGCTGGTTGAAAGGAGCAGGAATTACAGCCTCTACTTAGCCTCAGAACAGGCACTGCCAGCTTAGAATCATAGAATCCTAGAGCTGGAAGAGACTTCAGGAGGTCATCAAGTCCAGCCCCCTGCCCAAAGCAGGACCAATCCCAACTACTGTATATAACCCACACCCGAGTATTACCCACACCCGTGTATTACCCGCGTTTTTTCCTGATTGAGTAAAAAAATCTTACATACCCGGCACACATGTACAGCCCGCGGGAGGTGAACCGCGGGTACTTAATGAAAGATAACGAGGGTAATTAACTCAGGCGGCAGGGTCTGAGTCTGTCGCGCAGAAGCATTTGACGTATTTGAGCTCCCAGATACACAACTGCCAAAGCGCAGAGTAGATGGCCACAGCCCAACAGGGCAAACAGGCTGACTTCCCCGGGGTGAGCTGTCTGCCCCAGGCTGCATGGGAAGGGAAGGTGACTGGGCTTACCCCTCGCACCATCTCCAACCCTCTCCAGCTGCCTTTCGGGGTGCTGTGCACTCTCCCCGGGGTGAGCTGTCTGCCCCAGGCAGCCGGAGCCAGGAGCTGAGCCAGGAGCTGAGCAAAGGAGCTGTGTCCTTCAACAGAGCACCCTCCCCACACACACACGGAGAGGCAGCCATGTTCGGACAGACACAACAGAGGGAAGAAGGTCGCCGGGTATTCCCACAGCAGGGGAATCTCCTCTCCCTCCCCACAGCTGATTACCTCTTCCCTGAATTCTCATCCCCCTCTGCTCTGCCTGCTTGGTCCCTCCCTGTGACAGCTGCTCAGGCTACAACAACAATTCTGATTCGGCACCTCAACCATCACCGAAGTAAAAAAACCTGTATTTACACGCAGACGAATATAGCCCGGGTGTGTGTGTGTGTAAAACTTTTCATAACCCGCGAGTTATCTATGCTAAAACATGGTAAATCAACCCAGCCGAGACTTAAAAACCTCTAGGGATGGAAATTCCACCACCTCCCTAGGTAACCCATCCCAGTGCTTCACCACCCTCCTAGTGTCCAAACTAGACCTCTTCCACTGTAACTTGAGACCATTGTTCCTTGTTCTGCCAACCATCACTACTGAGAACAGCCTTTCTCCATCCTCTTTGGAACCTCCCTTCAGGAAGTTGAAGGCTGCTATCAAATCCCCCCTCAGTCTTCTCTTCTGCAGACTAAACAAACCCAAATCCCTCAGCCTTTCCTCATAGGTCATGTGCTCCAGCCCTCTAGGTCATGTGCTCCAGCTTCTCCCATGGTGTAGTTCCAATGTGTATGGATGCCCTACCCAACTTCCCATTCAGTCTTAGGTCCTACACTGAGACTGTCAAAGGAACCAATTGGAACCCCATGAGATAGGGAGTCCTGTGATATGCAAAGCGATGGCTCTGAAGGGAAGGATGGCCTCTTGGATGGCTAGGCCCAGAGGTTTGAAACATGAGGACAGAACTCTTGAACTGGATTCTTAGGCAATGGGAGGCAATATAAACAGCAGAGCTGTGGGGTGATGAGCCCACCGGAATGCCTGACACGTAATAGAAAGTCTCAGGGTATGTCTACACTAGCCCCCTAGTTCGAACTAGGAAGGCTAATGAGGGCAACCAAAATTGCTAATGAAGCGTGAGATTTAAATATCCTGCACTTGATTAGCATATTCTCGGCCGGTCGCCATTTTGGAAACTGACTAGCCCGAAGTAACTGCCCGCGTCTACACGCAGCAGAAAAGCGCGATTCCAAGATAAACCCCTTAGTTCCAATTAACAGTTAAACCTCATGGAATGCCCAGGGAGGTTAAAATGTTCCCCTATAGGTTTATGTGTCTGATTTGTGTTCATTTATCCTTTGTTGCAGCTTGGGTAAGTGTTGGACTCTGGATTCTGTCATTTCCACTCCAGCTCATCTGATGAAGTGGGTTTTTACCCACAAAAGCTCATGACCTAATATATTTGTTAGTCTCTAAAATGCCACAGGGCTGCTCATTGTTTTTAAAACTACAGACTAACACGGCTACCCCTCTGAGATTTTCTTATAAAAACATAGATCAGTTCTGCGTCTGCTCTCTTATGCTAGCCCCATACCCATTTAATGTCATTAACAGAGCCGTTTCCCCAGTGTTATGACTGATGGAATATTTCGCAGCAGAAAAGCCCTGCTGAGAAGCAGCATTTCACTTCAGAGCAAGGCAGCCATAAATGTTACTGTTGCTAGGGAGATGAAGATGCCCAGAAATTACACAGATTAACAATGATTACTTGTAAACGATTCCCCTGGGCCATAGAAACCATTAGTGTCTTTTCCCAGAGCCACTGCTGTGGGAGAACAGACTAGGCGCTGGCTGACAAGGACATAGTTCCATACCTGAGCTAGCTGCACTTTGGAAACCCTCAGACAATTGTTCTTTGCTCACTCTATGACTGTAAACATCCTCCGGTGCCTGCAGCTGCTCTGCCCATTATAAGGCCATTTGTGATACATACAGTTGAACAATTTAGCCACAAGGTCAAGATCTGGAGAAAAATGGGCAGGAAATCGGACCCTTAATTTCTTGCAGCCAGCCCTCTATTCTGACTGAAGGATGGGAGCGCCATTTCAGAAGAGATCACAGGATGGAGCAGAGGCAGGTGTGCTTGCTGCTTCTGCTGGGACGTAGCAGTCCCAAATGGAGCCGGAGCTCAGGACTGGGAGATAGTCCAGGAAAGAAAAGATGGAAGGGGTTTTCTGGAAACTTACCTAATAAAAGACCTAATCCTGATCATCTTTGTGTCTGGCTTATTCATCATTTCTTTGGGTTACGCACATACATGCCTCTTCGCTGTGACATGGGTATCACACCATTGGCTGTGTCTAGACTACATGCCTCTGTTGTCAGAGGCATGTAGATTAGACACATAGGCAAAGTCAAATGAAGCCGCGATTTAAATGATCACGGCTTCATTTAAATTTACATGGCTGCCGCGCTGAGCCGACAAACAGCTGATCAGCTGTTTGTCCGCTCAGCGCGCTAGTCTGGACGCTCCCCTGCCAACATCAAAGCCCTTTGTCGGCAGCCCTATTATTCCTCGTGGGATGAGGTTTACCGGGGCTGCCGACAAAGGGCTTTGATGTCGGCAGGGGAGCGTCCAGACTAGCGCGCTGAGCGGACAAACAGCTGATCAGCTGTTTGTCGGCTCAGCGCGGCAGCCATGTAAATTTAAATGAAGCCATGATCATTTAAATCGTGGCTTCATTTGACTTTGCCAAAACAACAAATCTACATGGCTCCATCGACGGAGCCATGTAGTTTAGACGTACCCATTATGGGTGTGCACACGCATACAGACGCATGCAGAATTTGTGTTTCTGCAGACGGAGGCAGAACCTAGGGACTGCAGGGGCTAGCTCCATTGTGATGGAAATAGTGTGGCAGCTCCATCCCCGTGCAGGGACAAGAAGTTGAGGCAGGAGAAAGACATCTCACACACACACAGTCACTCTTTAGCATGCTGCTGTTCGCCCCTCAGCCAAATAAATGCTGATATTGAGTCCAAGTTAAACTCTGCCATCCCAAAGACTAGAGTAGACATTTCTGGCTAACATATCAAATCGAAAAATGGTAAGCCATAGGCTAGTAAAGGGACATCTTCCATCTGCTGTTGGAGACCTGATGCCAGCTTCTTTGTACATGACAGGGCTTAGAAACTGAAGACTTATTAGAGCATGAAGATGATAGAGAAGGAAGCCACATGACAGATGCTAGTGACATTGCTTGATGCACTGCTGGAAGGCTAGGGTACTACCTTGAGGAGGAGCATATGAATTTTCATAAATAAACACAATCTTCCAATCTTTGTCCAAGGCACCACTGCAGGATAGGAACCTACATTTTCTAATGCTCTGCCCAGTCTTGTTTGAGAACTCCCTGGAGTTGAACTGTCCATTAAATCTCTTGGGAGAGTGTCCACGGCCCAATCTATCACATGGTCAGGCTATTTCTCCTAAATTTTTACCTTTCTTCATTTTGTTCCATTAATTCTTAGTTATACCTCAATTCAACACCTTAAATACATTGTCTTCTCTTTCAAATGCACATAGATGGTGTAATTGCAAGGTGCATTCAAAAAGCCCATACAAAGAGGCAATCAAAAGCATATGCTTCATCGCCCATTTTTAAATGCTGCATTTAGAAAATGTATTCCAAAACTCAAACAAGATTTCACTCTATCTACAAATACTCTGTATATGTATCTAACTACTTTCTATTTCCGTTCCTTTGTAGTCTAATTTATGCCAATAATTAGTTTATCACTGGGGTTCACTAAAGAACAGTCTTCTAATAAGACCACCCTCCTCTTCCCCCACCCTCCCAGAAAGTTGATTGCTGCTGTTGCTGCTGCTGCATGGTGACAGAAAATCCAATTATTGCTCAATGGCCCTTCACTATGGGGGAGCATGTCGATAATAGAATTCATGGAAGGTGAAATTCAGCTGGTTCAATTTACATTTAAACCCAGTGCAAAGCAAGTGCATGTTTAAGATTCAGGCAGCCATGCCAGCTGGCTGGAATCTTTTGCCATGGAAGGCTTTTAAAGTTACTTTCCAGAAACAAGGATGCCTTCTTGAAATGAAGACACCCTGAGCTGTACTCCCAGCATTACTACACAAGGAAGAGGCTTCCCTTCCAATTGAGGAAGACGAGATCTTGCGCAAAAGGGGGTTTTTGCACAAAAAGGCACCATCTACACAGCACTTTTTTGCTCAAAAACCTCTTCCGCAAAAAGGATCTGGAGACAATATGCAAATTAGAGTGTGAGATATGCAAATGAGCACTCCATTTGCATTTCCGCTTCTGGAAAAAGTTCGTAGTGTAGCCGTCGCCTCAGAGTCCTAGATTCAAAGCTCATAAGGCAAGAAGGAACCATTCTGATCAGCTAGTCTGACCTCCTGCATATAACTCAAGCAGCAGAATTTAATCTAGGGTGACTCCTGTATTAAGCCCACCAGTTAAGGCTGAGCTAAAGTGTATATTTTAGAAAGCCATTCAGTCTTGATTTGAAGATGTTGGGTGATAGAGAACACACCGCCTTCCTAGATACATTGTTACAATGAGTACTTACCCTCACAATTAAGAATGTTTTGCCTTAATTGCAGCCTGAATTAATCTACTTCAACTTGCAGTCATTGGGTCTTGCTATGCCTTTGCTTGCTAAATTAAAGAGCACTCAACTATCAGAAATCTTCTCCCCATGTAGGTTCTTCTAGATCAGTAGTCCCCAACGTGGTGCCCACAGGCGCCATGGCACCCGCCGGGGCATTTATGTGCACCCACTGAAACATCTGGTCTGGCCCCGCCCCCGACGTGCAGCACATGCGTGTTGCCGGCCCTGGGCTCAGGGTACGTGGGCGGCCCCTGCCCCAGGCATGCAGCACATGTGCGGTGCCAGCCCTGGGCTCAGGGTGCGTGGGCGGCCCCCACCCCCGGGCACGCAGTGCATGCGTGGCCCCACCCCTGAAAGCGTGGCGTGTGAGCGGCCCCGCCCCTGGATGCCCAGCACGTGAGCGGCCCCGCCTCTGGGCGCCCGGCAGCCATGAAAGGTTGGGGACCTCTGTTCTAGACCATATTTAGCTCACCTCTTCCATCTCGGTAGCTTTTCAAAGAGCCTCTGATGTATTTCACTGTAAGACAAGATTTCCAGCCCTCAAATCATTTCTGCAACTCTTTTCTGAATCCTTTTCAATCTGTGAACATCAGTTTAAAAGCATGAACATCAGAACTGGTCGCAGTATACCAGTCAGAGTCTTGCTAATGTCCTATGCTGTGCTAATTCTAAGCCTTTTTAGGCCATTCACCACACACATATACTGAGGGGCTGCATCTAGACTGGCATGATTTTCTGGAAATGCTTTTAACAGAAAAGTTTTCCATTAAAAGCATTTTCGGAACAGAGTGTCTAGATTGGCACGGACGCTTTTCCACAAAAGCAATTTTTTCGGAAGAGCGTCCGTGCCAATCTAGACATGCTTTTCCGCAAAAAAGCCCCGATCGCCATTTTCACGACCGGGGCTTTTTTGCGCAAAACAAATCTGAGCTGTCTACAGTGGCCCTTTTGTGTAAAAGCTTTGCGCAAAAGGGACTTTTGCCTGAACGGGAGCAGAATAGTATTTCCGCAAAAAGCACTGATTTCTTACAGTAGGAAGTCAGTGCTTTTGCGGAAATTCAAGCGGTCAGTGTAGACAGCTGGCAAGTTTTTCCGGAAAAGCCGCTGATTTTCTGGAAAAACTGGCCAGTCTAGACACAGGGAGTATAATTTCATTATCCTTAATCCACCCCTAAGAGTGATAGTCAGAAACATTGCTAAATCCCAGGATCCAGATACCTGCATCCAGTGCACAAGAATATTTCCATTTGTAGTTGCCATGACCCCATACACATACACTTCCAGTAAAGATTTTAATTTCCTCATAAAAGCACGAGAATAACATCTCTGTCCCACATTTCTTCCTTTGTCATATTTAGCAAACATTCCCCCATCCCCGGGTTTCTTATCAACCACACTGAGTATGATATGGCTCTGCCATTCTTTAATCTGCTCATCTGTCAGCAGGGTCATCATCTCCGTTCTGGGAATAATGTTGATTAACTTGTGCTCCATTATGTGTCAAATGTATTAAAGGGCTATATCCTGATTAACTCTGGGGTAGGGGGTTCCTATTGCTTGAGGATACAGCAATAGCTTTAGAAGTAGAAATGTTTGGATTGTGGATGTCATTTTCCATGAGCTCAAAATAGTTTTAAGATCAGTCACATTTTGGAAAGGGAACACTCGAGGGTGCTCTTTAGGAACATAAAATCAGGCCCTATAGGCCATAACTCCCACCAAAGTAAAGAGGCGACTCCTTTTGGCCCATCTGATGAATTGTAAATTAAGCGCTCCCTCTTACAGATGATGCCCCTTGTTACAACTACCATGTTCCAGACCTTGGCAGGGAATCAGAAAGTGACTGACTACGCCAGTAATTTCAAACATGTAAGCATCCGCCTCAGAGAAGAATAATTAATGATTCTCGGGTTCCTCCACAGAGCAGAAAAAGTCTCTGTCCTGCAGTTCTGTTTGTGGGGTTTTTTTAAACAATGATTTCCCATCACAGCCTTTAGCTGCTTTTAATTGCTGTGTTCCTGAGAAGCATTTCAGCTAGTAGAGAAGACACATAACCAGAAAGCGGAAGCACTGGATAAACAAACACAAAAAGACAGCACGAAAATCCACTGCTGCAAATGCTGGCCAATGCACTAAATCAGGGGTAAGCAACCTTTCCCAAGTGGCGCGCCAAGATTTAACCCTCCTGCCACGGGACACGCCACTCTGCCAGGAGAGGGGAGGGGGTCACTCCACCGCTCGCTCTGATTGGTCTCCTGCCCTGGGCTCCCCTCCAGCTTTTCCTGTGGGGAGAGGAAGAGCAGCGTGCACTTCCCCAGAAGCCAGATTTAGCACGGAGCCTCAGGGCTTCCCCTCCACCACCACCACCACAGGAAGCCGGTGCTGGCTCCAATCTTACAGGGGTGTGATGCTGGATTGCCAACATGGGCCAGTATGACTGGGAGGGGTCAGGGAAATGGGCAAGGAGGGGTGAGCATGTGGGTGACCTTGGGGTGTCCAGCCCTCCTAGGAATGGGATCCCATAGGGTCCGGTCCATGGTGCCCTTGCCTTCCTGCCAGGTACCCGGGGACCAACACAGCTTTGGGGCAGGGGGACCCCCCCACCCATTTTCCTCTCCCCTCAGCTGCCCACGCCACTGCTCAGTGCTGGAGCCACAGCACTTGCCCTCTAAAGCAGTGGTTCTCAAACTTTTTGGTCTGTGGACCACCTGGCTCAATGCAAACCTTTCCACAGACCACCAGTTCTTAATGGAAACTCACCGTTAATTACATAATTATGCCCAAGCCATTTTGCTAGTGCTGCAGCGAGGGAGACTGGTTTAATTTAAATGATTAAACTGATTAAGCATTTTAACAGTCTCATGTTAATATATCAAACTTCATTTTAAATAAATCAAATATTAATTTATGTCCAACACAAAAGGTTTCAATGTTTTTTTTATTTATGACAGAGGTAGGGAACTATCAATTGGGGACCACACAAGTTAAAAGCATAAAAAAACCCTCCAAAGCCCATCAACCCTCTGAGTCTAATTCCATCACAACCCCAGTCCCTAATTCCCCCATTACCTCCATCTCACGTGGTGGTGTCTGCTTGGGGATGTCCCGGACAAGCCCCATGGGCAGGGCAGCCTGTTCCCACCCACCCCCAACCTGTGAGTCTCCCCATGCCTGCGGGACTGGGACAGGCAGAGCAGTAGCATCATGCATGTTGGGGCAGGACTTCAATCCAGAGGCTCTGCGCGGGGTCCCTGTGCCACCCAGTGGAAGTGAGCGGGGAGCCGGAGTGGCTCTCAGGGGCACTGGGGGCGGACTCCCCCATCCCATTGCTTCCTTTTCCTCCAGCTCCCACACATGTCAGTCACACTGGGGTAGGCGGAGCAGCCTTGGGTCCAGATTAAATGCATCTGATGATACTGAGGTAGATGGCAAATGTCATTGCAGAACCTTTGGCCATTATCTTTGAAAACACGTGGAGATCAGAAGAGATCCCAGATGACTGGGAAAAGGCAAATGTAGTGCCCATCTTTTAAAAAGGGAAGAAGAACAATCTAGGGAACTACAGACCAGTCAGCCTTACCTCAGTCCTCAGAAAAATCATGGAGGGGACCCTCAAGGAATCAATTTTGAAGTACTTGGAAGAGGGAAAAGTGATCGGGAATAGTCAACATGGATTCACAAAGGGCAAGTCATGCCTGACCAATCTGATTAGCTTCTATGATGAGGTAACTAGCTCTGTGGATATAGGAAAGTTAGTGGATGTGATATATCTTGACTTTAGCTTTTGATACTTTCTCCCACAATATTCTTGCCAGCAAGTTAAAGGAGTATGAATTGAATAAATGGACGGTAAGATGGATAGAAAGCTGGCTAGAATGTCAGGCCCAGCGGGTAGTGATCAACAGCTCGATGTCAGGTTGGCAGTCAGTTTCTAGTGGAGTGACCCAAAGATCTGTTCTTGGACCGATTTTGTTCAACATCTTTATTAATGATCTGGATGAGGGGATGGATTGCACCCTCAGCAAGATGATACTAAGCTAGGGGGAGAGGTAGATATGCTGGAGGGCAGGGATAGGGTCCAGAGTGACCTAGACAGATTTGAGGATTGGGCCAAAAGAAATCTGATGAGGTTGAACAAGGACATGTGTAGAGTCCTGCACTTGGGATGGAAGAATCCCAAGTATTGTTATAGGCTGGGGACCGACTGGCTAAGTAACAGTTCTGCGGAAAAGGACCTGGGGATTACAGTGGATGAGAAGCTGGGTATGAGTCAACAGTGTGCCCTTGTAGCCAAGAAGGAGAATGGCATATTAGGTTGCATTAGGAGGAGCATTGCCAGCAGATCTAGAGAAATGATTATTCCCCTTTATTCGGCACTGGTGAGGCCACATCTGGAGTATTGTGTCCAGTTCTGGGACCCCCACTATAGAAAGAATGTGCACACATTGGAGAGGGTCCAGCAAAGGGCAACCAAAATGATTAGGGGGCTGGAGCACATGCCCTATGATGGGAGGTTGAGGGATTTGGGTTTGTTTAGTCTGCAGAAGAGAAGAATGAGGGGGGATTTGATAGCAGCCTTCAACTTCCTGAAGGGAGGTTCCAAAGAGGATGGAAAAAGGCTGTTCACAGTAGTGATGGATGGCAGAACAAGAAGCAGTGGCCTCGTTACAATGGGGTAGGTCTAGGTTGGATATTAGGAAAAACTATTTCACTAGGAGGGTGGTGAACCACACTGGAATGGGTTACCTAAGGAGGTGGTGGAATTACCATCCCTAGAGGTTTTTAAGTCTTGGTTTGACAAAGCCCTGGCTGGGTTGATTTAGTTGCAATTGGTCCTGCCTTGGGCATGGGGCTGTAACTGACGACCTTCTGAGTTCTCTTCCAACATTATGAGTCTATGATTCTATAAAGTTCTTTACTTCTTTGCTGCATCCTAACTTTAGTAATTATATGTACTCAGCTCTGTACAGAACAAGTAGAAAGACATAGTCCCTGCATCCATTCCATAAAGCCCAGCAGCACACTGGATACATTGAGCCAAGTGGCCAATGTTAGGTATGTACAAAGAGTTAGGGTATGTGTGCGACGTGTCCAGCATTCAAGCATAACTTCACGAGATTGCAGTAGTCAGCGTGAGAGAATATGGTTATTGCCATTGGGATGCAGAAGAAAGAGAATAGATTTTGGAACTACTGCAAGGGAAGAATCAATAAGAGGAAGAGAAGAGTTTAATGCAAATCCCGTTGTGCATTAAAGAATCACAAAGCACCCAGCTGGATTTCCCCCGCAAAACGCTTGACTTGTTAAATAATGCAAAGATTCCCATGGCGTAACACAGAGGTTCCCAACCTTTTCAAGCAGATGGACCCCTTTTCAATCTATTACAATTTTACAGACCCCTCCTCTCCAACAATACATATGTTTTCAAACATTCCATTACTTGATAATAAGGTGGCCAACACATCCTTTGGCCCACGCTGCTTCCTCAACTCCTGCCTCCTCAATTCCCTGCCCATCCACAGAGGATATGGCGAAGGGGCTTTCATGGCCAAAGGCAGCTGTTGCCTCGTACTCCTCCCTTGGCTGGGCACAGAGCCCTGGGGGAGAAAAAAAAGAAAAGGAAAAGAAAAGTAAGGATCGGGCCCACAGCGGGACTGGGGGAGGAGCGGGCTGGAGTGTAAACAGCAATGCAGCTGGTAGCGGGAGAATGAATGGTTGCGAATGGTGAGCCCCGGGCGAGAATCACGTAGTGAAAAGTCCCAGTCCTGTGGTGGGCCCGATCCTTACTTTTAAAATTTCCATGGACCCCCTACAATATCGTTACGGACCTCTAGGGATCCACGGATCATAGGCTGGGAACTACTGGCGTAACAGATAAAACAGCATTTTATCAGCTTAAATGCCTTTGGAGCAGCTCTCATCAGAGTTCTTCTGTAGATAGACACGGGCGCAGGGGAAAGCATTAGCTGCAATGAAGCATCTTCCCACACACCCATCCACACCTCCCCTCCCCCATACACACACACACAGTTCCAGACAATAGGATTTCAGCAGACACCCCATTTTTTTGTTAACCTGTGTGCAATTAACTCAGAGATCATGAACATTTTCGTTACTGGAGCTACAGAAGCACCATGCAAAGCTCATGTCTAACAAATGCAGCGTCTATGTATCACTGCAAAAGATGTCAAAGCAACAGAAATGATTGGGACTGGAGGGAACAATTTATGAGAAAAATAATGCAGGGTATTGAAAAATGTAAAAGTATTATAAGCTCTTGTGTTAATTTGTAAGATGTTTCCTGCTTGCAGGCTGGGGGTGTTTGTAGGGACGTGTGCAAAGGAATCTGCCTGCAGAGAGCCAGCCTAGAAGAAGGAGGGAGGGAGCGTTGTGTCTCCGCTTTAGGGGACAGCTTGCTTTGCCTCTCTGTCGGGGAGTCTTGTGTGCTATTGTTCTGAATTTTAAGATATAAAGTCAGAATGCATTGCAAACTTCCAGCAAAAGTAATGTGTTTTTTTCTCGCTGCTCTGTGGGGATGCCATGCACATAACAGTTAGCAGGAGTGTGTAAGTGATGAGGGACAGAGCTGTCTGTAATTATTTGAGGTATAGGTACTGCCTTCAACTTCCCCCAAATATTGCTCAAACCTCACTCAGCCCCAGGCCCCACTCCCCCTCCGACCCTTCCTCCTCAAGCCCCTCCCTCCTCTTCCCACCTAGTTCTGCCCCTCCCCTGGGTGCATCCCATCCCCTCCCCACTCCTGCCCATTTCTCCCAACACTTCCCACATGCCACGTAACAGCTGATTGCAGCAGGAGGGAGACATTGGGAGGGATGGAGAGGAGTTGATTGGTGAAGCCACTGGTGAGCAGGAAACTCTGATTGGTGAAAAGGGGAGCTGGCAGTCGGTGGGTGGTAAGAACCTGTTAATTTATTTCTGGGGGTGTTCCAGCCAAGAAGCACCCAGAAAGTCAGCACCTATAATATGGGCGAGGGGATAAAATCACCAAGAGTGGGACTTTGTGTGGTCCCACAAGTGTGCAATGAGAAGTAATGGAATAAAATAAATATGAGGGAAATTTAAATTTACTATCAGGAAACATCAGTTAGAATCAACAAGGAGGGAGCAGAAGCCCTATTGCTTGGGAACGTAATGCTGCCTGCAGTGACTCAAATGTGTTGGTACCAACCTCAGAACAGACTGTAAAGAACCAAGGCACAAACCCCAAATTGGCTGTAAGCTCTGTACTTAGGTTTCACCAACCCATTACCAAGTGTCAACTTCTCAGGCACTATGACAGTCCAAGCATGGGGTGACAGACAGTCCCTTTGGGTGGAATTATCTTGCCAACCTGGTGTGTGTACCCTTTGTGATAGCTGGTCACTCCCAGTCCCAAATGACCAGTCACTTACCCCAGGGCAGTTGCACCTTAGATCTCACCCAAAAACCACACTTGTAGACAATCCTATAATACACTATATAACGATGTATTGACTAGGAAAAGGAAATGGGACTCATTTGCCAGGTTAAAACAAGTAAACATTGATAGACAAATGTGTTACAGTCTTATGTTTCAAGAGATAATAGAAGCTTGTATAATAAGCAAGCTCTATATGTCCCGTCCGGCTAACACAGGCTAAGCAGCCAGGGATCTGTTGCTTATGCCTAGAAACACTTTCCTCCCCAAAGTCCATGCAGCAAAGAGGTAATCAGTTCCTTTTTATTAGGGGGGTATTCTTTTCTTCCCACGTGCTTTTGTCTGCAATGCTCAGCGAATGAGAGAAATCCTTGCCATGATTCATCTTCAGGGGCAGAAGGCAGAGTAACAACGAACATCTTTTGACCTCTTGTCAGTGCTACATAGGAAAATTCCAGGTGCAACATGTCATAATAATCTGTCTGGTATCTAGAGATCTTTCCTTTTTGGGAGGGTATAACACCCTCTGTTGAAGATCAGCCCTTCCCCCAGTTAATGTCTTTCCTGTCTTGTGATTTACACAGTCACAGGTTCATGATACAGCTGCTGAAATATTACTTTATGCTATGGGAGACGGATGTTATATATGAGAGAACTGATTGCTCGAGAGATGCTGCAGTCCTTAAAGACTAACACATTCTAATATTTTATCAGTCTAATACCTATTTTGCCAATACTAATACAGAGGTGAGCCAGACTGATTCCAGCTTGGTGTTTGTCCAAGTTCTTTAGAGACATGGCAAGCTTGGCATGAGCTGGCACCTGGCCTGCCAGCCTCAAAAGAATATTTAAAACTACATTGAAGAAAATGCTTAAAAATGTAAACTTAGGGCACCCTGCAGCTCTAAGCCCTTCATGGCCTTCTTGAGGGCACTGAAAACAGGTCTCCAGTCATCTTCTTTCTCAGGAGAAGAACCTGCATGTCTTTTCCTCCTGACTAGGAACTTAGGCTATGTCTACACTGCAGCGCTATTTCAGGATACCGGAGGTATCCCAAAATAATTATTCCACGTCTTTTGAGCATGCCCGTTATTTCAAAATATAATTGGCTCATTATTCCCATGTTCCTGTAAACCTCATTCCACAAGAAGAAGGGATGTTGTGGAAAAGTGATTTATTTTGAAAAAAGAGCTGTGTAGACAGTGCCAAATTTCAAAATAGCTTATTTCAAAAGTGACTTGAAATAAGCTACGCAATTTGCGTAGCTCAAACTTCATAGCTTATTACAAGCTCTGGGTGCAGTGTAGCCGCACCCTTAGACTGCAGTTCCTCCTGCTCTTCATTCTGATCTGCTTAGGAAGACTGAGTTCAGAACTTGCTGTCCTCTAATTTCCCAGGGGCTGGGACATGCTAATGGCGAGCAGCCAGCTTTCACAAACCACAAAGCTGGGACAAAAACACAGCAGAGAAAACATCATAAAACAGAGAAAAACATCATAAAACAATAAACAGTCTACACATGCTAGGTTCATGAGTTATTATCCATCTTCTACATGATGACCCTGGTAGATTTCAAAGGCCTTCAAAGCAGTGGATGAGCACAGCACTTGAAGTGCCAGAATTCAAGTTCCAGCGCGCTGGAAATGCCACAAGATGCCATGCTAACTCCCCAAAGAAGTGCTGGAATGATGTTCTGGTGTGTGCCAACATGACTCAAGCACTGCTTCAAACCCTGCCAGCAGGGCTCTGCCTTCTCGGTTAAAGTCTCATGTCAAGTGACCGTCAACCCTGAGACAGTTCAGGCTGATATGTCATCCAGTTTCATAGTCACTGTATCCCAGGGCTCCTGAAATAGATAAAGCCCCCCCATGGTCATTCTTCACAGACACCAAAGCTTGAAAGCTTGCGTAACTCTGCCCTAATCACGCCTCAGTAATTCCAGATTCCACAGGAGACCCGCCCAGCCAGCCATGACCACAAAGACACAGACCGATACGTACCAAAGTCTCTGAATACCCCCGGTAACCATAGACTCTGGCACGTGTCAATACAACAGTCTTTGATGTCTTATCTATCCCATCCGCCCCAGCAGACGAGAAATAAATGAACTACGTCATCTTTCTGGGTGGCAATACAAAGATAAGAAGAGAAATGGAGTCAAAAGTTCTGTAATAAAAATAAATCTGAATAATTCCCAGTTCTCCATAGCTCGGACCTCACCAGCAATGAATCTGTCTCTTATTTCTGTTTCTGTAGCTCCATGGAAAGAAGAGGTCCCAGTCAAAAAACAAACAAACAAAAAAACCTAACTGTGAACCCTCAAATATTTGATGGAATTTCACGGTCCAAAACTTGATCCCACCCCAGTTTTTTCTGTTCTTGAACCAAAACCACAGCTGCAAACATCCCTGACTTTCAGGAGAGTTAAAAGTCTGGATCTAATTTCTGCAGCTCAGCCCCAACTATGAATTTTGCCATAGTGTAGCTTTGAGTGATTGATTCTTCTTTGATGTTGTATGTGATGCTGCATATGCCTAATTCCATGCAGATGCCTGACATACCAGTCCCTGAAGTGTATGCATAACTCATTCTATACTAATTCTGCCATTTTTGTATTATTTTCGCAGCATGGGCCTCTGTATCAATAGTAGGCTGCATGCCCACAGAATTCTATTTCATGCAGACGCTGAGAATTCTCTCTTTACAAGATCCTCTTATTTTACCTTCCCAGGTGTAGCCATCAGGACATCTTTCCTCACAGCCTCATAGCTTGTCACAAGTTAACCTGCTGGGAATTACAAGGTTGACGCATTATCGTGTTTTATGAATCCTCAGCATGGATTTTCATTTTGGATCTTAGATTTGTCCTTTAAATAAGTAGTGGTGGCTTTGAAGTTCAAGCAGCTAGTAATATCTGTCACTTTGAGATCCTAGCTCAGCCTCGCCAGTGTTCCAGGGTTCGAACTTCCTTTCGTAGCGATGAAAAGCCAGCTTGTCCTGTCTGTAATATCAAGCCCCAATCCTGTTTCCAGGACTGCAGTCAGAGCTTTTAACTTTGATGGTGCAAATCTGGAGCCTCCACAAAGAGAATGAAATTTACACTCCCCGTCTCTAAAGAATTTTCACCAGACTAAACCATTTTTAAATCCTTAAAAGGAAAACATATAATCACAACTATTTTACTGAAAAAGAAACATTGTTCTTCTTTGTGTCTTTTCCCCTGCTGCATTCTCACCACTGGTCAGTTTTTAGTTTCAAAGCTTAGATAAATAAATTTGATATAGAGCCTCACACATTTTATACCTGGGTATATAGAAGCTCCTCTCTGTCTCTTTATGATATTGATATAAGAATGACTGACCTGGTCAATATCAGAGGGAAATGGAGATAGGAGTCTTCTTCCAGGGGTCTCATTCCTTTAAAATTGGAGATATAGTAGGAAATGTTTTACGATGAAAATTGCAGTTAGAAAATCATTGGACTTCTTTGCATTCAGCCGAAAACCATTGGCAGGGGTCTCATGGGGGATTGTTATGTCAGGTAGGGTATTATTTTATGTAAATGGTGATCTGTAAATCGGGGAAGTTTCACACACAGGTTTGGCCATCCTGAAGTTTTGGAACAGCAGAGTGTAAGCAATATCACATGAAGGTTGTATTTCTCTATGAGCTGATATTACCAGGACTCAAGTGTAGTGCGCCCCTGCACCCCACAAAAAATGGAACAATGGAACAAATGGAACAATGGAACAAATCCAAAAATGCCCCCAACCAGTGTATTTGTGGTTTACTGTAAAAAAAGGAGATGATCCAGAGGCTCTGCAGAGGTTTTGTTTTTACGGTTGATTTTATATGGAACACGCTCAGGGTATGTCTACATAGCAAAGTTATTTCGAAATAACTAGCTTAGCATCTACACAGCCATTCCATTATTTCAAAATTAAATTGAAATAGTGGAGGGCTTATTTTGAAATTGGTAAACCTTATTCCATGAGGAATAACGCCAATTTCGAAATTGCTATTTCAAAATAAATGCTGTGTAGACATTTATTTTGAAATAGGGGGCCTCCAGCCTTCCCAGGGTGCCCTGGTGGCCACTCTGGCCTCAACCAAAAAAACTCCTCTCCCTCCCACCCTCCCCAGAGCCCTTAAAGGGGTAGACTCTGGCCATAGTGTCAGTGCCAGCTACAAGCCTGCCAGCCCAGAGCCAGCAGTCGCAGGCCCTGATCCAGTGGCCCCAAAACACGAGCCAGCAAGCCACTTGCAGCCAGCCTTCCACCACTCCCCAGGAGCAGTCTGCCAGCTCCCAGAAGCTTGCCAGGGCCTGGAGTAGGCAGGCGCCTTCCCGGTCTAGGGTGGAGATCATGGACCTTATTCAGGTTTGGGGGGATGCACCCAAAGTCCATGATCTCCGCACTAGACAGAGGAATGTGGCTGTCTATGTCAGGATAGCTGCCAGCCTGGCCACCAAAGACCACATGCGAACCCATTAGCAGGTTTGCATGAAAATCAAGTTAGTCTGGCAAGACCCCCAACCCTGAGCCCTGAGCTTCCCCTCCCACTTCTTCCCCTTGCTTCCCCCTTCCACCTCCCTCCTCCCAGGTTTCCCCCTCCCCTCTCCCACCTCCTTTACCCAGTCTCACCAGAGTTTCATACCCCCCCCCCCAGTTTTGTTAAATAAAGAGAGTTTATGTTCATGAAAATACTTGTATTTTATTTGACATCAGGAAGGGGGGCTAGAGAGGGGTAAGTGGAAGGATGTGAGGAAGGAATGAGGCACAAGCCCCCAGTGGGGCAGACCAGAGAGGCTCTTAGTGCTCCTTAGGGTAGAAGCTCTCCCACAGGGCCTCCTGGATACTGTCAGCCCCCTGATGGACCTCCCGGATGGCAGCCTGCAGAAAGTGCAGCCAGGCTCACAGCAACGTGTCCAAGAGAAGTACCAGAGTGCCCAGGGGAAGCTTTGACTCCATGTTACAGAGTGCTGTGGTGTCCCGAATGAGGGCAACCAGAGCACGCAGAGACAAAATGCTTTGCTATCCCTCAGCAAGGTAGGCAAGCAAGCAGGGAAACCTGAGAACCAGATGTCTGAGGGGGTCCCTTTAAGCACAGGCCTCAGATAGCCTCAGGCAGCAGCCACACAAAGTAACTCCTTACCTGATGCCCTGCAGGACCTGGTTCCAGCCGGCCTTAAATGCAATTCAGCGTCCACTCACTGTTGACGTGCTATTTCGAAATAGCAAAAAGCTATTTTGAAAATGCATTTTGTGTGTAGACTCGTTATTTCAAAATAAGTTATTTCAAAATAACTCTGTAGTGTAGACATACCCTCAGATACTAAGACAACAATGTTCAACCTTGGCTAGAGAGTAGGCCACAAGAGTGGCCCCCCTTCATCTCAGTGGGGTGCAAGATTGTCATAACCAAGCCTGTATCCCAGGATATAGTTTTGCTAACTGCACTTATGCTCCTAGAATATGCAGGGTGTGCCGACTGAATCATAGCAGCGCTTTGATTGGATGCAGAGGCAGTGCACAGCTCTCACCGCCAATGTTGTGTGCAATCAGCACACTCCTCACTTTATGTGCCCTTACTTTAAGTGCATGTCACTTTAGTAATACTGATGGGGAAAAACTACAGAATCCAGCAGAATCTGGCAACCCTGCGCATGGGCAGCAGTAACCAAAACATTTTGCAGGCCATCCATAGACCAGAAATGGGTCTACCACTGTGCTAAATTGACGGATAGCAGTATAAAATCCTTATTAGATTAGATTAGATTAGATTAGATTAGATTAGATTAGATTAGATTAGATTAGATAGAAACCTGAAGGACACCAGTAGAGGAGGCTACTCAGGATAGGAAATATCAGCATTGCCTTCCCTTTACCTACCAGTTAATGCTGGCTGGGGCATTCTTTTGCAAATCATTTATCTGCCATATGTTTGTGTGTATATAAAATATTCCTGGCTAATTTCAGTCTTTAGTCCGATAGATTTATTGGAACATAAACTTTTGTGGGCAAGGACCCACTTTGTCAGATGTGTCATGCTTCTGACGAAGTGGGTCTTTGCCCATGAAAGCTTATGTTCCAATAAATCTGTTAGTCTATAAGGTGCCAAAGGGTTTCTCATTGTTTTTGCAGATTCTGACTAACACGGCTACCCCTCTGATACTAGTCTTTAGTCAGCTGGCTCTACAGCTGACTAAAGAAATGTTAGGAGAAATGGTTTCTTAATGAATGTTGCCCTTCAGTCCAATAGCTCTGTGAATAAATGTTGTCACTGTTCAACCAGCTGCAAATTGGTTTTGATCGCTCCTTAGCATGCCAGCTTTGTTTGCTCCATTTCTAATGGCATCAGCCTGTACAGTGGTGTTACCTACATTAGGGTGTTCACCACTGGAATAGCTTCTCCAATGCAAACCCCTAATTCAGACACAATTCACACAAGTGCAACAGGATTTGTGCTGGGACAATTTTCCTGGTTTCAAACAGGGTATGTCCCAGGGCTTGGGAACAGCAGGAGCATGCCTATACACCACACTGGCACCTCTCTGAAGAGGCTGTGCTCCAGAATGTCATCTTTCATGTAAAATAGCAAGTGAGTCTTCGGTGTTACATGACTGCAGTGAAACCCCTATAAGATGTGAATTGAGTGTAGCTCCTGCAGAGAGGCATCTGCCCATTCATTTCGGGGGGAGGGTTGTTAACTCAGATGCACAGTGATCATGATTTCAGTGCAATAACTGTAACCTTTTCACTGGTTATGTCTTATGTAAGCAAGAGGGAAGGGGTGGGGGGAGGTCACAAATGTCTGCACAATGTACTGTGAGCCTTGTCTTATTTTCATGCCTTAAATGGATGCATTTGGAAGATACCGGCACCTGTGATTTTTCCCACCATAAAGAGGAAAGGACAAGGAAACAGACTTTTCGTGGAAATGTATGACCTAGGGGGTTCGAGCAACAACTTGTGGGGTTTTGACTGCTGGGTTCTAATCCTCAGCTAGTCCAAACTCCCATTGCTTACTGGGGTCATTGTGAGACTCATGAAATTTTGTAAAGTGTATTGGGACCCATCCTAGAATGGAAGGCACCCTAGAATGGATGGACAAAGAAACATGACTATATTATAAGCTAAGCCTGTACCTTGGCTGCTGCTAGATCCACAGAAGACTAAGGACCTGTTTACTGAAACTGATGAAATAGTGGGCCAAATATGTTTTCCTCCTGCAGAGCTTGCAGCAAATGGGTCTATTTTTCAGGAAGGGTGGAAAGCAGATGATGAGAAGATACTGTGTGTGCTCAGCCTATCAGTTCCACTTTGACATACCAGTACCCAAGTGATGGTTGGCTGATTTATTTGCCATTTTGAGGTCACTTTGGTACAGGGTTTTGCTTTGTGTGAATGATGGAAGAGATGTTGGTCATGGTGGGCCACCCAAGAGCAGCACCCCTTACACCTACAGAATGGGGATTGCTACAGTCAGTGTTCCCTCTCACCTTTTCTATCCATGTGTGAATTTTTTCAATCCATGTGCAGAATAATTTGTATGTGCACCGTGGCATGTGCAAATGTGCACTACTAGTAGAAACTAAACACCTAGCTGTGGGTGTTCTCCTAATCAGTGGGGCAGCATTGAATCTCTCCTGAGCAGCCTCCCAAGCACATAACTTACAGGGAACACTAGTAACAATAATGGGAGCATCAGGAACTTAATCAGTTTTGTCTTCATAGTGATAGAGATGTAGCCGTGTTAGTCTGGGGTAGCTGAAGCAAAAGTGCTACATTGTCCTGCATTTTGCTTTTGTCTTCAGTTCTGCTGGACTCCTCTGCTGTGTTAACCAGATGCTAAGGAAACTCAGGGTATGTCTACACTACCCTCCTAGTTCGAACTAGGAGGGTAATGTATGCATACCGCACTTGCTAATGAAGCCCGGGATTTGAATTTCCCGGGCTTCATTAGCATAAGCGGGGAGCCGCCATTTTTAAATCCCTGCTGCTTCGAACCCCGTGTAGCGCGGCTACACGGGGATCGAACTAGGTAGTTCGGACTAGGGTGCCTATTCCGAACTACCGGTACACCTCGTTTCACGAGGAGTAACGGTAGTTCGGAATAGGCACCCTAGTCCGAACTACCTAGTTCGATCCCCGTGTAGCCGCGCTACACGGGGTTCGAAGCAGCAGGGATTTAAAAATGGCGGCTCCCCGCTTATGCTAATGAAGCCCGGGAAATTCAAATCCCGGGCTTCATTAGCAAGTGCGGTATGCCTACATTACCCCGCTAGTTCGAACTAGCGGGGTAGTGTAGACATACCCTCAGGGGCTAACTGCACCCTATTCCTTTCACTGAGAAAGTGAGTGCCTGAGGAAGGTGCAAAGAACCTTATCAACCTCTCTCCACTCCCTCCCCCTGCAAAGACCAAGCACAACTGTGGCTTCCCTGCACCAGAGACAGCTGTTTTTTCAGGCCTCTCAGGGTATGTCTACACTACAAAGTTAGTTCGAACTAACGGACGTTAGTTCGAACTAACTTTCCTAGGCGCTACACTAGCGCTCTGTTAGTTCGAACTTAATTCGAACTAACGGAGCGCTTAGTTCGAACTAGGTAAACCTCATTTTACGAGGACTAACGCCTAGTTCGAACTAGCTAGTTCGAACTAAGGGCTGTGTAGCCCTTTAGTTCGAACTAGTGGGAGGCTAGCCCTTCCCAGGTTCCCCCTGGTGGCCTCTCTGGGCACAACCAGGAAAACTCTTCTCCTCTCCCCCAGCCCCGGGCCCTTAAAGGGGTAGACTCTGGCCAGACGGCACTAGAGTCAGCCAGCCCTGCCAGGAGTCTCTGCCCCGAACCAGTGGCCCCACCATGAGCCAGGCGGCCAGTGCGAGTGACACGTCCCCTGCCCAGTCCCCCAGCACCCAGGGGCCAGCCAGGGGCTGTAGACGGCGCGCGGCCTCCTGGACTAGTGCGGAGGTCATGGACCTCATTGAGGTTTGGGGGCAGGCCCCCAACGTCCATGATCTCCGCACTAGGAGGAGGAATGCGGCCGTCTATGGGCGCATAGCAGCCGCCATGGCCACCAGGGGACACAGGCGCACCCAGGAGCAGGTGCGCATTAAAATTAAAAAGCTGCGCCAGGCGTACGCCAGGGCCACAAGAGGCGGCGCCACTGCAGGGGCTGCCACCTGCCCCTACTTCACTGCCCTCCACCAAGTCTTGGGGGGCAGGGCGGTCCGTGCCAGCCCGGGGGACATCGAGCCGGGACCAGAGGGCCCTGAGCTGGGCACACCAGAAGGGTCACCGCCAGCAGCATCGTCCAGGGAGACCGTACCAGGTAAGTAGTTTGAATTAAGTAGTTCGGGGGGGAGGTGGGAGGGAGACCAGAGACCGCGCGCGTGGGCCATGTCTTCCACGGATCACGCAGACACCTGTGCACGTGCGAGCACGTGCCATGCCACCCTTGGGCAGGTGGCTCCAGCTGCGTGACACCCAGGGGCCATTGCCCAATAGTCACATGCTTGTGCAAAGAGACGTGACATGCTCCCGACCCCGGGGCAGGACCCAGCAGGATGATTTCCCTTCACATGTCCCCTCTACACGGAGGCAGGGGATATCTCCCCTTCCCCCCCGCCGCCCCGGCCACACTATACATGGCACAGGGACATGGGTGCGGTCTTGGGGCAGCTCCCAGTCCCGGGGAGAGCCAGACATCCTGACCATGGCCTCTGTACAAGCACAGCGGCTGTGACGGTGCAGGACATGGTCACCCTCACGTTGCGGAGTTGGGGAGGGGGCTGGGCATCATCCTCTGCGTCCCCAGGGAGAACTGACCCCTTCTCTTCTTTCTCTACAGCTGCACCAGCTGCTTGTGCAGGGCGCACCACCCCGCCCGGGACATGCTACCGCACCCGCAGCCTGCTCCGGACCGCCAGCACGGAGCAGGAATACTGGGACCAGCACCTTGGGGCCCTGCAAGCCGTGCACCGCACACTACGGTCGTGGATGCGGGAAGACCTGCAGGTCCGCCACGAGCTGCTGTCTGAGCTCTGAGGGCTGAGAACCAACCTGCAGCTCCTGCTGCAGAGCATGGTGCCCCGTGCTGATCCTGCACCAGCTGTCCCCCCAACTGCTGTCCCTCCTCCCACTCCTGCTCCCCTTCCCACCTCTCCCTCCTCAACCCCCACAACCTCTTCCTCAATGTCCACACCCCCCACCTCAACCTCCGCACCCTCCACCCCATCCCCCCGGGGACGCCGAGGCCCCCTCCCTCGCCGTACTGGGAGGCGGTCGGCCCGGTGAGACCCCCACCCCTGATCCTTCAGTTTCCCCACCCCCTCCTTTCCCTTGCTTCCCCCTTTCAGCTCCCTCCTCCCAGTTTTCCCCCTCCCCTCTCCCAGCCTCTCTGTTCCCCTCTCCCACCTCCTTTTCCCAGTTTCCCCGAGTTTTGTTAAATAAACAGAGTTTCTATTTTTGAACACACGTGTCCTTTATTTTGTACATCAATAAGAAGGGGGGCTAGGGAAGGGTAAGTGGAAGGAGGTGAGGGAGGAATGGGGCACGAGCCCCCGATGGGGAGGACTGGGCTGGCTCTGTGGGCTTCTGGGGGTGGAAGCTCTCCTGCAGCCCCCCGATTGCCCCCTCTCCCCAGATGGCAGCCTGCGGCAAGTGCAGCCGGTCTGATGGCCGAGTGCTGTGATGTGCCCAGTGTGCGTACTTCGGGCACTCCAAGCCAGGACTGGTTTGTAAGCGGGGAACCCCTGAGAACTGTCTGTCCAGGGTTGGGGTCGGGACCCTTTAAGCGCAGCCCTCGGCTAGCCTGAGACAGCATCTCCACGCTCTACGTCCTCCTCTGATGCCCTGCCGGCACTGCTTCTGGCCATCCTTAAGCCCTGTTCAGAGTCCACTCAATGTGGACTTGCTAGTTCGAATTAGCAAAACGCTAATTCGAACTAGTTTTTAGTTCTAGACGCGTTAGTTCGAATTAGCTTAGTTCGAATTAACTAATTCGAACTAAGTTAGTTCGAACTAGCGCTGTAGTGTAGACGTACCCTCAGGGAACTAGCTGTCCCAGAAGGAAGGAATAACTCAGAGTAGGAGAGAATAAAGAGCCCATATAAAATGGAGTGTGATGCAACAAGGTGTGTGTAGGAGACCTGAGGCATAAACCATTCCCCAGGGATGGTGCAGCTCCACATTGTCCCCAGTGTGGTCCTACACTCATCAGGAATAACCTGGATCATTGGGAGGTCACTACCTACCGCAGGCAGAAGATAAGCAGTGGTGATGGAGAGAGGCCTGATTACTGGTTACATCTCTACTCCAGCCTCTCTATTAGTACTGCAATTTCTCTGCTTCTTCATCTCCTTTCTCCTTCACCTTCTTCTCTTCCCAGCCATTGTCTGCTGGTCCATCTCAGATCCCCCAGCACACGTCCTGGAGGTCAGCTGTCACTGCCAGCTCATAGGGGTCTTATTATGAGCCATAAATAAGTGTATATATTTATATCTATAGATCTATGTGTGTAGAAACACACATATTTTGCTGCATATCTGGACAGAGCTTAGCCCATACTAGTTCCGAGCACTAGGCTCAAATACCCTTTCACAAATGCTAAGCTGTTTGCTGGAAACCTTACTGATGCTCCAAGGTTTCATGAACTTTCTTTCTTCGAGCAAACAGTGCACTGCAGACATGTCTCCCAGCCCTATCCAGATTCTATCTCTAGAGCCTGGCCAACACATGAGGTTTGTAGAGGTGTAACTATTTCGAGTAGGGGGGTGACATTTTACAGCTAGTCAGCCTAGTATGACTGCAAGTGTGGACACAGAGATATCAGTATAAAAGGGCCTATTCTTCCTCCACTGTGGGGAATAGCTGAACTGGTATAAACACGTTTATCTGGATGTAAATGAGTCCATGCTCACTGGGTTAAACCACGTCAGTAAACTGTTTTAGTTAGAGTGGTACAACTATATATGTAAATGAGCCAGAAGGAAGTGAGACTGCTGATCTGAAGCCTTGTTCATGAAATATCATGTCCAGCAGAGGGCCCTCTTGCCAGGTCCTCACTAGCCCATTGAAAAAAATCACCCCTCCTCCTCTCATCTCTTAGTTAGGACGTGGGCATCCTGCAAGGAAGCCACTCATCAGAGACCCTGCTCCCTTCCGCTGCACAGCCATCTGCATCAGCAGGCACACACAGCCAGGACTGAAAAGGTAGTTTGCCTTAGGAATCCTCCTCAGCAGCGAGAAGTGAAACAAAGCAGGTGATCCTTCTGCATTTTAAAGCAGATCCTCAGGTCGTTTCCCTAGGCAGGTGAGCTAAGGGTAAGGCAAGGGGAGTCAATCACCTACCTCCTGTGGTGAAGGAAGATTCCCCTCCCCCCACCCCACCGCCCCATCACACAAACTTAAATGTGAGGGTGAGCGGAACTGCAAATCTCTTCTGGTCCTGGGACAACTTGCCACTTTTGCCAGTGTGTGGTGCATGAAGAAACCTGGTGTGGCAGGTGTCAACAGCAATAGCGCCTTGCAAAGAGGAGTCTGCAGCATCTCCTATGTGGGTGTGTGCAGTTCTGGGAGAGGAGAGCACATGTGTATGAGCTAGCTAAACAAGAGCCACATCATCTCCACTACTCCCTCTCATTCCTTTACAGTAACCCAGAAAACTTCAAAATCCTTTCTAGCCTGGATTATAGTTACAAGAGCTACCAGAATGAAGCTTTTCCTGATTATTCTGCCTTCTCTTCTCCAAGCTGTTACAAGTAAGTGGCCATGTTTGCCGTTCACTTTACTCCAAGTGGGGAGAAAATCAAAATGTTTGATTGTGGGTTTTTTGAATGAGAGTTTTGGGATAGATTTAGCACTTGTTCACTGGAAAGGATGGAGAGCGTGGAGGATGGAGTGCTAATGTCTGTCAGAATCTGCACCATTATCTGAGTCTCCTTATTCCCTTGCTGCATCAGTACTTTAGTTTAAGCAGTGTGTCTTTGTGTCCGTATGCCTGCGCATACCTCTGTCCATTCTGTCATTAGTTCTGGGCTTCTGCATTACCTGGAGACTGAGAGGGAAGGAGAAGCAATGGCAGACTACAGTTATGTTGCTTGTCCAAAAGGAAGAGAGATGTTAGATTTGAATGAGAGCAGAAAGAGAAGCTTTGTTAATTTCATCATCTTAAGGTGACCTGGCGCAAGTATAAGTTTTGTGCGGATGAAGAGAGGATGATTAAGGGACCCTTAAAGCTGGATTTTGGAAAAGGACAAGGTGGCAAAGCCAGAAGTTCTTCAGTATGCCAGTTTTACTGTTTGTTGTTTTGCTGTTTACCAATGACAACGCAAACTTTTCCCTGCTGTTAACTGTGGAGGGGAGAGCAGAAATATAGTGAACCCAGTGAGAAGGCTAAGGTGGCTGTACCCCCCCATTCCCATAACCTAAAGAGCTCTTTTTATTAGCAACTTCCTTAAAATGATTTGGTTTTGAAGCAACCCATTTCACCTCAACAGCGAAATACTTACTGTTACCAGGATGTGTGTGTATCATTTATGCATGTTGTATATCAGTGTAAGTGTGTGTGAGTGTATGTGTGTGTGCACATGCGTGCCAGACAGGTATTTGTGCCAAAAGCGGATATCCAGACCTCAAGGGCCAGAGGGGTATCTGCCCCAAAGGGTACTGTGTAGGAAGATGTACCTCCCAGAAGCTGCAGGTTCTGTCCTGTATCTGTGTCACTGGTTTCGTATTTACAGGCAGTCTCCGGGTTACGTACAAGATAGGGACTGTAGGTTTGTTCTTAAGTTGAATCTGTATGTAAGTCGGAACTGGCGTCCAGATTCAGCCGCTGCTGAAACTGACCACCAGTTCTGACTTACATACAGATTCAACTTAAGAACCCCAAGTCCCCAAGTCAGCTGCTGCTGAAACTGATCAGCGGCTGATTCCAGGAAGCCCGGGGCAGAGCAACTCTGCCTTGGGCTTCCTGTAGTCAGCGCTGGTCAGTTTCAGCAGCAGCTGACTTGGGGACGCCTGGGGCAGAGCAGCTGGGGTGCTGCTGGGTTGCTCCAGTAGCGCCGCTCCTCGGTGCTACTGGACCAACCCAGCAGCACCCCATCTGCTCTGCCCCAGGCGTCCTGATTCAGCCGCTGCTGAAACTGACCAGCAGCAGCTGAATCAGGACACCTGGGGCAGAGCAGCTGGGGTGCTGCCGGGTTGGTCCAGTAGTGCCCAGAGCGGCGCTGTGGGACCAACCGGCAGCACCCCCCCCCCCCCAGCAGACCAGGCACATGGGGAGCAAAGCCGCAGCAGCGGGGTGCCGCGCCTCTGAGGCTTTGCTCTGGCGCGGGACCCGCCACTGCTGCAGCTTTGCTCCTGGTGCCCCTGGTCTGCTGGAGATGGTCCCCAGCAGACCAGGGGCACCGGGAGCAGCTTTTCTCGCCCCGGAGGTCGAGGTGGCGGACCACTGCCTGCGAGCTCCGGGGCAAGAAAGCCCCGTTTGTAAGTGCAGATCCGACATAAGTCGGATCCGCGTAAGTCGGGGACTGCCTGTACTTGTAACATTATCTGGTTTCCTTGGGGGGAGAGGGGCATGTAGGGAGTAAGGGACCTTTTCTCAAAGTGTAAAAGTGAGAGGATTCCTTTGGAGGAAATGGTTTATTGAACTAAGTGTACAATAAGCTTAATATAACTCACAACCAGCTCAGGGTTCTGATCTGAGAGTGGGGCAAGATTTTCTAATGGGAAGGGTCCCCCAAGTCACATCTCTGCCTTTGCAAACATAGACTTCTAGCTTTTGTTTTAAAGTCCAGGAAAATCTGGCTAAAGGCCCAGGAAATGGAAAACTGTCTTAGGGAATCAAACACTGAGATGATTTAGATAGTATTTTGTACTCCCAGAGAACTTTACAGACAGTAACTACTAACTTATCATCACAACTTCCTGTGAACTAGGTCAGGAGCATTGCCGTAGTAAAAATGGATGAACTGAGATGCAGAAAAGTCAAATGATTTGCCAGAGACCACCCAGTAAAGGGAATTCAGGGCCAGAACGAGATTTCAGGTGTTGTGGTGACTAGATTAGACCATACAGCTAATTTAATAACTGCTCGTGACTAACTTTATTGCTAACCCTTTCACCCTGACTCTGTGAGTCAGGAGAGGAATATGAGTCTCTAACTTGGCTCCTCTTCGTGACAGCAGTGTAACGCTTTGGGGGAAAGCCAGGCTGAACTTGGATTGGATCTCTCAAACTCCAGACCCAAAGCCCAGGATGCCAGCCTGGCATGAACCAGAGCTGACAAAGGGCTGCCCACACCTGACACTGCCGGCAGCCAGAGACCACAGGGTGCCCTGCATTCTAGTGAGCTTGCCACCAAGAAAAAAATCAGGAGGTGATCTCAGAAAATGCTTCTAGTTCTCTCTGTAGGCTGGTATAACAATCCAGGGAATGGAATTATAGCATCAGAAGGCAAGCAGGTCTGTAGAGGGTCCAGGAACGCAGACTGTATCTGAAACGCAGACTGTATCTCCATTTTTCCCCTTCCTTCTGGCCATTACTTCTTGCCTTCTTTTCTTACATTTCTCCAGTGCCCTTAACCACCATCATATTTTCTTATTCTGCGTAGTTCTCATTGTCTTGGTCTCTGAATGTGGAAACTTTGTGGTGTTCATAATCCAAACCCAGATCCACAAGGGACAGCTCCAAAGCTTGTGTTTGGCTGGGAATTTGTGGCTTGATATCCTCTCTTTGGAAAACTTACGTTAATAAGCTCTTCTTTGTTATTTACATAGCGCCATATAGGGACAGTAGCTATGGGACGGGGCCAGATCCAATACTCAGTTGAAAGATTCCCATTGGGTGCACTGAGCCCTAACTGAATGGAATCAAAGAAATAGCAGGGCCCCCACGTGATGTGTGAATGCAATAGAACAGTGGTCACCAACCAGTAGATCGGGATCTTGGAGCCTCTGACAGGTGATCCTGACTGGTTTGGCCAGGAAGCTATCAAGCACTAGCACTTAAGTTTCCCCTCCACCTACTGCCCTGCTGCTCCTGCCCTCTGCCTTGGAGCTGACCCCAAGGAGCTTCCTGCTTGCTGTGTAGTGTGGGAGGGAGAAGAGGGAGGTGCTGTCAGGGTGTCCCTCCTCCCCCCACTTCTATACCCTACCTCCATACAGAAGAGAAGGAGTTGGAGGGAGCTTTACAATGCAAATCTCTGTCACTCACACATTGTGTGTGCCTGTCATTCTCACAAACACGCACTGTCCTTCCCTCTCATCTCCCGACCCAACACATATGTAGGAGGTTGTCGTTACTTCCTGTTACTGCCAGCAGAGTGTAGGCAGTTTTGGTTTCTGACTGGTTTGTGCATTTCATAATTTTCATTTCTGTCTTACGCTTAAATTTAATTCTTTGAGTGGTGAGTTCTAAAATACTTGTGGCTGGAGTAATCATCCCAATGGTAATTGCTTCTCCTGGAAGTGGCTAGCATGTCTTTGCAGCCCCCGAGAAAGGCAGAGCAGGGGGTCTCCACATGTGTCCTTGCCTGCAGACATTACTCCTGCAATTCCCATTGATCAGTAATAGGGAACCGTGGCCAGTAGAAGCGGGGCAAGGGTATTTGGGTTTGGAGATGGATTCTTACATTGCACTTAAATTGAAAAAGTGATCTTGTGGTTAAAAAGGTTGGAGACCTCTGCAATAGAAAAACATCTCACAGTGTAAGTCACGATGGGCCTTAGACACAAAGTCCAGGGGTAGGGTGGATCCAGGGTTCATCTTTGGAATTGGACCCATCTTTAAAGCCCGGGCAAACAAAGGAAGATGTGTGGTCCTCTAGCTGCAGGGTTCTATAGAAGACAGTAGAGAGGAGGAGAACAAAGGGTTAAGCACTGTTCCTCTCCATTATTTCTCTTTTCTTGCTCTCCCTTGCCTCTCCAGACTCACTTTCCTCCAAATCTAGCCATTTGTCAGAAATGTAAAAGTGAAAGCATTAGCTGTATTAAGGTTGAGTTAAATGTTACTGTTTCCTTCATCACTCCTTGGGGATCACTCTCCTCCTCCCTTTAATTACCTACTTGTCCTTTTTCTGCGCTTGTTTCATTAGGTTTTATTTGCAGTTGCTCTGAAATCCAGAGCCCGACATAAAGAATCCATGTCTTGGGAAAGTGGAATTGGCTCCAGAGGGGCTCAGTTGTGCTGTGGCCCCAGTCACCACCCAGGATGCAGAAAACCCTTCCTCCTCTATTCTTAATGGAGGGGGAAGGGCTTTTCATGGGAATGACGGCCTTCAGCCTCCGTCTTCGCTCTCCTGCTCTCACTCAGAACTGGTGCATGTGGAGTTCAAAGAGCTGCTTGCCAGCATCAGGGCCAGACTTCACTGAGACACACCTCCCATGGGCTTTAGCAAGAGTTGTGCATGAGCCAGCTGTGGGTAAGGACTGAACAAGCAGCTCAGAGTTTGGCCCTGTCATCACAGCGCCAGTTCCATCCAGCGGTACATTTGTGATCTTTGTTGGCTGCAAAGTAGGGATGTTAGAGTTTAACTGACTAACCCTTAGACTGATAAGCTGATGCTTATCAGTTAATGGTATTGGTTAAACTCAGCTGGCTCCCAGGAAAGCAGCTTCATTGTATTTAGTGATAGAAATGTAGCCATGTTAGTCTGGGGTAGCTGAAGCAAAATGCAGGACAATGTAGCACTTTAAAGACTAACAAGATGGTTTATTAGATGATGAGCTTTCGTGGGCCAGACCCACTTCCTCAGATCAAATAGTGGAAGAAAATTGGCACAACCATATATACCAAAGGATACAATTAAAAAAAATTAACACATATGAAAAGGACAAATCACATTTCAGAACAGGAGGGGGATGCGGGGGGGGGGGAAGAAGGAAGGTAAGTGTCTGTGAATTGATGATATTAGAGGTGGGGAGAGTGGGATGTTTGTGAGTTAATGGTATTAGAGGTGATAATTGGGGAAGCTATTTTGGTAATGGGTAACACTCAGGCTATCTTACCCATTACCAAGATAGCTTCCCCAGGAGAAGGAGGAGAGAGAGAGAGAGAGAGAGAGAGAGAACGAGAGACCGGAGGCTCAGGAGAGAAGACCGACGTGAGAGATCTGAAAATTCTTTCTTATGATGGGCTAACTGGCTAGTTTTGAAATAATTGTTAGTTATTTCAAAATAATGTTGCTGTGTAGACGTACCCTGAATGTCAATTCTTTCGCCTCCCACTGGTTCCATGTGGCCTCTTTGGCCCAGGTCTTTGACATGCCCTCCATCCCAGAGCTCAGGGCTGCCGTACTTGCCTATTTAAAAGGTTTTCCATTTGTTAGATCCCAGCACCCTGATTTCTATTTTAAACCCTTTATCTGCACTTTATCTTTGTTGGTATTTTAATTCACGCCTGAATTGTTTGTCTTGCAGGGCACCCATGTAACTGTGCCTGATAGTGTCAAAGCACAATGTGTGATCAGCATTAGGAGAGCAAAAGGAAATCAACCATGTTAACCCGTGATGTGATGGAGGTAGTAACGCACCCATTGTGAGTGTGTTAAAAAAAACCTTCTTGAATAAGGAACGTTGAAACTATCAGTTCAGCTAACCCCAACCTTGTACACATTCTGCACAGACTGTTTCCGAAAAGGTCTGGGGATTTCCTAGTATAGTAAAACTCCAGTTGTCCAGCATCCAGTGATCCGGCACTCCTGATAGTCCAATACCACCTGGAACCCGGAAGTGCTCCAGGCAGCTGGACAATTGGAGCTGCTCTGCCCCGGGCTTCCCCGAGTCAGCTGCTGGTCAGTTTCAGCAGCAACTGACTTGGGGAAGTCTGGGGCAGAGCAGATGGGGTGCTGCCGGATTGGTCCCGCAGCACCGCCGTCCCCCATCCCACCCACCGTACACCAGACCCCTCATAGCCCCCCCCTTCCGATAGTCTGTCATATCTGATAATCTGGCACCCCCTGGGTCCTAAAGGTGCCGGATTATCAGAAGTTTACTGTACTGGTCACAACATCACAGATGCTGCTGTCAAGTCCCCTTGGACTCACTGCTGGCACCTCTTCACGTAAATGATGCTGTGGGGGGGGACCAGCTGAGTCCTCAGGACAGTACAGAAGAGGGGCACAAGGGCCATTAGTTTCTAGCTCCTCTGCAGCAGCAGATATGGCTTATAAAAGTCCCTATATCTACAAAGCAACTATACAGCTCAGCTTGAGCACTGGGGCTCAGGCTGCAGGGCTGTTTCAACTTCCAGGCCTGGGATGGAAGGAAGTCAGGAGAAAACGACTCTGGTGCAGGCTCTGCCTAGGGCAGACCCGTTCAAGGACACAGAGCTGCTGTAACTTAGAGTAGCTCCCTCACTGCCTGAGTTATGCTGGGAGCTACTTTTGCTCCTACTAGCACAGAATTCCAAGAGAGCATTGGTGGGGCTCTGGGGCAGAGCCAGTATGTTCTGTGCCTCCAGAAGGGGCCACACCAATTGTCACCCTATATACAAGGCTAGCTCATAGGACTGGCCTGGTGTAAGTTAAGGCGGGAGGGTCCTATGCTAGCAATCAAATCCTAGTATTGTTCTCCGTATTTAAGGGTATGAAGAATCCTTAGAAAACAAAAAACAGGACTATGTAGCACTTTAAAGACTAACAAGATGGTTTAATAGGTGATGAGCTTTCGTGGGCCAGACCCATTTCCTCAGATCAAACAGTGGATCTGGCCCACAAAAGCTCATCACCTATTAAACCATCTTGTTAGTCTTTAAAGTGCTACATAGTCCTGATTTTTGTTTCAGCTGCACCAGACTAACACAGCTACATTTCTATCCTTAGAAAATAGAACCTTTAATGCTAGCCATTCTTCGGTACAAGAAGGCATGATGATGATGATGAGAGAGAGAGAGAGAGAGATGATATCACCATTTTATAGAACAAGAGAAAGTCAAATTACATCTTGTGTCTGAGATAATATCAATCAGTGTGTTTTACAGGACAAGAGAGAAAGTCATATTACATCTTGACTCTCTGATCTTCTTCTAGTGCCCTAGAAAGAAAAAGACATTCAACACATACACAATATGACTGCCTCATGCACTCACCCATTGACTCGTGGCACTAGCTCTTTGTTTTGCATCTGATGCAAAATAAGAAAAGATATTCTTTGTCCCAGCTCATGGGACTAAAGGTGACACACAGATTTGCTTCATTCACAGAGATAGCTGAAGCACAGTCATGCTGTTTCATGAAGTACTGTATCAAGCTGTAAGTTTTCAAGCTTCTTCTGCACAGTGAAACACTTAATAAATATGCCCCACCCTCCTCTGGAGCACACGTTGTGCCAAACGCACAATTAACACAACTTTTTGTGCACGTCACTTCAGATTATCTATCTATTTTAGGCTATGTCTACACTCTTCTGGAAAAAGCTACACAAATTGCGAACTGCAATTTACATAGCTTTTTCCGCTTCTTTTTTCGGAAGAGGCTCTTCTGACATTTGGCCCATCTACACTGGGCCAAATGGCAGGAAAAAAACCTTTTTTGGAACATCCCTTCTTCCTCATAAAACATTTTGGAAGAACAGACGCGGTCCCTGGACCTGAAAAACTCGGAAAAAACTCTGTAGTATAGACATAGCTGAAAGCTACAACTACATTGGCAAGATTTTGCGCAAATACTTTTAACGCAAGAGTTTTTGCGATAAAGTATTTGTTCAAGAGATTGTCTACACTGGCATGTGTCTTTGCACAAGAGATGTGCTTTTGCGCAAAAGCATCCGTGCCAGCGTAGGCACTCTCTTGCACAAGAAAGCGCCGATGGCCATTTTAGCCATCGGGCTCTCTTGCACAAGAAATTTATGTTGCCTGTCTACACTGGCCTCTTGTGCAAGAACACTTGCACAAGAGGGCTTATCCCTGAGCAGGAGCATCATAGTTCTTGCGCAAGAAGCCCTGATTTCCTACAGTAGAACAGCAGTGTTCTTGCGCAAGAACACCCTGCCAGTGTAAACATGCCAATGTAGCCACAGACTTAGAGCGTATCTGTGTGTCTGTGAGACCATTTGTTCAACAACACCTCGTAAACTGTTAGAGCTAGGACCGCCAAATTTGGTATGCAGCTTCCTGTTGCCCTACTTAAAACAAGGTCAGGGTTCAGTTGTGTGTGAAAAATGGGACGTGCTGGGAATGGGACTGTTTTCCATAACATGGAAAGGGAGGGGGCAGAAAGCGGAGGGACAAAGAAGAGAGGGGAACAGAGAGGAAGGATGCGATACTGAGAGTGGACACTGAGGGCAGCAGCAGTACAAAGGGAGTGTCCAGCGGGGTTGGGGCTCTGCCATCTTGCCTGCCACCAGACCAAGTAAGGAGCCTTCCACCCCAAATCCAGAGCTTGCCCCCCTCATGGAGAACCTGCAGGCTGCTGGAGGGGGAGAGGCCCCAGAACCTTGCCCCCCACCTAAACAGCCAGCAGGCTGAAGGGGAGCCCTGGAGGGAAAGACAGGCCCTTCCACAGGGTTGCCAGATAGTTTCACAAAAAATACCGAACACGGTGGGGAAAAAATTGGTTGAGCAAAAAAAAAAAAGGACCTGCCAGACACAGCCGGCCTTCCGTCCAAGAAAAACAGAAGATAACAGAAGATACCGGTATCTGTTTCATTTTTTGTTTTGTTTTTACTGGACAGAAGACACAATTGCTGGACTGTCCAAGTGAAAAACGCACACCTGGCAACCCTAACCCCATGCAGGGAAGGGGTGGAGGGGCGTCTCTTCCCTCCCTCTTGCAAGTGATTCCTCTGCTTCCTCCCTCCCCCCCACCCCAGCCTTTCCCTCATGTCCTGCATGCCATCTTCATTGTTAAGGAGGCATTGCAGCCAGTGTAGGGCTACAAGACACTGCTCCTTGCTGAAGCCAGCATATTGCAGGGAAAGAGTTCTGGGGCTTGCACAGATGTGGCCACCCCTTCCTCCCTAAATGCACCCCATGCAGGGAAGGGGCAGGGGGTGATTCTCTTCCTTCCAACTCCTGCAAGGTACCCCCCCCCCCACCCCACACACACCTTCCCTCCAGTCCTGCATACTAACTG